>NC_136408.1:241798538-242493538 GCF_051521515.1 Lactuca serriola
CATCATAATCAATTCACTACAATAGAGAAACACTTCCCAAGCTAGGACTTAACTTCCTGCAGTGTTGGGATGTCATTTCCTATGAGTAGTATTTCATCCACATACAGTACCAAAAAGCTTACTATGCTCCCACTAGCCTTGATATAGAGACAAGATTCATCTTCACTCCTTGAAAAGCCAAATTCCTTGACTTTCTCATCAAAGCAAAGATTCCATCTGCAAGGTGCTGTTTCAATCCATAAATGGATTTCTCGAGTTTACACACTCTATTGGGGTACTCTGTACTAGGGATGTCAACGGGACCAAACGGGAGTGGAAATGGTTGCCCCCGCCCCCGCTCCCGAAATCCCTTGTTGCCCCCGCTCCCGGTCCCGCCCCCGGATCCCCCGCTTACACAGCCCCCGGTTACCTCCATCGCCCCCGGTCCCGCCCCCGTTCCCCCGGTACTCCCGGTTTATAGGCTTAAAAATGGATTTTTTTTGCTAAAAAATTGCTTTGTTTTAGGCTAAAAATAGTATTTTTAATAACTTTTGTATATAAACAAACATGTAAGCCCTTGATAAATGAAGAATTGATCGAACATAAAACATCACTAAAGTTATAAACATATATATATTTTTTATATAAATATAAACGGGGCCCCCGCGGGAGTACGGGACGGAAATACTCACTCCCGCCCCCGGTCCCGAAAATAAACGGGAGTTAATATCGCCCCCGCCCCCGCTCCCGCTCCCTAATTTTTTAAAAAATTAGTCCCGTACGGTATCGGGGTCCCACGGGAACGGGGTCCCGCGGGGGTTTTTGACATCCCTACTCTGTACTGACAAAACCCTCTGGCTGAACCATGTAAACATCTTCAGCCAACATTCCATTAAGGAAAGCGGTTTTGACATCCATTTGCCATATTTCATAGTCATGAAATGCAGCAATGGCTAACAAAACCCTAATAGACTTTATCTTGGCCACTGGTGAAAAGGTTTCATCATAATCAACTCCCGGAGTTTGAGAATAACCTTTTGCAACTAGTCGAGCCTTATAAGTGTGTACATTACCATCCATGTCGGTCTTCTTCTTAAAGATCCATTTGCACCCTACAGTCTTACGACCTGGTACATTCTCAACCAAGTTCACAACTTGATTGTCATACATGGACTGTATCTCGCTATCCATAGCCTCTTTCCATTTAGCAGCCTCAGGGCCTGCCATGGCTTCCGTGTAACTGTTAGGCTCATCCAGACCTACTAGTGTCTCATCACTAATAAGTGTCTCACCTTCCGCAGTAATATGGAAACCATAGTAATGCTCAGGTGCATTCCTAACTCTCGTGGAACGCCTCAGAGGTATAGATTCGTCAATTGGCTCAACAGGAGTTTCCTCCTCAAGTTGAGGGCTAGCGTTTGAAGTTCCTTCACCACTTGACTCTTGAATTTCTTCAAGATTAATTTGCCTCCCACTGTCTCCTTGGCTTATAAACTCTCTCTCTCGAAAGACTCCTCTTCTTGCTACAAAGACCACATTATCACTAGGTCTGTAGAAGAGGTAACCAAAGGATCTTTGTGGGTAGCCCATGAAAATACACCTCTCGCTTCGGGGTTCTAGCTTGTCATGAGTCTCGCGCCTCACAAAAGCCTCACAACCCCAAATATTGATGTGGTCTAGGTTGGGTACTTTACCAGTCCACATCTCGTGAGGAGTTTTGGCAACTTTCTTTGTAGGGACTAGATTAAGAATATGGGCGGCAATCTCTAAGGCATACCCCCAGAATGAGATTGGTAGCGAAGCTCGAGTCATCATGGAACGATCCATATCCAACAAGGTTCGATTATGCCTCTCAGCTACACCATTCAACTGTGGTGTCCTGGGAGGTGTCAATTGTGAGACAATCCCACATTCCCTAAGATAGTCGAGGAACTCTGAACTAAGATACTCACCACCTCGATCGGATCGAAGCATCTTAATGTTCCCGCCCAATTGATTCTCGACTTCCTGTTTAAATTCCTTAAACCTTTCAAAAGTCTCTGACTTATGCTTGATCAAGTAGAAGTAAAATAATAACGATTAGCATCCCTTGTGGCATGTTTGAATGGTCCACACACATCCGTGTGCACAAGGTCCAACAAACCTTCACCCCTCTCACAAGAACCTGTGAAGGGTGACTTTGTTATTTTCCCAAGTAAGCATGATTCACAACTATCATCTGACTTTAGGTCAAATGACTCCAAGACTCCATCCTTTTGGAGTTGGCCTATGCGTTTCTTGCTTATATGTCCAAGACGACAATGCCATAATGATACTTTATCCAAGTTATTATTATTAACAAAATCAATACAGAATACATTATTTCCTAAGTTATCAACCACTGATACTGTTTCATACACGCCATCACAAGGTAATGCTTTAAAATAAAGAACATTATTAAAGAAAGCATTACTCGAACCAACTTCATTATCAAATGAAAAGGTGAAAACTTGTTTATACAATGCATGAAAGGAAATAATATTTCTTGCCATTTCTGGCGAATAACAATACTTATTCAAATCTAAACTAAACCCACTACCTAGCGATAAAGTATAAACTCCAATCTTGGTGATAGATGAAGCTTTCCTGTTTCCCATGATCAAGTTTATTCTTACTTGCTCCACATTCTCATTTCTTCTTAGTCCCTGTAAATCAGAACATATATGAATACCACAGCCGATATCAAGGACCCAAGTATTAGAATGGGGTGAGTTATTAGATAAGATAGTGTAAATACCTGCATGGTTGGGTTTAACTTTCCCATCCTTCACATCTTGATGGTACTTTGGGCAGTTCCGCTTCCAATGTGCCTTTTCATGGCAATAGAAGCATTCAGCCTCTTTTGGGTCAGAAGAAGGAGTGATGAAACCTTTCTTGGTTCCACTTGAAGAAGAGCCATCAAGGGTCCTAACCTTGGTACCCTTCGAAGAACTCTTTCTCTTCTTCCCTCGTCCTTTCCCGATTGCCAAGACAGGGGCGGAGTTGGTAGGAGTAGGAGTAGTAACAACCGCCTTACCCTTAAGACCACTTTCCGTAGTCTTTAAGAGTCCTTGAAGTTTGCTGAGAGTGACCTCTTCCTTGTTCATGTGGTATGTCATGCGGAATTGATCATAACATGAAGGTAAGGAGTGCAAAATAATATCTATTGCTAGCTCCTCCGGGAAGTTCACATTAAGCTTCAGCAAACGGTCCACAAATCTTTGCATTTTCTGCATGTGGCCCGTGATGGGTTCACCATCCTTCATGCGAGTTGTTATCATGGAGGAGATGATTTCATACCTCTCTTGACGAGCACTTTGATGGTATCTTTCCATCAAGTCTTGGTGCATCTCATAGGGGTAGAAATCTTCATAGGATTTTTGGAGATCCGCGGTCATAGTGGCCATCATGATGCATGCCACTTTGGTGGCATCCCTTTCATGTGCCCTAAACTCAGCGATCTCATGAGGAGTAGCAACTGTCTCATCAATCTCCTTAAGCTCCTTATCGAGGACATATTCCTTGTCCTCGTAGCGAGTAATCATTCTGATGTTTCTGATCCATTTATTAAAGTTGGATCCATCAAAAATGACTTTCCCACACAAGTTCATAAGAGAAATGGAGCCACTAGGATTAGAGCCAGAAGTAGCGTTGTTTGCAGACATCTAGTAAGAGAAGAAAGAAAGAATTAGTTTAGATATAGAGATAGTCCTCAATAAAACACCCAAATGTAATATTAAGGCTAGGACCCAATCACAATATATTATACTTAGAAGAGGTATGCCGTAATCTAAGTAATAACATATTTGAAAGGTAGGTGAATGACGATTCACCAATTTCCACCAAAGTCAAAATAATAAAATATTTAATTTGGTTCTTAGAAACTCCTAGATTCTTTTGAGATTCAATGAACTTTTCAAAGGCATGTTTCAATCTCGAGTGTGCCCTCCAAGTTTTGTGACTGGGATGCCGAGGATCACAAAACGAGGTGTGAAGTAACCATGCAAATTACTTGGTACCCTTAATAAATTACCCCTCAATCGATGTGCCGGTTAACCACACACGCTCCGTCGATACTATGATAAATATTAAGTCACCCGCTACCTACCTTGTTAAGTCCAAGTTAGTGTGCCGGTTAACCACACACGCTTCACTAACGACTTAGACAAAGTGTAAAGTGTAATTTCATGGATTAGCACCTTATTCACATATTTCCTAAAGTAACTAAGATTGGGAATTTAATAAAACATTTAGTTACTTTATAATATTCATCATACTTTTAATGAGAATTTATAAGTCCTTGTCTTACCCGTTCGGCTAACGACCCTCCACCAGTCAAGAAAGCGGTGGGTGAGAGTGGACACCCATTAAGTTGCCATTTTATAGGCAACAACCTTATACCCACCTTATAGACCGGCTTCGTGAATGAGGCGTACTAGCGGTAAGACGACTTTAATCTTATACATATACATATATATATATATATATATATATATATATATATATATATATATATTATTATCATTATTATTATTATTATTATTAGCTTATAATATTATAAGTATAAGGGTTGAATTTTAACTTTTAAAATTCTAAGGGTTGGAACTAAAGTTTTTAATATGACTTTACTTGTTCCAAAACTTGAGGGCAAGTTTTGTAAACTTTCAAAACTTTTCATTTCTTGTAACTTATGAGTTTAATAGAGCAATAAAAATGAAGACTCTTCATTTTTCTAACTCTTGTGTTCTTTTAATGGTTTTTAATTCAAGTGACTTTTGGTTTTTCATAACTTGAGGACAAGTTATGGACTCCATTAAAACACATTATGATCAAGAATTAAACTGCCACATAGGTTACAAATAATTCCTATGATCATCTAAACATCATAAGATCAAGAACATGAATATAAACACTTTCATAAATCAAAAATTACACATAAAACTTTGTAATTTTGATAACAAGTTGTTGTAAATGGATTAGCAAAGACATTACACCATCTAAAACAAGTTTTCAAGTACCAAAACAGTTTAGGGCAATGTTTCTAGTCCATTTCCAGCAACTAAAGTCGAAAATCAGCACTCTGTGGCTCCTACTCGCCGAGTGCATGAACCTACTCGGCGAGTAGGTTGAAGATACACATGAACTCGACGAGTCCCCCCATGGACTCGGCGATTTCATTAGGCGGACAACAAGTTTTTTTTGACTTTTTCAACTATTTTACATCAAGTATCAAACAAACAAGCCTAGGCTCTGATACCACTAATGGGTTTTGAGCATTCTAACACTTCCTAAGTGTACATGCAACCCTAATAAACCTTGGATCTATGTTTGTCTAAGATACATGCAAACAATTATTTTTCTAAGGTTCATATCCTAACTAGCATGGCATGGGGAACATGAATCAAATAAAGCTAGTAGAAATACTTACCTTGTAGTTGTAGTTGATTGTTTGGAGTTTTAGAGCCTAGCACCAATAGTGTGGATGCCTCAAATGGAAATCACAAATCACCAGAAACTTGGAACTTTGAGAGAATAGTCACTACTATCTTCAAATCGGCCCTCACCTCAACAAGTGTCAACTAGTGTGATTTCAAGAACCAAAGCCTTCTTTATATAGTGTGGTGGATTAGGTTTACATCCATGTAAACCCTAATACCCATGTCTCTTCATTTCCATGAGATCCATGGGTTAAAGCTCCATGGAGTATCCATGGACTTTTCCATGCAAGCCTAGCCCATTCCAAATAAGCCTTAGCCCACACTATATAAATATAGAAGCCCATATTTAATTAGTAATATCTTTGATCTCTAAATTAATCCTAGATTAATGATAGATCAATACTAATTAAATAATATGATCTTATATTAATATATTAGAACTTATAATATATTAATACATCATAACTTGTACTATTCTCAACAGATTATCCATAAATTGTTCGGGTGAAGTGCAACCCAAATGGACCATGCCGGGTCGGGTCAAGTACATACCAAATATAGTTATGGACTTAGACACTATATCCAACAGTCTCCCACTTGGATAAGTCTAATAACTATAGTTGCAAGTATGACTTCAGGAACCGATCAACAATCGTAGCTCTTTAAACTCCGTTGAACTAGAACGCGCCATTTTAGATAAGTGATCATATAATCCTCTGTTCTAGATATCAGCCGGACAAATACATGGAACATGGTCTTACTTATTGCCCAACATTTGTTTCCCGATTTCCGATTTGTTTGACATAGAACTTAACTGAACACACCAATTTATTTCTGACCGGGCCCGGTACATAGGTCAAAACAAAATCATTGAGGGGCCCAGATATCAGCTTCTAATCAAAGAAGGAACAGATAAACTTCGACTCATATGTTTGTTCTACCACTCATTGAAATATACACAAAGGCACGTTTTATAACATCGAGTTACCAATGCGTTTTTGTACAATCAATGCATAACCAACTCGTAAGTAACAAATCATATTTCTAGGTTTGAAGACTTATATGATATTACCGTCTCACGATCACTCGAGATAAAATTCCATGAAGTGATTCCAGTGAGCGTGGGTTGAGTCCAATGCTCAGAACTTATGAGCACTCTTGATTGTTGTAGCCATGTCCAACACCTTAGACCTCTGCAACCAATCATGACAGTCTTGATTCATACCTACTTCCGACATATGACCGACTGTGGAGGTTTGAATAATATGATATACCAAACATAATTATTCTGGAAGTCAACACATGCAAAAGAAATATAGTAAACAATCGACAAGAGATAGCAACACTTTACTCATAAATAAAACACCTTTTATTCATCATCTAATGTCAATTACACTTTACAAATTTCATAATTTATCTAACTAATAAAACTTATATCATCCTTCAGCCCTATGGTCCGAGCATGCTGGAGATGCTTAACCCTACTCAGTCCCTTCGTGAGGGGATCTGCTGGGTTCTCATCTGATGATACCCTCTTTGCCACGAGGATTCCTTCTTCTATTCGATGTCTGATGAAGTGATATTTTCGGTCAATGTGCCTGGATCTCCCATGATCTCTTGGTTCCTTAGCTAAGGCAACCGCACTATTGCTGTCACAAAAAATCTCCATTGGCTCTTTTATAGCTGGTACAACTCCGAGGTCTCCGATGAATTTCTTTAGCCATATAGCCTCCTTTGCTGCCTCGCTTGCTGCTATATACTCTGATTCACAAGTGGAATCAGCCACTGTCTCCTGCTTGGAACTCTTCCAAGTGATTGTTCCTCCATTTAAGGTAAAGACCCAGCCCAACTGAGAGCAGAGATTATCCCTATCAGTCTGGAAGCTAGCATCACTATACCCTAAAACTCTCAAGTCATCACTCCCACCGAGGGTAAGGACCCAGTCCTTAGTCCTCCGCGGGTACTTGAGAATATTCTTTACCGCAGTCCAGTGTGCCTTGCCAGGGTTCCTCTGGTACCTTCTAACCATGCTCAAAGCAAAGGCTACATCAGGTCGAGTACATGTCATAGCATACATGATCGATCCTACAGCTGAAGCATAAGGTAGTCGACTCATTTCCGCTATCTCAGCCTCAGTACTAGGGCTTTGTTTCTTACTCAATCTGGCATTACTCTGAATGGGTAACTCACCTTTCTTGGAGTTATGCATGTTGAATCTTTTCAACACTTTGTCCACATAGGTGCTTTGACGAAGTCCAATTAGTCTTTTACTCCTGTTTCTCAAAATCCTTATCCCTAGGATACAGGCAGCTTCACCAAGGTCCTTCATAGATGTTAGGGTGCAAAGTCATGCTTGGATGTAATGTTTAGGCTTTCCTCTTTGTATGTGTAAATGGGTTGAGTCTTTCCTATAAATAGGAAGTGAGTGACTCCCATTATGTAAGAGTCCATATGAGTGTCCACTCTCACCCACCGATCTATAACGGGGTATAAGGAAATTGCCTATAAAATTACAATTGAATGAGTGTCCACTCTCACCCACCGCTTCCTTGATTGGTGGAGGGTAGTTAGCCAATTGGGTAGGATAAGGTAACTAATTCCTCATTATAAGTATAATGATTAATAAAGTAACTAAATGTTTTTACAAAATTCCCAATCTTAGTTACTTTAGGAAAAATGTGAAATTGTAAGCTATTCCATGAAATTACACTTTGCACCTTGCCAAGTCGTTAGTGGAGCATGCGTGGCTAACCGACACACTAATGTGGGACTAGCTTGGGTGGAAAAGGGTGGCTCGATGTTTATCATAGACTAATGGAGCGTGTGTGGTTAACCGGCACATTGGTTAGGTGGTAAATCACATCGAGAGCACCAAGCCTATTTGTGTGGTTATTCACACCTTGTTTGTGATCCTCGGTATCCCAGTCACAAACTTGAAGGGCATAATCCAGATTTAAACATGTCATTGAAAAGTTTAATGAATCTCAAAAGAATCTAAGAATTTAAATACATTTAAAACTTAAAGTCTTGGTCGTTTTTTATGGTGGAAATTGGTATATCATCATTTACCTACCTTCAAACTATTTGCAATTAGATTTCGGCATCCCTCTTTTGAATTGTAAATAATGTTGGGTCCTAGCCCTAATTTCTCATTTGGGTGTTTAATTGGGGATTTATATCTAATCAAAACTTTGTCTCTTTTTAAGATGGCTACTCCAAACAATGCTTCAGGCTCTAATGCTTCTGGCTCCTTCTCCATCATTAACCTATGTGGGAGAGTGATCTTTAAAGGCACCAACTTTCACGACTAGATTCGTAATATAAGGATGGCGACAATATACGAGGACAAAGTGTATGTTCTTGACAAGGAGCTCAAGGAGGTTGACATTAACACTGCCACTCCTGAAGAGATTGTTGCGTATGAGGCACATGAGAAGGATGCAGCCAAAGTCCATTGCATCATGCTCGTAACTATGATTGCGGAACTCCAGAAGTCTTATGTGGACTACTATCCATAAGAGATGCACCAGGAATTGATGGAGAGGTACCATCAAAGTGCAAGGCAAGAGAGGTATGAGATCATCGTCTCGATGATCACTACCAAGATGAAGGATGGAGAGTCCATCATGGCCCACCTGCAAAAGATGTAGTGGTATGTACACCGCTTGCTGAAGTTAAACATTAGTTTCGATAAGAAGTTGGCGATTGATATCATTCTCCACTCCTTACCTCCTTTGTAACAACGTAAATTTTCAAAAAAAAATTTCATTTTTAAAATCACATAATTCTATTAACACATTTCACAAAATCGCATTTATTAAGTATACAAAGCATAAATTCATAATTTTTTAATTAATAAACCAGGATCCTCGATACATAACTCTTTCTCTGGTGTGTACAATCAAGCCGGTGCCTTCCCGCAACTCTGAGAAACCTGAAACACATATCACATAACACGGTAAGCACGAAGCTTAGTGAGTTCCCCAGAATACCACATACACAAATAATAAGCCTCTCATGGCTATAGCTCATTGGACCCTCCGGTCCGGTCTCACGGCTCGTTGGACCCTCCAGTCCGGTCTCAGTGTGGAACCTCCGGTCTCACGGCTCGTTGGACCCTGCAGTCCGGTCTTAGTGTGGACCCTCCGGTCTCACAGCTCGTTGGACCTTCGGTCTGGTCTCAGTAATACATAATACAACATATATACCACACATGAAAGATGCATAACTCTAATAAACACATAAGACCCTCCGGTCACTCGGATGATGAACAGCCCCTAAAAACGCTGCTGCTACGCCCGACCACTAGTTCTATGCCAAACCCAGAATTAACCCAATTAGGAACTAAGTCCAAACTCACACTCATTAGGTCTAAAGGTTGGCCACTAACAAACCCATCAATAACCTAAAACCCATTGGGCCCATCAAGGCCCAATAATTAATGGGCTTTGCCCGAGGCCCAACTCTCAAGTCCAAGTGTCAAGCCCAAGGCATAATTATAATATTTCTCTGCTTATAGTCTCTAATTCACAAGCCCAAAGATTCAGGCCCAACCCAAAAGCCCATAGAGAAATTACACGGGGCGTACCTCTCTTGGTACGCTCAGCGTACTCACGCATGCATGAAAGTGATCGGGGACACCAACCCAGTACACAGGGTGTAATGGAACATATGCTGGGCGTACGCCCAGTTTTGCTTTAGTCCATTCTCTTGATCTTAACCCGTTAAGAGCTTAACTCATTTCTTAGATCTGGACTCCCTATTATCTCTTACTCCATAAAGTCAGTGACTTTAAGCCTTTGCATTGTTGATTTGATCACAAACACTCAAAACACTCATCCTCTTTTCTCATAAATCTCATATCTCATGCATAACCTTATTCTAACGCGCAAGATTGGATTTTTATGACAATACTCTGCTAAATACACTCAAAGGGTGTTGATCATGGTCTCTGGAGCTCAATATCTCATAAAGTCTCCATCTTTTTGGGACAAAACCCTAAAATACTCTATAAAGATGAAGAAATCAAAAGAGTGAGAATGCTTGAAGCTTTATACCTCTATATGAAGCTCCCCACACAAATATGCTCAGATCCAAGGTCCTAGACTCTCACTCCTTCTTCTCCAAAGCTTCTTCTTCACTTCAAGAACACAAGCTCTCAAATGCACTCACAAGCTACAAGAACGAAGATTTAGGGTTAGGAGGGTTTATTGTCTGAGAATGGTGACCAGGAATGAGGCCATCTCATTCTTTATATAGGGACACTGCTCAATTAGGGCTTTACCTTCTGTGCCTAGTACACCCAGCATACCCTATGGTACGCCTAACGTACTAGGTGGCTCTTGCTTAAAAGTCATGCGCATGAGTACGCCAAGCGTACACACACGTACGCCTATCGTACTCCCATGCCACCTCTTTCAATTAAAGGACTTATCTTACCCAATCTTCAAACTGCCATAGCTCCCTTGTTATAAGTCCATTTCCCTTGAACCTCATATCCATGGAAAGGCGACGAGAAACCCTACTCTTCAAGAAACTCGTTGCATCCCCTAGACTTCCTCATACCCGGTTTGCAGCCCACAAACCCTATTCTCCGACAATCCGAAACAGGATGTTACAATTCTCCCCCGCTTGAATTAGATTTCACCCTCGAAATCGCTCCCTATCAACACATAGATCGAAACGAATAACCCGAGAAGTACCACCGAAAGGACCTTATATCATACAAGAATCTCTTACAAAAGCACCTGAAACTAACAAGAACTCCCGACCCTGCAGAAGGACAGACCCTTCTGCCGCTGTTGTACTCGAACTGACTATCCAGACTTGGAAACTCTAGCGGTCTGTCTCTCTGTCAGACCACCCTCGCGAAATATCATCATGTTAATCTCTCATCGAATAACAAAATCTAAGAACACTCTACCAAATCTGATTCTCCAATCAATATCGAACTCAAGTGGAACGGAAAGGTCATATCCCATTAAGGATCCACCGCATGAACAACTATCAAAAGTCTCCTGAAGGAAATGATCCTCAAAACTCTGTCCTTGGAGACAAGAAAGTGATCATGTCAGCTCGGAACAATCCTATGACTCCCACAATCATAAGCCCCAGCTCTTCTCGCAAGTCCCTCCCAACACTGAGCAGCAGGTCAACTCCCGACCCAATAGTTGAACCTCCAAAGGTTCCGCACTGCACACCCAATAAAACGACTGACCGGCTACCTTCTCACAATAACTATCTCGGCTCATTATGACACACACAAGTCACGAAGTTCACTTTACCCCAAGCGAATACTACAACCCCATCCGAAGTCGTATTGCCTCTGACCTCTGTCGTCTACCACCTACTGGTTCCCTGCGTCTCGAAGTTCTCCCCATACCAACAAAAACTGACCCACTCCGGTCTGAGACATCAGATGGAGATCAATACCCCACAAAATGAAACCCATCTACGAATCCAGAACCTCATCTTGCTTACTCAATAGACAAATCGACCCAAACTCAACTCGAGAGTCTGATTCAACAGCAAAATTCGAACCACTCATTTCCAATCTGGTACTCAACTCATGACCCAAGATTCACGAATTTATTCACACACAATCTCTTCAATTCCTTCTGATTACGATATTCCATTCTCAACCCAAGATATATCAATTCTCGACCGTCACAGAGACCCCAGTCTCACCCCTGGTTTGACAACCAAGTTCCCGAAGACTCAAGTGGTAAGGCTACCCAAGCCTAAGAACTCCTCTACGTCATTCTCTGACTAGTAGGGCTGCGACTCCCCGCAGTCTTACGGTACTCACTGTCTCTCTGACTCACGTATGTTACGGCTCCCCGTAATCATACGATACCCTCTCACTGACTCGTGAATGCTATGGCTCTTCGTAGTATCATAACACTCCCTCGCTAACTAGTGAATATTACGGCTCCCCGCAATATCACAACACTCTCTTGCTGAATAGCGAATACTACGGATCCCTGCAGTATCACAACACTCTCCCACTATCCATTGAATACTACGGCTCCCCGTAGTACCAAGATACCTTCTCCCATTGACTCATTGATGCTACGACTCCCTATAGTCTTACAACACCCTCTGGCTCACTGACTCACCATGGGCTCACTCCATGGCTTCTCCCGATAATTCCAAGCTATTACTCCCACCCAGATCCACTTGCTCTCTTATCACCCCGTAATCTCATCATTAAGTCATCACTACACTGAGTTCTCCAACTCATGCTCCACAGCTCAACATAGATAGGTGCTTACACCCACCCAACTTATGCACCACCACTCCTGATGTAAGTTCTCGTAGGCAAGGCACTATTCTCAACATAGATATACCCTTAGACAGTCCCACTCCAGTGACAATGAACTGACGGGTTCACACTGGAATAGAAAACACTCAGGTACCTCGGTACACCATCACAACATCTCACGATGTCTTGCCTCAACCAATGATCTTCCACTTACACAAATCGAAACATCGAAATACTCCCATCTCCCAAATCAAAACACGGAGGAATCGTCAACAACTGAAAACACGTTGACGAAAATCCAAAGCTCCATGCTCTACTGATCACTACTCATACTGACTCTGAAATTGGTTGAAAATTCAACTGTTCCCCCTCCTGGATTATAGATCACAATCTATACCTATACCCGCAAATCTCAGCTATTGCACCCTGACTCAGCGACCTAACCGCCTAGAACACAACATTTGCAAACCCAAAAGTCCCTGGTCATAATAAATTCTCTGAACAACGGCTACCTACCGTGGATTCGCTCGTACTTTCTTAAGAACATACACATACATCATCTCACCGCATCCACTAATAACCCAAGTTTCATGTGTCCGCACTGCAGATTTCCATAACCAACTCTCTAACCGCACTTGAACGGATCATTGATCCTTTAAATAGAATAGCCCATTCTCCCCCACTCAGGGTTCCAACCATCACCAATTGGAATACCAACAATCTACTCCATGGACTATTTCACCAGGTAAACCCCGTAGGGTAGCATAGGGTTGCAAATCTTGTCACAACAAGCAACATTCCAACATCGAATAATCTCTACCAACACGTGAAACCACTCTAGGTTACTAATTCACTTACTCTACTCACACTCAAAAGGTATCACCAAACTTAAGAAACTCTACCCCACACGGGTATCTGAATACTCTCTCAGTAGAATCCTCCCATGATCATCTAGGTATCTCTCCTAGAATGCTCTTCTACTCAATGCTCCCCCTCTAAAAGATTCCTGCTGGATACTCTTAGCCTGCACAGACTCAAAAGCAAATCACAGATAGCTGCAACTCCAAGGCAAAGGCATCACAAATCAGGCCACTTTAGTCCTAAATATGAAATAGCTAGCCTACTCTCTAGCGTTCATAATATCTCATAACACAAAAGTAAGAGTATTTTGGAAAATCACCGTTCGGGCTCTAGCTGATTGTACACACTGCTCCAACTCATTTTCTCTTGAACTCTTTCTCATTTTAGAAAAATTATCTCTTTTGAAGTTTTTTCTCAATTCCCCATTTTGAGTCCAAACACACCTGGAGGTGAATCTGAATCCCTAAAATCACATAATTCTCATAACACATTTCACAAAATCGCACTTGTTAAGTTTACAAAACATAACTTCATAATTGTTTAATTAGTAAACAAGGATCCTCGAAACATAACTCTTTCTCTGTTGTGTACAATCAAGCCAGTGCCTTCCCGCAACTCTGAGAAGCCTAAAACACATATCACATAATACGGTAAGCACGAAGCTGTAACACTGTAAATTTTCAAACAAATATTTCGTTTAAAATTCACATAATTCTCGTATCACGTTTCACAAAAATTCCATTTAACTTATTTACAAAACACAACTCTATGATTATTTAATAATAATCCAAGATCCTCAAATCATAACTCCTTCTCTAGTGTGTACAATCGAGCCGGTGCCTTCCCACGATTCTGAGTAAAACCTGAAACACATAACACATAACACACAACACGGTAAGCACAAAGCTTAGTGAGTTCCCTAAAATAGCACACACATATAATTAGCCACTCGAGGCTATAGCTGTGTAAGACCCTCCGGTCAATGTGTCTCAGTGGGACCCTCCAGTCCCATAGCACCCTCCGGTCCGGTCTGGTTGGGACCCTCCAGTCCAATTGCTCGTTGGACCCTCTGGTCCGGCATGGTTAAGAACCCTCCGGTCTGATAGTTCGTTGGACCCTCTGGTGCAGTCTAAATATCACATAATATAGCGTACAACACAGAAAATACATAACTCAAGCAAGCATGTAAGACCCTCTAGTCACATATAATTACCACTTTAGGTAAAATATAGTGAGAAGACTCACCTCCGACGATGAACAGCCCCTATAACGCTGCTCCTACGCACCGATCTTTAACTCTATGCCAAACCCACAATTAACTCAATTAGGAACTAAGTCCAAACTCTCACCCATTAGGTAAAAAAGCAATCCACTAACTAGCCCATTAACATGTTGGATATAGTGTCTAAGTCCATAACTTTATTTGGTATGTACTTGATCCGACCCGGCATGGTCCATTTGGGTTGCATGGCATTGCAATACTTGGATAGACTAAATGAGAGAATATGGCACTTATGATTATTAATATATTATAAGTTCTAATATATTAATAATAGTATTATTTAATTAGTATTTGATCAAGTGTTAATCTAGTATTAATTTGGTGATCAAAGTGAGACTAATTATATATATAAGGGTTGATTATGACAATCATCCATTCTTTTATGGTGGATTAATGATCCATGGTTTATGGGTTATGGATGTAACCATTTGGAGCTCCATGGATAGTCCATGGGAGTTACAAACCCATGGGTCATGAGAAATGAAGAGTCATGAAAATTAAGAGTATTCATGTGAAAACCCTAATCGTGACACCACTATAAAAGGGACCCTTTGGCTAGTGAAATCGGTGCTAGTAAGGTTACTAGAGAGGGCATAACCGATTTTGAGTGCTAGAAGTATTCTCTCAAGTTATTCCAAGTTTTGTGGTGTTGTGTGAAGCATTTGAGGCACAACATTTGGGGTACTGGATCTTATGTTGGGCGTATGCTCAGTTTGCTTTAGACCATTCCCCTGGTCTTAACCCATTAAGTCCTTAGCTTATTTCTCAGATCTAGACTCCCTAATGTCTCTTAATCCATAAATTTTGTGACTTTAAGCCTTTCCATGGCTGATTAGGTCACAAGCACTCAAAACACCCATTCTCATTCCTCATGAAGCTCATAACTCATGCATGGCCTACACCTAACGTCCAAGATTGGATTTTTATGACTCTACTCCACAAATACACTGAAAAGGGGGGTAGATCAAGGTCTCTGGAGCCGCTTATCTCATAAAGTCTCCATATTTTGGGACAAAACCCTAAAATACTTCATATAAATGCACAAATTAAAAGGGTGAGAAAGCTTGAAGCCTTATACCTTTATGTGAAGCTTTCCACACAGCTAAGCTAAGATCTAAACTTCTGGGCTCTCACTCCTTCTCTTCCAAATCTTCTTCTCTACTTCAAGAACATAAGATTACACTCACAAGCTCTCAAATGCACTCTCCAGCTATAAGAACAAAGATTTAGGGTTACGAGGGTTTCGTGTCTAGGAATGGAAGCCAGGAATGAGGCCATCTCATTCTTTATATAGGGACACACCCAAATTAGGGTTTTCCATTATGTGCCTAGTACGCCCAACGTACCCTCCGGTACGCCCAACGTACTAGGTGGCTCTGTTGAAAAGTCATGCACATGATTACGCTAAGCGTACACACACGTACGCCCAACATACTCCGCTGCCACCATTTTCAATTGAAGTACTTATCTTGCCCAGTCTTCAAACTGTAATCGCTTCCTCGATATAACCCCGATTCCCACAAACCTCAAACCCATAGAAAGGTGACGAGATGCCCTAAGCTCCTAGCAGCTCGTTGCAACCCCGAGACCTGCTCATGTCTGGTTTGCAGCCCACGAACCCTGATCATAGACGATCCGAAACAAGGTGTTACAATTCTCCCCCACGTGATTTAGATTTCGCCCTCGAAATCACTCCTTATCAACACAAAGATTGAACCCAAACCCAAGAAGTAATACCAAAAAGACCCAATATACTACAACAATCTCCACCAAAAGCACCTGAACCTAATGTGGACTCCCGACCCCGAAGAAGGACAAACCCAACTGCCGCTGCAATACTCTATTTGACTCTCCAGAACTTGAAACACTAGTTGTCTATCTCCCTGCCAGAACACCCTCGCTAAACATCATCCTGCTAATCGACCATCAACTACCGGACTCTAAGAACACTCTTCCAACTCTGATCCTCTAATCGATCTCGATCGCGACTCGAAAGGACGGAAAGTTCATAATCCCCTAAAGACCCACCTCCTGACAGCTATCAGAACTCATCGGAAGGAGAGAACCCCAAAACCCAAACACAAGAAAAGATCATGCTCGCTTGGAAGTATCCTCTGACATCTATAGGCTTAAGCCCGAACTCCCTCTCAAATATCTCCATCAACACTGAGCACCAACTCAGCTCCCGCCCCAACAGATGAACCTCCAAAGGTTACCCAACACGCTCCCAAAATGTCTCACTGACTTCCATCTCATAATAACCATCTTGGCCCACTGTGACACAAAAGTCACAGAGCTCGCTTTACGCTAAGAAATTACTATAATCCCAGCCGAAGTCGTCTCACTACCCATTAGACCCATACGTCTCACGGTTTTCTCATACCAACAAACTAACCCACTCAGGTCTAAGACACCAGATGAAAAACAATACCCCCTCCAAAATGGAATCCATCTCTGAATCTAGAATCTCATTCCGCCTACTCAATACACCACTAGAATCACACTCAAATCGAGAGTCTGGTTCGACACATAATTGGAACCACTCATCCCAATGATACACTCAACTCGCGACCCATGACCTGCAAACCACGTGTATATCACTTCTCTGATTCCTTCCGATTACGGTCTCCACAGCCTAACTTAGAATATAATGATTCCCGACCATTATGGAGACCTTCGTCTCTTTCCTGGTCTGGCACTGTGTTCTCGAAGACTCAATCCATTAAGGCTACTCAAGCCGAAGAAATCTCATGCGTCATGTTTTACCTAACGAACAACACGGATCCCCACAGCAGCACGACACCCTCTCAATGGCTAGTGAGTACTACGGTTCCCCACAATATCACAACACCGTCTCGCTAACTAGTGAGTACTATGGCTCACCGCAGTATCAAAAAACCCTCTCGCTGACTAGTAAGTACTACGGCTCCCCGCAGTATCACAACATACTCTCGCCGACTAGTGAGTACTAAGGCTCCCCGTAGTATCACAACACCATCTTACTCACTGACTCACTCCATGGTTTTTCCCTGATAATCCTAAGATTACCCCCACTCGGATCCACTCGCATGCTTATCATCTTATAATCTCATCATCAATTAATCACTACACTGATTTCATTAACTCATGCTCCATAACCCAACATAAATAGGAGCACATACCCACTCGGCTTATGCACCACCATTCCTGATGTAAATTGTCGCATGCCAGGCACTTTTCTCAACACAAGTACACCCTTAGACAGTCTCTCTCTTGAGACAACTAACTGATGGGTTCCCACTGGAATAATAGTCACTCGATACTCCACTTGCAACCCAAATCTCAAAATAATCCAAAATTTTAGGGCATCATACTCAGATACCCCGGTACACCATCTCAAAAATCTCATGATGTCTTGTCACGTACACTGATCTTCCACTCGCACAGCTTGGAACCTCGAAATACTCCAACTCACAACTTCAAACACGGAGGAATCATCAACGACTGAAAACACATTGACCAAAAATCTGAAGCTCCATCCTATACTGATCACTACCCAAACGAAACTACTCTTACCAACTCCGAAATTGGTTGATAATTCAACTGCTGCCCCTCCTGGAGTATAGACCACAATCTATACCGATACCCACAAATCTCCACAATTGCACCCTGAGCTCAGCGACCCAACTGCCTCGAACTCAACATTTGCAAACCAGGGAAATCCCTGGCCACAATAAATTCTCAGAACAACGGCCACCTACCGTGGAGACACTTATCCTTTCCTGAACACGTACAACATGAATTATTTCGCTCAAAACCTTGCCTCGACCACCAATAACCCTGGTCTCCTGCATCCTTACCTTAGGTCACTATATTCAATCCTCTAACCGCTCTTGAACAAATCTCTAATACTCTCAATAAAATACCCAATCCTCCCCCACTCAGGGCTCGAACCATCACCATTTGGCACACCAATAATCTATTCCACAGACTGTTCCACCCATTACATCACACTTACTCTTGGAAAGTACCACATAACACTTGATGATCTTCCTGATAGAGATCACGCAACTCCCTACATCCCGAATCCCAGATAACATCCTCGGAAAACTTCCCAACATGTCATCCAAAATCTCATACTAACACACTACCAGACATCTCAAATGTCCCGTAGTATCCATGACTCTTAGTCTGAAAATAATGAAGTATCATACTCCTCGTCTTCAACTCCCAACCCAAATAATGAAGTATCATACTCCTCGTCTTCAACTCCCCAACCCTCGTCCCATCATGAGAATTATTATGAGAGTAGATACCTCACCCTCACACTCGATATCCATCATAAAAAAATGAGAGCCATCGCCCCAAAATACTCCTCTTGATTACCCGACACTGCTGTTAACATATGCCCTACTATACTCAAATATGGTATATCCTGGTCCTTGACCATCTTAGTCCCCAATGATGACCCTCTCATGCTATAATATTACCTTGCGGCAGACATACTGCTCAGATACTATGGTGGAAGATCTCAACCAATGCTACCCCTTACGGTTTACCTCCAAGCTTAGAAACCGGAAGCTCAATATCTCTTCTGCTTCTCATAGGAAACAGAAACAGCACAACTCTAGTCACAGGAAGTGACATCTCCACTATCGGCCGAATGCTCATCTCATATCGTAATCCTCCGTAAAGCACCGTCTCTACTCCACCCTGAGTCTTGCGACTCCAAATGGCATCTCACCAAGAATCTCTTGGAAACTAACTCGATTTCCCTCCCAAGGTACACTACATTGAAACTCGTTCAACATGGCTCTCTGGACCCCACACTCTATCACATCTGATCACAATGGGATAACTGGTAAAACTAGAAGCACTAACCGCCAGGTGTCACGGTACTGGAACCATGTGACCACTTCACGATCGACTATGAATCATGGTACATGTTATCTCCTCTCAATCTGCTACTTAGAACCTCTGGAATTCTCCCTGTTTTGAGTACGGGTCCTCTGCTTTCAGTATTACATGCCCATACTACCTGCCACGTCTAACCGTACTTTCCACATGGTTTGTCCCAGATTTCCTAAGGAACTTATCAACCTTCTCGGTCGCCAATCTCGTTAAACCTGGTCGCTCCGCAGCGAATACTCTTTTCTATCAGCGCACTCATCTGACTAAGGTCATTCCCTAGGCTCTTCCTAGCTTGTCTCACTTCTCTGCCATCAGCTGCTGAAGAACTCCTTATGACGCCAGCCATCTACCTCCTGAATATCATCATATTCGCTTAGTAGCCGACTCACATCATCAAGAGTTCCACAAATAATGAAGCAAGCAACATTCAGGCATCGAATAATCTCTACAAATACATAAAACCACTCTAGGTTACAACTCCACTTGCTCTACTCACACTGAAAAGGTATCACCGAACTCAAGAAACTCTACCCCATGCAGGTATCTGACTACTCTCTCAATAGGCTCCTCCAATACTCATCTAGGTATCTCTCCTATATCACTCCTCTACTCAATCTCTATGTAACAACGTAAATTTTCAAAACAAAAGTTTCATTTCTTAAAACATGTTTTCATCCAAAACAGACCATAAAATCCAATGTACCATAATCATAATACAAATATGCCAAATCCCAAGATCATAAAATAAATCTTCCGTCAGTGTGTACAGATCACGCCGGCGCCTTCCCACGGTCCTCGCTAGTGCCTGAAACACATAACACAACAACTGTAAGCATAAATGCTTAGTGAGTTCCCCAAAATACTACTTACACACATACGCCTTTCCAGGCCATGACCTTCTGGTCCATGTGTCTCAGGGGACTTCCGTCCCGACCCGGTAAACCTTCCGGTCCTACCCGCGTCGACCTTCCGGTCCACATCACAATGCCTTCCGGCCCATAACATAAATGCCTTCCGGCCCATATCAAGCATAGCATACATAGCACATACAACGGTTAACTTAATCATATACAATGCATACAACTCATAACATATCCGACCTTCCGGTCACACATAGATACCCTTCCGGGTACAGTATATTGAGAAGACTCACCTCGTAGGAAGTCTAGAATCTCACGTGCTCGATATCTCCAAATCTCGAAAAGATGACCCAACCCCGCCTAATCACAACGAAATATCATTCTAATTGTTATAGGCTTCCAAGACTAGGCTACACCCTTTTCATTATCCCACAGAGGGGTAAAAGACCATTTCACCCCTCCTTGACTCAAAGTCCACATGTTGACCAAAACCCTAAAAGTCAACAAAAGTCAACAGACAACAGTACATGGGGCGTACCATCTTGTGTACGCGGGGCGTACGTCGAAGAACTACAATCGGGGGTCTCAACCCCTTACGCTGCCGGTACTGAGAGTTACACCCAGCATAAGTCTCAGTTTCAGCCATACCATGAATTTTGGTCTTAAACGGTTAAGACACTCCTTCAACTTCCAGATCTGGCTCTCCTTAAGCCTCTTATCCCATAAAGTCAGAACCTTTAAGCCTTGGCATGGCTGTAAAGGCTCCTACACCCTCTAACACCTTTCTTTTCTCCTCCAAAGATCTAGATCTCATGCATGGCTCAATATTTACGTCCAAGATTACATTTTTATGAACATACAACTCAAATAGACTTGGAATATGATATATCTAGGCCAATGGAGACTACTTGCTCATAAAGTCTCCATCTTTGGGACCAAAAACCCTAGAAATTGGTCCAACAAGCACACCATAAGAACTACAAGGCAGGATCCGAACTTTTTACCTCAGGAAGAAGCTACAACCTTTGTTATCCTCGGATCTACACTTGTCCACCAACTTCTAGCCTCCACAATGGACTCCTCTTCTCTTTTGCTACCTTGAAATGACACCTTGAAGCTTAGAACACTCACACCCAAGCTAAAAACGAAGGAAAAGCTCTCTTAGGGTTTCTTTCCGAAGGATGGTGGCTGAGGGACAAGGCAGTCTCATTCCTTTTATAGCAATCAAGCCATATTAGGGTTTTGGGTCTGGACCGGTTACGCCCGGCGTAACCTTAGGTACGCCCAGCGTATCCGGGTGACAACGCGTTCAATTAAGCGCGCGAGTACGCGTAGCATACTCTTTGTACGCCCAACGTACTCGCCCAACACAAAAGGGCCAACATGAGATTTTATGAAAAGATGAAGGGCTAAATGGTTGTACCTGAATTTCAGGCTGTTACACTCTATCTCTAAAGATTCCTGTTGGGTACTCTTACTCCGCACATACACCAAATCAAATCACCCGTAGCGGAAACTCCTAGGCTAAGGCATCACAAATCAGGCCACTCTAGTCCTAAAATATGAAATACCTAGCCTACTCTCTAGCATGCATAATATCTCATAAATGATCTCATAACACAACAGTAAGGGTATTTTGGGAAATCAACATTTGGGCTCTAGATGATTGTACACACTGCTCCAACACGTTTTCTCTTAAACTCTTTCTCATTTTTGAAAAATTATCTCTTTTGAAAAATTTTCTCAATTCGCAAATTTGAGTCCAAACACACTCGGGGGTGCATCCGAATCCCTCAAACCAAAGCTTTGATACCATATTGTAACATTGTAAATTTTCAAACAAAATTTTCATTTAAAATTCACATAATTCTCATATCACATTTCACAAAAATCCCATTTAATATATTTTCAAAACACAACTATATAATTATTTAATAATAATCTAGGATCGTCAAACCATAACTCCTTCTCTCGTGTGTACAATCGAGCCGGTGCTTTCCCGCGATTCTGAGAAAAACCTGAAACAGATAACACATAACACGGTAAGCATGAAGCTTAGTGAGTTCCCCAAAATACCACACACATATAATTAGCAACTCGATGCTATAGCTCTATAAGACCCTCCAGTCAATGTGTCTTAGTGGGACCCTCCAGTCCCACAGCTCGTTTGTGACAACCCAAAAATTTCCGTTAGTTTTAAGGTCGAAATTAATTATGTCAAAATTAGCAAAATTTATCCCGAAAATATTTTGGACTGGATTTAAATGCGTTGGAATATTTTAAATAGTATTCGTCAAGCGAACCAAAATTAAGGCGGTATAATTTTAAAATTTTCCGTGATTAGCGATAGTCGTGAAAAACCCCGTTCGCGGTTGGTGTCAGGTGAACCACAACCAGGCCATAAACTCCACCCTATATAAGGGTTGAGTGGGTTTCATTGCCACCTTTTTCCCACCTTAGACACTCTCTCTCTCTACTTTCTCTCTCTACAAAACGGGTTTTGGTAAAAAATCGCGCATTCGAGCTTCAAATCGGTAAGTTAACCTTCCTTGCTTGTTGTTTATCTCATTTAGCTTGAAAATTCGTGGCTTAAACATCCAAAAACCACAAGAACAAGAGTTTGCGGTCTTGGGAGAATCCCAAAACTGTAAACACCTTGAAAGAAGGTTTTGATGCCCAAAACCCCTTCCAAACCACTTCAAGTGCTTAGCAATGACTTAGGGGCTTGCGTGAAAGGACTTAGAACACCAAAATCGTACCAAATGGTGAGTAAACGTGATTTTACATTCTAAGAACATCCTTAGACCGTAAACCCATTTTCATGGACCATAAACACTTATTTAAGTGTTAAACTACCCCTTAAACACCTCCAAAAGCTTCCATGAGTGCCTAGAGCCTTGTAATCCTTCGTTTGATGTACCAAAGACATGAATCATGGACTAACATGAGTTTACTGCCGTAAACTCATGTGTTTAAGGTAGTAAACTCCCCAAGAACACCTCCTTAGACCGTAAAGACCTGTCCAAGGTGTTTAAGTGCCTTTAACACCTTCCTATGCTCATATAAGTGACTAGAACCTTGCATGCATGAGTTAGAACCACCAAACAACAAAAGGAATGGGCTAGCATGAGTTTACGACCGTAAAATCATGTGTTTATGGCCATAAACTCCTCAAGGAGTGGTCATGAACTGTAAACACCCTAAAATGGTCCGTTTGGAGCCTAAACCACTTCCTATGCCCTAGAATTGAACCTAGCCTAATTCTATGAGTGAGATAAGACCTTAATGCATGAAAGAACACACCACCCATGAGTTTATGGCTGTAAACTCATGAGGATAAGGTCTTAGGGCCGTAAACTCTATAAAGAGTTTACTCTTGAAGAGTAAACTCTCTAACTAGGCCATACACTCCCTTAGATGTTACCCGAGACACTCGTAGCACTTGACCAAAGTGTTTCCCGCACATTAGGATACTTATACGTATTTAATTAGTATTATAATTACTAATTGTATGTAAACATATGTCATCATATGTTAATAGTTCACTAAGTGTGTTCAAGTCTTTACTTGACACCGAGCACCCAACCGGCACCTCCGCCCGATCCACTTACAATAGGTGAGTTCATACCCCTGAATTAACCTTTTAAATGTTTTTGCATGCTTTTATGAGGGGAATACAAGTTAAAACATGCTAGTTATCATATCAATCATATGTGATTGATAACCCGCATGCAAAAAGGATTTATCACACTTTTAGTTGTTTTACCAAGTATAATACCATAGATGGTTTTCCAAAACGTTTTTACTTGTTTAAATCTTTTCTAAAATTACCTCTCGTGCTGTATGATTTACTTCAAAACTAGTTACAGCAGCATTTTAAACAAAGGATTCTTTACTTATATTGTTTCATCAAAATTACATTCAAAACTTGTTTATGAAAGGTTTTCAAAGGATATCCAAAGGTCTTCAAGCTTATTTCACAAGAGGATATCAAGTCACAATTTTCTTAAGTTTAAAGGTTTTCCAAAGTTTTCTTCTATGCTTCTATATATGTGCGTCGTTAAATGTTTCTGCTTTGTTAAATACTCCTACTTCGTTAAACGCTTCTACTTCGTTAAATGCTTCCACTTCGTTAAATGCATGCCTGTACGTGTATAGTTATATAAATAATGTTTAAAGGACTTAGGAAGGCTAGTTCGCCCTATTTCCTTTTCCTTGTTTGGATGTGGTCTGGTGGGATCAAATATCCGTCCGAAGGTCGTTTAATCATTAATTATATATTATGTATACATGTATAGACATAAAGGTTTAAATCGCCCGGTTCATTTCCCTTGGGTAGCAAGGGCATCCTCCTACTCGTCTAGTATGCGAATTCCAAAGGAGTCAGTTCAGTCGTGCGTCTCTATCGTTAGTCCAATACCTACATCAGAATTCACTATACAAGATGCATCTTCAAGACACGGATCTCCCTGTCGTCGAGTTGGTAACCAAAGTCTCCTGTAGGAGAGCGGACATTGTGTGTATAGATCTATACGGGACTGACACTTCTGTACCCTGACTGCTAGCTACAGTCCACGGCCTACCAAGCCAAGGGGTGACAAATGTCACATTTATTCCAATGCTTGCAGGGCGTCAAGTACTCTAGTGTCAATCAGTATGGTTACGAGTATCTCCATGTTTACCTTATAATTCATGGCCTTAAGGTAACGATAATTAACACTGTATTTTGGAATACTAAAAGACTCACATTAATCCCAGAATCATGTTCAGAAGTTAAGATGTAACGGCCTAATTTTCACGTCCAAAAATTTCGTTTTTAAAACATTACTTTTAGAAAACATCACAATTAAAATATTGCTTAATTAAACCATTCACAACGAAAACCAAACTTGAAATCCATAATAGTTAAACAATCAAAATATCAGAGTATCAATCCCAGGATAAACTCATAAGTGCGGAAACAAGGAGTGTGTGTGATGAGCCGCTACCGCGCCTGATCCTTCCCCTTGGCTGAAGAGGTACCTGAAACAACAACTGAAAAACGTAAGCACAAAGCTTAGTGAGTTCCCCCATAGTACCACATACCATACAAGCATATAACATACCACATTCAGCTAGGAGTTACGGGCCTCGCCCACACTCATGAAGATACGGGCCCTGCCCACACTTCGCTAGCCGAGAGATACGGGCCTCGCCCACACTCTACTATCTGGGAGATACGGGCCTAGCCCACACTCCACCCTCGGAGAGATACGGGCCTTGACCACACTCAACCGCTAACCCATAACATACAAGTATCACACAGACAACAAGTACGGACAACTCTAGCATACTGGCACGTATATCATAATCAACTAAACCAACAGATACGGGCTCGGCCCACACTCTCGTGCTAACATTTCGTCTACACGGGTCGGACTTGGTGCCTTAGACCCGTTCCTACTGGGAGGAGAACTCACCTCGAAGTAGCTGCTGGGCTGTGTGGGAATTGACTGTCTGTTGTTGCCGCTGCTCCGGAAATCCCCCGGCTATCATTCCCACAAAACACTCAATCAAACACTGTTAACTGACCCTCGGGCAAATTGACCATTATACCCTTGGTTAAGTTAATAGTCAAGGCCAGAGTCAACTTTCGGTTGACTCGACTCGCCGAGTTGGCTCTCCAATTCGCCGAGTCTTTGTCCAAACAATTGTTCTGCAACCCGTCTCTACTCGTCAAGTCGGGCGTTGACTCGACGAGTTCTCCTTCTAAACTGATGTCCAAGTCCTTCATCCTACTCGCCGAGTTGTACGAACAACTCGTCGAATTCATCTTCATCTGATGAACAATTTATGTTGTGACTCGCCGAGTCGTATGAACAACTAGCCGAGTCTGTTCTTGATCTAAGGAGATTGCCTTGAACTCACCGAGTCAAGGCAATGACTCGCCGAGTTCCTTCATGGATGAGTTCGGCTTCCAACTCACTGAGTCGCACCCCGACTCACTCCTCACACTTGATACTACAAAAAAGGGACAAACTCGGAGACTCACGAGCAAACTCGCCGATTCGTTGCCATGCAGTCACTAAATACGCGGTTTTGCTCGATTCCAGTCCATTCCATTCACAGATCCGGGTTCCTAGAGCATGAATAACACGTAAAGTTTCCAACTTTACGTGTAGATATTCACCAATGAGAGTTTTAGGGCTCAAAATGCACCAAAAGATTAGATCTAGGGTGAACAAGCAACATGGGTCCATAAAGGCAACGGATCTGAGCTCCTGGAGCTCAATCATGCCTAGATCTTAAGGCCATTCAACTTATTACAAATTATATTGCACATACAAGCTTGGGGAAGGGCTCAAGAAAGACTTAATGGAGTAATAAGCTTAGAATCAGAGGGAAAATGGGTTATAAATCAAAGGAATCACTGAGAGAACACTAAGATGCTTGGCTTCCTTCCCTTCCTCTTGATCTACTCCACTTCCTTCTCAAATCCTTCAAGAACACACAAAAATGCTTCAACTCTCAAAGAAATAAGCTTTGAACGAGGGTTGGGAGCTCTGAGGGTGAATGGGGGCTGCCTTGGGGCGGACATGAGACTTAAATTGGGTGCAAACTGTGACAACCGAAATTTCCATTCTAATCAAACCATTTCAATCCAATAGAAGTAGAGCAGTTGCAGTGAAAATTCAGACTTCGAGTATAAGTTTGGCAGTTTTCAGGGTTTTACACCTAAGGAGTTATTAGGAGAGTGGATGCACTAGGATTTTGTGCAACACTGTAATTCCATTACTCTAGGTCATTAGAATCCATTCCAAGAGTAGAAATATTTTCTGCCAAAAATCTCAGGACTATAAATAGAATTCTGAACCAAATTGGTTCATTAGTTGAATTCCAATTAGAGAAAAGCCAATTTCTCTCTCACGGATCTTCGGGTTTTCATCCCAGATTGTGAGTCTACTTTCCTAGATGTTTTTTAATACTTGTTATATGCTTAATAACATTATTTGCATGTCCAAAACACAAGATCCGGGAGCTTACGGCCCAAGAACGTTCTTGGGGTGTAAACTCCAAAACAAGGCCTAAAGGCCATCTAGTCCCATTTCCGTGTTAGGCAACTAGTTGAGGACTTTAAGTATGAACATTAGAGGCTAGAAATCAATCAAAACCATATAGTTGTAGGAGTTTACGGCCAAGGATATGCTCTTGGGCCGTAAACCCCTTTTTCAAGGGCTAAGAGTGCCCTAATCACCCCCAAAGGCTTGGACTCTATTTTAGGCAAATACCTTAATGTGTTTAGGACCTAGGAATCATAAGAAAAGCACAAGTATTGAAGAGTTTACGGCCAAGAGTGGTTCTTGGGCCGTAAACTCCCATAAAGGGGTCAAAGGACACCCTAAACACTTCCTTAATCCAAGAGACAATTTGGGCATGTACCTAAATGTATTTTGGACTAGCTAAAACACTTAGAACCCCATTAGTGAGGGAGTTTACGGCCCAAAAGGTTCCAAGGCCGTAAACTCCATAAAATGGTACCATTTAGTGCCATAAACCCTCCTAAAGCCAAGTACTAAGGTCTAGATTTGTTCCTAGAAATGTTTGAGACTTGAAAGCACCATAAGAACCCTCCTAAGGGAGTTTACTGCCGTAAACTCCAAGGGAATAGGGTCTTTGGGCCGTAAACTCCCCAAAGGAGTCAATGTGGTGCCCAAACACTTGTATAAGCCTTGAAACAATTCCCACTAGGGTTGTAGAAATTCTAAGTACCATTTCAAGCCTAGGTTGAGAGTTTACGGCCAGGAGATTACTCCCCTGAGCCGTAAACTCCAATGATTATGGTCATTTGACGTTAAACTTCCATTAGGGGCATTGCACTCCTTTGTTGCAACCCATTAGCCTCCTAGCACTTGACCAAAAGTGTTGTCCTCGCGTTAAATGTTTATACTTGTATAATTAGTGATTTAATCTCTAATTATTTATATACATATGTCTTCATATGTAATTAGGATCATGGTGTGTGTCTAAGTCTTCACTTGACACCAAGCACTTGTCCGATCCTTCCGTACGATAACAGCCCGTTCAATTCCAGTCACTTACTACAGGTGAGTTCATACCCCTTAACTAATGTTTTAAACTATTTTAAATGTTTTATGGGGGGGGATACAAGTAGAATCATGCTACTTATTATGTCAATCACATGTGATTAGTAAGTAGGATTATATTACTTATTACATAAATCACATGTGATTAATATACAGTATTCAAATGATTTGGCTACTCATTAGCCATTTTACCAAACAGTTTCCTTCAAATGATTTTTATAAACATTTTATATGTTTTAAACTCCTTATTACACTGTACCTCTTACTCTGTATATCATATTTCAAACTTATTTACAACTGTGTTTCAAACAAATGTTTCCTTATACCTAAACTGTTTTATCAAAGTTATGCCTTCAAATTGTTTTATAGATTGACATCAAGTCGATCTTTTCTTAAAATAATATTTCTGTTTCAAATATCTTACAAAACTTATTTATGCTTTTATATTATAAATTGCATGCCTCTATATGTATAGTTATATAAGAAATGTTTAAAAGACTTAGGAAGGCTATCCACCCTATTTCCTTTTCGCGCCTTGAGATGTGGTCTGGTGGGATATTGGGTAATCGTCCGAAAGTCATTTAAATATTAATTATATATCATGTGTACATATATAGTCATAAAAGGTCCTTCCAGTTCATCCTATGCCCTTGGGTAACAAGGGTATACATCCAGGTCCATACGTACCACATAGATTACTAGTAAGCTACCATATGGGTAGTTTAGGAAGATACTAGAACCATTACTAGAACGCGATATCATACAATGAGTCAGTTCATTCATGAGTCAATACTTCCTAGAACATTACTGTACATTACATATACAACTATACTAGGACGAGATCATATACAACTATACTAGAACTCTTACATTACTATACTTGCTAGGTAGAGAGCACGTACATTACAGCTAGAACAGTTCATTTCATTACATATACAAGAATACGTTAATTACTGTGATTTAAATCGAAGCATGACTTAAAACCTCATGATTTGAGTTGCGGCCAGAGTCTCTTGGAGGGGGAGCGTTGAGTTTGCGTATAGATCTATGCTGGATTGACAATCCTACACCTTGCTGCTAGCTACAGCCGGACCTGCAGGTCTGTGGGTGCCAAACGTCATTCCGTTATTATGACCATTTGTATGTCGTTGTTACAGTCGATAGTATGGTGCAATTTATCATAGAATGCCTTAGCCTAAAATCCGGTTTAAGGTAGTTAGTACGGTAGTAGTCCTTTTAGAGCTACGTTTTAGTACTACGTTAATTTTTCCATTACATATTTTTAGTGATAACCTCACTAAAACATAAATGTACAAACTATATTTTTGGATAATGATAGTTATACTTTGGAAAAATACATACTCTTACAAGAGACACACACACATAACAGTTAGGTCTTGGTAGAAGACACCTTCATAAACTAGAAGGAATCATAGGGATTCTAGGGTTTTTCAAACACTTACAAATTCTTACAATATATAGACTTGCAAATACTTACAATTCATATACACTTACAAATTCTTACAATACATAGACTTACAAATTCTTACATACAAATTAAGACACTAAATACTTATGATCTCGCCAGTTTCAAAGATGATACTCGCTTTCAAAATTACTTGTATCCTCAGGTCATCATAGATAGGTACCAATGCAAGGAGAAAGGAAGATGGAGCTTGTTCAAGACTTATCTTTCATTTTGATTTATGCTTTAGTGTTTATCAAAATTTGACAGAATACAATTGTATAATAATTATTTTATTAATGCAATGGATGATGTTGTTGCTTGTTTACTACTTTACATTGTTGTTGATATTATACATGACGTCCTCCGCCCCAGAACGTTTCCGCCGTTCTTGGTTTTGGGGTGTGACACAAACCCCTGAAATTTAGGGTTTCATCCAACAGCGGTGACTAACCGAGTCCGGAATATGGACTCACCGAGTCGCCAACTTAAACATGTCCCGGGTCCCAACTCTACTCGGCGAGTCGGACCTATGAGTCGCCGAGTCCAAGGCTAAAAGAAAAGAGAATACTCAAATAAGATTTACGTACTAGGAACCAGGTGCTACAAATCTCCCCCACTTATTTTAGACTTCGTCCTCGAAGTCTGCTGCTCGATCCTGAAACAGCTCGGGGTAGTGCTCCATCATCTCGTCCACCGGCTCCCAAGTCCATTCTGAACCCTTGCGGTGCTGCCATTGCACCTTCACTAGCTCTACCCTCTTATTCCTCAAATCCTTCGACTTCCTGTCGAGGATTGCGACTGGCCGCTGAATGTAATTCAGGCTGTCATCAACCTGTATATCCTCTAACGGCACTATTGCTGAATCGTCCACTAGGCACTTCCGCAACTGAGAAACATGGAAAGTGTTGTGGATCTGGCTGAGCTCGACTGGCAGATCCAGCCTATACGCCACCTTGCCCACCTGGGCTACAACCTTGAATGGCCCAATAAACCTTGGGCCCAACTTGCCCCGCTTCCTGAATCGAATGATGCACTTCCACGATGACACTTTCAGGAGAACCATATCCCCGACCTGGAACTCCAGGTCGGATCGCCGCTTGTCGGCGTAGCTTTTCTGCCGACTCTGAGCAGTCTAAAGCCTACTCCGAACCTGCTGGATCCTCTCGATCGTCTTGAGCACCACTTCGGTGCTCCCCATGACTCTCTGGCCAACTTCACCCCAGCATATCGGGGTCCTGCACCTCCGTCCGTACAACATCTCAAATGGAGGACGGTCAATACTCGCGTGGTAGTTGTTGTTGTAGGAGAACTCGGCCAAGGGAAGGTAGGTATCCCAGCTACCACCGAAATCCAACCGATACTGGCACCCCGTGCCGCGCCACGATCTCCCTAATATAGATGTCGGTTAATTTCTCGGCCGATATGCTCTCCTGAATCAGGATAAAGTGAGCACTCTTGGTCAATCGATCCACGATGACCCAAATCGAATCCACCCGACACGTGGTCCTGGGAAGCTTTGCGATAAAATCCAGCGTGATATCTTCCCATTTCCACAGTGGAATATCCAACGGCTGCATCTTGCCATGTGGTCTCTGATGTTCGGCCTTGACCTTCCTGCAGGTCAACCACCGCTCGACGTACCATGCCACATCCCGCTTCATGCAGGGCCATCAATAATCTGGACGAAGGTCCTTATACATCTTTGTCCCCCCGGGATGAATAGAGAATTGGGACTTGTGCGCCTCCTCCATCAAGATCTGGCGCACACCTCCGTGATACGGCACCTATACCCTCCGGTGTAGTGTCAATAGTCCTCGGTTATCATAATTGAAGGAGGAAACCTGACCCACCACACGCTCGCTCTTCCGATGTTCCTCCTTGATAGCCTCCTGCTGAGCCTCCCGAATCTGCTCCAACAGGGGAGTCACTACGGTCATCCTCATGCAAATATCCCTGATCAGCGCCGCCTTGCGGCTATGCGCATCGGCCACCACGTTGGCCTTCCTCAGGTGGTAAAGGATCTCGCAATCATAATCCTTCACCACGTCCAACCACTGACGCTGCCTCATGTTCAGATTTGGCTGATCCATGAGGTACCTCAAACTCTTGTGGTTCGTGTAAATGGTACACCAAACCCCGTAGAGGTAATGTCGCCAAATCTTGAGGGCAAAAACCACCGCCCCCAAGTCCAAATCATGCATCGGGTAGTTCGCCTCGTGAGGCTTGAGCTGCCTCGAAGCGTAGGCAATGACATGCCCCCTCTGTATCAGTACCGCGCCCATCCCTGAAATGGACGCGTCATAATAAACTACAAAATCCTCTACGCCCTCTGGCAGGGCTAAGATCGGCGCCTCGCACAATCTTTGTCTCAGCGTCTCAAACGCAACCTGCTGCTCGGGTCCCCAGCCAAAGACTACGACTTTCTTCGTCAACCGTGTCAGGGTTACGGCTATCTTGGAGAAGTCCTGAATGAATCTCCGATAATAGCCGGCCAATCCTAGGAAACTCCGAATCTCATATGGAGACTTCGGAACCTCCCATTTCATCACGGCCTCGACCTTGGCCGGATCGACCAGAATCCCGTTCTGGTTGACAAGTGTCCGAGAAATTGCACCTCGCGCAACCAAAACTCACACTTGGAGAACTTGGCATACAAGCTCTCCCTCCTCAAGGTCTCCAATACCTCTCGCAGATGCTCCTCATGCTCTTCCTGTGTCTTGGAATACACCAAGATGTCATCGATAAAGACTATCACAGACCGATCCAACATCGGTCTGCATACGCGGTTCATGAGGTCCATGAACGCGGCAGGAGCATTGGTGAGCCTAAACGGCATCACCACGAACTCATAATGGCCATAGCGCGTCCGAAATGCGTTCTTCTGTGTATCCTCCTCTCTGAACCTCATCTGATGATAACCCAAATGCAAGTCGATCTTGGAGAACCAAGATGCTCCCTGAAGCTGGTCAAAAAGATCATCAATCCTCGGGAGTGGACAACGGTTCTTCAAACGTTACCTTGTTCAGCTCCCGGTAATCTATACACATCCGATGCGACCCGTCCTTCTTTTTCACGAACAGAATCGGGGCTCCCCAGGGCGAACTGCTCGGACAAATAAATCCCTTGTCTAGCAGCTCCTGCAGCTGCGTAGACAACTCTTACATCTCAGGAGGAGCCAACCGATACGATTCCTTGGCTATAGGAGCCGCACCAGGAACGAGGTCGATCCTAAACTTCACCTGTCGCTCTGGAGGTATCCCAGGAAGCTCCTCTGGGAAAACATCTGCAAAATCTCGAACCACCGGAACCTCGCTCACTGTCGCCTTACCCGCCTCCCGGGTATCCATCACATACGCGACATACCCTGCACATCCCTGCTGAAGATAGTGCCTAGCCCTTGCTGCTGAACATACAGTGGGTCCGCCCTGAGGCCTCTCACCATGAATCACTAACTCTCCCTCTCCTGGGGTCCTGACTCGCACCAGCTGCTGTGCACAATCTATCACCGCCCCATTAAGGCTCAACCTATCCATGCCTATAATCACCTTGTTCCCACGCAACTGAATGGGAACCAAGTCTACCAAGTAGCGCTCCTCAAACAAACGCAATACGCAGTCTCGAAATAGCATCGATGCTCGCACCGATTGATCATCAGCAATCTCCACCTCTAAAGGGCAATCTAATTCGCCCGACGACTCAGGAAACTTCTTGCTAAGCACAAGTGAAACAAATGATCGGGATGCACCCGAGTCGAACAACACCTGAGCTGAGATGCCGTTCACATGGAACGATCCTAATGCATACATATACACACAGAGCACATATAAATGTCATAACATCATAAAAATAAAATAGAGGGAAAGAATCATACCCGTCACCACATCGGGTGCGGCGCATGCCTTATCGGTAGTCAGCTGAAATGCCCGGCTCCTCACCACTGGAGCCTCTGCCTTGCCCTGCCGGCCATCCGTGATCCACAAGGTCGTTTGACCTAGCACCTTCACTGACGCTGAAACTGTCAATTGAGGGCAATTGGCCTTCTTGTGGCCCCTCTGGTTGCAGTGGAAACACAACAACTCAGATGTCTGTATAGCCACAACAGGAGTAGTACAATCCCTGCTAAAGTGCCCTGCCTTGCCGCACTTGTAGCATCCTGCTGATCCCATCCGACATGCTCCCTCATGTGTCCTGCCGCATTTCCCGCAGCGGCCCGGTGCCCCTTGGCCTTTCGGCCTCCCATCTGATCCCTTGGGCTTCTTCCCTGAAGCCCCAACCGCCTGCCCCGCCTCTGCTTTCCTTTTCCGGATGTGCTCTAAATCGATCTCCCTTTCCCTCGCCCTGGAAATCATGTAGTCCAGGGTAGGGCAAGCTGAAAAGCCAACATGCTCCGGGATGTCAGCCCGTAGCATGTCATGATAACGGGTCCTCCTCATATCCTCATCACCCGCATACTGGGGCACCAAAAAAGCCTTCTCTCGGAACTTGGCCGTGATCTCCGCCACAGTCTCCATCGTTTGCCTCATATCCAAGAACTCCCTGGCCAGCTGCTGAAGCTTGACAGCTGGCATGAACTCCGCCCTGAACCTGGTCGAAAAGTCCGACCAGGTCATAGCCTCGACAGCCGAGGCTCCCAATGTGTCCCCCACAGACTCCCACCAATCCCTAGCTCGGTCTCGTAAACACCCCGCTGCGAACCTCACCTACGACCCCTCAGGGCAGAAGCTAATCATCTGCGCAGACTTGATGTCAGCAACCCATCGCCTGGCAGCAATGGGGTCTTTCGCCCCGTGAAAATCCGGCGCACCACTGCCCCTGAAGGGCGTGAAGGACAGTGTGCGAGATCCCGACTGGCTAGATGCCATATCACTCCTGAATGCCCGAAGGCGATCCTCCATCAACTCGATGATCCCTTCTTTGATCGACCCAAAGATGATGGGGGTCGACTCAAGGATGCCTCTGGTAATCTCTGACGCGATGAACTCGCGTAGTCCCTCATCCACCAGCTCGGAACATGATCCCGAACCTGACTCCTCTCCTGAACCGCCATCTATCAGCCTCGATCGAAGTACCACCATTCTGCAATACATAATAACAATCATTAGTGATACTGATACTTCCTGAGGGATCACAACTACTTACAAGTTCCCTGGTCTTATCTTGGCTTTCCTTGGTTCGGGTACGGATGCTCTTCTTTCAGTAGTACGGGCCCATAATACCTTCCATATCCATCTGTACCTTCTTCAAGGACTGCCTCGACTCCACCAGATCCCTTCCACTACGGCTGATCACTGCTATACTTATCCTAGGCTTGCCCTAGGGAAATCTCAAGCTCCACCCTACCAGGTCCTCAGCTGCTGAAGGCCTCTTAGTAGTGCCAATTAACCATTACCTGAATACCATCACATGTGGTGAGTCTCGGATAATCCTTCGAGTAACAGGCTCATCCCTACAACGGTTAGACTCAAACGAGAGCTGCACAATAGGGCCAGATCCAGCACTCCAATATTATTCAACCCTGATCACATGTGACGTGACGTATTCACCTAATGGCTAACTCCCACCATTCAGAGTCCCATGAAGCACAAAGCAAGCAACATTCGAACTAAGGGAACAATCTCAATCAACTCTATCTGCTTACAGGAACTGTACTAGCATACAATGCTAAGCTCATACCATAAGGCACAACCTAATCAGGCTATCCTACTTGCTTTCTACTCAATACTAGCATGCAATTCTCATACAGCTGAAACACATAAAGCAGGCACATAAGGCATCACTCCTAGATCCTTAGTCCTATTCTAGCATGCTGTTCCACAAAAGCTGATAAACATAACATAAACTTGTATGGGTACTTTGGGGAATACTTACTTGAGCTCGGCCGGTTGCGCACATCACACACTTCGTTCTTTCTCAAAATTCTTTTCTCAATTTTTAGAAAACATTTTCTCTAGAAAATCTTTTAATCCCTCGATTTGAGTCCAGACACCCACGAAGGTGTATCCGAATCCATCAAACCAGGGCTCTGATACCAACTTGTAATGACCCAATTTTCACGTCCAAAAATTTCGTTTTTAAAACATTACTTTTACAAAACATCACAATTAAAACATTGCTTAATTAAACCATTCAACGAAAACCAAACTTGAAATCCATAATAGTTAAACAATCAAAATATCAGAGTATCAATCCCAGGATAAACTCATAAGTGCGGAAATAAGGAGTGTGTGTGATGAGCCGCTACCGCGCCTGCTCCTTCCCCTTGGATGAAGAGGTACCTGAAACAACAACTGAAAAACGTAAGCACAAAGCTTAGTGAGTTCCCCCATAGTACCACATACCATACAAGCATATAAGATACCACATTCAGCTAGGAGTTGCGGGCCTCGCCCACACTCATGAAGATACGGGCCCTGCCCACACTTCGCTAGCCGGGAGATACGGGCCTCGCCCACACTCTACTATCTGGGAGATATGGGCCTAGCCCACACTCCACCCTCGGAGAGATACGGGCCTTGCCCACACTCAACTGCTAACCCATAACATACAAGTATCACACAGACAACAAGTACGGACAACTCTAGCATACTGGCACGTATATCATAATCGACGAAACCTCGAGATACAGGCTCGGCCCACACTCTCGTGCTAACATTTCATCTACACGGGTCGGCCTTGGTGCCTTAGGCCCGTTCCTACTGGGAGGAGAACTCGCCTCGAAGTAGCTGCCGGGCTGTGTGGGAATTGACTGTCTGCTGCTGCCGCTGCTCCGGAAATCCCCCGGCTATCATTCCCACAAAACACTCAATCAAACACTGTTAACCGACCCTCGGGCAAATTGACCATTATACCCTTGGTCAAGTTAATAGTCAAGGCCAGAGTCAACTTTCGTTTGACCCGACTCGTCGAGTTGGCTCTCCAACTCGCCGAGTCTTTGTCCAAACAATTGTTCTGCAACCCGTCTCTACTCGTCGAGTCAGGCGTTGACTCGACGAGTTCTCCTTGTAAGCTGATGTCCAAGTCCTTCATCCTACTCGCCGAGTTGTATGAACAACTCGCCGAGTTCATCTTCATCCGATGAACAATTTATGCTGTGACTCGCCGAGTTGTATGAACAACTCGCCGAGTCTGTTCTTGATCTAAGGAGATTGCCTTGAACTCGCCGAGTCAAGGCAATGACTCGCCGAGTTCCTTCATGGATGAGTTCGGTTTCCAACTCACTGAGTCACACCCCGACTCACTGCTCACACTCGATACTACAAAAAGGGGACAAACTCGGAGACTCGCGAGCAGACTCGCCGAGTCAGATGAACGACTCGCCGAGTCGTTGCCATGCAGTCACTAAATATGCGATTTTGTTCAATTCCAGTCCATGCCATTCACAGATCTGGGTTCCTAGAGCATGAATAACACGTAAATTTCCAACTTTACATGTAGATATTCACCAATGAGAGTTTTAGGGTTCAAAATGCACCAAAAGAGTAGATCTAGGGTAAACAAGCAACATGGGTCCATAAAGGCAACAGATCTGAGCTCCTGGAGCTCAATCATGCCTAGATCTAAAGGCCATTCAACTTATTACGAATTATATTGCACATACAAGCTTGGGGAAGGGCTCAAGAAAGACTTAATGGAGTAATAAGCATAGAATCAGAGGGAAAACGGGTTATACCTCAAAGGAATCACTGAGAGAACACTAAGATGCTAGGCTTCCTTCCCTTCCTCTTGATCTACTCCACTTCCTTCTCAAATCCTGAAGGAAATAAGCTTTAAACGAGGGTTGGGAGCTCTGAGGGTGAATTGGGGCTGGCTTGGGGCGGACATGAGGCTTAAATAGGGTGCAAACCCCTGAAACTTAGGGTTTCATCCAACAGCGGTGACTCGCCGAGTCGCCAACTTAAACATGTCCCGCGTCCCGACTCTACTCGGTGAGTCGGACCTATGACTCGCCGAGTCCAAGGCTAAAAGAAAAGAGAATACTCAAATAAGATTTACGTACCAGGAACCAGGTGCTACATAAGAATCAAACAAGAAATTAAAATACCATAGGGGTATTTTTGGATCCATAGATAACCTTGTGTGAAGAACTAAAAAGATCCTTATTGATATGCCTACAATTACAGAGGGTATACTCCCAAGGTTATATATAATATGGATCCCATAGGCTAAGAATGTGTGGTTTCGCTCTACTTCCTTTTCCTCGTTGGGATGTGGATATAGAGTAGTATCACATATTCAAAGGCCTATCGGATCTAAGCTATATATGATTTGTGTACCCTACGTAATCGTAGCAGGACTCGATATGGATCGCCTAGTGAAATGTTAATAATTTCTTAGGATTCTTTAGACATTTCCATTCTCGCACGAACCCTGTAGGAAACCCTATCCACTTCAGTACTCGGCAGAAGAGATGATTCAGACCCCGAAGAGGTTCATTGAGAAGATTTCCAGTTCGGAAATAAATGAACTAGGTCGAGACTATTGAAATCACCAAGTGCCTATATATTTTTAGTAACACCGGTGGGAAATTCGCCTAAACTTCCGAGATTCCCAGTCATCCATCATAAAGTGATGACACCCAGAGTCAGAATCGGAAGTAAGACGAAGTAGAAATTCAATATGTCTATATGAGAAGAGAGCCCTAGGTAACTACCCGAAGGAAACCAATGCCGATCTCAGTCAAAGATACGAGGTAGACAGAGGGAGCCAATGCATGGAACCCGAGAAGTGTCTTTTCCTCGTGTTCGTCACGCTAATACACCCATAAGATAATACAATTTAGTGAGTTAGTGATTACACTACTCACGCTATGTGTTAGCTAAATCACCTTTTCCCGTTGCAAGTAATACGATTAGAGCGGATCCCCACACCTCTATTGAGGGTGTTTAGCCATAAGCCTTCATGAGCCTTTCTTCCCGTGGACTTCGTTCTGAACTGTTCTCAGATATTTCCAAGCCGGAGAGTGAAGCTTTCCCAGTATAAAGGTAACTTAGTAGGAACGACTTCCATCTTATGGCTTTTCCGATACTCATACTCCTACCTTGATACCGGACTACATCATAGGGATGTCGGTCGACAGTCAGACAACCAATATCCGAGGCACGAGAAGAATTTATGCCTAAAATAGTAAGGATAGATACGTCCAGGGTTAACCATCGTCTCTCATCAACTTGTGTTCCTTTCCGTGTAGGAAAAACCATGCCTCCGAAGAATCGTAACCCATCCATTGGCAAAGAAACCGACTCTCCTATTCGATGAAGCTACGTTCCACGCTGCAGTCACGGCAGCCGTAGCAGCTATCATGGCTCAACTGAATGCTAACAACGCCAATGTTAGGAAGAGCCCTATCGGAAATTCCAATCCAAGGAATGGACAACAACAACCAACCTCTATGTACCCAGCCACCCAAGAACCCCAACCAAATCCACTGAAGATAAAGTTCAAGATCAAGGAGGGAAGTACCTCGGCTCAAGGACCTTCCGAAGGGCAACGAGCTGAGACAGTCAATACCCCTACCAACCCTTCCATCCCGACACCTACAAGACCATACCTAGGAAACCTTCCCCACTGCAGCAAGTGTAGCTACCATCATCATGGTATATGTTGAGAACTCTTCTGTGCTAGTTGCGACAGGAAGGGGCACACCTCTCGTATCTGCAGAACCCCGAATGAGTTTATTACATCAACCACCAATGTGATGACCAACCCAGTATGCCACCTATGTGGTGAAATGGGACACTTCAAAAGGGACTGCCCAACGGAAAGCAAAGACAAGGACACAGGAGGAGTCTAACTCTAATGCTTGGAGAGAAGCATCAAGGAACCCGGTAGATTTTGGTACGTCTCTCAATCCTAAATAACTAACCGAAAACATTAAAAGGCTAATTCTAAATGTAAATACTTCCCTGTTAAGGCGAAAGTCGCAGCACGGTTCTAAAATTTAAAATTTCATCAGGTAAAACTATAATGGCTAGATATATACGTTACGACCATGTATAATTGAGATGGATAGACGTAGAGTGAGTGAATGTCACCTCATTTCCTGTTCCTCGTTTGGTTGTTGATTTAAGGCGGAGTCGCTCAGTCAACAGTCCTCCCCACCTTAAATTATACATGACTAGTATATGTTAGGCGATTATAGAAGGGCCTCATGAGAATCCATTCATGAAAGGTACTCTACTCAGGAACACTCAGGACCCTCCATAGTTCTGTGTCGACTCTATCGGTCCAAGTATCCGTGACAGGGATACACGGGACGAAACCCGAGACGCCTAGAACTTGTGTGCCCGTTCAACACATGACCCTTTCGATCCTCATTCTATATCATGTCGATGTATGCCAACTTCTACGCCTCTATCAATCATGGTTCGACTTCATGCAACCATGTGTAAATCCTTAGTGCTGTGTAAAAATAACTTTCATCGTAGCCATTTCGACAAATAAAGGTTCTTCTGAACCTAAACATAATAAAATGTAATAAAGACTAATGTGATCCATCAGTTGTCCCTCTTATTTCATCTGCGCGCTGTTAACCAACCCTTCTTAGACAGATAGAAACCAAAGCAAAAGACACTACAGGTATTCCCGAAGACGATAACCACCCGAACCATACTCCGTAGATCCCCCACAAAGAGCCTTCGCACCTCGCGATCAGGTTCGTGAATCAAGAGGATAGAACTCATGGGGCTGACCACTATAACTGAGTATATGCATTAGGGCAGTATATAATTGAGATCAAAAAGATTTAAGATGTGTGCTTCCTCCCTACTCCGTGTTCCTCGTTGGGTTGTGGGTCTGGGGTGGAGTCGCAGAACTGAACATCCTGCCGACCTCAATTATATACGACTTGCATACACCAAGTATTATTGGTTAAGCCGAGTATGAGCCCTACCCCAAACCTCAAAGTAAAACCCTTCATCCTATTCCATAGAATAGGAGCTAGAGTCAAGAGAACCACGGTGGGTTGAGCTACTATAATGACCACAAATCCAAAAAATTTTGTTATACCGGTTAAGCCAACATAGTAGCTAACACCCTCGGTTGGTAAGGAAATCTGAGTCGTAAGAGTCAAGGACATTGACTACGACCATCCACTCACGCTTAATCCCACGAATTAAGCATCTCAGTGGATATCCCGGAGATCCGAAAGCTGTGAGGAGTTAAACTCTGAGAAGAGTGGATGAGGAGATTAAAGTTCCGAGTGACGGAACTCTATACTCATTAGATTTGAACTAGATCGAGAAAACTCGGTACCACCGAAAGAGTAGTTGCAGAAGATGCTCGCACTACTCAGGCACCTCGTCCACCCCGTTACCAATGAGTAGTGCCTAGGACACTCCGACCCCTTACGTGGAAGAGGTCACCGTCGCCCAGTAGACAATAGACTGCATTTTCCGAAGTGAACACTGATGGGTTTTGAGCATTCTAACACTTCCTAAGTGTACATGCAACCCTAATAACCTTGAATCTATGTTTACTCTATATACATGCAAATTTCTTTTTCAAGGTTATATCCTAACTAGCATGGCATGAGGATTACAAAAAATAAAAACTAGTAGAAATACATACCTTGTTGTTGCTTGGATTCCTTCAAGACTTTGTGAGCCTAGCACTCCAAATATGACTTCAAAAATCCGACTAGCAATCGTAGCTCTTCAAAATGACTATATTTGCAAATATGACTTCAAATTCCGACTAGCAATCGTATCTCTTTCAAAGTCTCTCGGAACTGAGATGATGATGATACGCCATTTAAGATAAGTGATCATATAATCCTCTGCTCTCATGATATCAGCCGGACAAACACATGGAACATGGTCTTACATATTGTCCAACATTTGTTTCTCGATCTCCGATTTGTTTCGACATAGAACTAAATTGAACACATCAATTAGGTTCTGACCGGGCCCGGTACATGGGTTAAAACCAAATCATCGAGGGGCCCAGATATCGCTTCTATTTCTAGAAGGAACAGATAAACTTCGACTGATATGCTTGTACTAACTACTTGTTGAATTACTCACAAAGGCACGTTTTATAACATCGAGTTACCAATGTGTTTTCGTACAATCAATGAATAACCAACTCATAGTCAACAACTCATATCTCTAGGTTTGAAGATTTATATGATATTACCGTCTCACGATCACTCGAGATAAATTCCATGAAGTGATGCAAGTGAGCATGGGTTGAATCCAATACTTAGCCCTTATGAGTACTCATGAATGTTGTAGCAACCATTGCATTGTCTAAAGCACTTTAGACAAATCATACAAGCCAGATTCATGACAGTCTTGAATCAATACTTACTTCCAAAGTTTGACCGACTGTGGATGGTTTGAATAATATGATATATACCATAACATAATTATTCTGGAAGTAAAAACATGTAAAATTGAAACATAGTAAATAATCAACACAAGATAGTAACACCTTACTCGCAAATAAATAACAAATTTTATTTATCATCAAATGTCAATTACATTTTACAAGTTTTAGGAATCTAATTATTGAAACTAATATCATCCTTCAGCCCAATGCGCCTTGCATGCTGCAAATGCTTAACCCTGCTCAGTCCCTTCGTGAGGGGATCTGTCGGGTTCTCATCTGATGATACCCTCTTTGCCACGAGGAGTCCTTCTTCTATTCTATGTCTGATGAAATGGTATTTTCTGTCAATGTGCCTAGATCTCCCGTGATCTCTTGGTTCTTCAGCCAAAGCAACCGCACTTTCACTGTCACAGAAAATTTCCATTGGCTCCTTTCTAGCTGGTACAACTCCAAGGTCTCCAAGGTCTCCGATGAAGTTCTTCAGCCACCGCTGTCCAGTGTGCCTTGCCGGGGTTCCCTTGATATCTACTAACCATGCTCAAAGCAAAGTCCACACCAGGGCGAGTACAAGTCATAGCATACATGATCGAGCCCACAGCGGAAGCAAATGGTATCTGACTCATTTCAGCTATCTCAGCCTCTGTACTCGGACTCTGAGTCTTACATAACTTGGCATTACTCTGGATTGGTAATTCTCCTTTCTTGGAATCTTGCATACTGAACCTCTTCAGTACCTTATCCACATAAGTACTTTGACTAAGTCCAATTAGTCTCCTACTCCTATCTCTCAATATCCTTATTCCTAGGATATAGGCAGCTTCCCCAAGGTCCTTCATAGCAAAACACTTCCCAAGCCAGGCCTTAACCTCCTGCAAAGTTGGGATGTCGTTTCCTATGAGAAGTATGTCATCCACATACAACACCAAGAAGCTAACTATGCTCCCACTAGCCCTGACATACACACAAGACTCATCCTCACTCCTAGAAAAGCCAAACTCTTTGACTTTCTTATGAAAGCAAAGATTCCACCTGCGAGATGCTTGTTTCAATCCATAAATGGATTTTTCAAGCTTACACACTGTATTAGGGTATTTTGGATCGACAAAACCCTCTGGCTGAGCCATGTAAACATCCTCAGCCAACTTCCCATTAATGAAAGCGGTTTTGACATCCATTTGCCATATTTCATAGTCATGAAATGCAGCTATGGCTAAAAACACTCTAATAGACTTAATCTTAGCTACTGGTGAGAAGGTCTCATCATAGTCCACTCCCGGAGTTTGAGTAAAGCCCTTCGCAACCAGTCACGCTTTATAAGTGTGTACTTTTCCATCCATGACCGTCTTTTTCTTGAAGATCCATTTGCACCCAACTGTCTTACGACCTGCTACATTGTCAACCAAGTTCCAAACTTGATTGTCATACATGGACTAAATCTCGCTGTCCATAGCCTCCTTCCATTTCGCAGAGTCAGGGCCTGCCATGGCTTCCTTATAATTATTAGGTTCATCCAAATCTATCAGTGTACTATCACTAATAAATGTATCACCTTCAGTGGTGATGTGATAACCATAGTTAAATTCAGGTGTGTTCCTCACCCTAGTGGAACGTCTTGGAGGTACAGACTCATCTATCGGCTCAACAGGAGTTTCCTCCTCAGGTTGGCTGATAGTATTTGAGGTTCCTTCACTACTTTACTCTTGAAGCTCTTCAAGGTCAATTTGCCTCCCACTGTCCCCTTGTCTTATGAATTCTCTCTCATGAAAGAGTCCTCTTCTTGCTACAAAGACCACATTATCACTGGGTCTGTAGAAGAGGTAACCAAAGGATCTCTGTGGGTAGCCGATGAAAATACACCTCTAGCTTCGGGGTTCAAGCTTTTTCTGAGTCTCACGCCTCACAAAAGCTTCACAACCCCAAATCTTGATGTGGTCCAAATTGGGAACTTTCCCAGTCCACATCTCGTGAGGTGTTTTGGCAACCTTTTTAGTAGGGACTAGATTAATGGTATGGGCGGCAGTGTCTAAGGCATACCCCCAGAAGGAGATTGGTAACGAAGCTCGACTCATCATGGAACAAACGATATCCAACAAGGTTTGATTGCGCCTCTCAGCTACACCATTCAACTGTGGTGTCCTGGGTGGTGTCAATTGCGAGACAATCCCACATTCCTTAAGATAGTCAAGGAACTCAATGCGAAGATACTCTCCACCCCGATCGGATCAGAGCATCTTGATGTTCCTGCCCAATTGATTCTCAACTTCCTGCTTAAACTCTTTGAACTTTTCAAAGGTTTCTGACTTATGCTTGATTAAGTAAATATATCCATATCTACTGTAATCATCAGTAAAAGTCACATAATAACGATTAGCATCCCTTGTAGCAACTCTGAAGGGCCCACACACATCTGTGTGTACAAGGTCCAACAAACCTTCACCCCTATCACAAGTACTTGTGAAGGTCGACTTTGTCATTTTTCCAAGTAAACAAGACTCGCAACTATCATCTGACTTGAGGTCAAATGATTCCAATACTCCAACCTTTTGGAGTTGGCCAATGTGCTTCTTGCTAACATGTCCAAGACGACAATGCCACAAGGATGCTTTATCCAAGCTATCAGAAGAATCAATATACAACACATTATTTCCTAGATTGTCTACAACATTCACGGCTTCATATACACCATCACAAGGTATTGCTTTAAAGTAAAATACATCATTGTAATAAACATTAATAGCACCATTTTATTATCAAATGAAAATGTAAAACCTTGTTTGTACAAGCCATGAAAGGAAATAATATTTCTCACAATTTCGGGCGAGTAACAACACTTATTCAAATCTAACATTAACCCATTATTAAGCAAAAAAGAATAAACTCCTATCTTGGTAACAGGTGATGCTTTCCTATTGCCCATGACTAAGTTTATCTTCCCATGCTCCACTTGCTCACTTCTTCTTAGTGCCTGCAAATCAGTACAAATGTTAATACCACATCCTGTATCAAGCACCCAAGAATTAGCATTAGATGAGTTGTTAGACAATATTGTGTAAATACCTGCATGGGTGGGTTTAACCTTCCCATCCTTTACATCTTGCAGATATTTGGCGCAACTTCGCTTGAAGTGTCCCTTATCTTGGCAATAGAAGCACTGTGCTTCCTTTGGGTTCGAAGAAGGAGTAATGGGACCTTTCTTTGTCCCACTTGAAGAGGAACAATCAAGAGTCTTACCCTTGGTACCCTTTGAAGGGCCTTTCCTCTTCTTATCCTTCCCTTGCCCAATTGCAAGAACAGGGGCTGTTAAAGGAGTAGAAGTAGCAACCGCTTTACCCTTAAGGCCATTTTCAGCTGTCCTTAAGAGTCCTTGAAGTTTGCTAAGTCTGACTTCCTCCTTATTCATATGATAAGTCATACGAAACTGATCATAACTTGAAGGTAAGGAATGGAGAATGATGTCAATCGCCAATTCCTCAGGGAAGTCAACATTGAGCTTTAGCAACCGGTCAACAAACCTCTGCATCTTCTGCAAGTGACCGATGATGGGTTCACCATCCTTCATCCTTGCGGTTATCATGGAGGAAATGATTTCATACCTCTCTTGACGCGCGCTCTGATGGTATCTTTCCATCAGATCTAGGTGCATCTCATAGGGGTAGAAATCTTCATAAGATTTTTGGAGTTTCGGAGTCATTATTGCCATCATGATGCAGGACACCTTGGTGGCATCCTTCTCATGCGCAATGAACTCCGCAAGCTCTTATGGAGTAGCAGTGGCTTCATTAAAAACCTTAAGCTCCCTATCAAGGACATATTCTTTGTCCTCATAGCGGGTAATCATTCTGATGTTTCTGATCCACTCATTAAAGTTGGATCCATCAAAGATGACCTTACCACACAAGTTCATTAGGGAAAAGGAGCTTGTAGGGTTTGAGCTAGCAGCGTTATTGGAAGTCATCTGGAATAGAAGGAAGATAAGTTTCATTAGATTAAGAGTCCTTAATAAGTCACCCAAATGAAATATTAAGGCTAGGATCCAACAAACTATTTATAGGTGGAAGAGGGATGCCGTAATCCACACTATAAAATATTTGAAGGTAGGTAAATGACGATTTACCAATTTCCACCATAAGACGAAATATTTTATTATTAGGTTTTATTGGTTTCGAAACTCCTAGATCTTTTGAGATACATTGAACTTTTCAATGGCATGTTTGAATCTCGAATGTGCGCTCTCAAGTTTGTGACTGGGATGCCGAGGATCACAAACAAGGTGTGAATAACCATACAAATCGACTTGGTACCCTTAACAATATTACCTAATCGATGTGCCAGTTAACCACACACGCTCCACCAATCTATAATAAAGTCAAGTTACCCTTTGCCACTCTTACTAGTCCATGTTAGTGTGCCGGTTAACCACACACGCTCCACTAACGACTTGGTAAGGTACAAAGTGTAATTTTATGGGCTAGCACCAATTTCACATTTTCCTAAAGTAACTAAGATTGGGAATTTATAATGTATAGTTACTTTATAATTCATTATACTTTTAATGAGAATTTAAAGTCATATCCTACCCGTTCGGCTAACAACCCTCCACCGATCAAGGAAGCGGTGGGTGAGAGTGGACACCCATTAAGTCACCATTTTATAGGCAACAACCTTATACCCCCCTTATAGACCGGCTTCGTGAATGAGGCCTACCAACAGTAAGAACGACATATTCTTATACATATCTATATAATAAAATTATAATAATAGTATAAGTGTTGATTTTTTAACTTTTTAAAAATCTAAGGTTTAATTTGGAATTAAAGTATTAGAGTGTAAGACTTTTCAAATTCCAAAACTTGAGGGCAAGAATTGAAACTATTCCAAGTCTCTTCAATTTTGTAACTTATGAGTTTTAATGGTTCATAAAATGAAGACTCTTCATTTTATGAAACCTCTTTAGTTCATTAATCATAATTTAAAGAAGTGACCTTTGGTTATCCATAACTTGAGGGAAAGTTATAAACACCATCATTACAATTAAGATCAAGAATTAAACACACATGGTGGTTACACATAATTCCTATGATCTTCTAAAAACTCATAAGAACACAAAGTCATGTCAAGCAATTTCAAGAAATCATATGAACATATATAATACTTTGAAATTGTTAAAAGTCATGTAAAATGGATTAACATAATCATTATCATTTTGAAAAATAGATTTTACAAGTCCAAACCAGATTGGGATAATGATTCTAATCCATTTCCAGCAACAAAACACAAAAAGACTGCCCAGCATGCACCTACTCGTCGAGTGCATGATCCTACTCGACGAGTAGGATGAATTTGTACATGGACTCGGCGAGTCCTCCCCATGAACTCGGCGAGTCCAGTCGACAGTGAGCAGAATTTTCGATTTTCAAGCAGTTTTGCATCAAGTATACAGAAAACAATCCTAGGCTCTGATACCACTGATGGGTTTTGAGCATTCTAACACTTCCTAAGTGTACATGCAACCCTAATAACCTTGAATCTATGTTTTCTCTATATACATGCAAATTTCTTTTTCAAGGTTATATCCTAACTAGCATGGCATGGGGATTACATAAAATATAAAACTAGTAGAAATACATACCTTGTTGTTGCTTGGATTCCTTCAAGACTTTGTGAGCCTAGCACCCCAAATCTTGTGCCTCAAATGCTTCACACAACACCACAAAACTTGGAATAACTTGAGAGAATACTTCTAGCACTCAAAATCGGTTATGCCCTCTCTAGTAACCTTACTAGCACCGATTTCACTAGCCAAAGGGTCCCTTTTATAGTGGTGTCACAATTACGGTTTTCACATGAATACTCTTAATTGTCATGAATCTTCATTTCTCATGACCCATGGGTTTGTAACTCCCATGGACTATCCATGGAGCTCCAAATGGTTACATCCATAACCCATAAACCATGGATCATTAATCCACCATAAAAGAATTGATGATTGTCATAATCAACCCTTATATATTTAATTAGTCTCACTTTGATCACCAAATTAATACTAGATTAACACTTGATCAAATACTAATTAAATAATACTATTATTAATATATTAGAACTTATAATATATTAATAATCATAAGTGCCATGTTCTCTCATTTGGTCTATCCAAGTATTGCAATGCCATGCAACCCAAATGGACCATGCCGGGTCGGATCAAGTACATACCAAATAAAGTTATGGACTTAGACACTATATCCAACAAACACTAGAATACCGAGAACCACAGGATAACCTCCGCAGCCAAGAATACTTGAATAAAGTGCGAAAGTAGGTTGTGTTAAGCCTTATAACCCAAATTCTGAAGAGATTATAGACTTGACACCAGTCTAGGTGTTAGTCGATGGGTTATGCAAGAGCACGCGCCTTCTGCAACTGGAATAAACCATCGCCTTAGGGAATAGGGCATGTCTTAGAGATTCACTGGACTAATAGCTGTTCCAAGAATACTATCTCACACAGAAATAGTAGAACCACCTCCCGAAATAGTCCAACACTTCAGAAAATCTCTAAGGATTGAGTTAGCCCTGAGCAGAGCCTGTTATTCATGAATCAGCAGGGCTAGTAAGAGCATGATTCTTTCCAGTTAGGAATCATGTCGTGAAAGCGTCAACTAGACGTTGACGGGAAGTTTAAAAACTTTCTGAGCACTCGTCTAGTGATACCCTATCTCCCCGAGTACGAGGGTTTTCATTAGAAATGTCTCAACAACCAGGAGTGCAGATTCGTTTCGCACTATGTTGAGATAAACCCCTGCAACAAATCGATACCAGTAGACATGCAATCCATCTGATGATCTAGCAAACCCCTGAAAGCCAATTGACAGTAAACACAAATCCAAGGACAACCCAAGCTTTCTAAGAACCAACCTGAAGGACTACATTCCCAATATGAGAGAACGTTTGGGACTTCAGAATGGCGATCACGCCAGTGATGATCTCGCCATAGAAGTACACTATGTTCTAAGTACTGGAAAGCTCTACCCTTCTGAGAGCTTAGGACCATCCGAGATTCTTTACAAAGATTGGTCTAACCCTCGTCAGACCACTACCACTTTCGGAAATTCCACAAGTTTCACCCAAAATCAATCCACTTCTTAGACTTGATAAGTGTTTTCCCGACGCCATTCATCTTGATAGAAACCATTGGGAACCCTAACTTCGTAGAAAAACCCGTAGGAGACTGTGTACCGAGGAATCAAGCGAGCATAACGAAGCCGCATCCCACTAGTGAAGGTCCGTTGGAACGCCAAGCGAAGACCGGAGTTCACTTGGGAGCGCGAGGACCATTCGAATAGGAAGTACCCTCATACCTCTACCCGATCGTTCATACCTACTTCCTTGCCTAAACCTGAATTTCGAGACAAAATTCCCTCTAACGGAGGGATGATGTGACAACCCAAAAATTTCCGTTAGTTTTAACGTCGAAATTAATTACGTCAAAAATTAGCCAAATTTATCCCAAAAATATTTTTGACCGGATTTAAACCCGTTGGAATATTTTAAATAATATTCGTCAAGCGAACCAAAATTAAGGCTGTATAATTTTAAAATTTGCCGTGATTAGCGATAGTCGTGAAAAACCCCGTTCGCGGTTGGTGTCAGGTGAACCCCAACCAGGCCATAAACTCCACCCTATATAAAGGTTGAGTGGGTTTCATTCCCACCTTAGACACACACTCTCTCTCTCTACTTTCTCTCTCTACAAAACGGGTTTTTGTCAAAAAAAGCGCCCCTTCGAGCTTCAAATCGGTAAGTTAACCTTCCTAGCTTGTTGTTTATATCATCTAGCTTGCAAATTCGTGGATTAAACATCCAAAAACCCCAAGAACAAGAGTTTACAGTCTTGGGAGCATCCCAAAACCGTAAACACCTTGAAAGAGGGTTTTGATGCCCAAAAACCCTTCCAAACCACTTCTAGTGCTTAGTAATGACTTAGGGGCTTGCATGAAAGGACTTAGAACACCAAAATCGTACCAAATGGGGAGTAAACATGAGTTTATGGTCTAAGAACATCCTTAGACCGTAAACCCATCTTCATGGACCATAAACACTTATTTTAAGTGTTAAACTACCCCTCAAACACCTCTAAAAGCTTCCATGAGTGCGTAGAGCCTTGTAATCCTTCGTTTGATGCACCAAAGACATGATTCATGGACTAAGATGAGTTTACTGCCATAAACTCATGTTTTTAAGGTAGTAAACTCCCCAAGAACACCTCCTTAGACCGTAAACACCTTTCCAAGGTGTTTAAGTGCCTTTAACACCTTCATATGCTCATATAAGCGACTAGAACCTTGCATGCATGACTTAGAACCACCAAACAACAAAAGGAATGGGCTAGCATGAGTTTACGACCGTAAACTCATGTGTTTACGGCCGTAAACTCCTCAAGGAGTGGTCATGAACCGTAAACACCCTAAAATGGTCCATTTGGAGCCTAAACCACTTCCTATGCCCTAGAATTGAACCTAGCCTAATTCTATGAGTGAGATAAGACCTTAATGCATCAAAGAACACACCACCCATGAGTTTATGGCCGTAAACTAATGAGGATAAGGTCTTAGGGCCGTAAACTCTATAAAGAGTTTACTCTTGAAGAGTAAACTCCCTAACTAGGCCATACACTCCCTTAGATGTTACCCGGGACACTCCTAGCACTTGACCAAAGTGTTTTACGCACATTAGGATGCTTATACATTTTTAATTAGTATTATAATTACTAATTGTATGTAAACATATGTCATCATATGTTAATATATCACTGAGTGTGTTCAAGTCTTTACTTGACACCGAGCACCCAACCGGCACCTCCGCCCGATCCACTTACAACAGGTGACTTCATACCCCTGAATGAACCTTGTAAATGTTTTTGCATGCTTTTATGGGGGGATACAAATTAAAACATGCTAGTTATCATATCAATTATATATGATTGATAACCCGCATGCAAAAAGGATTTATCACACTTTTAGTTGTTTACCAAGTATAATACCGTAGATGGTTTTCCAAAACGTTTTTACTTGTTTAAATCTTTTCTCAAATTACCTCTCGTGCTGTATGTTTTAATTCAAAACCAGTTACAACAACATTTTAAGCAAAGGCTTTCTTTACTTATATTGTTTTATCAAAATTACATTCAAAACTTATTTATGAAAGGTTTTCAAAGGATATCCAAAGGTCTTCAAGCTTATTTCACAAAAGGATATCAAGTCACAATTTTGTTAAGTTTAAAGGTTTTTCAAAGTGTTCTTCTATGCTTCTATATATCTGCTTCGTTAAATGTTTCTGGTTTGTTAAATACTCCTACTTCGTTAAACGCTTCTACTTCGTTAAATGCTTCCACTTCGTTAAATGCATGTTTGTACGTGTATAGTTATATAAATAATGTTTAAAGGACTTAGGAAGGCTAGTTCGCCCTATTTCCTTTTCCTCGTTTGGATGTGGTCTGGTGGGATCAGATATCCGTCTGAAGGTCGTTTAATCATTAGTTATATATTATGTATACATGTATAGACATAAAGGTTTACATCGCCCGGTTCATTTCCCTTGGGTAGCAAGGGCATCCTCCTACTCGTCACTCATAGATCAAAGACACTAGTAACTATTATAGGAATAGTTAGGAAGCTCTATTTACTATTTCTAGTATGCGAATTCCAAAGGAGTCAGTTCAGTCATGAGTCTCTATCGTTAGTCCAATACCTACATCAGAATTCACTATACAAGATGCATCTTCAAGACACGGATCTCCCCGTCGTCGAGTTGGTAACCAGAGTCTACTATAGGCAGAGCGGGCATTGTGTGTATAGATTTATACAGGACTGACACTCCCGTACCCTGACTGCTAGCTATAGTCCATGGCCTACCAAGCCAAGGGGTGACAAATGTCACATTTATTCCGACGCTTGCATGGCGTCAAGTACTCTAGTGTCAATCAGTATGGTTACGAGTATCTCCATGTTTACCTTATAATTCATGGCCTTAAGGTAACGATAATTAACACTACATTCTAGAAACAACACTCTTAGAATTACTCTTTGTTTTAGACCTTGCTAGTTGTATCTTTCATTTGATACTGTCTGGGGTATGTGTTCCTTTGTCTTTGACCTTGCTAGCTCTATCTTTCATTTGATACTGTCGGTGGTCTGTGTTTCTTTGTTTTAGACCTTGCTAGCCGTATCGTACATTTGATACCGTCTGGGTTCTGTGTTTTCTTTTATTAGACTGAGCCAGGTGTATCATTCATTCGATACTCTCCTGCAGTCTATGATTTCTTTTGCCTTAGTCAGCAGTATTTTCTGCTGAGGCATACGTTATTTTCCCCTAGTATTTTTGCTATTGATTTCTCATATTTTCTTTAAAGTCAATTACTGTTTTTTGGGTAATGATAGTATTTCAGGGAAAATTACTCTTTAAAACATAACACTGTCAAGTCTTGGTAGAAGACTGCTTTTATTTAGAAAATATAGGATTTTCTGGAAAGGACGCTAATACACCGTAGATTCTAAACTACTACTTTTATAAAGTTATTTTGAATAAAAGGCTTACTTACACAAATGACACTAAATACTTATGAACTCACCAGCATTTATAAAAATGCTGATACTCGCTTTCAAAATAACTTGTATTCTCAGGTCAGCAATAGACAGCTACATCCCAGGAGCTTTTGTGGAGACAGCCTAGTACCAAGCTGCACCTATATTATTACTTGTATTACTATGATGCCTCTGTATAATTAACTTATTTAAAACCATTACTATTAATGCAATGGTTGTTGTACTTTGATTACTATACTGCATATGTTGTGATACTTGACATGACGTCATCCACCCCAGAACGTTTCCACCGTTCCGGTTTTGGGGTGTGACATCGTTGGACCCTCAGCTCCGGTCTGGTTGCGACCCTCCAGTCCTATTGCTCGTTGGACCCTCTGGTCCGGTCTGCTTGAGAACCCTCCGGTTCATAGTTCGTTAGACCCTCCGATATCGTCTAAATATCACATAATATAGCATACAACACATATATCACACATAAAATACATAACTGAAGCAAGCACGTAAGACCCTATGGTCACATATAATTACCAATCTAGGTAAAGTATAGTGAGAAGATTCACCTCGGATGATGAACAACCCCTATAACGCTGCTGCTACGCACCGACCTTTAACTTTGTGCCAAACCCACAATTAACTCAATTAGGAATTAAGTCCAAACTCTCACTCATTAGGTAAAAAGGCAATCCACTAACTAGCCTATTAACACCCTGAAACTCATTTGGCCCAACAAGGCCCAATAATGAATGGGCTCTCCCGAGGCCTAATTCTCAAGTCCATGTGACCAGCCCTACTCAAGGGCCTAATACATAATTATAATATTTTCCCTGCTCATAGTCTCCAACACCCAAGCCCAAAGATTCAGGCCCACCCTTAAGGCCCAACATAAGCTCTAGCCCAAATGCCCACAGAGGAGTTACACGGGGCGTACCTCTCTTGGGACTCTAAGCGTAATCACGCATGCATGAAACTGATCGGGACATCAACCTAGTACGCGGAGCGTACTGGATCTTATGCTAGGCGTACACTCAAATTGCTTTAGACCATTCCCCCTGGTCTTAACCCGTTAAGTCCTTAGCTCATTTCTCAGATCTGGACTCCCTAATGTCTCTTAATCCTTAATGTTAGTGACTTTAAGCCTTTCCATGGTTGATTAGGTCACAAACACTCAAAACACCCATCCTTTTTCCTCATGAAGCACATAACTCATGCATGGCCTACTCATAACGTCGAAGATTGGATTTTTATGACTCTACTCCACAAATACACTGAAAAGGGGTAGATCAAGGTTTGTTGACCCCTTATCTCATAAAGTCTCCATATTTTAGGAGAAAACCCTAAAATACTCCATATAAATGCACAAATCAAAAGGGTGAGAAAGCTTGAAGCTTTATACGTTCATGTGAAGGTTTCCACACAGCTAAGATCAGATCCAAACTTCTGGGCTCTCACTCCTTGTCTTCCAAAGCTTATTCTCTACTTCAAGAACACAAGATTACACTCACAAGCTCTCAAATGCACTCTCCAGCTATAAGAACGGAGATTTAGGGTTAGGAGGGTTTGGTGTTTGGGAATGGTGGCTAGGAATGAGGCCATCTCATTCTTTATATACGGACGCACCAAAATTCGGGTTTTCCATTATGTGCCTAGTACGCCCAGCGTACTAGGTGGCTCTGCTTAAAAGTCATGTGCATGAGTACGCTAAGCATACACACAAGTACGCCTAACGTACTCCGCTGCCACCATTTTCTATTGAAGGACTTATCTTGCCCAATCTTCAAACTGTCATCGCTTCTTCGATATAAGTTCGATTCCCACAAACCTCAAACCCACAGAAAGGTGACGATGTGCCCTAAGCTCCAAGAAGCTCGTCGCAACCCAAGACCTCCTCATGCCAGGTTTGCAGCCCACGAACCCTGATCACAAACGATCTGGAACAGGATGTTACAAAAGCTTAGTGAGTTCCACAGAATACCACTTACACAAATAATAAGCCTCTCAAGGCTATAGCTCATTGGACCCTTTGGTCCTGTCTCAATGAAGAACCTCTGGTCTCACGGCTCGTTGGACCCTCCAGTCTGGTCTCAGTGTGGACCCTTCGGTCTCACGGCTCGTTGGACCCTCCAGTCCAGTCTCAGTGTGGACCCCCCATGCTCACGGCTCATTGGACCCTCCAGTCCGGTCTTAGTAACACATAATACAACATATATAACACACAGGAAGGATGCATAACTCTAGTAAACACATTAGACCCTCCGATCACTCATCATACCACTCATGGTAAGTATAGTGAAAAGACTCACCTCGGATCATGAACAATCCCTAAAAACGTTTTTGCTACGCCCACCGATTAACTCTGTGCCAAACCTACAATTAACGTATTTTGGAACTAAGTCCAAACTCACACTCATTAGGTCTAAACGTTGACCACTAACCAACCCATCAATAACCTAAAACCCATTGGGCCTATCAAGGCCCAATAATTAATGGGCTCTCCTGAGGCCCAATTCTCAAGTCCAAGTGACAAGCCCAACTCAAGGGACCAAGGCATAATTATAACATTTCTCTACTCATAGTCTCTAATTCACAAGCCCAAAGATTCAGGTCCAATCCTCAAGGCCCATAATAAGATCCAACCCAAAAGCCCATAGTGAAATTATGCGGGGCGTACCTCTCTTGGTACGCTCAACGTACTCACGCATGCATGAAACTGATCAGGGACACCAATGTAGTACACGAGGCGTACGCCCAGTTTTGCTTTAGTCCATTCCCTTGGTCTTAACGCGTTAAGAGCTTAACTCATTTCTCAGATCTGGACTCCCTATTATCTCTTACTCCATAAAGTCAGTGACTTTAAGCCTTTGCATGGCTAATTTGGTCACAAACACTCAAAACACTCATCCTCTTTTCTCATAAAGGCCATATCTCATGAATGAATTGATTCTAATGCCCAAGATTGGATTTTTATGACATTAATCTGCTAAATACACTCAAAGGGTGTTGATCATGGTCTCTGGAGCTCAATATCTCATAAAGTCTCCATCTTTTTGGGACAAAACCCTAAAATACTCTATAAAGATGAAGAAATCAAAAGAGTGAGAATGCTTGAAGCTTTATACCTCTATATGAAGCTCCCCACACAGATATGCTCAGATCCAAGGTCCTGGACTCTCACTCCTTCTTCTCCAAAGCTTCTTCTTCACTTCAAGAACAAAATAATTCACTCACAAGCTCTCAAATACACTCACAATCTCTCAAATGCACTCACAAGATACAAGAACGAAGATTTAGTGTTAGAAGGGTTTGTTGTCTGAGAATGGTGGCTAGGAATGAGGCCATCTCATTCTTTATGTAGGGACACTCCTCAATTAGGGCTTTACCTTCTATGCCTAGTACGCCCAGCGTACTAGGTGGCTCTTGCTAAAAAGTCACGCGCATGAGTACGCGAAGCTTATACACACGTACGCCCAGCGTAGTCCGCTGCCACCTTTTTCAATTAAAGGACTTATCTTGCCCAATCTTCAAACTGCCATAGCTCCCTTCTTGAACCTCATATTCATGAAAAGGCGACGGGAAACCCTACTCTTCAAGCAACTTGTCGCAGCCCCGAGACTTCCTCATGCCCGGTTTGCAGTCGACAAACCCTAATCTTAGACCATTCGAAACAGGATGTTACATCCTTGTTACAACCATCTTTGTATGACCGACCATATGAACAAGGAGGAGGTCACACTTAGCAAGCTTCAAGGTCTCTTGTGAACTGTTGAGAGCAGTTTAAAAGACAAGTCTGTTACACCAAGTCCTCCTACTGCTGACCCTATCTTGGCTATTGGTAAAGGTAAAGGAAAGAAGAGGAAGGCTCCTTCCAAGAGCTTCAAGGGCAAGCCCCATGATGGATCCTCTTCTAGTGGGACCAAAGTTGGTTCTGCTACTCCCTCAGCCGACCCCAAAGAAGCAGAGTGCTTATACTGCCATGAGAAAGGACACTGGAAATGAAGCTTCCCGAAATACTTGCAGGACATCAGAGATGGGAAAGTAAAACCCAACTTTGCAGGTATTTATACTATTCAATATAATAACTCATCACATGCTATTTCTTGGGTCCTTGATACAGGATGTGGTTTTCACATTTGTTCTGATTTGCAGGGTCTAAAAGGAAGTAGTGATGTGGAGCATGCGAAGATGAACCAGATCTTGGGAAATAGGAAAGTGTCGCCTGTGACCAAGATTGGGACTTATTCTTTAGTGCTTAGTAGTGGGTTAGGGTTGGATTTGAATAATTGTTGCTACTCGTCTGAGATGGCGAGAAACATTATTTCTTTTCATGGTTTGTATAAACAAGGTTTTATATTTTCGTTTAACAATGAAATTGGTTCTATTAGTGCTTAGTTGAATGGTGATTTCTATTTTGAAGCATTTCCTTGTAATGGAATATATGAAACTATGATGATTGTTGATAACTTAGGAAATAACGTATTGCTAATCAATTCGTCCAATAGTTTAGACAAAGCATGCTTGTGGCATTGTCATCTTGGATATGTGAACTAGAAACACATAGCCCAACTACAAAAGGATGGAGTGTTGGAATCATTTTACCTAAAATCAGATGACACGTACGAATCTTGTTTACTTGGAAAGATGAGGAAGCCACCCTTCACTAGTACTTGTGAGAGGGGTGAGGGTTTGTTGGATCTCATACATACTGATGTGTGTGGGCCCTTTAGATCCACCACAAGGGATGCTTGCCGCTTCTATGTGACTTTTACTGATGATTATAGCAGATATGGGTATATATACTTAATCAAACATAAGTCAAAAACCTTTGAAAAGTTCAAAGAGTTTAAACAAGATGTGGAGAATCAGTTGGGAAGGAATATAAAGATGCTATGATTCGATCGGGGAGGAGAGTATCTTAGTATCGAGTTCCACGTGTATCTAAAAGAATGTAGAATAGATTCACAATTGACGCCACCTAGGACACCAAAACTTAATGGCGTGGCTGAGAGAGGCAATCGTACCTTGTTGGACATGGTTGATTCCATGATGAGTCATTCTTCACTACCTATCTCATTCTGGGGGTGTGTCTTAGAGACTGCTGCCCATATCCTTAACCTAGTCCCTACGAAGATGGTTGCCAAAACACCTCACGAGATGTGTACAGGGAAAGCTCCCTCATTGGCACATTTCAAGGTTTGTGGTTGTGAGGCTTTCGTAAGACAAGAGAGTCACGACAAGCTCGAACCTTGTAATGAGCGGTGTATTTTCATCGGCTACCCACAGAAGTCCTTTGGATATCTCTTCTATCGACCGAGTGACATGGTTGTCTTCGTTGAGAGGAGATGAGTCTTTCACAAGAGAGAGCTCATATGCCAAAAGGACAATGCGAGGCAAATTGATCTTGATGAGCTTCAAGATTCAAGTGATGAAGGAACCTCCAAAACTAGCGATCAACCTAAGGAGGAAACTCCTGTTAAACCAGTTGATGAGTCCTTACCTCTTAGACGTTCCGGTAGAGTTAGCCATCCACCTGAGTTTTATGGATTCCATATTACTGCTGAGGGTGATACGTTTATTAGTGATAGTACACTAGTAAATTTGGATGAGCCTAACAGCTACAAGGAAGCCATGGCAGGCTCGGAGTATGAAAAGTGGAAAGAGGCGATGGACAGCGAGATTCAGTCCGTGTATGACAATCAAGTTTGGAACTTGGTTGAGAATCTACCAGGTCATAAGACGGCCGGGTGTAAGTGGATCTTCAAGAAGAATACCCACATGGATGGGAAAGTGCACACGTGTAAGGCACGATTAGTTGTGAAGGGCTTTACTCAAACTCCTAGAGTTGACTATGATGAGACCTACTCACTAGTTGTGGAGATAAAGTCTATTAGGGTGGTAATGCTAGACATAGTTGGGTTTCATGATTATGAAACATGGCAGATGGATGTCAAAACCGCTTTCCTTAATGGGAAGTTGGCTGAGGATGTCTACATGAGTCAGCCAGAGGGTTTTGTCGATGCGAAGCATCCTAATAGAGTGTGCAAGCTTGGAAAATCCATTTATAGATTGAAACAAGCATCTCGCAGATTGAGTCTTTGTTTCGATGAGAAAGTCAAAGAGTTTGGCTTTATGAGGAGCGAGGATGAGTCCTGCATATATGTCAAAGCTAGTGGGAGCAAAGTTAGCTTTCTCGTGTTATATGTTGATGACATACTGCTTATAGGAAACAACATCCCGACCTTGCATGAGGTTAAGTCCTATCTTGGGAAGTGCTTCGCTATGAAGGACCTCAAAGAAGCTGCCTATATCCTAGGGATAAGGATTTTGAAAAACAGGAGTAAGAGACTAATAGGACTTAGTCCAGTACTTACTTGGATAAAGTATTGAAACATTTCAGCATGGAGAATTCAAAGAAAGGGGAGTTACCAATCCAAAGCAATGCTAAACTGAGTAAGACTCAGAGCCCGAGTACAGATACTGAGATTGCAGAGATGAGCCGAGTACCTTACGCTTCCTCAGTTTTCTCAATCCTATATGCTATGACTTTTACTTGCCCTGATGTGGTCTTCACTTTGAGCATGGTCGACAGATATCAAGGGAACCCTGGTAGAGCCCATTGGACCGCAATAAAGAATATTCTTAAGTACCTATGAAGGACCAAGGAATGGTCCCTTGTCCTCGGTGGGAATGATGACTTGAGTACGAGGGTAAAGTGACGCCAGTTTTCAAATAGACCGAGATAATTGTCGATCTTAGTCGGGCTAGGTCTTTACCCTAAATGGAGGAGCAGTGACATGGAAAACTTCCAAGCAGGAAACTGTGGCTGATTCAACGTGCAAATCAAAGTACATAGCAGCAAGTGAAGCGTCAAAGGAGGCGACACGGCTAAAGAACTTCATCGGAGATCTTGGAGTTCTACCTGCCATAAAGGAGCCTATGGAGATTTTCTGCGATAATGAAGGTGCGGTTGCCTTAACCAAGGAAATGAGGGATCATGGCAGATCCAGACATATTGAAATGAAATATCATTTTATTATACATTGTGTAGAAGTGGGACTCCTCGTAGTGAAGAGGGTATCGTCAGAGGATAACCCAACAGATCCCCTTATGAAGGGACTGAGTAGGGTTAAGCACTTGCAGCACGCTAGGAGCATTGGGCTGAAGGATGATATTAGTTTTTGTGATTAGATAGGTTGAGAAAGTTGTAATAGATAAATTGTAATCGACATTTGATGATTAAATAAAGGTGTTTTTATTTATGAGTAAAGTCACTATCTTGTGTTGATTATTTACTATTGTTTCACTTTGCATGTTTTGACTTCTTGAATAATAAGATTATTCGAACCATCCACATTCAATCATACATTGGAAGTAGGTATGAAAGAATACAGTCATGAATTGGTGTGTAGATTGTCTAAGGTGGTTAGACATTGCAAAAGTTTGTTGCAATGTTCATGAGTGCTTATGAAATAAGATTTGAGTGTTGGATTAAACTCACGCTTACCTGAATCACTTCATGGAATCTAATCATGAGTGATTATAAGAAGATAATATCATATAGTCGTTAAACCAAGATATATGAGTTGTTGTTTGCGAGTTGGTTGTGCATTGATAATGTGTAAACACATCAGTAACTTGATGCTATAAAATGTATTATTGTGTACGATTTGATGAGAAAATAGTACAAGCATATGAGCCGAAGTTCATTTGTTCCTTTTACCTCACAAGGGTAGGAGCGATATCTTGGACCCCTCGATGATTTGGTTTGACTTATATGTTGGGCCCGGTCAGGACAAAGTTGATGTTTTCAATTAAGTTCTAAGTCATACAAATCAGAGATTGAGAAACAAACTGCTAGACAATAAGTATGTTTATGTTCCATGTGATTGTCCACACGATATCTTGAGAACGGAGGACTATATGATCCCTTATATAAAGGATATGTCATTTTACTGGGTCAGAGTTTACATAGGACTTTGAGAGTTATGATTGCTAATCGGATTTTGAAGTCGTACTTGCAATTATAGTTATTAGACTTATCCAACCGGGAGACTTTTGGATTAGGTGGCTAAGCCCATAACTATATTTGGTATGTACTTGACCCGATAGTAGCATGGTCCTTTTGGGTTGCCTTCACCAAAGCAACTTGACTGGATGATTAGTCGAGAGAGAGAGAGAGAGAGAGAGAGAGAGAGAGAGTGGATAATATGCTTTATTAATATATTATAAGAATAATATATTAAAAGAGAAATCATATTTGTTAAATTAATATTGGTCAAGAATTAATTAAGAATTTATTTTGTGATCAAAAGATATTAATTGAACATAAGGGACTGGAATTGCAATTATTAGATAATTGGATTTTGGGCTGTGGAGCCTTATAGATAATAGGGTGGACGAAATTGGGATGAAAGCCCACCTTGAAATCGTCTAGGGCCTTGTTCCAGAAGGTTCTAATGGACTGCTTAAGGCCTAAGCTATCCAATTAGGGTTTTGACTGAAACCCTAGCAGCTTACCTATAAAAGGGACCCTAGGGCATCAAAAATCGACTACCAGTGAAACCCTAGAGTTCTTAGAGTCGATTTTGTGCCTCCATCTCCTCCATCCAAGATCAACCTTCTTGCATTGGTGTTTGTGATCGATTAGGGGTATTACAATTGTGATACTAGGCTCTCAAGCTTCAAGATTCTTTCTACTAATCAAAGGTAATCATCTAAACTTGATAGATAGTGATTTTCGATTTTGTTATGCTAGTATTAGGGTTCATAAGGTTTGAATGATTTGCATATACAATAGAGAAACCTAGATCCAAATCTTTAGGGTTTTCATGTACACATAGGAATGTTATGTAACGGCCCAATTTTCACGTCCAAAAATTTCGTTTTTAAAACATTACTTTAGAAAACATTAATAATTAAAACATTGCTTAATTAAACCATTTCACATCGAAAACCGAATTTGAAATCCATAACAGTTAAACAACCAAAATGTCAGAGTATCAATCCCAGGGTAAACTCATAAATGCGGAATCAAAGAGTGTGTGTGATGAGCCGCTACCACGCCTGCTCCTTCCCCTTGGCTGAAGAGGTACCTGAAACAACAACTGAAAAATGTAAGCACAAGGCTTAGTGAGTTCCCCCATCGTACCACATACCATACAACGCATAACATACATACTGCCAGGCTATTCTGGGGTGCCTGACTACCTGGTACGGCCATTCTGGGGTGCCGACTACCCGTGCGGCCATTCTGGGGTGCCGTCCCACCCGTGTCAAGCCATTCTGGGGTGCTGACTACCCGTGTCTAGCTATTCTGGGGTGCTGACTACCCGTCGGTCCTGACAACCGATCCTCGGGGGACTATTTCACCCCTACTGCTACTAACACATATATCATACATAACATATTATCAAATATATCTGGGGTGTCTGAACTACCCTTCGGTCCGAACTCGGGGACTGGTCCCCTCTTACTACCTCTATTGCATATACATAACAAGCCAGCATGCAAACACATAATCATATACTGTCAGACATTTCTAGGGTGTCCGAACTGCCCTTCGGTCCTAACAACCGATCTCTATCTCTATCACATATAACATATCATGCTTGCATATAATATATCAGGTAGCAGAAAACCAAGATGATATCACAAAGACAATCATCTAACATACGACTCCTATTGGTGGGCTGGCATTGTGGCCGTAGACCCACCGCTACTGGAAGGTAACTCACCTCAAAGTAGTTGCTGATCTGATCGGGAACTGACTGTCTACTATTGCTGCTGTTGCTCCGGAAATGCTCCGGCTGCAATTCCCACAACATACTCAATCAAACACTGCTAACTGCCCTTTGGGTAAAATGACCATTTTACCCCTGATCATGTCATGAGTTAAAGTCAGAGTCAACTTTCAGTTGACATGACTCGCCGAGTTGGCTCTCCAACTCGCCGAGTTCCTACCCAAACGATTGTCCTGAATCCCATTTCTACTCGTCGAGTTAGGCGCTGACTCGACGAGTTCTCCTTCTAAACTGATGTTCAATTCCTTCATCCTACTCGCCGAGTTGTATGAACAACTCGCCGTGTTCGTCTTCAAATGAAGGACACTTATGTTGTGAGTCGCCGAGTTGTATGAACAACTCGCCGAGTTTGTTCTTGATCTAAGGAGATTTCCTTGAACTCGCGGAGTCTGGGTATCGACTCGCCGAGTTCCCTTATGGGTGAGTTTTGGATTCCAACTCACCGACTCCACCCTGGACGCACTACACAACTCGACACGATGAAAAAGGGGACAACTCGGAGACTCGCGACTAGACTCGCCGAGTCAGATGAGCGACTCGCCGAGTCTGCTTCATGCAAGAGCCATATACGTGATTTTGCTCGAATCCAGTCCATGCCATTCATAGATCTGGGCTCCTAGGGCCTGGTTTACACGTAAAGTTTCCAACTTTACGTGTAGATCATCACCAATAAGGTTTTTAAGGCTTAAAGTGCACAAAAAGGGGTAGATCTAGAGTGTACAAGCAACATGGGTCCATAAAGGCGGTAGATCCATGTTCCACGGACTGAATAGGGTCTAGATCTAAAGGCTAAACTTCTTGAATCATCCAACAATGCACAACTGAACTTGGGGAAGGGCTCAAGAAAGAATTTAATGGAGTAATAAGCATGGAAACAGAAGGAAAACGAGTTTTACCTCAAAGAAATCAGTGAGAGAACACTAAGATGATTGGCTTCGTTCCCTTCCTCTTGATCTACTCCACTTCCTTCTCAAAATCTTCAAGAACACACACTAAAATGTCTCAAACTCACAAGAACAAGAGCTAGAATGTAAGGAGAGCTTCTGAGGGTGAAGGGGGGCTGGCTTGGGGCGGACATGAGGCTTAAATAGGGTGCAAACCCCTGAAACTTAGAGTTTCATCCAACAGTGGTGACTCGCCGAGTCTAGGATATGGACTCGCCGAGTCGCCAACTTAAACGTGTCCCGGGTCCCGTCTCTACTCGGCGAGTCGGACCTATGACTCGCCGAGTCCAAGGCCAAAAATGGAAAATACTCAAATAAGATTTACGTACCAGGAACCAGGTGCTACAAATTTCCCCCATTTATTTTAGACTTTGTCCTCGAAGTCTGCTGCTCGATCCTGAAACAGCTCGGGGTAATGCTCCATCATCTCATCCACCGGCTCCCAAGTCCATTTTGAACCCTTGCAGTGTTGCCATTCCACCTTCACTAGCACCACCCTCTTGTTCCTCAAATCCTTCAACTTCCTGTCAAGGATTGCGAGAGGGCGCTCAATGTAATTCAGGCTGTCATCCACCTGTATATCCTCTAACGATACTACTGCTGAATCGTACACTAGGCACTTCTGCAACTGAGAAACATGGAAAGTGTTGTGGATCTGGCTGAGCTCGACTGGCAAATCCAGCCTATACGCCACCTTGCCTACCCGGGCTACAACCCTGAACGGCCCAATAAACCTCGGGCCCAACTTGCCCCGCTTCTTGAATCGAATGACGCCCTTCCACGGCGACACCTTCAGGAGAACCATATCCCCGACCTGGAACTCCAGGTCGGATCGGCGCTTGTCGGCGTAGCTTTTCTGCCAACTCTGAGCAGTCTGAAGCCTGATCCAAACCAGCTGGATCCTCTCGGTCATCTTGAGCACCACTTTGGTGCTCCCCATGACTCTCTGGCTAACTTCACCCCAACATATCGGGGTCCTACACCTCCGACCATACAACATCTCAAATGGGGGACCGTCAATACTCGCGTGGTAGCTGTTGTTGTAAGAGAACTCGGCCAAGGGAAGATAGGTATCCCAGCTACCACCGAAATTTAACACGCATGCCCGCAACATATCCTCCAATGTCTGGATGGTCCGCTCGCTCTGACCATCCGTATGCGGGTGAAAGGCGATGCTAAAATGTAAACGAGTGCCCAACTCGTCATGAAATCTCTTCCAAAACCTGAAAGTAAAACGCACATCCCTTACCAAGATAACCGATACTGGCACCCCGCCGCGCCACGATCTCCCTGATATAGATGTCGGCCAATTTATCGGCCGATATGCTCTCCTGAATCAGGATAAAGTGAGCACTCTTGGTCAATCGATCCACGATGACCCAAATCGAATCCACTCCACGCGCGGTCCTGGGAAGCTTCGTGATAAAATCCATCGTGATATCTTCCCATTTCCACAACGGGATGTCCAACGGCTGCATCTTGCCATGTGGTCTCTGATGTTCGGCCTTGACCTTCCTACAGGTCAAGCACCGCTCCACGTACCATGCCACATCCCGCTTCATGCATGGCCACCAATAATCTGGACGAAGATCCCTATACATCTTCATCGCCCCGGGATGAATAGAGAATCAGGACTTATGTGCCTCTTCCATCAAGATCTGGCGCACACCTCCGTGATACGGCACTCACACCCTACGGTGTAGTGTCAATAGTCCTCGGCTATCATAATCGAAGGAGGAAACCTGACCCACCACATGCTCGCTCTTCCGATGTTCCTCCTTGATAGCCTCCTGTTGAGCCTCCCGAATCTGCTCCAACAGGGGAATCACTACGGTCATCCTCATGCAAATATCCCTGATCGGCGCCGCCTTGCGGCTAAGTGCATCGGCCACCACGTTGGCCTTCCCCGGGTGGTAAAGGATCTCACAATCATAATCCTTCACCACGTCCAACCACCGACAATGCCTCATGTTCAGATTCGGCTGATCCATGAAGTACCTCAAACTCTTGTGGTCCGTGTAGATAGTACATCGAACCCTGTAGAGGTAATACCGCCAAATCTTGAGGGCGAAAACCACCGCCCCCAATTCTAGGTCATGCGTCGGGTAGTTCGCCTCGTGAGGCTTGAGCTGCCTCGAAGCGTAGGAAATGACATGCCCCCTCTGCATCAGCACCGCGCCCAACCCTGAAACGGACGCGTAACAATAAACCACAAAATCCTCTACGCCCTCTGGCAGGGCTAAGATCGGCGCCTCGCACAATATCTGTCTCAGTGTCTCAAACGTAGCCTGCTGCTCGGGTCCCCACCGTAAGACCACGACTTTCTTCGTCAACCGTGTCAGCGGTACGGCTATTTTGGAGAAATCCTGAATGAACCTCCGATAATAGCCTGCCAGTCCTAGGAAACTCCGAATCTCAGATGGAGACTTTGGGACCTCCCATCTCATCACGACCTCGACCTTGGCCGGATCGACCAGAATCCCGTTCTGGTTGACAAGATGCCTAAGAAATTGCACCCCGCGCAACCAAAACTCACACTTGGGGAACTTGGCATACAAGCTCTCACTACTCAGGGTCTCCAATACCTCTCTCAGATGCTCCTCATACTCTTCCTGCGTCTTGGAATAAACCAAGATGTCATCGATAAAGACTATCACAAACCGATCCAGCATCAGTCTGCATACGCGGTTCATGAGGTCCATGAACGTGGTAGGAGCATTGGTGAGCCCAAACGGCATCACCACGAACTCATAATGGCCATAGCGCGTTCGAAACGCGGTCTTCTGTGTATCCTCCTCCCTGACCCTCATCTGATGATAACCCGAACGCAAATCAATCTTGGAGAACCAAGATGCTCCCTGAAGCTGGTCAAAGAGATCATCAATCCTCGGGAGTGGGTAACGGTTCTTCACCGTTACCTTGTTCAGCTCCCGGTAATCTATAGACATCCGATGCGACCCGTCCTTCTTTTTCACGAACAGAATCGGGGCTCCCCAGGGCGAACTGCTCGGCCGAATGAATCCCTTGTCTAACAGCTCCTGCAGCTGTGTAGACAACTCCTGCATCTCAGGAGGAGCCAACCGATATGGTGCCTTGGCTATCGGAGCCGCACCAGGAACGAGGTCAATCCTGAACTCCACCTGTCGCTCCGGAGGTATCCCAGGAAGCTCCTCCGAAAAGACATCCGCAAAATCTCGCACCACCGGAACCTCACTCATCGTCGCCTTACCCGCCTCTCGGGTATCCGTCACATACGCGACATATCCTACGCATCCCTGCTGAAGATAGTGCCTAGCCCTTGCTGCTGAACATACAGTGGGTCCGCAATGTGGCCTCTCGCCATGAATCACTAACTCTCCCCGACCTGGGGTCGTGACTCGCACTAGCTGCTGAGCACAATCTATCACCGCCCCATTAAGGCTCAACCTATCCATGCCTATAATCACCTTGTTCCCACGCAACTGAATGGGAACCAAGTCTACCAAGTAGCGCTCCTCAAACAAACGCAATACGCAATCTCGAAATACCATCGATGCTCGCACTGATCGATCATCAGCAATCTCTACCTCTAAAGGGCAATCTAACTCGCCCGAAGACCCATGAAACTTCTTGCTAAGCGCAAGGGAAACAAATGATCGGGATGCACCCGACTTGAACAACACCTGAACTGGGATGCCGTTCACATGGAATCATCCTAATGGATACATATACATACGGAGCACATATCAATATCATAACATCATAAAAATAAAATAGAGGGAAAGAATCATATCGTCACCACATCGGGTGCGGCGCGTGCCTCCTCGGTAGTCAGCTGAAATGCCCGGCTCCTCACCACTGGAGCCTCTGCCTTGCCCTGCCGGCTATCCGTGATCTGCAGGGTCGCTGGAGCTGGCACCTTCACTGGCGCTGAAACTGTCAACTGGGGGCAATTGGCCTTCTTGTGGCCCCTCTGGTTGCAGTGGAAACACAGCAACTCAGACGTCTGAATAACTGCTGCCGGAGCAGTGCAATCCCTGCTAAAGTGCCCAGACTTGCCGCACTTGTAGCAGCCTGATGATCCCAACCTGCACGCCCCCTCGTGCGGCCTGCCGCATTTTTGGCAGCGGCTCGGTTCTGACTGGCCTTTCGGCCTACCATCTGATCCCTTGGGCTTCTTCCCCGAAGCCCCTCCTGTTTGTCCCTCCTCTGACTTCCGTTTCTGGATGTGCTCCAAATCTATCTCTTTCTCCCTCGCCCTGGCAATCATGGAGTCCAAGGTGGGGCAAGCTGAAAAACTAACGTGCTCCCGGATATCAGCCCAGAGCATGTCATGATAGCGGGTCCTCCTCATGTCCTCATCGCCCGCATACTGGGGCACCAACAGTGCCCTCTCCAAGAACTTGGCGGTGATCTCCGCCACGGTCTCCGTCGTCTGTCTCATGTCTAAAACCTCTCTGCTAGCTGCTGAAGCTCGACCGTCGGCGCAACTCTGCCCTGAACCTGGTCACAAAGTCCGACCAGGTCATAGCCTCGATAGCTGAGGCTCCCAATGAGTCACCCACTGACTCCCACCAATCTCGAGCTCGGTCTCGTAAACACCCTGCTGCATACCTCACCTTCGACCCCTCGGGGCAGAAGCTCGTCAACTGTGCAGACTCGATGTGTGCGATCCATCGCCTGGCAGCAATAGGGTCTTTCACCCCTTGGAAATCCGGCGCACCACTGCCCCTGAAGTCCTTAAAGGACAGCATGCGAAATCTGGCGCACCACTGCCCCGAGGCGATCCTCCATCAACTCGATGATCCCTTCCTTGATCGACCCAAATATGATGGGGGTCGACTCAAGGATGCCTCTGGTAATCTCTGACGCGATGAACTTGCGTAGTCCCTCATCCACTGGCTCGGAACCTGATCCCGAACCTGACCCATCTCCTGAACCGCCATCTATCGGCCTCGATCGAAGTACCACCACTCTGCAATACATAATAACAGTCATTGGTGATTACTGATACTTCCTGAGGGATCACAACTACTTACAAGTTCCCTGGTCTGATCTTGGCCTTCCTTGGTTCGGGTACGGATCCTCTGCTTTCAGTAGTACGGGCCCATACTACGTTCCACATCTATCTGTACCTTCTTCAAGGACTGCCTCGACTCCACCAGATCCCTTCCACTACGGCTGATCACTGCTATACTTATCCTAGGCTTGCCCTAGGGAAATCTCAGGCTCCACCCTACCAGGTCCTCAGCTGCTGAAGGCCTCTTAGTAGTGCCAATTAACCATTACCTGAATACCATCACATGTGGTGAGGCTCGGATAATCCTTCGAGTAACAGGCTCATCCCTACAATGGTTAGACTCAAACGAGAGCTGCGCAATAGGGCCAAATCCAGCACTCTAAGATTATTCAACCCTAATCACATGTGACGTGACGTATTCATCTAATGGCTAACTCCCACTACTCAGAGTCCCACAAAGCACAAAGCAAGCAGCATTTGAACTAAGGGAACAATCTCAAGCAAATCCGCTCTCATAGAGAAAAACTGATCTAGCATACAAAGCTAAACTCATACTATCAGGCATAACCTAACAGGCTATCCTACTGTTGTCTACTCAACACTAGCATGCAATTTCTCTTACAGCTGAAACATATAAAGCAGGCACATAAGGCATCACTCCTAGATCCTTAGTCCTATTCTAGCATGCTGTTCTACGAAAGTTGATAAACATAGCATTAACTTGTATGGGTACTTTGGGGAATACTTACTTGAGCTCGGCTGGTCGCGCACATCACACACTTCGTTCTTCCTCAAAACTCTTTTCTCAATTTTAGAAAACATTTTCCTTTTTGGAAAATCTTTTTAATCCCTCGATTTGAGTTCAGACACCCCCGAAGGTGTGTCCGAATCCCTCAAACCAGGGCTCTGATACCAACTTGTAACGACCCAATTTTCATGTCCAAAAAGTTCGTTTTTAAAACATTACTTTAGAAAACATTAATAATTAAACATTGCTTAATTAAACCATTTCACATCGAAAACCGAATTCGAAATCCATAACAGTTAAACAACCAAAATGTTAGAGTATCAATCCCAGGGTAAACTCATAAATGCGGAATCAAAGAGTGTGTGTGATGAGCCGCTACCGCGCCTGCTCCTTCCCCTTGGCTGAAGAGGTACCTGAAACAACAACTGAAAAACGTAAGCACAAGGCTTAGTGAGTTCCCCAATCATACCACATACCATACAACGCATAACATACATACTGCCAGGCTATTCTGGGGTGCCTGACTACCCGGTACGGCTATTCTGGGGTGCCGACTACCCGTGTGACCATTATGGGGTGTCGTCCCACCCGTGTAAAGCCATTATGGGGTGCTGACTACCCGTGTCTAGCTATTCTAGGGTGCTGAATACCCGTCGGTCCTGACAACCGATCCTCGGGGACTATTTCACCCCTACTGCTACTAACACATATATCATACATAACCTATTATCAAATATATATGGGGTGTCTGAACTACCCTTCGGTCCTAACAACCAAACTCGGGGACTGGTCCCCTCCTACTACGTCTATTGCATATACATAACAAGCCAGCATGCAAACACATAATCATATACTGTCAGACATTTCTGGGGTGTCCGAACTGCCCTTCGGTCCTAACAACCGATCTCTATCTCTATCACATAAAACATATCATGCTAGCATATAATATATCAGGTAGCAACAAACCTAGATGATATCACAAACACAATCATCTAACATACGACTCCTACTGGTGGGCCGGCATTATGGCCGTAGACCCACCGCTACTGGAAGGTAACTCACCTCAAAGTAGCTGCTGATCTGATCGGGAACTAACTGTCTACTACTGCTGCTGCTGCTCCGGAAATCCTCCGGCTGCAATTCCCACAACATACTCAATCAAACATTTCTAACGGCCCTTTGGGTAAAATGACCATTTTACCCCTGATCATGTCATGAGTTAAAGTCAGAGTCAACTTTCAGTTGACCCGACTCGCCGAGTTAGCTCTCCAACTCGCCGAGTTCCTACCCAAACGATTGCCCTGAATCCCATTTCTACTCGTCGAGTTAGGCGCTCACTCGACGAGTTCTCCTTCTAAACTGATGTTTAAGTCCTTCATCCTACTCGTCGAGTTATATGAACAACTCGCCGAGTTCGTCTTCATCCAAAGGACACTCATGCTGCGACTCACCAAGTTGTATGAACAACTCGCCGAGTCTGTTCTTGATCTAAGGAGATTGCCTTGAACTCGTCGAGTCTGGGCATCGACTCACCGAGTTCCCTTATGGGTGAGTTTTGGCTTCCAACTCACCGAGTCCACCCTGGACTCACTACACAACTCGACATGACGAAAAAGGGGACAACTCGGAGACTCGCCGAGTTAGATGAGCGACTCGCCGAGTCTGCTTCATGAAAGAGCCATATACACGATTTTGCTCGAATCCAGTCCATGCCATTCATAGATCTGGGCTCCTAGGGCCTGGTTTATACGTAAAGTTTCCAACTTTACGTGTAGATCATCACCAATAAGGTTTTTAAGGCTTAAAGTGCACTAAAAGGGGTAGATCTAGAGTGTACAAGCAACATGGGTCCATAAAGGCGGTAGATCCATGTTCCAGGGACTGAATAGGGTCTAGATCTAAAGGCTAAACATCTTGAATCATCCAACAATGCACAACCAAACTTGGGGAAGGGCTCAAGAAAGACTTTAATGGAGTAATAAGCATAGAAACAGAGGGAAAACGAGTTTTACCTCAAAGAAATCACTGAGAGAACACTAAGATGCTTGGCTTCCTTCCCTTCCTCTTGATCTACTCCACTTCCTTCTCAAAATCTTAAAGAACACACACTAAAATGTCTCAAACTCACAAGAACAAGAGCTAGAATGTAAGGAGAGCTTCTGAGGGTGAAGGGGGGCGGACATGAGGCTTAAATAGGGCGCAAACCCCTAGAACTTAGGGTTTCATCCAACAGCGGTGACTCGCCGAGTATAAGATATGGACTCGCCGAGTCGCCAACTTAAACATGTCCCGGGTCCTGTCTCTACTCGGCGAGTCGGACCTATGACTGGCCGAGTCCAAGGCCAAAAATGGAAAATACTCAAATAAGATTTACGTACCAGGAACCAAGTGCTACTTGTTATTATGCTCAAAACCCATCAGATCTCTTCCCATTTATCCATGGGTAAAGGTAAAGGTTCTAAACTCCCATATGATTTCTAATGTTGTGCCATAACTCTCGCACATGTTACACACTCGGCCATATACTTTGCAAAATCGAGCTTCATCGTCGGCAACCAGTAGTAGGGTTTTAGATCCCTATACATTTTAGTGCTATCGGGATGACTCAAGTACATGGTCTTGTGAGCTTCTTCCATCAGAAGATCTCTTACTCTTCCCATTTTTGGTACCCGAATTCTATCTTGGAATACATTCAATCCTTGATTGTTTGTACCGAACTCCAACATTTTTCCCAAACATTCTTCCTTTCGATCATTTTTCTCCGAAGCTTCTTCTTAAGCTTTCTTTATGCTTTCCACAATTGTCGAGACAACTTCTATTCTCATCGCTCTTGGCCTTTTTCTTTCAAGGTTGACTTTTCAACTTAAAGCATTGGCTACAACATTTGCTTTATCGAGGTGGTAAAGTATCTCGCAGTCGTAGTCCTTGAGTAACGCTAGCCAGAGTCGTTGTCTCATGTTCAATTCCTTATGATTAAAGAGATACTGGAGACTCTTATGATCAGTGAAAAGTTTGCACTTCGTGCTATAGAGGTAATGCCTCCATATCATTAGGGTGAAAACTACCGCTGCAAACTCCAGATCATGAGTTGGGTAGTTCTTTTCATGCTCCTTCATATGTCGAGATGCATATGTTATCACCTTTTCTCTTACGGTCAGAACACAACCCAACCCAACTCTAGATGCGTCGCTATAAACTGCAAAGTCTTCAACTCCATCGGGTAGAGAAAGAATCGGTGCTTCACATAGCTTCTTTTTTACCTTCTCGAATGCTTCTTCGTGCTTCTCGGTCCATGTATACGTAGCTTATTTTTTGGGTCAAAGCTGTCAATGAAGCATCTATCAAAGAAAAGCCTTGGATAAATCTTTGGTAATATCTGGCTAATCCTAGAAAGCTTCAAATATCCATGGGACTTTTCGGTCGTTCCTACTTCATCACAACTTCGATCTTTGCTAGGTCAACCATTATCCCTTCTTGGTTAACCACATGACCCAAGAATTGGATTTCTCAGATACAAAATTTCCATTTGGAGAACTTAGCATGCAACTTCTCCTTCTTCAATACTTCTAGTACTTCCCGTAGATGCTCGACATGCTCCTCCTGGAGTTTTGAGTAAATCAGAATGTCGTCTACGAACACTATCACAGATTTATCAAGCAATGGTTAAGAAACCCTGTTCATCAAATCCATGAATGCTGGTGGAGCATTGGTTAACCCAAACGACATAATCAAAAACTCATAGTGTCCATATCTTGTTCTGAATGCAGTTTTCTCAATATCTTGCTCTCTTACCTTCAGCTGACGATATTTTGACCTAAGATCGATCTTTGAGAAATAGCTCGAACCTTGCAGCTGATCGAATAGGTCAACAATCCTCGGCAATGGGTACTTGTTCTTTACCGTTGCCTTGTTTAGCTCTCTGTAGTCTATGTACATTCTAATGCTTCCATCTTTTTATTTCACAAATAACGTCGGAGCTCCCTAGGGTGATGAACTAGGTCTAATGAAACTGTTGTCCAACAACTCCTGAAGTTGCGTTACAAGCTCCTTCATCTCCTTCGGTGCTAATCGGTATGGTGCTTTCGCTATGGGTGTCGTTTCTGGTAACAAGTCTATTCGGAACTCTACTTGTCTATCTGGTGGTAATCCAGGAAGAACTTCGGGAAAGACCTCTGGATAGTCACACAACACCGATATACTTCAGATCTGCTTCTTTTTCTTCTTAGCATCGATCACGAATGCTAAGTATGATGTGTATCCTTTGGAAAACCATTTTATGGCTTTCATTAGGGAAACGATTCCAGAATTCACTCAGCATTTGTCCTCGTAGACCATAAATGACTCTATTCCAGGTGGGTTTACTCTTACTATCTTCTTTGGGAAAGTATCTCGGCATCGTTGGCGCTAAGCCAATCCATTCCCACAACGATGTCGAAACCGTTTAACTCTATGGGCAACAACTCTTCGAGAAATTCGTTTTCGTTTTAGTCGATGACAATGTTCTTAATATGATCAATAACATGTATGAACTTGCCACTGGCAACTTCCACAATTAGGGCATTATCAAGTTTTCTACAGGTAATGGTAGTTTCCCACTGAATCTATGTGATACAAAGGAGTAGTGTGACAACCCAAAGTTTATTCCGTTACATTACCCCGTTACCGTTAACGGAATATTCTATTTTATAAAAGTTCCGTTAATTTGAGGTCGTAAAATAAATAAACATTTATTTATTTATATTTTATGTCGTTATTCGTCATAATAAAATAAAGTAAAAACACTTAAGTTACATTTCCATATTAATTTGGAAAAAGTTCATTTTATTACGACCACTAAATCGGGTGCGACCAAAAGCCCCGTTTAACGGCAGTATCGGGTAGATTCCCACTGAGCTTCAACTCCAACCCCTATATAAGGGTGAGTGGAGTCCATTAGAGACATTTTAAACTCTCTCCACTCTCTCTCTCTACAACTTAAATTCGAGCCAAAAATCGTCCGTTTCGAGCCCCAAACGAGTAAGCCAACTATCCTAACTTGTAATATAGCATATCTAGCCTGCAAATTCGAGTTTAAATCATAAATTAGGGACAAAATGAAGTGTTTACGGCCCAAGAACACTCTTGGACCGTGAACACCATTTAATGGGGTTTTTAAGCCCCAAAACCCCTCCAAATTGCCCCTAAGGCTTGGATATGACTTTTAGGCTTACATATTCGGACTTAGAACACCTTGAAATGAGTTTTTGAAGAGTAAACATGATTTTACTGCCCAAGAACATACTTGGGCTGTAATCTCCTCTTCATGGGGAGTAAACTCATATTTGAGTGTTTAAAAGCCACTTAAACACACCAATGGCCTTAGAATAAATTCAAGAATCAACCACCAACAAGTTAGGGGCCTTAAAGTCAATTAAAACAACTCCATAAGGAGTTCACGGCCATAAACCCCTCATGAAAGGGTACCTAGGCCGTAAACTCCTATAAAGGGGTTAAATGGTGCCCAAAACTCCCCATTTGACTTGGAAAAATGCATAGGATTTTATCCTCTACCATTTAAGACTTCAAAACACCAAAAGAATGAGTATATAGGAGCTTACAGCCATAAACTCCTAGTTTAGGGCCGTAAACTCCTCAAATGGTCCATGTGAAGCCTTAAATCCATTCATATAATTTATTTTGGGACCTAGTATAAATCTACAATTGATATGAGACCCTCTAGCATCCTAGAACACCCTCACCATGAGTTTACGTCCGTAAACTCATGGGGAGTTATCCCAGAGCCGTGAACTCTATATATAGAGTTTACTCTTGAAGAGTAAACTCCATTCCTAAGCGTGTACTTGTTTAATTGGTATTATATATACTAGTTGTATGAAAACATATGTTACCATAGGTTAATAGGTCACTAAGTGTATTCAAGTCTTTACTTGACACCGAGCACCTAACCGACACCTTCGTCGGATCCACTTACATCAGGTGAGTTCATACCCCTGAATGAACCTTTTAAATGTTTTTACATGTTTTATACGGGGGGAATACAAGTTAAACATGCCAGTTATCATATCAATGACATGTGATTGATAACCCACATGCACAAGGATTTACCACACTGTAAACTGTTTTATCGAGTAGGATACTATAAATGGTTTTCTAAAATGTTTTTACTTGTTCAAAACTCTTACTTATACTGTTTTATCAAAGTTCATTTTAAACTGGTTTATGAAACATTCCCAAAGAATTTCTAAAGGTTTTCAAACTTAATTTACCAAAGAATACCAAGTTGTGATTTTCTTAAGTATAAAGGTTTTTCCAAGGTTTTCATCAAAGTTCTCTTTCATGCTGAATACTCTTATTTGTTAGATACCGCTGCTTCGCTTTTACTTAGTTTAAACTCCTACCTGGTAATGTTTCCACTTCGTGATACACTTATATTTGGTAACGCTTATACTTTACGATTCGGTTATTCACACTATTCATTTATACTTTATGATTTGGTTATTCACACTGTTCATTTATACTTCACGATTCGGTTATTCCACACTGTTCATTCACACTTCACGATTCGGTTATTCCACACTGTTCATTTATACTTCACGATTCGGTTATTCCAGACTGTTCGTTCACACTTCACGATTCGGTTATCCCACACTGTTCGGATATACCTCACGATTCGCTTATACATCACGATTCGGTTATACTTCACGATACATTTCCACTTCTTAAACACTCAGACATAGTTAGATGTATGTCTATGCTTGTATAGATGCATATAAATAATGATTGAAGGACTTAGGGAGGCTTGTCCGCCCTATTTCCTTTTCTTCGTTGAGATGTGGTCTGGTAGGATCGGATGGCCGTCTGAAGGTCGTTTGATTTATTAGTTATATATTATGTATGAAAGCATAGACATATAAGTTTACATTCGTCAGTTCAGTTATGAGTCTCTACCCTTAGTTCAACACTTATATTGCAAAGCCACTACCCACTATTTGGGATGCATCTTCGGGACACGGCCTTCTTCGTCGTCTAGTTGGTAACCAGAGTCTCCTGTAGGGAGAGCGGACATTGTGTGTATAGATCTATATGGGATTGACACCCCCACACCCTGACTGCTAGCTACAGTCCACGGCCTACCAAGCCAAGGGGTGACAGATGTCATATTTTATATTGACGCTTGTAGGGCGTCAGGTACTCTAGTGTCGGTTAGTATGGTTACGAGTATCCTAGTTTACCTTATAATTCATGGCCTTAAGGTAACGGTATTTCACACTATATTATACACTGTACTTTACACTATATGCTGAAAACCCACTCTCATAGTCACACTGTTTTAAGACCTTACAGGCTGTATCTTTTATTTGATACTGTCTGGGGTTTGTATTCCTTGTTTTAGACCTTACTAGCTGTGTCTTTCATTTGATACTGTCTGGGGTCTGTAGTGTCTCTTTTTAGACCTTGCTAGCCGTACCTTTCATTTGGTACCGTCTGGGTCTGTGTCTCCCTTAGTTAGACTGAGTCAGGCGTGTTGTTTGTTCGATACTCTCCTGGAGTCTATGAGTCCTTTTGCCTTAGTCAGCAGTCTTCACTGTTGAGGCATATGTTATTTTCCCTGATTTCTCTTGCTTTCTTTAATAATCAAATTTTGTATTTTGATAATGATAGCGATTAAGGGAAAACTACTTTTTACCACATAACTTCGTCCAGTCTTGGTAGAAGACTGCTTTTATTAAAGAAAATATAGGATTTTCTGGAAAAGACACTAATTTAATGGATACTCTAAAACTACCACTTTTATTAAAGTTATTTGAATAAAATGACACTAAATACTTATGAACTCACCAGCATTTGTAAAAATGCTGATACTCGCTTTTCAAATAACTTGTATTCTCTGGTCAGCATTAGACAGGTACATCCTCGGAGCTTCTGACGAAGACAGTTTAGTACCAAGCTGTACATATATTAATACTTGTATTACTTTGTTGTATTGTAATGTAAACAATGTAAAACTATTACTATTAATGCAATGGTTGTTGTACTTTGATTACTATAATGCATGTGTTGTGATACTTGTCATGACGTCATCCACCCCAGAACGTTTCCGCCGTTCCGGTTTTGGGGTGTGACAGATTGGTATCAGAGCATTGTTTATAGTGAGCTAAGTATATCAATTCATAAAAGATATACAACCTATAAATACAAAAGGGATAAAACACTTTGACCAAGAATTATACTTTAAAATATAACCATATTTTACCAAAGTATAGGAACATCCAGAATCTAAACACTCGAACACAAGTATCACAAGAAGAACAATAATAAAAGTCTTCGGATGTTGAGCATTACCGTCAAACTTGGGCAGTTATGTAATCGTAAGCTGGAATAAATGTAACTTGATCAACTACAATTATTCGAGATGTGATGAACATGTGCTTGGGAGTGATAGTGGTGTGCAACAGGTTTGAAACTTACCAACTCGGAATGCTAGAGCCAAACATAAAGTCAAAATACTATAGGAGTATTTTGGAACACTAAAAGATTCACACTAATCCCATAACCATATTCAGAAGATAAGAACCAAACAAGAAATTAAAATACCATAGGGGTATTTTAGGATCCATAACTAACATTGTGTGAAGAACTAAAAAGATCCTTATTGATATACCTACAATTACAGAGAGTGTACTCCCAAGGTTATATATACTAATGATCCCATAGGCTAAGAATGTGTGGTTTCGCTCTACTTCCGTTTCCTCGTTGGGATGTGGATATAGAGTAGTATCACATATTCGAAGGCCTATCGAATCTAAGCTATATATGATTTGTATATCCTGTGTAATCGTAGCAGGACTCGATATGGATCATCCAGTGAAATGTTAATAATCTTTTAGGATTCATTAGACATTTCCATACTCGCACGAACCCTGTAAAAAACCCTATCCACTTCAGTGACTGACAGAATAGTTGATTCAGACCCAGAGGAGGTTCATTGAGAAGGTTTCCAGTTCGGAAATAAATGAACTGGGTCGAGACTATTGAATTCACCAAGTGCCTACATCTTTTTAGGTACATCGGTGAGAAATTCGCCTAAACTTTCGAGATTTCCAATCATCCATCATGAGGTGATGACACCCAGAGTCGGATTCGGAAGCAAGGCGGAGTAGAGATTCAATATGTCCATACGAGAAGAGAACCCTAGGTAACTACCCGAAGGAAAACAATGTCGATTCCAGTCGAAGATACGAGGCAGACAGAGGGAGCCAGTACATGGAACCCGAGAAGTGTCTTTTCCTCTTGTTCGTCACGCTAATACACCTATAAAATAATACAATATGGTGAGTTAGTGGTTACACTACTCACGCTATGTGTTAGGTAAATCGTCGTTTCCCGTTGCCAGTTACACAATTAGAGCGGATCCCCGCACCTCTATTGAGGGTATTTAGCCATAAGTCTTTATAAGCCTCTCTTTCCGCGGTTTCGTTCCGAACTCTTCTCAAATCTCTCCAAGCCGGAGAGTGAAACCTTTCCCAGTATAAAAGGTGACTTAGTAGGAACGACTCGCATCTTATGGCCTTTTCCTGATACCCATACTCCTACCTTGATTACCAAGACTACATCATAGGGATGTAGGTCGACACTCAGACAACCAGTACCCGAGGCACGGGAAAAAATTTATGCCTAATATAGTCGGGACAGATATGTCCATGGTTAGTCATCGTCTCTCATTATCTTGTATTCCTTTCCGTGTAGGAAAGCCATGCCTCCAAAGAAGCGTAACCAGTCCACAAGCAAGAAACCTACTCTCTTATTCGATGAAGCTACGTTCCAAGCTGCAGTCTCGGCAGCCGTAGCAGCTGTCATGGCTCACCTGAATGCTAACAACGCCAATGTTAGCAAGGGCCCTATCGGGAATCCCGATCCTAGCAATGGACAGCAGCAACCAACCCCTGCATATCCAGCCACCCAAGAACCTCAACTGAATCCACTGAAGAGAAAACTCAAAATCGAGGAGGGAGGTACCTCGGCTCAAGGACCTTCCGAAGGACAACGAGCTAAGACAGTCAATACCCCTGTCAATCCTTCCCTCCTGACTTCAAAAAGACCATACCTAGGAAACCTTCCCACTGCGGCAAGTGTAGCTACCATCATCATGGTATATGTCGGGAACTCTTATGTGCTAGGTGCAACATGAAGGGGCATACTGCTCGTGTATGCAGAACTCCGGTGGAGCGTATTGCACCAATCACCAATGTGACGACCAATCCAGTTTGCCATCTATGTGGTGAGATTGGACACTTCAAAAGGGATTGCCCAACAGAAGGAAACAACAAAGGCACATGAGGAGCCTAACTCTACTGCTTAAGCAGAAGCATCAAGGAACCCGGTAGATTTTTGGTACGTCTCTCAATCTCAAATAACCAACGCAAAACATTAAAAGGCTAATTCAAATGTAAATATTTCCCATTAAGGCGAAAGTCGCCGCACTGTTATAAAATTTAAAATTCATCAGGTAAAACTATAAGGGCTAAACATATACATTACGGCCATGTATAGTTAAGATGGATAGACCTAGAGTGAGTGAATGCCGCCTCATTTCCTGTTCCTCGTTTGGTTGTGGATTTAGGGCAGAGTCGCTCAGTCAACAATCCTCCCCACCTTAACTATACATGACTAGTATATGTTAGGCGATTATAGAAATGCCTCGTGAGAATCCATTCATGAAAAGGTACTCTACTCGGAAACACTTAGGACTCTCTATAGTTTCGCGTCGACTCTATCGGTCCAAGTATCCGCGGCAGTGATACACGGGACGAAACCCCGAGACGCCTAGAACTTGTGTGTCTGATCGGCGCATGACTCTATCGATCTTCATTTTATATCACGTCGAAGTGTGCCAACTTCGACGACTCCATCGATCATGGTTTGACGTAGTGCAACCATGCGTACATCCCTAGTGCTGTGTAAAAAGATCTTTCTCCGTAGCCATGTCGGCAAATAAAGGTTCTTCTGAACCTAAACATAATACAAATAACCAAACCTAATGTGATCCGTCAGTCGTTCCTCTTATCTCAAACCTTCCGAAGTACCCAAGAGAAGGGTACCGCGCGCTGTTGACCGACCCCTCTTAGTCATATGGAAACCGAAGCGAAAGCCACTGCAGGATACTCCAGAAGACAATAACCATTTGAAGCATACTTCGTAGATTCCCCAGAAAGACCCTTTGCACCTCGCACATCAGGTTCGTGAACCCAGAGGATAGAACTCATGAGACTGACCACTATAACCAAGCATATGCATAAAGGTGGTATATAATTGAGATCAAAAAGATTTAAGATGTGTGCTTCCTCCCTACTCCCTGTTCCTTGTTGGGTCGTGGGTCTGGGGTGGGGTCACACAACTGATCATCCTGCCGACTTCAATTATATATGGCATGCATACACCAAGTATTAGTGGTTAAGCCAAGTATGAGCTCTACCACGAACCTCATAGTAAATCCCTTCATCCTATTCCATAAAATAGGAGCTGGAGTTAAGAGAACCACTATGGGTTGAGCTACTATAATGACCATAAATCCGAAATTTGCTGTCATACAGGTTAAGCCCACATAGTAGCTAACACCCTCAGTTAGTAAAGAGATTAAAGTTCCGAGTGATGGGAACCTATACTCACTAGATTTGACCTAGACCGGGAAAACTCAGAACCTTCGGAAGAGTAGCTGCAGTAGATTCTCGCACTACTCAGGCACTTCTTCCACCCTGTTACAGACTAGTAGTGCCTAAGATCCTCCACCCTCTCGCATGGAGGAAATCGTCGTTGCCCTGTAGACGATAGACTTCATTCTCCGAAGTAAACACTAGAATACCAAGAACCACAAGATAACCTCCGCAGCCAAGAATACTTGATCAAAGTGCAAAAGTAGTTGCGTTAAGCCTCATGACCCATATCCCGAACAGATTATAGACTTAACACCAGCCTTGGTGTTAGTCGAGGGGTTATGCAGGAGCATGCGCTTTCCGCACTAGAATAAACCAAAGTCTTAGAGATTCATTGGACTATTAGGTGTTCCATGAATACTATCTCACGCACAAATAGTAGAACCACCTCCCGAGATAGTCCAACACTCATCTAGTGAAACCCTATCTCCCTGACCCTGAGGGTTTCTGTTAGGAATATCTCAAGATTCATTGTGCAGGTTCATTTTGCACGAGCTTGAGATAGACACTCTACAACAAACAGAAAACCGTAGTTACACAACCCATTCGATGACCTAGAAAGCCTGTAAAAGCCAATTGACAGGAAAACGCGAAACCAAGGAAAACTTGAGCTTCCTAAGAACCAACCTGAAGGACTACACTACCAGTATGGGAGAGAACGTTAGGAACTTCGGAATGGCGATCACGCCAGTGGTGATCTTGCCATAGAAGTACACTATGTTCTAAGTACTGAAAAGCTCTACCCTTCTGAGAGCTTAGGACCATCTGAGAATCCTCGCGGAGATTTGGTCCAACCCTCGTCAGACCACTACTACTTCCGGATATTCCACAAGTTTCACACCCGATCGATCCACTTCTTAGACTTGATATGTGTTTACCCGACGTCACTCTTTGTATCCCACTCATCTTGATAGAGACAATTGAGAACCCTAACCTCGTAAATACACCAGTCGGAACCCACTAACTACACGAGACGGAATCCGCATCCCGTAGGTGAAGGTTTGTTGGAATGACAAACACAGACCATAGTTCACTTGGGAATGCGAGGACAAACCGAATAGGAAGTACCCTCCTTCCTCTATCATTCATACCTACTTCCTTGCCTAGACCTGAATTTCGGGACGAAATTCCCTCTAACGAGGGGATGATGTGACAACCAAATGTTTATTCCGTTACATTACCCCGTTACTGTTAACGGAATATTTCATTTTATAAAATTTCCGTTAATTTGTGGTCGTAAAATAAATAAACGTTTTATTTATTTATATTCTATGTCGTTATTTTTCGTAATAAAGTAAAGTAAAAACACTTAAGTTACATTTCCATATTAATTTGGAAAAAGTTAATTTTATTACGACCACTAAATCGGGTGCGACCAAAAGCCCCGTTTAACGGCAGTATCGGGTAGATTCCCACTGAGCTTCAACTCCAACCCCTATATAAGGGTGAGTGGATTCCATTAGAGACTTTTTACACTCTCTCCACTCTCTCTCTCTACAACTTAAATTCGAGCCAAAAATCGTCTGTTTCGAGCCCCAAACGAGTAAGCCAACTATCCTAACTTGTAATATAGCCAATCTAGCCTGCAAATTCGAGTTTAAATCATAAATTAGGGACAAAATGAAGTGTTTATGGCCCAAAAACACTCTTGGACCGTGAACACCATTTAATGGGGTTTTTAAGCCCCAAAACCCCTCCAAATTACCCTTAAGGCTTGGATATGACTTTCAGGCTTACATATTCGGACTTAGAACACCTTGAAACGAGTTTTTGAAGAGTAAACATGATTTTACAGCCCAAAAACATACTTGGGCCGTAAACTCCTCTTCATGGGGAGTAAACTCATATTTGAGTGTTTAAAAGCCACTTAAACACACCAATGGCCTTAGAATAAGTTCAAGAATCAACCACCAACAAGTTACGGGCCTTAAACTCAATTAAAACAACTCCATAAGGAGTTCATGGCCGTAAACCCCTGATGAAAGGGTACCTGGGCCGTAAACTCCTATAAAGGGGTTAAATGGTGCCCAAAACTCCCCATTTGACTTGGAAAAATGCATAGGATTTTATCCTCTACCATTTAAGACTTCAAAACACCAAAAGAAAGAGTATATAGGAGCTTACGGCCATAAACTCCTAGTTTAGGGCCGTAAACTCCTCAAATGGTCCATTTGAAGCCTTAAATCCATTCATACAATTTATTTTTGGACCTAGCATAAATCTACACTTGATATGAGACCCTCTAGCATCCTAGAACACCCTCACCATGAGTTTACGGCCGTAAACTCATGGGGAGTTGTCCCAGAGCCATGAACTCTATATATAGAGTTTACTCTTGAAGATTAAACTCCATACCTCAGCCATTCAAGCCCTTAAATGTTACCCGGGACACCCCAAACACTTAATCAAAGTGTTTTCCACAATTTAGGATGCGTGTAGTTGTTTAATTGGTATTATATATACTAATTGTATGAACACATATGTTACCATAGGTTAATAGGTCACTAAGTGTGTTCAAGTCTTTACTTGACACCGAGCACCCAACCGGCACCTTCGTCGGATCCACTTACATCAGGTGAGTTCATACCCCTGAATGAACCTTTTAAATGTTTTTACATGTTTTATAGGGGGAATACAAGTTAAACATGCCACTTATCATATCAATCACATGTGATTGATAACCCGCATGCACAAGGATTTACCACATTGTAAACTGTTTTACCGAGTAGGATACAATAAATGGTTTTCTAAACTGTTTTAAACTGGTTGATGAAAGGTTCCCAAAGAATTTCTAAAGGTTTTCAAACTTATTTTACCAAAGAATACCAAGTTGTGATTTTCTTAATTATAAAGGTTTTTCCAAGGTTTTCATCAAAGTTCTCTTTCATGCCGAATACTCTTACTTGTTAGATACCGCTGCTTCGCTTTTACTTAGTTTAAACTCCTACTTGATAACGTTTCCACTTCGTGATACACTTATATTTGGTAACTCTTATACTTTACGATTCGGTTATTCACACTGTTCATTTATACTTTACGATTCGGTTATTCACACTGTTCATTTATACTTCACGATTCGGTTATTCCACACTGTTCATTCACACTTCACGATTCGGTTATTCCACACTGTTCATTTATACTTCACGATTCGGTTATTCCACACTGTTCGTTCACACTTCACGATTCGTTTATTCCACATTGTTCGGATATACCTCAAGATTTGCTTATACATCACGATTCGGTTATACTTCACGATACGTTTCCACTTGTTAAACACTCAGGCGTAGTTAGATGTATGTATGTGCTTGTATAGATGCATATAAATAATGATGGAAGGACTTAGGAAGGCTTGTCCGCCCTATTTCCTTTTCTTCTTTGATATGTGGTCTGGTGGGATCGGATGGCCGTCCAAAGGTCGTTTGATTTATTAGTTATATATTATGTATGCAAGCATAGACATATAGGTTTACATTAGTCAGTTCAGTTATGAGTCTCTACCTCTAGTTCAACATTTATATTGGAAACCCACTACCCACTATTTGGGATGCATCTTCGGGACACGGCCTTCTCCGTCGTCTAGTTGGTAACCAGAGTCTCCTGTAGGGAGAGCGGACATTGTGTGTATAGATCTATACGGGATTGACACCCCCGCACCTTGACTGCTAGCTACATTCCACGGCCTACCAAGCCTAGGGGTGACAAATGTCATATTTTATATTGACGCTTGTAGGGCGTCAGGTACTCTAGTGTCGGTTAGTATGGTTACGAGTATCCCAGGTTACCTTATAATTCATGGCCTTCAGGTAACGGTATTTCACACTGTATTTTACAATGTACTTTACACTGTATGTTGAAAACCCACTCTTAGAGTCACACTGTTTTTAGACCTTGCTAGCTGTATCATTTATTTGATACTGTCTGGGGTCTGTACTCCTTGTTTTAGACCTTACTAGCTGTGTCTTTCATTTGATACTGTCTGGGGTATGTAGTCTCTATTTTTAGACCTTGCTAGCCGTACCTTTCATTTGGTACCGTATGGGGTCTGTGTCTCCCTTTTTAGATTGAGCTTGGCGTGTCGTTTGTTCGATACTCTCCTGGAGTCTATGAGTCCTTTTGCCTTAGTCAGCAGTTTCACTGCTGAGGCATATGTTATTTTCCCTGATTTCTCTTGCTTTCTTTAATAATCAAATTTTGTATTTTGATAATGATAGCGATTAAGGGAAAACTACTTTTTACCACATAACTCCGTCCAGTCTTTGTAGAAGAATGCTTGTATTAAAGAAAATATAGGATTTTCTGGAAAAGACAGTAATTTAATGGATACTCTAAAACTACCACTTTTATTAAAGTTATTTGAATAAAATGACACTAAATACTTATGAACTCACCAGCATTTGTAAAAATGTTGAAACTCGCTTTGCAGATAACTTGTATTCTTAGGTCAGCATTAGACAAGTACATCCTCGGAGCTTCTGATGAAGACAGTTTAGTACAAAGCTGTACCTATATTAATACTTGTATTACTTTGTTGTATTGTAATGTAAACCATGTAAAACTATTTCTATTAATGCAATGGTTATTGTACTTTGATTACTATAATGCATGTGTTGTGATACTTGACATGACGTCATCCACCCCAGAACGTTTCCGCCGTTCTGGTTTTGGGGTGTGACATGTAGTTTGCTCCCGAATCAAATAGTATATTGGCAGGTAATGCATTTACAAGAAAGGTACCTAAAGCGACATCTGCTGCCTCGTTCGCAGCTTCAAGCGTCATTTGGAAGGCTCTCGCCGTCGGCTTCAGTGGAATGTTGGGTCTTGCTGCCTCCTTCTTCTTCGGGAAGTCCCTCAAGATGTGCCCCTCTTCTCTGCACTCATAACAAACTTTCTTGGCAAGGGTGCATTCATTGGCATAGTGCCCAGGCTTTCCACATTTGAAACAAGTGACCTCCCCATCACATTTCCCATGGTGCTGCTTCTTGCATTTGTCGCACCATTTGGCTTCACCTCCTCCAAACTTCTTAGTACCAGACTTTGAGAACTTTCTCTTCTTGTTGAATTTCGATGACCCATCAAATTTTCTTTTCTCACTAACCTCTATTTTTTATAGACCATTCTATCTTATCTGGGTGTCCACATTCTTAGCAGCCCAGATGGCGGCTTTCAGAGTGGTTGCTTGCTTGACCATCAAACCAAAGTCCACTGGTAATTTGTGGGCAAACTTGTTAACCTTGGAGAGTTTGGTTGGAACTAGGTAAGGAACAAGCTTCGTCTTTCCCGTAAAAGTTGTAGCATACTCAGTGACACTCATTTTTCCCTTATTCAGATTTTGGAACTCATTGTTGATTTCCATAAGATCCTGCTCAGAGCACTATTACATCTTCAGCTGCACCAGGAAATCCTCCCAAGAAATTTTGTTCACTTCGCCCTTGGGCATTGAATCAGCTAGTAACTTCCACCAACTCAGTACTCCATATTTTAATAGGGGAACCGCGAGAGTGGTCTTCTACCTGTTGCTACACTCGCAACTTTCAAACATTGCCTCCATCTTCGAGATCCTGTCCATAACTTCCACCGGTGTTGGGCTTCCAGAAAGACATGGTGGTTTGGATGCCATTAAATCCTTGTATTTGCATCCACGTTCATCCTTTCCTCTATCCTGGTTGTTTCTTCTAAATATCGGTGGGTTGGCTAGATCAACGGTCCCACTTTAGTTCCCTCCTTCTGACTTCCCATCATTTAGTTCAGGATGTTTGATCAGTATTGTAGCTTCCTCTCGATTATGTTGAAGTAAACGTCTGGTCTCCTCCATTTGATGATCCAACAACATTTGGATCTTCGCTTGTACTCCGGCCATCGTGAGTGGTTCAGTAGCGGCTACCAAAATAGGTATTTTCTCAATCAATGGGGGATGTTGATTCCTGTTTCCATTCGCGTTCCTGACTCCACTTCGGGTTCTTTCCATTTTGATCTATACACCAAAATAGGTGAATTTAGATCTATATTTTCGATAGACATTTAAATCATCCATATCACTCCGAAACGTTTACATGTTAGTTCTAATATCGTAGTCGTACGTTTAGAATCCTAAGCACATAAGGTTTCCAGATCCGGTCAGCAACATACCATAGATCCGAACAAATAATAGCATATCAGGCAAAAAACTTTTAGCATATAAAAGTATATTAGGCATCTTTCCTAAAATAAGCTAGTGCTCATGTCTAAAATATAGTAGACACTCATCTCACTATCATCGCTTAGCTTTCTAAGTTTAAGTCTAGAAATCCTACAAATTCCTAGTTCGCTTAAACTAATGCTCTGATACCAACTCTGACATCCCCATTTTCACGGCCAGAAATGACCGATTTTGTTTATGCTTTGTTTAAAAGTTCATATTAAGTGTAGATTTTTATTCATTTATTAGCTAAATTATTGCATTTCATGGACAAAAGGTACTTAAAAGTGTTTGACTTATATTTTTAGTCAAAAAATGAAGCTCGGAAGCAAAAGGAAGCAGGAGAAGCGGTTGAGAGCTCGAGAATGGAACAAAGAAGAACAAACACAAAAAATAACACCTACTTGGCGAGTAGGGTCGACTACTCGGCGAGTCCACACGAATATTCGAGAAGATAATGACTCGGAGACCCAGAGACTTATCGCATATGGGGACTGAGAGATGGACTCGACGAGTCGACACCTGACTCGACGAGTCGATTCGTATATATAAAGATAACTCCTCAGAACGATTGAGGAGAATTCTGGAACAACTCAGAAGTGGTTAGTTGCGATTAAAGAGTTAGAAAAACCCCAGAGGACGAAGTTAGAAGCTAGAATCCAATTACGAAGGAGATTTGAGGCAAATTTCATCATTCTACTTAATCTTTTGTTTTTCATTATGGTTAAACAATTAGAATCTGTTGGTTTGTTGTTATTTACTTCAATCATGAGCTAAAACTCTTAAACTTCTGTTTGGGGATACAAAATTGATACTACGGTTTGATTCTTGGTAGGATTAATTTAAAGTTGGTGATTTTTGTTATTTTAGTTTGCTAAAGAACCTTATGTGTGAATGATAATTAATTTTCTGTTAATAGGAAGGTAATTGATTAGCATGAACATCTATTAATTATCAACCTCATATGTTATGTGATCACTTTCTCATATGTCTAGGAATAATGAACATGAAACTAGAGTTAATAAGAAAATTAACTAAATTCATGTATGAGCTTGTGTGATGACCATCAACAAGAAGTTAATTAAAGAACCAAATTAGTTAACTATTGCAAGTCTAAATTAACCCGAATAATTAATATAGTGAATTTAATTAAATTAGACAACTGGCCACTGTTTAAGTTAGTTTATTTGCTAAGGATTAGTGTAGTGAATGCGAATCTAATCAATTGAATCGGTAACCAACAAAAGAGTTAATCCATTGCACTATTACCTTGAAATCAACCATAGGATCAATTGAGTTGAACTAAACAGAAGTTCCTTCCCATTATTGAATCTAGTTAATTCTTTGTTTTCCTATGTTTTAAATTAAGTAATAGTTAGTAAGTTTTCTAGTCTTGTAAAACTAGAAGAAAACCCCCTACTTATTAATTAATTTAGATAGAATTAGTTTTTAGTTTTAATTTTCCGTTCCCTGTGTTCGATACCCTACTTATTTAACTATACCACAATTGATAGGTTCACTGTCTTCGTGTGTTTATTTTATAATTAAAAGTAGGTTTAAAACTAAGTGAGTTTGCACACATCAAGTTTTTGGCGTCGTTGCCGGGGAACGGTTCTAAAATTAACGTTAAATTCTAGTTTTATTGATCATTTGTGTGGGATTTATCTTACACAAAGTTATTTAAAAGGTAATTTAGTAAGTAGTATAAGTTTTGATAAAAATCCGTTTTTAAAGTAACTAGAAAAATTTTTCTGTGTTTTGCCTTGAACTCGCCGAGTGCACTCGTGCCGACTCGGCGAGTACATCGTTGTTACAGTTTTAATGTTTTATTTTATTTTTGTTCTTTTTATGCGTTTTCTATTTTGTTTATAGTTGTTTCATGACCCGAGGATCTGATACACCTCTGGTCCCTCCTCTTGAAGACCCGGAATCCGCACTAAGGAGGAGCAAAGGCAAAACCGTTGGAGAATCCGCTTCTTCAAAGAACTCGCCACTCAAAAACCTCAAATCCGTTTTCAGCAAGAAGAGGAGCAGCAAATCAGGAGCATCCAGTGCCTCTTTGACAATCGAAGACCCAATTCAATAAGACACCAAGTACGAGACCGAGGAAGAAGAAGAACCCACATACGAGCACGAATCCGAGTTTGAAGACGATTTAGCTATGGCTAATATCGATGAAGTCCCCATGGGGTAATGGAAGAAGAGGATGCGCGATGACACCGGCCCGGGACTTGTGCAACCCGCAATTCCCACAACCGCTACATTTGAACTAAAAGGCCATATTCTCGCTCAACTAAAGGAGATTCCTTTTTATGGGAAGTATCACGAAGACGCCTACAAGCACTTAGACGAAGTGAATGATGTGGCTGACTACTTCAACGTACCGAATGTTCCATGCGAGACCCAGCTTCTTCGCATGCTTCCAGTCACGTTCAAAGGTGCTGCAAAGGATTGGCTAAAGTCACTTCCTCCCGGATCGGTCACCACATGGGCCAAAGAAAGCCATTGCCAACTTCGAGCAACAACCCGGAGAATTTCTGTATGAAGCTTGGGAAAGATACAAGAGCATGCTTAGGAATTGCCCACACCATGACCTCAATAGCCAACAAGAGGTCTCCATCTTCTATGATGGAGTCAATGTCACTACAAGGCAATTGCTCGACTCACAAGGCCCGCTCACGAAGATGGCGCCCCCGGTAATCAAGGAGCTAATTGAAGAATTCTCTAAGCATTCTAGAGAATACCACAATCCAAGAAATGAAGCAAGTCGGGGGGTAGTGAACTCGGAAAATGATAGCATGGCGGCACTGATAGCTAAGCTCGATAGTCTAGATAGAAGGATGACAAAAATGGATCAAAAAATCCATGCTATACGGGTTGGATGTGAGAATTGTAGAGGGCCCCATCTCACAAAGGATTGTGATTTGGATGAAAATGGAAATAAGAAGGCTCAAGTGTTCTATTCAAGTGGCGATCGATACGACGAGAATTGGCGGAAACCGAAGAAGGAATGGCTCCCATACGAAGAATACAAGAAGGCTAAGGAGGAGAAATACAAGCAGAAGGAGAGGGGATTCTATCAAAAGGAAGAATCGGTTGCCTTAAGGACATTTATTGCTGATCACCAGGGTGCACACTACTACCGAGGGGGTTCCTTAGCAATAAATGTCCTTAAGGCAACCATGAGGGGGATGGAGTACATCGGTGAACACATCGTTCACAAACACCTAAAGGTTGCGAGCCTGCTAGTGTTCCACTGGACTGTCTAGAAAAGTCTGTGGTCGTCATCTATACTCCGCTAGATGACTGGATCAACATCAACATCAAGGCCTCTCATCATTTTATCATACATCGTCTATTACATCTAACCATGTTTTACCCCAACATTATGGTAGATATAAAATACATATACAGTTTAAATCATTTAAAACATGTATAAAAATGTTCATCCAACGTAGACAACAAGTATTCAGATAATATGCACACATAGCACGTAATTTATATAAAATACTTCATGTCTATGTCCAAGATGAAATTAACTATGCACTCACCTGTAAAGGTGGTGACTCTGCACTCAGACAACGCTTCGTTTACTTAAAACAATTTCCTTTGACAAAACCTAGTATCATTACCACTAGAGTTTAGTCTAATTTTCACCGAGACTAATTAATAGTCTTGCTATTCTTACTATTATATAAGTGTTAAAACAATACTTTTCACCCACCATGTACAGAAAAGGGCCAGATATGAAACACCGTGGGGTAGGACCATTTTGGCATATAGCACTTCTGAAATCCAACAACCCAAGCCGCCCTACAAACCAGATTCCCCGTACCGCGAGTAGTTAAAAAGATATTATAACGACACTTATATAACTCATAATAATAGCTCAAATATTTATTCAAAGGTCCTAATAACATTAATATATTTAAATAAAAGCTATATTAAAAATTAGGTAAGTGTATTTCACTTACAGCAGGTTTTTCTCGAAAACCGGGCTTCGTTGAAGCGGAGTTTCTGAGCCGAAAAGCTCTTTTCTCGGAGCCTTCGGGAGCTCTGGGGCTTCCTTCGGGTGTTAGGGGGTACCCTAGGCTTTGAGGGGGGGGGGGGGGGGTTAGGTTAGTATAGAGAGATAGTAGAGAGAGAAAGAATTGATGGAAGGGATGAGAAAACCGGCTGCCCTCGCAGCCCTTTAATAGGCGGAGCCTCGCACGTACGTTGGGCGTAATCCTCGGGTACGTGGGGCGTACTTCGGTGCACTAGGCTTAGCCTTCAGACGATGCGCATTCATACAAGACATGTGTCCGAAATGTGGTGGTTCTAAGTGGCTCGCTTCGGAACCGCACAAGGGAAGACCGCTAGGCGTACAAGGCTCGTACATGGGGAGTACCCTATACCCTCGCACAACCTTCGCATTTTACACACTCGGCTTCTAAAATTCGTAACTTTCGCATACAAGCTTTGTTTTCATCGTTCTTTAAATCCATACGTAGGCGGGACCATACTCTACGACTTTCGTTCAGACTCTGTCGGCTAATTTTAACTTTATTTTTAAAGTTATATTTTTAATAGGCCGGGATAGGAATAGTCCATTAAATATTCATAAATTCTTCATCCGACGTCCGTTTTTGTCTGTCTTTTTACCGTTACGCTACTATTAACGAGATCTGTGATTCTCATTTAGGTTGTGTCGGCTAAAAATCGCTCGATCTAATATTCGAACTCCGGGCTGCACACTACTAAGCCGAAACATAGAAAAATCATAACTTCCTCATACGAAGTCAGATTTAGGCGTTCTTTTTATGGACGCTCGTTGTTTAACGTATACTACGAATTTTGTTTAGATTGCTAAGGCTAAAATCACTCTATTGTAAATTCACTATTTACGCCACACAGTGTCGTGCCGGTTCTGTCGAGAAACTTCGACAAGCCATAACTTCTTCGTTATAACTCGAATTTCGACATTCTTTATATGTTCGAGAATCCTTGTCACGACCACTACAACTTTCTTCATCGATATCGGGTTTATCTAACACTTAAATTTTGACGCTTATTTTTATCTTTTATTTATTATGTCATTATAAACAAATATAAAGCACATAAATTCACATAATTCACATAATATTCAAGTAATTCATCTTTATTTCATCAAAATAGGTTACAATGGTTGACTTGACTATTACATCACTTCACTAATGCTTAGCCCGTAAACACGGGTGTTACATTTACATAAGTATGTAACTTAAGTGAAAGATAAAAGGATCTAGTACATATTGATGTGAACTCGTCAGATTCACCACAAAGGACGATAAAGTCTATTCGTCATGATTTACTGAAAGCTCAGTAAATATGATTATGCTTACAAGATTGAAGTATAATTTTGATACATTGAAAGGATTCAAAGTATATCCGAACGAATAAGAAGAATCAAATAAGGCAGAAAGATAAAAGGTTCTCCACTCTGAAAGGAAAGGAGAGTACTTTAGTATCTTGTTTTATAATCATCATATTGATTATGGAAACATCTCACAATTGATCCTCTAAGGATACATTAGTGCATAAGTATGACCAAGAAGAGGAATCGGTAATTGTTGAAATAATTAAATCAAGAAGATGAGTCATACTTCGTTCCATTATCAAGTCTTAGAGTCATACTCCAAGATTGTACATTGAGTGACATATCTTAAGTAGTTTTATAATGCCTCATGAAATGTGGAGTAGAAATGTTTCTTACACATTTGAAATTGGTAGCTGTGATGTTTTGGATAAAACAAAGATCAACTAAGACCAATTACAAGAAGTGTTCTCTTGATAGGATCTCACACTAAATCTTGAATATTTGTTTATCAAGGAATGTTTTTTGACATGAGAATCTTATATGTCAAGAAGGTAGTGGGAGTCTTAATGGTCTTGAATTGTTTCAAGAACTAATCAAGAATAAACCTTTTAGTTATCACTAGCACACAACTTGAGGTTTATAACCTATCGTGATTGACATATTCTTGTTTCTGTGCCCATTCCAATTTAAGTTGATTATGCATGTGACTTCTATGAGTTCTCAATTGTTTGCATAAGGCAATGCACCTTGCTCAGTGAAAGTTCTTTGATTGGTATGGATGAGCTGTTGAATAACATGGAAGCAATGGTAGGACCCATGTGCTACCAGATGGCAAGAAATTAAGATTAAGCAAGTTCAGTCCATATAAGTTTGAATTTGTCATAAAACTTTTCTTATGATAGTGGTCCGAAATGACAGATTGATATGGATATGAACATATACACCATAAAATATAAGTGGCAAAAGGTTTCTCTCCAATTCATGTAAATGATTGTGAGGAAATGCTTTCACTAAGTAGATTTTAAAGGATTAGATTTAGCAGTTGTGATAATTGCATTCTCAAATTCGATTATGATTACGGCATCCCTCTTCCAACTTGGAATTGTGAGAAATGGCAAATAGTTTGAACATTCGGGACTTATTATTTTAAGTTCTAAAAGGTTCAAACACACGCTCGTGCTATTTAATAAGAAAGGTGTATGAGCTTGAGAAGTTTGGAAAAGACTTTTCGAAGCACCAAGTATCAGAAATCTGAAATTTGGTAAGAAAGGCAATAAGTATTGATTTCTAGAAGGCCAGCTGATTTATGGGTACACGTCAAGGCTAGTGAGAGCATAAGGGCTATCCTAAAGTAAACAGAATTGTTATGCTAGAAAGAGTATAATTGTTAAGCTAGTGGGAACGTAACTCATGAGTTTAAAACTCTTAGATCGATTAGATCTTTCACAAGCACGATTATGGAAATCAAACAATTCAAAAACAATATGAGAATGAACACAGATCTGAATCAAATATATGCTGATGATTCAAAACAGAGTCACGCCTCAGCAGAGCTCGATGAAGAACTTCCGTTGTAGTGGCGAGCTAAGGTTTACAGAATTATGAAACAAATAAACAGTGAAAGCGATAACTACTAAGTCTTCATGCATGCAACTTATATACTAAACCCTAGTACAAAAATATGCACGGTTGGACAGGCCCAATACCAGCAATCAAATTGGGCTAAGGACCGAGCCCATGACGCAATCTAATAGACCCAACAATCTCCCCCTTAGCGTCAAATGAGGCGAGAGATTATTTCCTCTTAGTGGGCTTCACCGTCTTTATAACTTTAAACAAACGCGGAATTATGGCGAGAAGAGTTTGTCTAAATTGTATGTACCACCTCAGCATGTCGGTAAATAACTTCTTATCAGCAGCATTGTTCTGATCGCACCTCTGAATGATCTCAAGGATATGCTCAAGACAAGACGTTGAGAAGAGGTGTTTGTCAACAAGAGCGAACAAACATTCTTGACCTTCGCCCCTGAGGAACATAACTGTGTGATACTTTAAATCGATTTTCCCCTTGATCATGGTATTGACATTGCCAGCTCTGCCCATAGGCTTGATCGTTGTTCGCTTGTGTATGGCAGAGGCAATCTCCTAGTCCATCTTCGCTACCTCATGTATGTAGCAAACAAGCATACGCTTGACATGATCAATTATTGGCTGATACTCCAGAGGATTCAACAGAAGAATGTTATTGAGGAGTATCCAGTCGTGAGGATTAAGGTTTGGTAGATCAGCGAGGGTAAAATGGTAGACCGAGCCTTCGGTTCCTCGAGGCACCCTGAATTTGACATTAATAAATTTCCCTGCTTAATAGGGCTTCATTACCTTGACGGTGGTTATTTTCTTTGAGCTCCAAGTCAGGTATTGGGGTTGAGCAAACTCCAAGTAAAACTCTAGAAGATCCCTATCTACCTTCGCGTCTGGGGAAGGAATAGCAATAGTCGAGTTAAAGTAGTGGAAGAAAAATGCCTTTCGAGTGATTGGCATGTCGAACTTTGCATCCTTGGAATTATCAAGACCAAAGGACATTATTGGCTCAAGCCATAGAATGCTTGGCTCATCAATTGCACATCTTTGAAGCGAGTCTATTGTCCACACAGGAAACATGGACTTTTTCTTTTCTAGGAGCTCCGTCTCCTTTCGCTTCAGCTCTAGGTTAGCTTGATGTTTCTTGATGTTTTCTTCCAATTCTTTTTCAGAGGTCTTAACCTTCTGGAAGGGATTCTTGGGATTATTCTCGACATAGACATCATCTTCATTGTCTGTGTCGTCATCGCCAATTTTCTTCTTCTTTTTGTCTTTGTTACGGACCGAAGCTTCATTACCCTTCGGTTCAGTAGATGGTTTTGATCCAGAGGGAGGAGGTTGCGTTGTCACTTTCTCTCCCCCTTTTTTCGGTTGGTCCCCGGTCATCGGAACACCCTCGATACGGCTAATAATGTCCAATGCCGGTCTGAGCTTGTCCGCCAGATGACGCCTGACAGTTATAGTAATGATCGGATCATGAGCCTCAATAAGATGAAGAAGGATAGAGTGAACATCTGCAGCAGAACTCCTAATGACCTCCTTTTCTGACCTGAGGTCATCAATCTCAGCATTAGCAGTACGCAACTTGTGTGTTTGCAATTTAAGCTGGGCAGTACGTCTGTCTAGCTCATCCATAATGCGATTCTCCATAGCTAAATCCGCCTCTAGTTGTGTTAAGCGATCGTTGACATTAGCATGGAGTGTTTCATTGGCTTATTCAATGGCTTGGCGTTCCACTTCAAGGTTCGAGCGCTCAGATTGAAGAGACTTTTGAAGGTTCTCTACTGAAGCGTTGACAGTTTGAGCGTTTTTGGCAGCAGCAGCCTCCAAGGATTCTAGAAATAAATGAGCTTCGGAGACTAGTTTATCGAATTTTGCGGTCGCTTCCTTGCACTCCTTAGTAGAGGCATCAACAGCAAGAGAGGCTTGTTGACATTAGGAAGTAGAGGCTTCGATTGCCTTGGCTGCAGCAGATAAAGTAGCACTGTGTTCGGTGACGACCGAGGAGAACAAGGCCTTCAAGGCAGCTTCAAAATAGGCACTAGAGGAAGAGGATGAAATTAGTTGATCAAGCTTTTTGCTTACTACCTTGAGATGACGTTATGTAACAGGCTCATCATCATCGTCATCGCTCAGCACTCGATAAGGACTGAAATATGTGGAATCAAATTCCAAATCCTCACCACCTAGAATAGGGGTTATTTCAGTAGATTGTGTGGGAGATAAGGGTTTTGAAGAAGGTGGAGGTTCGGTTGTGACAGGAGGTTCGGTTGCAGGTGGATTGGGAACAGTTGAGTGAGGTTTTGCAGTAGTGGTGGTAATGGTGGTATCTGTGAAAATGGGGGTAGGAATAGGAGTGGTAGTAAATGGTTGAGAGGTGGTAATTGGAGAGATAGGAGGGATGGAGACTGGGATTGTTACAGGTGGAGGGGAAGGAGGATTAGAGCGAACTAGAATTCCTGGGGTAGGGGAGCGAGGCGGAGTAGCACCTCGGCCCGAAGCCTCATCGTCAGAACTTTCGCCCTCAGATTCTGAAAGAGGAGCGTTCTTCTGCATAGGGGGAACATATTCTGAATCTGAATCACTGGAGGATTGAAGAATAAGTCTCCTAGCAGGCTTCAACTGCTTCTTCGGTTGAGCCTGAGAAGTGGCAGCTTTATCAGTTTTCCGCTTCTTGGGGGTTTGCCCCTTAGTTGGTTTAATGATCGGACCTTCCTTCTGTGTTTCAGGCTTCTTACCTCTCTTGGTTGGCTTGTCAGCCTCTTCAATTAAACGAATCATGGTCGGAGTAAGTTCTCTTGGGCCAACAGATGGACGCTTCCAGTACTGTTGAAGAACTTTACTCGACTCAGAAATACGACTGAGCATTGCTTCAGGAATGGATCCAATAAACGGTGGGATCCGTCATGATAATTTTTGTCATATGAAAGGTAGCAGTGGATGAGAGCAAGGAGTCCGCCATTATTGGAACACAAAGGCGGTCCATTGCCCAATTGGTGATGAGAGACCAAAAACGCCCACAGGATATCTCAGAATGCCTGGATGAAGAGACCAAGCTTTGGACCAACTGCTGCCAGATAATGGACCCATAATCTAGGTCAATACCATTGTATAACCCATACATTACCGTCATGAAGGACTTGCTAGCACCATCAGAGCCAGCGCTTCGCCCAGAAAGCCCCTTGAACAACAGCGTAAAAAGGCCATTCCATTGAGGAGGAAGGTAGGACTTCTTGAACTTCGTAATGGTGGTTAGGATTTCAGTATACCCTATTTGATAGAAAATGGAAAACAATTGACCAGTTGTAATAGAGTTAGGGTTTACCAGAGATGGATCTTGAGAAAGACCAATTAGGGCACATAATCGATGCTTGGAGATGGAGGTCTTCTCATCGTGGAGTTCAAAGTGAATGCGTTCATTAATCCTGTTATAGAAGGCAGTAGAGTAGACAAGAAACGAGCACGACATGGGAACAACTTCAACTTTAGTCAATGCGTCGACGAGCGGTGAGTATTTGAGACACTCAACTACATACAGCATATACGGCTCATAAACAGATGGGGTGAGATCAATGATCAGGTTCTGTTGGGGTTTGATGGTGAGAAGAGGTTGACGAACTGAAGTATCATGAACGGATGGTGAGTCTGCCATTGTTGTAGCTTGGAGAAGATGATTAACAGTTGCAGAGAATCACCGGTGTTCTTTGAGAGATTATAAAAATGATAAAAGTGGAGACAATAGCGTTCCATTTCCTTTTATACGTACAAGGAAAAGAGAGAAAAATCCGGCTGAAATCTTGGAGTATCTCAAAAATAGCGCCTTACTTGATGGGTGAACAGTTGGCATGCCGAAAATGACGGAGGAAAGAGAAAGGACGTTTCCTTTTTACACGCCATTCCATAAAATGTACTTTTTCAAATCGCCAAACTGTTTGGATAGCCGCTGAGTCAGCTTCCACTTTATCCCAATAGTTTTTCCACACGACGTTTGAATCTTTGTAGCCCTTAGCGTTTTAATGATCATTCTGAACAGAACTAGAATTTGGAAAATTGAAAATTTTCGTGCATAGGGTGTAAAAGATAAAGAAATAAAATAAAATTTTAGGGATAATCTGTGATGTCGTAAGCAGACATACAACAATTGATTCTGGGCAAAAATCACTTCCTTCAAAGTCAAGAGAGACATTAAAGTGCTTGTTTGGTTTCCCATTGAATAACGATCAATAACTTGTTGAGAAGTTTTGAAAGGCATCTTTTGAAGGTTAAAGAGGGTGGCTTTCGCTTCAAATCATAATTTCGATACTTAACATAAGACCGAAACTGAATGAAGTACTTGTGAGATCATTGTGATCTGTTGAACAAGTAGGTATGATAAATTTTATTGTGACGAGGGAAGGAAGAAATGTCAAAAAAAATATTAAACTGGATCTTTTAGGGTTAGAGAAGCCTTGGTGAAAGGCAAGCTCATAAAGATCACTCAAGGAAAAAAAAAGATTTCATATGGTAACAAGTAAGATCTTGAATTTTTGAATTCACCGTCAATACATTAGTGGTGTTGAACTTTGGGTTTCACTTAGTACATAGTGACATGAAACTAAGATCATGAACACAGACTTGGTATAACCATAAACCTCAGTGGTTAATACTGAAAGTCTCAGGGGTTATATTGTGGAAACAAATTATAGTGGAGAAAAATGATGAAGATGGTATAAGAAGCAAATGTACCTCTGCTCTAAAGAAAAGGACTAAGCAGAATACTCTAAACTCAATTTGAGTAGAGTAAGGTGGCTCACAATTAGAGTGAATTTGATAGCCTGGATTGGGAAAACACGATTGGTATATATCATGTTATTAAGGCTTCACTCAAAATCTGTCGAGGCTTTAGTCAACATACAGCAGCATGCTTCTAGGGACTCCTAACTAATAAAACCATTTACCTGCCTTAGCTGTGCCATCGAGAATCATACTTAAAACAATAAAGACATTAAAATAAAATTAAAATAAAATTAAAAAATAAAAAATATTTTTGAATTATGTGAGAATAGACCAATTGAAGTAAGTAGAAAAGAAGTAATGAAAAGGTGTACATAAGAAAATAGTTGAAATGCCTTAAAAGGAAAACGAACGAGTTCAGAAGGACCGGACCCGAAATAGACCGAGCGTTCGGTTCATTTCGGTTCATGATCGAACTTCTCCCGAAGTAGACCGAACGCAAAATAGACCGAACGTTCGGTTCATTTCGGTTCGCTCTATTTTGCTAGTTACCTTTACGGAAGCGAAGGCGATTTCAGTACAGATTCGGCTTGCATCATTCCTAGGCCTTGAAGAATCTTATTGAAGCTTGCTTCGGGCAAGGCTTCGTGAATATGTTTGCCAATTGATCAATCGTTCTGACGAAGTGAATTTCTACGTTACCATCTTCGACGTGATCCTTGATGAATTGGTACCTCAGTGCTATATGCTTAGTCTTCGAATGTTGCACGGGGTTGTGACAAATCCTAATCGCGCTTTTAGAGTCACAATACAGCGGGATTTTTTCATGTTTAGCCCATAATCCCTAAGTTGACTTTGTATCCATACAACTTGAGATGTATAGGATGTCGCAGCAATATATTCAGCTTCTGCAGTAGATAGCGAAACACAGGTTTGTTTCTTCGATTGCCAACTGACTAATTTACCATCTAGAATTGACATCTTCTTGTGGTGCTTTTACGATCTAATCCACAGCCACCTAAATCAGCATCTGAAAATGCTTGAACAAAGAATCCTGAATTGGCTGGATACCACAGACCGAGAGAGGAAGTTCGCTTCAGATAGCGAAAGATATTCTTTACGGCTTGAAGATGAGGTTCTCGTGGGTTGGCTTCAAAGCGTGCACAGTAGCAGACAGAGAACATGATATCAGGTCTACTGGCTGTAAGATACATTAGAGACCTAATCATCTGTCGATAAAGTGTTATATGAGTTGCTAGTTTCTCCAATGATGGTGTGAGTTTAGTTCCAAAAGCCATAGGCACTTTCACTTTGGAGTCTCCCATCACTCCAAACTTGGTTAGCAAAGTCTTGGTATATGCTTCCTGATTAATAAAAATGCCTTCGGGTCCCTGTCTAATGTTCAATCCAAGAAAAAAGTTAATTGGACCCATTGAGCTCATCTCAAATTTAGTTTCCATCAACTTTCTGAATTCAGCTGTTAAGCTAGAATTCGTGGAGCCAAAGATGATGTCATCAACAAAAATTTTGACTATCATAAGGTGGTTACCTTCTCGCTTACGAAAGAAGGTTGGGTCAACCGAACCTTGTTTGAATTTAGACATTTTTAAGAAACAAGTGAGAGTTTCATACCATGCTCTAGGAGCCTGTTTGAGGCCATATACAGCTTTGTCAAGAATATAACAATGATCTGGATACTTCTCGTTCACGAAGCCTAGCGGTTGCTCAACATATACGGTTTCTTCAAGTGCACCATTGAGGAAAGCACATTTGACGTCTATTTGAAAGACTTCAAAGTTATTGTGAGCAGCGTACACAAGAAAGATACAAACAGATTCTAATCTTGCCACGGGAGCGAAGGTTTCTTCATAATCGATTCCCTCTTCCTGACAATATCCTTTGACGACCAGCCTCGCTTTGTTACAAATGACATTCCCTTCTTTGTCCATCTTGTTTTTGAATACCTATTTAAGACCTACAACTGAAGCATCCTTTGGAGTTGGAATAAGACGCCATACCTTGTTTCGTTCAAACTCGTTTAACTCATCCTGCATAGCTTGAACCCAGTCTGAATGATCAAGAGCTGAGTTAACAGTCTTTGGTTCAACTTTGGAAACGAATGAATTGAACATGCAAAACTCGACTTTTGAAAAGAGTACAACCTGTTTCGCTTTGATTTGAGAGCGAGTTAACACTTTTTCTGATGATTCCCCAATAATTTGACTTTGAGGGTGATCTTTGATCCATTTGATAAGTGAAGGAAACTTTGGATCATAGATAGCATCCAATTTAGCGTTGATTTCTTCCTCTAGTTCAGACAGAATGTCATCATCACCAATATTGGTGTTCTCCCCCTCGACAAATGATTCCAGTTCAGGACCAGCATTTGTATCCCCTTCATTGGCTGGAATTTCAGTAGAGCTTGATGTATTTGGCGATGAGTTCTCCCCCTGGAATGAAGATCCTTGATCGTGATGAGGAGAGGAACCCTCCCCTGGACTTTAGGACGGTCACAAGAAGGTTCGCTTGTGTCTGCGCCTTCGATTTCTTTGGATTGATCTTCAGCCATATCCTTAGCAGCATCGTCTATAACTTGTTTCAGATTATCAACTTTGTTGTCTTTTGCAGTTGATTCAGAGTCAATTGCCTTTTGAGGCTCATCAAACAAGAGCATGAATTGGTCGAAAAGATTCGAGATAGAGATAGTGACCTGACCATTCTTTGGAAATATGTCGTGTGATATAGCTTCTGTTGATTTCATTTTGTTAACATAACTATCGTCAAAGGTGACATAGTATGTTTCTTCAATTTTCTTTTAGCGTTTATTGAGAACTCTATACGCCTTGGAGTTCAGGGACTAGCCTAAAAAAATTCCTTCATCCGCCTTAACATCGAACTTGTTTCGATTCTCTTTGGAGTTGAAAATGAAACATCTTGAACCGAACACATGAAAGAATTTCACGTTTGGTTTTCGATTGTTCAGGATCTCGTAAGGAGTAAGTGAGAACCGCTTATTCAAGTATGATCTATTTTGAGTGTAACATGCAGCCGCAATTGCATCAACCCAGAAATACAAAGGTAAGGATGCGAAGCATAACATAGTTCGAGCAGCTTCACACAAGGACCAGTTTCTCCTCTCAACAATGCAATTTTGTTGTGGAGTATAAGGGGCTGAGAAATTGTGAGTTGTCCCCTTTTCAGCAAGAAAACCTTCAAAATCTTTGTTCTTGAATTCCAAGCCATTGTAGCTCCTTATATTACGAACTACTTTTCTTAGTTGCGTTTCTATCTATTTAATAAAGAGCTTGAGCTTTGGAGTGGCTTCAGACTTTTGCTTGAGATAGAAAATCCATGTAAATCTTGATAAATCATTTGTTTCCTCTAATGCTTTCGATGGACAATGGACCACATAGATCAATATGTAATAACTCCAATGGTTCTATCACCTAAGTGTTGATAATAGAAGGATGACTCTGCTGACTTTGCTTTCCCATTTCACACGCTGCACATATATGTTCTTTATCAAATTTTAAAATTGGAAGACCTCGAACGTGATCACCCAAAACCAGCTTGTTGATATCCTTGAAGTTCAGATGAGATAGTCTTCTATGCCATAACCAACTTTCATCAGAGTGAGCCTTTGTTAGTAAGCATACAGCTGGTTTACCTCTTATCGGGTTGAGGTTCAAAGGATACATTTCCTCCTTTCGCTATGATTTCAACAGAATGTTGTTTGTTCTTTTCTCGACAATTTCTGAGCCTTCATCGTCGAATGATACTTTTAATCCAGTACCAACCACCAGTTGTGATACGCTGATGAGATTGTGTTGGAGTTCTTCAACATAAGCTACCTTCCTTATAGAGAACTCGCCATTAGTGATCATTCCATAGCCTTTGATAATTCCAAAAGAATTGTTGTCGTACTTTACAATGCCACCATCTTTGAGAGAACGAAACTCTCTCAGTTCCTCCTTCCTTCCTATCATGTGACGCAAGCAACCACTATCGATGTACCATTCTTCGTCAAACTGCTCGTCACTTATAAACTTCAAAATATTAAGCAGATTTAGGAACCCAAAGTTTCTTGGGTCCTTGTGAGCCTTTTACAGGACAGGGAATATTAAGAGAAATATCAACCATGTATGTACGTTTATTTAAAGTTGTTTCATCTTTCCTTTTAATGGTGAAAACTTTAATTTTTGTTGATTTAGTAGAACTGGAGTTTTTGATGTTAACATTGGTGCTCTTTTGATTCGCTTTTGGAATATTTTTATCTTCAGGGTAGAGTTTTTCTTTTCCCTTAGAAGTGATTGGGGAACTGGAATTTGAATGAGAAGAGTTGAATTTAGAAGTGACTTTAGAATCCCGGTTTTTCTGATTAGACTTGTATGGATGGGGACCAAAACCACTATTTCGGTTGCCATGGGATGAAGGACCGAAACTCTCCTTTCGGTTGTTATTAGACGAGGGACCGAAACCATTCTTTCGGTTGTTAATGAATGAAGGACCGAAACTCTCCTTTCGGTTGTTATTGGTTGAGGGGCCGAAACCGTTCTTGCGGTTGTGAATGGGTGAAGGACAGAAACTCTCCTTTCGGTTGTTTTCAGTCGATGGACCGAAACCACCCTTTCAGTTCCTATTAGATGAAGGACCGAAACCATCTTTTTGGTTGGTATTGTGGTGAGGACCAAAACTGATCTTTTGATTCATCCTGAAGAGGGACCGAAACTTCTCTTTCGATTCCTTGAGTCTTCTTGTGATTTGTGCTTCCTTTCTATCCTTACAAAATTAGGATTTTGAGAATTCCAAAACTGTTTTATCTCTGAGAGATTCTTCTTATATCTCAGATTTCTTTGATGCTTTCGATCAGCCACCTATTTTGGATTTTTGTGAATGTTGGCCTTTCGTTTCGAAGTATGGGCACAACATTCACTTTTTGCCGAAGAAGTATCACTAGTGGTTTGCATTGGTTCGTCCAAAGGGTTTTTAGTTCCACTTGTGCTCGGGACATCATACTTTGTAGGCTCATTTAGTGGTTCAGGTATGTATCTACCTTTTACTCTCCATGATGTTTTCTGAGAAAGACCCTTCATCTCATCTGCGTTGTCTATTGGGGCCGACCAGAAGAATTCGTCACATCCTCCAGCGTTGTCTTCTTCTACCATAGTTTTTAACTCTATAGTTTGTTGTGGAGTGACTCCTGGTACTGTGTAGACTTGGTTTGGGGTAGTTTGAACCTTTTGGTATACAACAGCTTTAGCTTTGAGAACTTTGGTTTTGTCGGTAGACGAACAAGCAAACACAACGGAGTTTTCAGAAATTAGGTTATTGTGTGACTTAGGTTTGTTTTTGGCTAATTCAGAACAGTCCACCAGATCCTCTATAGAGATTTCACTCATATCATCATCCTCATTAAGGTCAGATGTATTTTCAACATCAATTTTATTTTCTGAACTTAAATTGGCATTCAAAGAGTCAAATTTTTGTGTAGTTTCGGCTCTCAATTTCAATCTATCATTTTCGTCTAACAAATTTTTGAGCATGTCCTTGTGGTCCTTGGAATTTATGTAGGATTCAATTTTGTCCAGACCTATTTTATATGCTGGAGACACTTCATCATAAGATACAACACTTTCACAGTTGTATGCTTCAGCATCGATTTCATCCTCCTTAAATTCAAGGAAGGGTAAAATCATACTGTGTATCTTCTTCCCTATTTCACAATCAAGATGCAACTGAGTGATGTTAAAATAGAGTCTTTTAGCAATTAAACAAAACACATTTCACTGTTTAAGAAGTTTAAGATTGTCTCTTTGCAAATAAATAGAATCATCTTTAGATCTAATTAACTCCTTTTTCCTTTTGCTCGATCCACATCCTTCGTTCCTCACTCTTTGAAGAAATCCTGCTGATTTGATCAGTTAGGTTAGAATTTGTGACACGGGTTTGGGTGAGACTGATACTTATGCTTGAGAATTTTGATTTTAAGTTATTTAATTCCTTTTCATAATTATAACAGGTATTTTTAGAGAAGCAAAAATGTTTTGTACCTTTTTGATCAACTCATCACATTCGTTGATCTGAGCACTGACAGGCTTGGCAGCAAAACACCTGTCCTCTCGCTCCCTCTCCTCTTCAACTCCCCCATTAGTTGTGTATCTTCTCATTTGGGACACACCCTCGGTCACTACAAAGCATCTTCCCATAGCTTGTTCTTCTTTTTCCAGCATAGCATTTCCATGAGTAGGCTTCCTGACTTCATCATCCTCCGAATCTGTGGACCAGACCTCCACACCACCAAATTCATTTCTGTTGTTTGTATCCTGCACAATTAAAGCATTCATGGTAGAGTTATTAGCAACACACTTTGTTTTATTTATTTCCTCCAATCTTCTCAGGAGGCTCGCTTCCTCATCTTCTTCGTTTGTCTTTTCTTCTTTCTTTCTCAACATACAGTCTTTAGCAAAATGATTTTTGCCTCCACAGTAATGGCAGTCGAATCCTGAGTATCCTCCAACTTTTTCTTCCTTCTTTGACTCTTCAAACTTTGACCCCATCTTTGGTTCCTCCTTGATCCTTTTGGTGTTGTAACTACCCTGCCAATTTCGGTTCTTATTGGCTGGGAATTTCTTCTTAATTAATTTTATGGGATTGGACACCATCATGGCGTATTCTTCACTCGTTAGATCATAATTTGCAAGATCTAATTCTTCTTCTTCTTCAACCAAACTTTTTCCTTTGGAGACAAGAGCTAAAGAACCCATACTAGAAACCACATTCGTTTCCTTAGATAAAGCATTCTCATGGGATTTTAAAATACCCACTAGTTTTGCCAGAGAATAAGATTTGAACTGTTCATGAGCTTTGACTGTTGACACAACAGCCATCCATTCAGGTCTGAGACCATTCATGAAAGTAACCTTTTGTTCGATGACTTTCCTTTCAATCCCATGCTTTATCATCTTACTTAAAAGATGATTGAAGCGATCAAAAGTTTGAACAAGTTTTTCTTTAGGCTTCTGCTTAAATTCACCAAATTTAGACAACAAGAGAGTTTGGATAGAGTGTTCCAAATCTTCGTCTGTGGAATACAATTCTTTCAATCTATCCCAAATCTCTTTGGCTGTAGCACAGGAACTCACTAAGCGAAACATCTCCAACTGCAGCACAAACCTTATCATCCTTAGGGCCTTGATATTGCATTGAAACTTCTCCTTTTCATCCTGAGGAATATCTTTGACATCATTGACAAGATGATTGTATTCTTTCTGTGTTTTAACAATCTTAGATGTGCTTGAGTGAGAGAATGGGCCTGCAGTAATAGCTTCCCAGATTAAATTACTATTATACTCCGATCCAATCACGTAGTCTTCAAAGTGATGCGTCCAAAATTCAGAGTCTTGTGTATACAAGATAGGTATTCTTGTTGTAGACCCTATGTTGTTGGAGATATTGATCGAATTGGTCTGTGAATCATCCATGGACAATGTAAATACTTTTGATCGATAACCTATAAAAGATTAAACTTGTAATATATCGTTAGGGTTAGATCAATAAAAGTGACAACTCAATAAATGTCAATCAACGGGAATTAAAACCATAAGAACTTTTTCGACAGCAGAGATGTGTATGAATTACACAGTCTCCCGCTCTGATACGAATTGATGAATTTAAAACTCTTAGATCGATTAGATCTTTCACAAGCACGATTATGGAAATCAAACAATTCAAAAACAATATGAGAATGAAAACATATATGAATCAAATATATGCTGATGATTCAAAACAGAGTCACGCCTCAGCAGAGCTCGATGAAGAACTTCCGATGTAGAGGCAAGCTAGGGTTTACAGAATTATGAAGCAAATAAACAGTGAAAGCGATAACTACTAAGTCTGCATGCATGCAGCTTATATACTAAACCCTAGTACAAAAATATGCATAGTTAGACATGCCCAATACCGACAATCAAACTGGGCTAAGGACCGAGCCCATGACGCAATCTAATAGACCCAACAGTAACTATTATACTAAGTATTGCAAGGTTGTAATACTCTTTATAGGAAACAAAGGTTACAAGTTTGCAAAGTTGTAAGTTTGGATATTGTTTCTTTATGGAAAGTTATAGGGAGAGGATACTCATTCTTCATTTCAAATCTAAAAACATAGATTGAAATTTTAATTGAACTTAGTCATAAACATATATGAATGTTATGTTGAAATGATTCAACATAACGAAGTTCTATATATGGAAATATTATAGCAAGAGAATGATAAAGTGTCATGTCTTTATGTAAGACATTATGTATCAAATCCCATATGCTTGGTATATAGGATTGATTACATATGCTATTGATGGGTTTTGAGCATTCTAACACTTCCTAAGTCTACATGCAACCTTAATAACCTTGGATCTATGTTTGTCTAATTATCATGGAAAGTTGAATTCCAAGGTTATATTCCTATCTAGCATACATGGGGAACAATTTTTAACTGGAATGAAAGATAGAATAACATACCTTGTTGTTGCTTATGATCCTTGAAACCTTGTGAGCCTAGCACCCCAAGTGTGATGCCTCAAATGCTTCACACAACACCAAATGTAAAGGAGTAAACTTTTTGAGAGAATACACACTTGAAAAATCGGCCTAGCCCTCACTTGTTCTTGTGTAACCGATTTTGGTGGAGAATGGGTTCCTTATATAGTGTTGACACATCTAGGGTTACACCATGTAAACCCTAATGTGTCATGAGTCTTCATTTCCATGACCCAGGGGTTTGTAACTCCCATGGAGCATCCTATGGGTTTAACCCAACTTGATAATCCATGGAGCCTCTTAGCCCACTATACAAGTTATGGATGATTTACATAATCAACCCATATATTTAATTAGTTATCTTTTGATCACTTAATTAATTCTAAATTAATTCTTGATCAAACTAATTAAATAATATTATTAATATATTAGAACTTATAATATATTAATAAACCATAAGTGTTATTTCTCTCATTTTAGTTTATCTAATTGCATGGTGCCATGCAACCCAAATGGACCATGTCGGGTCGGCTCAAGTACATACCAGAAATAGTTATCGACTTAGACACCTTATCCAACAGTCTCCCACTTGGATAAGTTTAATAACTATAACTGCAATACTTCAGGAACCGATCGGAAATCGTGGCTCTTTCAAGGTCTCTCGGAACTGAGAAGATGTTGATACACCAATTAAGATAAGTGATCATACAATCCTCTGTTCTAGATATCAGCCGGACAAATACATGGAACAATGTCTTACTTATTGTCCAACAGTTTGTTTCCCGATTTCCGATTTGTTTGACAAAGAACTTAATTGAACACATCAACTTAGTTCTGACCGGGCCCGGTACATAGGTCAAAACAAAATCATCGAGGGGCCTAGATATCAGCTTCTAATCCAAGAAGGAACAGATAAATGTCGACTCATATGTTTGTTCTACTACTCATTGAATTATACACAAGAGCATGTTTTATAACATCGAGTTACCAATGCGTTTTCGTACAATCAATGCATAACCAACTCATAAGTAACAAATCATATCTCTAGGTTTCAAGACTTATATGATATTACCGTCTCACGATCACCCGAAATATATTACATGAAGTGATTCCAGTGAGTGTGGGTTGAGTCCAATGCTCAGAACATATGAGCACTCGTGAGTGTTGTAGCCATGTCCAACAACTTAGACCTCTGCAACCAATCATGACAGTCTTGATTCATACCTACTTCCGACATATGACCGACTGTGGAGGTTCGAATAATATGATATTCCAAACATAATTATTCTGGAAGTCAAAACATGCAAAAGAAACATAGTAAACGATCGACAAGAGATAGCAACACTTTACTCATAAATAAAACACCTTTTATTCATCATCTAATGGCATGTCAATTACATTTTACAATTTCAAGGTTATCTAACTACTAAATCTAATATCATCCTTCAGCCCTATGCTCCGAGCATGCTAGAGATGCTTAACTCGAGTCAGTCCCTTCGTGAGGGGATCTGCTGGATTCTCATCCGATGATACCCTCTTTTCCACGAGGAGTCCTTCTTCTATACGATGTCTAATGAAATGGTATTTTCTGTTGATGTGTATGGATCTCCCGTGATCCCCTAGTTCCTTGGCTAAGGCAACCGCACTATTGCTGTCACAGAAAATTTCCAATGGCTCCTTAATAGCTGGTACAACTCCAAGGTCTCCAATGAAGTTCTTCAGCCATATCGCCTCCTTTGCTGCCTTGCTCGCTGCTATATCTCTGATTCACAAGTGGAATCAGCCACAGTCTCTTGCATGGAACTCTTCCAAGAAGATGATCCTCCGTTTAAGGTAAAGACCCAGCCTGACTAAGAGCAGAAATTATCCTTATCAGTCTGGAAGCTAGCATCACTATACCCTACAACTCTCAAGTCATCACTCCCACCGAGGATAAGAACCCAGTCCTTAGTCCTCCATAGGTACTTAAGGATATTCTTTACCGCAGTCCAGTGTGCCTTGCTAGGGTTCCCCTGATACCTGCTAACCATGCCCAAGCCAAAGGCTACATCAGGTCGAGTACACGTCATAGCATACATGATCGATCCTACAGCCGAAGCATAAGGTATTCGACTCATTTCTTCTATCTCAGCATCAGTAGGGTTTGTGTCTTACTCAATCTGGCGTTACTCTAGATAGGTAACTCTCCTTTCTTGGAGTCCTGCATGCTGAATCTCTTCAGCAACTTATCCAAGTAGGTACTCTGACTATGTCCAATTAATCTTTTCCTCCAGTCTCTCAAGATCCTAATCCCTAGAATACAGGCAGCTTCTCCTAGGTCCTTCATAGAGAAACACTTCCCAAGCCAGGACTTAACTTCCTGCAGAGTTGGGATGTCATTTCCTATGAGTAGTATGTCATCCACATACAATACCAAAAAGCTAACTATACTCCGACTATCCTTGACATATACTGTCACACCCCAAAACCGAGAACGGCGGAAACGTTCTAGGGCGGAGGACGTCATGTAATGTATCACAACAATGTAAAGTAGTATACAAGCAACCACATCATCCATTTCATTAATAGTATAATTTTAATTACAAGTGTGTTCTTTCATAATATAAGACAACATAATGAATCATCCAAATAAAAGACGAGTCTGAACTGCTCCGTCTTCACAAAACTTGATCGGCGTACCTATCTATTTGTGACCTGAGAATACAAGTTATTTTGAAAGCGAGTATCAGCCAAAAAGCTGGTGAATTCATAAGTATTAATGTGTCTTTGATTTGTAAAACTTGTAATGAAAGTCTTGACATTGTTTTTGAAAGAAATTTCATATAAGTATGTGAAGATTTGTAAGTAATGGAAAGCGTTTGAATAACCCTAGAAATCCCTATGATCCCTATAAAAGAAGTCTTCTACCAAGACCCTACTGTTTTGAAAGTAGTCTTCTACCAAGACCCTACTGTTTTGAAAGTAAGCATCTCTATAAATGTGATAGTTTTTCCCTGTTTAACTATTAGTATAAAACTATAGTATACCTCATCGTTTATGTGTATGAGTCACAATATAAAGTTAATAAGGAAAAATAGTTATCTATATCAAATATATCCTACCTCGTCGATCATGTGAATGTGTCACAAAGTAAAGGAAGAAATAATATAATGACCTAAGTATTATCCTTTTGTACTAGGATAACTAACAGTGTTAACCTAAGACATTCGTAGATGTACATTTACCTCTGTTGCTAACAGCTGGGTGTAGGAATAGTTAGTCCCTTAAAGTATACATGTAATGGTATCAACCGAAGACATCCATAGATGTTCATTTACCTCTGTAGCTAACAGTGGTGATAGGAATGGTTAATCCCACAAAGTATCCTTTGGTACTAGGATATAAAGTCCAATCTATCTCGTCGATGATGTGATTGTATCACAAGGTAAAGATAAGAAGGAGAACTATATAACAATATCTACACATATAACATGTAATAGTAACTCATCATATATTATCTACGTAAACGTGCTCATCTAATCGTATCTATGTAAACGTATTCATGTAAACGTATCTATGTAAACGTATTCATGTAAGCGTATCTACGTAAACATATTCATATAAGCGTATCTATGTAAACGTATTCATGTAACATGTAATGTACTAGTATAGACTCATGAATGAACTGACTCTTGTGTGATTCCATGTACATGGAATGGTAAGTGGTATCTCCTAACTATACCTATAATAGTTACTAACCATGTACGTGTATAACTTGAAGTATGCCTTTGCTACCCAAAGGTACTGAACTGACTAAGGAAACTTTTATGTCTCTATATCTATACATGATATATAACTGATAGTTAAACGACCTTCGGACGGATACCCGATACCCTACCAGACCACATCCCAACAGGGAAAAGGAAATAAGGCGGGTTAGCCTTCCTAAGTCCTTTAAACATTATTTATATAACTATACATATACATGCATGAAATTGACAATATAAAAACATATAAGGAGTTTTTATAAAACATTTGAAAAAGATTAATACCTAAGAAAAGATCGACTTGATGTCAGTTTATAAAATGGTTTGGAAGTATTTGTTTGACAAAAGCAGTTTAAGTATAAAGGAACCTTTGTTTGAAACACAATGTAATAGGGTTTAAAATGAACATACAGTGTTTAATAAATAGTTTAATAAAGTGTTCTAAACACTTAAAAACGTTTAAGAAAGTCATTTGAAGAAATCTGTTTGGTAAAACAGTTAACGTATAGTAAATCCATTTGCATGCTAGTTATTAATCACATGTAATTGATATAATAACTAAACACGATTCAACTTGTCTTCCCCCCATAAAGCATTTATAAACATTTAAAAACATTTAAAAGGTTAATTAACTGGTATGAACTCACTTGATAGATTGAAGAAGGTGAGACGAAAGTCGAGCAGAACTTCGACTGGAAAGAAGTCGATTTCGCGGAAATCTTGATACTTCAGGACTTGCGTCGTGTGTTGGAGGTGTTACCGGGGCTTTGAGGTAGTTTACAGGGACTTAATAGGGTGTAGAAGTAGGAGAAATGATAGAAATGAACAACCAAAGCCGGCTGCCCTCGATTCCTATTTATAGGGTGAATTTTGGGTCTCACGTCGTGAGTTTTTCATAATTCACGTCGTGAGTTTCGTCCCAAATCGTCATGGCACGCGTCACACGTCAAGTGGCTCTGGAAGGGTCATTCAAGGGGCTCACGTCGTGAGTTCTGACATAGAGTCGGGATTCGTGCCCGAACTTCAGAAATTCATAACTTTCGCATCCGAGCTCCGTTTTCGAAGTTCTTTATATGCACGCGTAGGTGAGATTATGCTCTACAACTCTCGTTTAGACTCTGTTCCCTAATTTTGACTTTATTTTTAGTATATTATTGATATATTATCTTTATATTATTTTTAGTAGGCCGGGACACTAAAACTCCGTCATAAATCCATAACTTCTTCATCCGACGTCCGTTTTCGTCAGACTTTTTACCGTTGCGCTACTATTGTTGAGACCTTCGATTCTCATTTAGTTTGTGTCGGCAAAAAGTCTCTCGATCTCTATTTCGAGTTTTTAGCTGTCTACTGCTATATCCGTAACTTAGAAAAATCATAACTTCCTCATACGAAGTCAGATTTGGACGTTCTTTTTACGTACATTTACGGTTTAATGTTATCTACAACTTCCATTTACATACTTAAGGCTAAAAAACTATTGTATTGAAACTTCGCGTTTTTCGTTTAATCGGTGTTGCCGGTTTTGCTGAGAATCTTCGGTTGGTCATAACTTCTTCGTTATAACTCGGATTTTAGGGTTCTTTATATGTACGAAAACCTTGATACGATTCCTACTACTTTATTTAACCCAAATAAGATTTTAGGAAAGTTATATTTTGACCTAAATTTTACTGGTGTTACATTTTATTGTCTCAAAATATTGGGTTGTCACATATACACAAGATTCATATTCACTCCTAGAAAAGCCAAATTCTTTGACTTTCTCATCAAAGCAAAGATTCCATCTGCGAGGTGCTTGCTTTAACCCATAAATGGATTTCTCAAGCTTACACACTCTATTAGGGTACTATGTATTGACAAAACCCTCTGGCTGACTCATGTAAACATCCTCATCCAACTTTCCATTAAGGAAAGCGGTTTTGACATCCATTTGCCACATTTCATAGTCATGAAATGTAGCTATGGCTAACAGAACCCTAATAGACTTAAACTTGGCCACTGGAGAAGAAGCTCTAATCATAATCAACTCCCGGAGTTTGTAAGAAACCCTTTGCAACCAGTCGTGCCATATAAGTGTGTACATTACCATCCATGTCGGTCTTCTTCTTGACGATCCATTTTCACCCTACAGTCTTACGACCTAGTACATTCCCAAACAAGTTCCAAACTTGATTGTCATACATGGACTGTATCTCGCTGTCCATTTCCTCTTTCCACTTGGCTTACTCAAGGCCTGCCATGGCTTCCGCGTAACTGTTAGGTTCATCCAGACCTATTAGTGTCTCATCACTGATAAGTGTATCACCTTCCGCAGTAATATGGAATCCATAGTAATGCTCAGGTGCATTCCTAACCCTTGTGGAACGCCTCAGAGGTACAGACTTGTCAATTGGCTCAACAGGTGTTTCCTCCTCAAGTTGAGTGCTAGGGTTTGAAGTTCCTTCACCGCTTGACTCTTCAATTTCTTCAAGATCAACTTGCCTCCCACTGTTTCCTCGGCTTATGAACTCTCTCTCTCTCTCTCGATACAACGCCCTCCTAGCTACAAAGACCATATTTTCACTAGGTCTGTAGAAGAGGTAACCAAAGGATTGTTGTGGGTAGCTGATGAAAATACACCTCTCGCTTCGAGGTTCGAGCTTATCATGAGTCTCGCGTCTCACAAAAGACTCGCAACCCTAAATCTTGATGAGGTCTAGTTTGGGTACTTTACCAGTCCACATCTCATGAGGAGTTTTGGCAAATTTCTTTGTAGGGACTAGATTAAGGATATGGGCAGCAGTCTCTAAGGCGTACCCCCAAAATGAGATTGGTAGCAAAGCTTGAATCATCATGGAACGAACCATATCCAACAAGGTTCGATTATGCCTCTCAGGCACACCATTCAACTGTGGTGTCCTGGGAGGTGTCAATTGTGAGCCAATCCCACATTCCCTAAGATAGTCGAGGAACTCTGAACTAAGATACTCACCACCTCGATCGGATTGAAGCATCTTAATGTTCCTACACAATTGATTCTCGACTTCCTGTTTAAATTCCTTAAACTTTTCAAAAGTCTCTGACTTATGCTTGATTAACTAGACATATCCATATCTACTGTAATCATCAGTAAAAGCCAAATAATAACGATTAGCATCCCTTGTGGCATGTTTGAAGGGTCCACACACATCCGTGTGTATAAGATCCAACAAACCTTCACCCCTCTCACAAGAACCTGTGAAGGGTGACTTTGTGATTTTTCCAAGTAAGCACGATTTGCAACTATCATCTGACTTTAGGTCAAATGACTCCAAGACTCCATCATTTTGGAGTTGGCCTATACGTTTCTTGCTTATATGTCCAAGAAGACAACGCCATAATGATGCTTTATCCAAGTTATTATCATTAACAGAATCAATACACAATACATTATTTCCTAAGTTATCAATCACAAATACTGTTTCATACACACCATCATAAGGTAATGCTTTAAAATAAAGAACATTATTAAAGAAAGCATTAATCGAACCAACTTCATTATCAAATGAAAAGGTAAAACCTTGTTTATACAATGCATGAAAGGAAATAATATTTCTTGCCATTTCTGGCAAGTAACAACATTTATTCAAATCTAAACTAAACCCACTACTTAGCGATAAATTATAAACTCCAATCTTGGTGACAGGTAAAGCTTTCCTATTCCCCATGATTAAGTTTATTCTTCCATGCTCCACATTCTCACTTCTTCTTAGTCCCTGTAAATCAGAACAGATATGAATACCACAACTGGTATCAAGGACCCAAGACTTAGAATGGGGTGAGTTATTAGATAAGATGGTGTAAATACCTGCATGCTTGGGTTTAACTTTTCCATCCTTCACATTTTGCTGGTATTTTGGGCAGTTCCGCTTCCAATGTGATTTTTCATGGAAATAGAAGCATTCAACCTCTTTTGGGCTAGAAGAAGGAGTGATGAAACCTTTCTTGGTTCCACTTGAAGAAGAGCCATCAAGGGTCCTAGCCTTGGTAACCTTCGAAGAGCTCTTCCTCTTCTTCCCTCGAACTTTCCCGATTCCCAAAACCAGGGCGGAGTTTGGAGTAGGAGTGTTAACAACCGACTTACCCTTAAGACCTGTTTATGCGGTCTTGAGATGTCCCTGAAGGTTGCTGAGTGTGACCTCTTCCTTATTCATGTGATATGTCATGCGAAATTGATCATAGCACAATGGTAAGGAGTGCAAAATGATATCTATTGCAAGCTCCTCAGGGAAGTTCACATTAAGCTTCAGCAACCGATCCACATATCTTTGCATTTTCTGCATATGGCTCGTGACGGATTCCCCGTCCTTCATCATGGTTGTTATGATGCAGCAGATGATTTCATACCTCTCTTGTCTTGCACTTTGATGGTATCTTTCCATCAGATCTTGGTGCATTTAAAAAGGGTAGAAGTCCTCATAGGACTTTTGGAGTTCCGCTGTCATGGTGGCCAACATGATGCATGCCACTTTGGTAGCATCCCTTTCATGTGCCCGGAAGTCAGCGATCTCCTGGGGAGTTGCAGTGGTCTCATCAATCTCCTTAAGCTCCTTGTCGAGGACATATTCTTTGTCCTCGTAGCGGGTAATCATCCGGATGTTTCTAATCCATTCATTGAAGTTGGATCCATCAAAAGTGACCTTCCCACACAAGTTCATAAGGGTAAAGGAGCCATTAGGATTAGAGCCAGAAGCAGCATTGTTTGAAGAAATCTGAAAGAAGAGAACAAGATTAGTTTAGACATTAAGAGAGTCCTTAATAAAACACCCAAATGTAATATTAAGGCTAGGATCCAATCACAATATATTATAACTTAGAAGAGGTATGTCGTAATCCAAGCTATAACATATTTGAAAGGTAGGAGAATGACGATTCACCAATTTCCACCATGAAAAACGAAATATAAATATTAAGTTTTTATTGGTTCTAAGAAATTCCTAGATTCTTTTGAGATTCAATGAACTTTTCAAAGGCATGTTTCAGTCTCGAGTGTGCCCTCCAAGTTTTGTGACTGGGATACTGAGGATCACAAAACGAGGTTTGAAGTAACCATGCAAATCACTTGGTACCCTTAATGTTTATCACTCAGTCGATGTGCCAGTAAACCACACACGCTCCACCGATACTATTATAAACCTTAAGTCACCCTTTACCTACCCTGTTAAGTCCAAGTTAGTATTCCGGTTAACCACAGATGCTCCACCAATGACTTAAACAAAGTGTAAAGTGTAATTTCATGGATTAGCACCTTATTCACATTTTTCCTAAAGTAACTAAGATTGGGAATTTAATAAAACATTACTTACTTTATAATATTCATCATACTTTTAATGAGAACTTATAAGTCCTTGTCCTACCCATTCGGCTAACGATGCTCCACCAACCAAGGAAGCGGCGGGTGAGAGTGGACACCCATTAAGTTGCCATTTTATAGGCAACAACCTTATACCCCCTTTATAGACCGACTTCGTGAATGAGGCGTACTAACGGTAAGACGATTGATCTTATATATATATATATATATATATATATATATATATATATATATATATATATATATATATATATTATTAACTTATAATATTACAAAGTATAAGGGTTGAATTTTAACTTTTAAAATTCTAAGGGTTGGAACTAAAGTTTTAATCAAGACTTTACTTGTTCCAAAACTTGAGAGCAAGTTTTGTAAGCTTTCAAAACTTTTCATTTCTTATAACTTATGAGTTAATTGAGTATAATAAAAATGAAGACTCTTCATTTTTATAACTCTTGTGTTCTTTTAATGGCTTTAATAAAAGTGTGACTTTTGGTTTTCCATAACTTGAGGACATGTTATGGACTCCATTAAAACACATTATAATCATGAATTAACCTACCATGAAGATTACAAACAATTCCTATGATCATCTAATCTTCATAAGTTCAACAACATGAATATGAACACTTTCAAGAATCAAAAATTACACTTAAAAACTTGTAAATGGATTAGCTTAAACATTACACCATCTAAAACAAGTTTTAAAACACCAAAACAATTTAGGGTAATGTTTCTAGTCCATTTCCAGCAACAAATGTCGAAATTCTGAAAACTGCAGCCTCTACTTGTCGAGTGCTAGAACATACTCGACGAGTAGCTTGCATTTGTTCATGGACTCGTCGAGTCCCCCCATAGACTCGGCGAGTTCATACAAGCAGAAAACAGAAAAATGATTTTTTTTCAACAGTTTGCACAAAAAATCAACAAACAAGCCTAGACTCTGATACCACTGATGGGTTTTGAGCATTCTAACACTTCCTAAGTGTACATGCAACCTTAATAACCTTGGATCTATGTTTTTCTAATTATCATGCAAAGTTGAATTCAAAGGTTATATTCCTATCTAGCATACATAGGGAACAATTTTTAACTTGAATGAAAGATAGAATAACATACCTTGTTGTTGCTTATGGTCCTTGAAACCTTGTGAGCCTAGCACACCAAGTGTGATGCCTCAAATGCTTCACAGAACACCAAATGCACACTTTAAAAATCGGCCTAGCCCTTACTTGTTCTTGTGTAAACGATTTTGGTGGAGAATGGGTTCCTTATATAGTGTTGACACATCTAGGGTTACACCATGTAAACCCTAATGTGTCATGACTCTTCATTTCCATGACCCATGGGTTTGTAACTCCCATGGAGCATCCATGGAGCATCCTATGGGTTTAACCTAACTTGATAATCCATAGAGCCTCTTAGCCCACTACAAGTTATGGATGATTTACATAATCAACCCATATATTTAATTAGTTATCTTTTGATCACTTAATTAATTCTAAATTAACTCTTGATCAAACTAATTAAATAATATTATTAATATATTAGAACTTATAATATATTAATAAACCATAAGTGTTATTTCTCTCATTTTAGTTTATCTAATTGCATGGTGCCAGGCAACCCAAATGGACCATGTCGGGTCGGGTCAAGTACATACCAGAAATAGTTATAGACTTAGACACCTTATCCAACAGCTATAATATTAATCTGTTCTAATTTTCCAAATGCCTAGGGCAATAAGAGGGAAAAGAGACTAGAACAAGATATGACTAAAATGGTTAAGCAATTGTCGAGGACAATATGAGGTTTACCAAAGATTAGTTACTTATGGACAGTTGGAAGTATAATATAATTTTGGAAGGGACATATTGACATGTTCTGAGAAGAAGTAACTCTTGCTTAGAAGTGATAGTCAAAATGGAATATGTAAATGCTTCCGTAAGTGGAAGTTAATCATAAAATTTGTGTAAGATTAGAAACCCTAATGAAAGAAGGATATTCAAAGGAATTGTAACATCCCAGATCCAAGTATATCTTGTAACCCTTGATCTTTGAGACATTGTCCATTTTAGCCCTATATTGAGAAAAGGTGGTGAATGAGTACATGGGGCGTACAAGAGAGTATGCTCAACATACTTATAAGTGTGAATTTGACGCAGAAGCCGCCTAATACGCTGGGCGTACTAGACCCAGAGTGAAAACCCTAATTTAGGGTGAGTCCCCTATATAAAGGATATTATGGCCTCATTTATGGACACCATTCTCGGATAACAAACCCTAAGTGTGACCTAACCCTCGTTTTAGAGCTTGTGAGTGCATTTGTGAGCCTTTGAGACTTCTTGTGTGTTCTTGAAGGAAAGAGAAAGATTTGGAGAAGAAGGAGTGGTAGTCCAAGCTCTTTGATCTGAGCATATCTGAGTCGGGAGCTCCATATAGAGGTATAAAGCTTCAAACTTTACCACTCTTTTGTTATGAGCATCATGGTAGAGTATTTTAGGGTTTTGTCCCAAAAAGGTGGAGACTTGATGAGATCTTGACCTCCAGAGACTAGGAGCAACCCCTTTTGAGTGTATTAGTGGTGTAATGTCATAAAAATAGAAACTTGGTCATTGGAATCAATCCATGCATGAGTTATGAGCTTCTTGGGATAAAAAAGTGAATATTTTGTGTGTTTATGACCATATCAGCCATGCAAAGGCTTAAAGTCACTAACTTTATGGGTTAAGAACTGTTAGGGGAGTCTAGATCTGCAATATGAGCCAAGGTCTTGACTGATTAAGACCAAACGAGTGAGAAGACTTAAACTGGAGTCTATGTCGGGCATAATTCCAGTACGCGCAGTGTAGGCGTCTCGTATCCCCGATGCCTGCATGGCAGCCGAGTACGCCCAGCGTAGAGAGCTGGTATGCTCAACGCACTCCCTGCCATTGACTTTTGGTTGACTTTTAGGGTTTGGTCAATTTATGGACATTTATGTCCATTGAGGGGTAAAATGGTCTTTTTCCCTTCTGCGAGTTATTGTATCCTCTTGAGAGCCGTGATTAAATAGTGATAATTGTCGTGTATGTTAGGCGGAGGCTTGACTGGTGATTTGAGTTCGAGATTTGCTGAATTCTGGCAAGGTGAGTCTTCTCACTATACTTACCATGAGTGGTATCTTTGTGTGATTGAGATGTCTTATGTGTTTATATTTCATACTGAGATATCTTGCATTATGACTATGTGATTTATGTTGTGTATTATTCTATGCATACTGAGTTAGTACCGGAGGGTCCACCCAAGTTATGGGACCAGAGGGTACCACTGAGACACATTGACTAGAGGGTCTTACTTTGTTATAGCCTTGAGTGGCTAATGAGTTGTGTGCGGTATTTTGGGGAACTCACTAAGCTTCATGCTTACTGTGTTATATGTTATGTGTTTCAGGTACTTCCGATGATCGCGGGAAGGCATCGACTTGATTGTACAGCCACTCGCATTGGAGACATGTTTTTGAGGATCCAAGATTTTGTAATAAAAAAATTTTGTTATAAAATGTGTTAATGTTGTTATTTGAGATTTTTGGGAAATTAGACTTGTGTTTATTGTGTTTGAAAATAAAAAAAAATTGGGTTAAAATTTACGTTGTTATAGGAATGTACTTTGAATATGAGACTTCGTATCCACGGAATTGTTCTTCATTGGAATACATTGTAATATCTTTTTCCAATGTCTCTGTGACTTTTGTGCATAGTCATTACAAAAGAGTCATTGCATGTAAGTTTAGAATATAACATATTACAGTAAATGGCAAGAATGTGGTATTCTTACATTTATGATAAGGATTTGGAATTATGAAATGAGAGTCATTGAAAATGTGTTCAATTGATCTATTTTACAAAGAAATGATCATTGATAAACATAGTGTGCATGCTTGGAGCATGGGACAACTATTGTTTTAATTCAAGTATTAAGTTGACCAGTCGAAATATTATACAATGAATAATGCGTAATCGATATGATGATTAAATAATAAGTGTTTTATTTATATTCAAAAGTTTTGAAACCATATTGGATTTGATTATTCTTGTGTTTCACTTTGCATGTTTTACTTCCCAAATAACTAGGTTATAAAAACACCCATAGAACCCTACGAGGGTTGGTTTTGATTGCCTTCGGAAGACTGCCGTATTCTCGGGTTTGTGGTTGTGGTGCTCAGGTAGTCTGGTATATCAGGGATGGCGATGCATGAGTCTAAGGATGAAGTCTTGCTTAAGTGGCGGAAAGTTGTAACACCCTATTTTAAAGTACTCGGTTGGGGTCTTGGAAGCCAAAGGGTAGGGGCTATTCGGTCTTTTATGGGTCCCACATCTTATCCAGAATGTTTTAGGCTTGGAGGTGTCGATGGGAGCATAGGGCTTCCCGCCACCTTTTGGTGGATATAAAGTTTATCGAAAACGGACTTAGAATGAAGGAGTTGTGACACTTTGAAATTATTGTCAATTTTAGCCCCTAATGGAAATTAGTGACAAGAAGATCCCATTCATGCAAGGTGGCCAACACAAAAGTACGCCCAATGTAAGCTGGGGTACATCCAACGTAGATGGAGTAAATGGTCATGGGTGATTGGAGACATACGCCCAGCATACGCTCAGAGTCACTAAACCCTAACTTTTAGGGTGTAGCACTATATAAAGAACATTACACCCTCTAAGGTCAACCTCATTCTCATCCTTTAACCCCTCTTCAAAACCCTAACCTTAATTGTGAGAGTGTGAGGCAAGCTTGGAGTGCATATTAGTGTTCTTGAAGAGGAGTGATCATCTTGGAGTCTCACTAATCAGGGAAGAGCTTTTGGATCCAGGTTCTCCAGCTCATTTGCAAGTCTCAGAAGGTATAAAGTTTCTACCTTGTTATCTTATAACTTGAGATCTATGTTAGGGCTTGTTTGGTGTTTCTTAAGAGCTTATGGACTATCTCTTGGGAGCTGAGCAACTCCAGAGCTTAGGAAGAGTAGATATGAGGTCCTTTGGTCCATCTACTTCATAAAAATGCATTCTTGATGAGTATTCTAACCTTATGCATGGATCAAGAACCTTGGAAAGGTCTTAATGGGTTTTTGGTAGCATATTAAGCATGCAAAGGCATAAAGTTGTCAACTTTATGCCTTAAGACGTCTTAACGGACTTAGATCTGAAGTTTGATGTTGAAATCCCGAGTATTAAGCACTTAATGGTAAAGTAGCTTAACAGAGGTGTATGATGGGCGTACATGTAGGTACGCGCAGCGTACATCACCTTCATTCAGTACAATGAGCGCACATAGAGTACGCCTCGCGTACTCATCAGTTTTGGGCTTCTAGTGTTTTGAGCCTCAGGTTGGGCCAAGCAATGGACTTGGGGTCTTTGGGCCTTAGTGGGCCATCAGGAGTCAGATGTTGTGGGCTAGGGTAGAATAGTCATTTTACCCCCATGCATGGATTAAGGATCATGGTATGGGACCCAATTTCTAATTGGGTATATTGATCAGTATTGATGGTTCAGAAAGTGGACATGGTAGCAGCTAAGGATTTCTTCAGGAAGCTTTTGCTATTGAGGCGAGTCTTCTCACCATACCAAACGGTCTAAGGCACCAAGGCCATCCCATTTTATGATAGTTGGTATAATTGATGTGTTTTGAGCATTCTAACACTCCCATGGTGTACATGCAACCCTAGAAACCTTAGATCTATGTTTTCTCTAATATACATGCAAATTTGATTTTTCCAATGATCTCATCCTAACTAGCATGTTATGGGGTACTTGTAACATAAAAATCTAGTAGAATGACATACCTTTTTCTTGTGGTTGATTGCTGGGAGTTTTGAGAGCCTATTACCAATGATGTGAATGCCTCAAGTGGAATCACAAATCACCACACAACTTGGAAAACTTGAGAGAATAGTAATACACACTAGAAATCGACCCACCTTCTCTATCACACACACTAGTGCCAATTCATGTGCCAAATACCTCTTTATATAGTATGGTGGATTAGGTTTACATCCATGTAAACCCTAATACCCATGACCTTTCATTTCCATAGGATCCATGGGTTAAAACTCCATGGACTATCCATGCAAGCTTAGCCCATCCTAAATGAACTTTGGCCCATTCTATATATATATATATATATATATATATATATATATATATATATATATATATATATATATATATATATATACATATATATATATATATATATATATATATATATATATATAAGAGTCCATATTTAATTAGTTTCTTTTGATCACTAAATTAATTCCAAATTAATTCTTGATCAATACTAATTAAATAATATGATTTCATATTAATATATTATGACTTATAATATATTAATAAATCAAAAATATACTATTCTCAAAAGATTATCTGTAACACCCCAAATTTCAAATGTTCAATGAAGGGCCAAAAGTGTAAATTTAGGAAAGGGACTCGACGAGTAGGTCCGCTTACTCGCCGAGTCGGAGCAGGATTCTATCCCAGTTTAAGTGGCCAACTCGTCGAGTCAGCGGCTTGGACTTGACGAGTTGGTGCTGAAGAGAGAAACCTCTAATCCCGGGGGTTGTGCCCTATATAAAGCACATTATAACCCACCCTCAGCCTCTGTGCTACCCTTTTGAGATCCAGAAACCCTAAATCGTGAGTGAGAGGCCTTGGAAGCAATTTGGAGCCTAGAAAAGTGATTTTGGTGGAAAGGGGCTTGAAGATCAAGAGGCTTGCTGCAAAGGAGTGGTGTAGATCCGAGATCTACTTCAGTTGGAGCTTATATTGGAGGCAATAATCTGTTGCTTGGGCTCTTTTGCATCTAGATCTACTATCCTTTGAGATTTGGGGCATTTTTGGTATGATTGAGAACTATTTCAAGTTAGAGGCTTAGATATGAGGTTGCTACTTCAAATCTAGGCTTGTGATGGTCCAAAATGTCATAAAGCTTCTGTCTAAGAGTTATTGGTGAAGCCCTTTTGTCATAAACCCTAGCCCTAGAGTGTTTTGGGCTTATATCTCCTTGGTTTCACGTAAAGTTTGCAACTTTATGTGAGGGTTAGACTGTAGAAGAGCGGATCTATGGATTGGAGCCCCTACATGGCTCGAAAAGCCACTGTAAGGATTGAGAAGTTGAGAGACTCGGCGAGTCACATGGGTGTACTCGACGAGTTGTATGAATGTGTGCATGGACTCGGCGAGTTGGAAGAACAACTTGGTGATTCTGTTGAAGATTGCCTTGGACTCAGCGAGTCTGTTCATGGACTCGACGAGTCTGGTTGCGGAACCCTAACCTCTTCTGGTTAAGCCTCGAATCGGTCAGTCGAGGGACGACTCTGTGACTTGAGCAGGATGGGACTCGGAGATCGTCGGACTCGACGAGTCTTGGGGCGACTTGGCGAGTTGAGTCGTGTTATGGAAGTTTCTGAGTATAGGAACTCGACAAGTCGACAGGTTGACTCGGCGAGTAGAATCAACCAGGAAGGTTGACTTTGACTTTGACCAAGAGTTAACCAGTTTGACTTCTAAGGGAATTTTGGTAATTTTGGTATTTATGGAATTTGTTCTTTGGTAGTGTTATGTGGTGAAGTTCGTGTCGGTGGTCGGAGCAGCTTGGTCTTATCTCTTCAGTCAGCAATTGCAGGTGAGTTATCCTCACTATATCGACAAGGTCTACGACACCAAGGCCGATCCTTTATCGAATGGAAATCCGGGTATTGTTGTTATGTTATTGTTATGCTAGATATGCATCCTGGTATTTAAGATGGTGATATGTTAGTGACCTGGTTAATTTCGGTACCCGGTATATAGGGCAATGTTATGCTAGTGACCGGTTAGGTAAGAATCCTGGTTAGGATGTGGATATGCTATGTGATCTGTTAGACTACTTTTCTGGTTAAGGATTTGTTATGTGATTAATTTTTTATGTACACATGGTTGTTTTACACGGGTTGGGTTAAGGCGGGTCCTGCTTTGTGTTGTAAGCCAACATACCCAAGGTGTACCGAATACTCTGAAGGCCCAGCGAGCGGTCCAGATAGGCTGAAGGCCCCAAGAGGGCGGACCAGACGTGTCGAGGCTCGGAGAGTGGACCAGGCCAACTGAAGGCCCGGAGTGGGCGGACCAGTCATACTGTAGACTCAGAGAGTGGACCAGGTGGATTGAAGGCCCAGTGCGGGCGGACCAATCACACTGTAGACTCGATGTACATGGCTAGACTCGGATGCTGGACCAGGTGGACTGAAGGCCTGGTGCGGGCAGACCAGTCACACAGTAGAATCGATGTGCATGGCTGTTCTATTTGTGATATGTTATTAGTATGTTTATGTGCGGTTGGTATTTTGGGGGTACCTCACTAAGCTTTCGGGCTTACAGTTCAGCGTATTGTTTCAGGTACTTCTAGAGATCGTGGCAATGTGAAGGCGTGATCGTACCGCTCCTCATGTTTTATGATTTATATGATATGGTTCTGGGGGATACTCTGATGTTTAAACTATTTTAAAAACAAGATGTATGAACTTAATGGTTTTTGAATGAATTAAAATGGTTTAATTTGGCTCAAATTTTTATGGGTGTTACATTATCCATACAAATTGTTTTGGTGAAGTGCAACCCAAATGGAACATGCCGGGTCGGGTAAAGTACATACCAAATATAGTTACGAACTTAGACACCTTATCCAACAACACTTACTATCTAGAGGTGTGTGGCATTTTTATGCATTGACATGTGGTAGAGATAGCTTTACAGCTGGTGACAGAGATAGCCTTTAGGGCTAATGGTAGAGATAGCCTTCAGGGATAGTGGTGGAGATAGCCTTCAAGGCTAATGGTAGAGATAGCCTTTATGGCTAAGGGTAGAGATAGCCTTTGTGGCTAATGGTAGAGATAACTTTATAGCTAATTGATATGTATTATGTGGTAGAGGTAGCTTGTAAAGCTAATTGATATGCATTATGTGGTAGAGGTAGCTTTATAGATAATTTATATGTGTTATATGGTAAAGGTAGCTTTTATAGCTGACATGTTATGTGGATTGTGTAGGTTATGCTCTAGGGAACTCAATAAGCTTCATGCTTACAGGTTTGTTTAGGGTTTCAGGTACCTCAAATCCCAAGGGCAAGGGCAAGGTGTGATAGCATGGCATGCACTCTCTCACAGGCATTTTATGGGACACTCTGATATTTGGAATAAAAGTTTTATTTGACTTATGTTGTGAAAGCAATTATAACTGTGTTTCTTAATGTATGGGAATATGTTTCATTACTCTAAAATGAAAATTTTATTTAAAATTTTGGGTCGTTACATCATCACCCAAGTTTCAGTTGGAAAGAAACTTGGAATCATACAACTTGTATTGTGTGATGAATGAGAACCTTCATCTTTGGGAAATTAAGAGTAAATCATTTTTCACATGTATATGTGAGTCAAGTGAAGGACTAGAGGATCAGGTACACTTGATTGTGTGCTGGTCAGGTCCACCACAAAGAACGATAAGACTATTCATTATGTTTTAATAAAGTTTAGTGCATATGGTTATACTTACAAGATTAAGTATAATATTGAATCATTGAAAAAGTTTCAATGTATAGCAGAACGAATAAGAAGAATCAAATTAGGCAGAAAGGTAAAAGTTTCTCCAATCTGAAAAGAAGGGAGAGTACTTGAGTATCGTGTTTTATGATTATCTTAGTGATTATGAAACCACATCACAATTGATCCTCTAAGCAAATCTTACTGCATTTGTATGGCTAAGAAGAGGAATCATGAATTGTTGAAATGGTTAAATCAAAAGGTGAATCATACTTCGTTCTAAAATCAAGTCTTAGAGTGGTACTCCAAGATTGTAAATTGAGTGACATATCTTAAGGAAGGTTTATAACACTCATCAAATGTAGAGTAAAATGTTTCTTACTCTTGTACATTTTAAATTAGTAAGTTGTGATGTCTTGGATAAGATAAAGACTAACTAAGTCCAATTGTGTGAAGTGGTTGTCTTGATAAAAATCTGCACTAACTCTTGAATATTTGTTTTTCAAGGAATGGTTCTTAACATAGAGAATCTTAGATGTCAAGAGGTCAGTGGGAGTCTTAAGGATCTTGAATAGTTTCGAGAACTAGTCAAGAGTAAACCTATTGGTTAATCACTAGCACACGACTTGAGGTTTGTAACCTATCGTGTTGACATATTCTTGTTTCTTTGTCATTCCAGTTGGTTGTCTATGCATGTGAGTTCTATGAGTTCTCAATTGTTTGCATAACAACCTCGAAGCAATGGTAGGCCCTTGTGCTGCCAGGTAGCAAGAAATTAAGATTAAACAAGTTCAGTCCATATGAGTTTGGATTTGTCATAGACCTTGTCTTATGATAATGGTTGGAAATGACAGATTCACATGGATAGGAACACATACACCATAAAATCTAAGTGTCATAAGGTTTCTCTCTAATTCATGAAAATGATTGTGAGTAAACGCTTTCACTAAGTAGATTTTAAGGAGATAACATTTGTGATAATTGCATTCTCAAATTCAGTTATGATTACAACATCCCTCTCCATAGTTCGAATTGTGTGAAATGGAAAAAGGTCTAAACATTTGAGACTTATTGATGTAAGTTCTAAAATTGTTTAGACACACATGTGAGATATCTAAGGAAGGCATATGAGTTTGAGAAGCCTAGATAAAGTCTTATTGAAGCATCTCATATCAAAAATCTAAACTTTGTTAAGAAAGTCAATAAGTATTGATTTCTAGATGTCCAGCTGATTTCTGGGTATATGTCAAAGCTAGTGGGAGCAAAAGTGTTATGCTAATAAGGATATAATTATCATGTTAGTGGGAGCATGATTATTATGTTAAGTGTTGCAAGTTAGCAATGTTAATTATAGAAAATAAAAGTTTCAAATCCCAAAGTTGCAGGGTTTGAAAAGTTGTTTTGCAATAATTAAGGGAGAGGAATTCATACTTCATTTCAAATCTAAAAGCTTAGATTGAGATTCTAATCAAATTAGTCAAGGATATATATATGAATGTTATGCTGAAAAGATTTGACATAAGGAAATTCTATATATGGAAATGTTATAGCAAGAGACTGGTAAAGTATCACATCTACTTCATTTCAAATCTAAAATCTTAGATTGAGATTTTAATCAAATTAGTCAAGGATATATATGAATGTTATGTTGAAAAGATTTGACATAAGGAAATTCTATATATGGAAATATTATATCAAGAGACTGGTAAAGTATCACGTCTACTCCATTTCAAATCTAAAAGCTTAGATTGAAATTTTAATCAAATTAGTCAAGGATATATATGTGAATGTTATGTTGAAAAGATATAACATAACGTAATTCGATATATGGAAATGTTATAGCAAGAGACTGGTAAAGTATCACGTCTTCATGTAAAACATTATGTATCATATCCCATATGCTTCGGGTATAGGATTGTTTATATATGCTATAAATATGTTCTAATTTTTCAAATGCCTAGGTCATTAAGAGGGAAAAGGGACTAGAACGAGATATGACTAAAATGTTTAAGCAATTATCAAGGACAATCTAAGGTTTACCAAAGATTGGTTGCTCATGCACAGTTGGAAGTATAGTGTAAATTTTGGAAGGACCATATTGACATATTCTGAAAAGAGGCAACTCTTTTTCAGAAGTGATAGTCAAAATAGGAATATGGAAATGGTTCCATAAATGGATGTTATTCTTTAAATCTATGTAAGATTAGAAAGCTTAATGCAAGAAGGATGTTCAATGGAATGTACATTGAATTTGAGACTTCGTTTCCATGAAATTCCTCTCCATTGGAATACTTTGTAATGTCTGTTGCCAAGTCTCTATGACTTTCATGCATAGTCATTACAAGAGGATCAATGCATATAAGTTTAGTATCTAACATATTACAGTAAATGGAAAGAATTTGGTAGTCTTACATTTACGGTAATGATTTGGAATTGTGAAATGAGTTTCATTGAAGATGTGTTCAATTGATATATTTCATAAGGAAAGGACCATAGGCAAACATAGTGTGCATGGTTGGAGCATGGCATAACTATTGTTTTAATTCAAGTATTAAGTTGAGTATTCGAAACACTATACAATGAATAATGTGTAATTAATATGGTGATTAAATAAAAGGTGTTTTATTTATATTCATAAGTTATGAGACCATATTGGATCCGATTATTCTTGTGTTTCACTTTGCATGTTTTGACTTCCCAAATAACTAGGTTATTCAGACTGTCCACAGTCGATCATACTTTGGAAGTAGGTATTAAGGCAAGACTGTCGTGAATCTGGATTGTAGATTGTCTAAGGTGCTATGCATAGCAAAAGTTTGCTACAACATTCATGAGTTCTCATAAGGTCTGAGTGTTGGATTAAACCCACGCTCATCAGTTCATGGATTTTATCACGAGTGATTGTCAAACGATAATATCTTATATTCTTGAAACCAAGACATGTGAGTTGTAATTTACAAGTCGGTTGCACATTGACATATGTAAACTCACCAGTAACTTGGTGTTATAAAACATATTATTGTGTGTGATTTGATGAGTAAGTACAAGCAAGCATTTGTGTCGAAGTTTATCCATTCCTTTTTCCCTTAGATGGATAAAAGCGATATGTGTGGGCCCCTTGATGATTTAATGATGACACCCTAAGTGCTTGGCCAATCCTGGACTGATTTTATTTGTTCAATTAGTCCCTCATCATAAATCAGAAATCGGGAAACAACACATGAACAGAGAGAATGATTATAATCCATGTCTCAGTTCATACGATATATTGTAGAATGGGGGAATATATGATCCCTTATCTAATGGATGTGTCATTGACTATGTCAGAGTTCCATAACGGCTTTTAAGAGCTACGATTGCTAGTAGGGTTGTGGAGTCATACTTGAAATAATAGTTATTAGACTTATCCAAGTGGGAGACTATTGGATTAGGTGTCTAAGCCCATAACTATAATTGGTATGTACTTGGCCCGAGAGTAGCATGGTCCATTTCGGGTTGCATATCACTAGAACAATTTGATAGGAAGGATATTTGAGTAAGAGGTTATTTATGATTTATTAATATATTAAAAGTATAATATATTAATATGAAATCATATTATTTAATTAGTATTGATCAAGAATTAATTTGGAATTAATTTAGTGATCAAAAGAGACTAATTAAATTAATGGGGACTAATTATGGTAATTAGTGAAACATATGGATTGGGTTATTGATCCATGTTGGACTAAGCTTATGTAAGGATCCATAAAGGGTTAGCCCACATGAACCATGGATCATAAACCCATGTGTTGGATTAGGGTTTACCCATGACCATTGGAATTCTACACTATACATATGTTACTCCATACCCTAAAAATCGGTTACTACAAGTGTTCTTAGAGTTCATAGGAGCCGTTTTTGAAGCATATGAACATCTCTCTCAAGTCCTCCATTGTTCATGGTGTGTTGTGAACCATTTGAGGCATCACACTTGAGGTGCTAAGTTCTTAAAGATCAAATACATCAAGCTACAACAAAGAGGTAATCATCAAACATGTTTTAATGTTGTTTATGTGAATTATAAGCTAGTTTTAGGCTTCATGCTTTGGAAATAATATTGCATGTATAATAGAGAAAATTTAGATCCAAAGAATTTAGGGTTGTATATGCACCATAGAATGTTGTAGTGCTCAAAACCCAATAATGACACCCTAAGCGCTTGACTAAGCCTGAACTAATTTGATTTGTTCAATTAGTCAGTCGTCATAAATCAGAAATCAGGAAACAGGACTGGACAGAGAGAATGATTATAATCCATGTCTCATGTATACAGGATATCTTGTAGAACGGAGGAATATTTGATCCCTTATCTAAAGGACGTGTTACTAATAAGATCAGAGTTCGACAGCGGCTTTTGAGAGCTATGATTACTAATCGGATTTTAAAGTTATATTGGTAGTTATAGTTATTAGACTTATCCAAGTGGGAGACCGTTGGATTAGGTGTCTAAGCCCATAACTATAATTGGTATGTACTTGACTCGATAGTAGCATGGTCCACTTTGGGTTGCATTCACCAGAGCAATTTGAGAGGATGGACATTTGAGAAAGAGGTTATTTATGATTTATTAATATATTATAGGAATAATATATTAATTGAGAAATCATATTATTTAATTGGTATTGATCAAGAATTAATTTAGTGATCAAAAGAGATTGATTAAATATACAAGGACTGATTAGGTAAATCAGTAATATTTATAGGTTGGCCTAATGATCCATGTTGATTAGGGAGGGGCTACTTCTATGTGAAACTCCATGAAGAGTTAGTCCAAAGGGCCTATCATATGGATTATTGGATTAACAAACGTTTTAGGGTTTTATGTATGAAACCCTAAGGATTCAAAGCATATAAATTGAACCCCTGGCTTGTTAAGCTCTTCCAAGGTGGAACCCTAGCCGATTTCTGCTTCATAGCTTCTTTCTCATAAGCCTCCTCTTGCTTTGGTGTTTTTTGAAACATTAGAGGCATCACACTTGAGGTGCTAAGATCTTGAAAGGCCAAGAACTACAAGCTACAACAAAGAGGTATTCATCTAACTAGTTTTTGTGTTGTATATCTCAAATTGCATGCTAGCTAGGGTGTATGCTTTGGATAAAATGAAATTGCATGTATAACTAGATAAAACATAGATCCAAAGCATTAGGGTTGTATGTGCACAATAGGAGTGTTATAGTGCTTAAAACCCATCAGCCTTCACTCATGCAACTTGACATGATGACAAGTGGAGAGAGAGTAGGATTTATTATATGTACTATAAATTGGTACTCAAAAAGGTTTTATTTATATATTAAAAGATTAAGATATTATTTGGAAATCATATTATTAATTGGCGATTAATCAGAAATTAATTGGATATTAATTTTAGGATTAAAGGAACTAATTAATAGTGGAGGGGCTATTTTGCAAATCATTGATAGTTGTGAAACTGGGCTTAGGACTCCTTGTAAGCGGAGTGGACGAAATTTATGGGTGATCACATAAGTTTTCGTCCAAGGGCTTAGTAAGGAAGTCCATGGGTTGCTTTGGGATTTAGTTAGGAAGTAAGGTTTCCTTATTCAAGTCCAGCTTAAAGGTTAAGCAACCTATCCCTATATAAACCCCTAAAACCCTAAGAATTTTGGCCTATGCTTGAAACTAAGAAGCCCTAGCAAAATTCCATCACTCTCTCATGTCATTCTTTGCATTGGGTGTTTGTGACTCCATTAGAGGTACAATACTTGGGGCACTAGACTTTCAGAAGTCAAGGAGTGTACCAATTATTGCTACATAACAAACTAGGTAATCTTCTAACCTTAGATTTATACATGAATTCGAAAATTGTATTCTAGTCTATATGGTTATTGCTTTGGAGTTTATATTTGCATGTTCAGTAGAGAAAAACATAGATCCAAAGCAATTAGGGTTGCATGTGCACCATAGGAATGTTGTAATGCTCAAAACCCATTAGTTTTGTGAACTTTATGGATCGAAATAGGTGTTAACGAATCAGAGGAAATCCCGAAAATCGGGGAAAGAACAAGAGTCATTAGGTGTTAATGAATCGGGGAAAGCCCGAGAGTCATTAGGCAATAACGGATCAGGGAAAGCCAGTGAGTCATTAGGCATTAATAGATCGGGGAAAGCCTAAGAGTCATTAGGAGTTGATGGATCAGGGAAACAACAAGATTCATTAGATTTTGGAGGATCGGAGAAAGCCCAAGAGCCGTTAGGCTTTGACGGATCGGAGAAAGCCCGAGAGTCGTTAGGCGCTGACGGATCGGGAAATTACCGACTCATTACGGGGAAAGACTATAGATTAGGGAAAGCCTGAGAGTCATTAGGCGTTGATAAATCGAGGAAAGCCCAGGAGTCATTAGGCGTTGACTAATCGAGGAAAGCCCAAGATTCGTTAGGCGTTGACAGATTGAGGAAGGTTTTAGAGTTGTTAGGAATTAGCAGATCGAGGAAAGCCCAAGAATCACTAGAAGATGATTTGTTGAGAAGGCAAGTGAGCACTTGTTGCATTCGAGCTTGCTCATGAATTTTATTATGTGTTGGATTATCGTAGATGGGTTGGTCAAGAGTACTCACTTCTTAGTGGACCGGTAATATTTTCCCACATCATAGGAAGTATTGGTATGTATGTTTGGGAGGTGATCGTCGGAAATAGGTTACTAATATGGGGTGTTTGATCTGATAGGTTGCCCCTTATAGGAAGCCCTCTCTAGGGATTGGTCTACATTATTGTACTTAGAGTTTGGTAGTTTTTATTTGTTCTTTATTTTTAGTTGGAATATTAGAAGTTGAGTGGCAGATCAGGCTCGATGGTGTGGATTTGAAAACCCCTATAGGGGAATGCAAAGGGTGTTCCAGAAGTTGTTTCCAAAGGAGGATTTTGAGGATGAAATCTAGGTAAATAAGGGAGAATTGTTATACTTACTTTCCAGGAATAATATAAATTCATGTTGACTTGATATAAGATTAAGATTTGGGGTTTTTGGCAAAGCGTGTCGAAAGCCACACCAATAAGTAGCGACATAACTTATAAGGGACACAACGCAAAGCTTCCTAGGCCTAAAACCCTAGATCTCGGGCCTTAAGCCTTATATAATGGTAATAACTTTTAGGTTTTCCATTATTCTTTAACCTCCTTCATTTGTGAAGTGTTTGAGATTTGTGAAATGTTTGAAGGAGAAAGGAAGCTTGTGAAACTTGGGGGAGGGCTTTCCTAGTAAAGAATCTACCATCTTGTCACTTGTAAAGATTATAAGTCATAAAGATCCTTACTTTAGTTGAACTCATGCATAGATCTAGGATATAGAGGAGATTTTTGTCACTTGTGGTCATTTTGACCACATGTTCTTGAAGTTTGAGCAACTCCATAACTCTAGAATGGAAATGAACATGTTTCTGACCTTTAGGAAGAAGAAAAATGAGTATGCATGTATGCTTTTTTAGTAATGCACAAATTTATTGATTTTTAATGGCATGATCAAGTTAGGTTTTAGATTGGGAGTGATATAGCCATTAGAATGGATAAAGCTGGAAACTTTTAACATCAAATCACTAGAAAGATTTAGATCTGGAAGTTGGAACATTTGTTAGAAGGGATTAAGCGCTTAATTGAATAAGTGAATCATACTATAAATCAAAATGTAACCATTAATGGTTGCACACAGAGTTTAGATGGAATTCATGATTATTTTTCACTTTATGCTCTCGACGCGACCAAAAACTAGTTCGTAGTACAATGACGTATTGACCGTTAACTTTGACCCATTGACCATTGACCATGACACGTTGACCACTGACTGTTGACTTTTTGAATAGTTTGATGTTTGGTCAAAATTAGAAGGATTGAAGTTGCAAACTGAGGTTTGTCCTCTAGTTGTTTTTAGGTGGTTCGTGAGGCTACTTCTTTTTAGGTCGTATGCGTAGTTCTGCTTCTCCAGTTTCAGCTTAGATGAGTTATCCAACTATATTATGTTTTACATTATAAGTCCTTTGTATGATACAATGTGGATGTATTGTGCTAAGATGTTTAGGCAAATAGGCTAGTATAGTCCTTTGCTTGTTGACTGATTGGCTGATACGTTGATATCTTTTATTGAGGGGTTGATAGTGAAACAACATGAGAGCTGTGAGCCTAGAACACTTATTGTTGAGGGTTTAATGATGGAAAAGCACAAGGTTTGTGAGCCTATAAGACTCATTGTTGATGATAGAAGGACACAAGAGTCGTGAGTCCCTATTTATAATGGAACAACAAGAGTGTCGTGAGTCCTTGTTTTTGTGGTGGATCGGCAGTAGAGTCAAGAGCCTTATTTGTATGCGTTATATGTATGTTGTGGTATTTTGGAGAACTCACTAAACTTTATGCTTACAGTTGTTGATTTAATGTTTTTAGGTAGTTCTGTTGTTAAAGGGAAGGGTCCGACTAGAATTTACCGTAGGCGCACCGTTGTGATCTATGTTTTTTTTACTTATTTTGTCTTTTCTATTCTAATACCATTTGTAACTTAAATATATTGTTCTAAAAGAAATGTATACTTGGGTTATTATGAGGAATTATTTGGAATGATTTACTTAAGTTTTAAATGAAAGTTTTTGTTTGAAAATTTGGGATGTTTCATTTTAGGTAAATTGAATATGGTAGTTAATTTTAAATACTCAAATTATTATAAGGTTATCGTATTAATAGAAAATATGTTTGACATGTAGAGTAGTTTCATATGATCTTTTGAATAACTTGTGTGAAGATTTTTATTCAAAGATAGGGATGATCAAGACAAGCCAATTATAACCTATTTGGAGTATATAAAAGAGTATTAATGAACAAAATGCAATGTCCAAAAAGTACTAGACAAATGTCAAGGGAAGTTGACCCCACAACCATTACTCTTTCAGAGGAAATTAAGAAAGAATCATTTTTATTAGTGCATTTTTATTAGTTAAAATAAGTATCAAATCTATCTTCATTGGATGGAGGTTGTTAACCTATCATCAAAAACATGTGCCGGTAGGAAATAGGAGATTGGATGAATTACATGCAAACATGTTGTAAGAGTCATGTGGGACAAAATTGAGAATATAGAGATTTGTCTAGCACCTGAAGATTGGGTTCATGGTTTTTAAAAATTAGTACTTGGAAGGGAATGTATAAGTTCAAAGTGAATCCCATCAATGGTCGTAACACATAGGCCATATCAAGTTATCCAACCACTTTCACCAAAACACCACACTCATGTATTAGACATACACATTGTTTAAAGCAATATATGCAGATTTATAGTTCTAATAACAAAACATATGTTGAATGTGTAGGTTGGAAGTATTTAGATTAAACAAAATAAGGTTGTCGATGAGGGTTCAAGCCAAGGGAAGAGTCTGTCAAGAAAGTATTTAATAGTTACTTATAGTAAGTATGGGAATAAAGGTCGTAACTCCAGGAGTTGCAAGGGCCATGGGAGACCAAGTGAAAAGGTTTGGCGAGTTAAAGAAAGGAAAATTATGTGAAAAGGGCGGTGCAAAGAAAAAAAGGTAAAACTACAATGAACAAACTTGTCATCGATGCACCATCAAAAAATTTAGAGACATTCATAATAGGATATATTAGTATCCATGAATGAATAGAGTTCTAAGAGCAAAATTGATATCAATTACAAGAATAAGATCGATGCATAGATAGACCACATTTTAATCTTTAAAGCAAATTTGTGATATGGTGAAGAAAATGTCAGTGATGTTGGTGAAGAAAGAACACGTTGTAATCTTGTGAACACATTTCTTGATGATTATGGTGAAGACTCTGACAAAATCGAAAGTTTATTTTTGGTGTTATCTTTTTCAAATCTAGGAAGTTAAGATCAGTATCTGCTCGATCAAATGCCATAACAACTTCCTCCGCCATATTATATGTCCCCAACCATAAACTCCTACTTCGTGAATGTATCTAAACCGAGAATTTTCCTGAAGGACGTAAGCAAATGCCTTTGTACAACCTCCTCTCTGGCAGTGATGGAGGAAAAGCTTCCTTAATTAGTGGCGGAATTCGACGATCATTTCTACTAGAAGCCACCATCTTATTGCATTATCATGTTGTAAAATCCCTGTTTAGTGTCGCATCTACGGGAGGATTTGCAGTTGCACCCATTGTCGGAATACTTGCTGAATATTCCGGCGATTTTAGCAACTAGTCAAGTTCATCAATACCTGATTTTTTCCAAATTCTTCAAGATTTCTTGATCAGTATTCATAGATTATTATTTTGGGTTTTTTTTTTTATAGTTCAAACAATGAGAATGAAATCTCAAAAAAATGTGGGGGTTTTGAAAATTATAAGAACATTGCCCGAAAGATCGTCAAGAATATGTTTCAGATATGCATTTTAAGGGTTTTAAGTGAAGAGTGGAATGGAATAACGAGGGGTTTGGGGGTTGTGTGTTTTATTGGTGAGGAAAGACAAATGACAACTTTCTTGTGAATTGATTTAAAAAAATAAACGATTCGGTGTTTATTTTAAAAAGGAAAGTGTCACTGGGGTTGTGTGTTTTATTTAGTGTTTATAGAATCCAAAGGTATGCTTCGTGTTTCAACCAGATGAAATGGAGAAGATGACGAAAATGTTACACCTTGATCCATAGAGTTTCAGAAATATAACAGTTTGGCCGTGTAATTTAAAATATAGCTGCTAAGGGACCAACTACGAAAGAAATTTAAAACATAGTGGTCATTCGTGTAATTTATATAACTGGTTAACGGACGAATGATTAAAAACTAACCACAATGGCTTAATTGACATGTACAGTAAAAATTAAATTACCTATTGCACAAAAAAAAAAGAATATAATTTGTCAAATCGAACAAAACATATAAATTAATTGTACTACAATGACATTTTCCTTTATATTTTAGCACAAAATTACAATTTTGTTGTAAAGGCATAGTGTATAAAACTTTGTGTTAAAATTATACTTTGTACTAAAATAGTAAAATGCTTTAGGAAATGGAGATAACCCCACATAATATGGATGTAAAAAATACTATTATTTTTATTTTTTTTTGCGTAGTTCTTGGATGCCTTTAGAATTCGTTTAGTATATACTAGGTGTGAGACCCATGTATTACATGAGTTTAATTAAAAAAATTAAATATAAAATTTTAACAATTTGAAAAGTTTGAATTTATAAGAAAAATGAGAAAAATTTAAATTATTAAAATTAATGAGACTTTAATATATTGAATACATTACATATATAAACTTTTTCTAATAAATACTTTACATATATATTACCTTACACATTAAATGTGGAATTTTAATTTAATAAAATGAAAAATACAATAAAATGACAAGTGGAAAATAAAAAATTTAAAAATTCTAGAAAATGTCATGTGTCCAAATGAATGAGAAGAAGACATCTGGCAAAAGAAACTTTCATTTATTATAATAGCTGTTCATTATATCTGGTTTTGGATACCATTATTTTGATATTTCGTTGTCACGAAGTAACTGTGGAACAACTAAAGAATGTGCATCCCGTCTTAAACTTGCTTTAACACTATAAAATGAACTTGTGAACAAAACTAATATAACTTGAATCGCAATTCATATCATTTAGACAGTTTGGCCGAGTGGTCTAAGGCGCCAGATTTAGGCTCTGGTCCGAAAGGGCGTGGGTTCAAATCCCACAGCTGTCATATTTTTATTTTTATTTCATCTATTCCTTTCATTTTAGAACTATAAATAGTTAAATACCAATTAAAAAAGTTTTAAATAAGTCATGTATCATTTAACATTTTAACTACAACCAATGACGTTGTACTAGTTACAATTCAATAGTAAACATATCCTAATTGTTTGCACGTTGTACCACTTTCTTCTATAGTAAGTTTTCTATAGAAGTTATCTTGTTTTATACTAATAATCATTACCTTAAGTTATTAATATTGATATTAATATTTTAGTTTTAAGGCTATCCGGTATCGCACACCTTTTACACATAGAAGCTGGTGTGGAGGAGATTGCTATCGTGAACACCGGCCCAAAGGTTTAATAGTGTGATGCACCAATGTTATGCATTAGTTATCTATTTATAGTAGTTAGTTTTTTTTTTTTTTTTTTTTTTTGACGTTCTGAATATTATAAAAATACTAGCAAGAAGTCAGTATTTTAAAACAATTATAAGGGAATAGACATATTCATAATATGGTTCTATAACCACACCCCAAATTAACTTTATCTCATTGTTGAAAATTAACTCAGTTTTTTATATCTTTTATTTCAACCCATATTATCCTTGAACCATATGGAACGTTGTTGACTGTGTTCCGAACACAATTAACTTTTGAGAAACTGTCACCAAGGTGTTGCAAGCTATCAAAACTTTCTTGTTCCCTAAACTACATTTTCAATGCGCTTCAAGTTTTGAAATCCGATAAGGAAACTATCTTTTTAATAGCTATATATCCCTTATGAACGTTTTTTTTACCATCTCCTCTTCATTATCATTTACAAAAAATATCATTCAAGCCCTTATAATTTGTTTTGATATCGAGATTAATATAGTATTCTTTAAAGTGGTTTTTTCATGTTTTGGGTTTTTCCACTACAAATTCGGCGTTCACAATTTATTATTTACGTTTTGATCGTTAAAAGTGGTATGAGAGCATACTTAAGATCAATACAATGATATGAGGTGAGTAGGAGAAATAGAGCATGAAGTTACTTTAAATTGAAAAACGTTATTAGCAAAAGATAATTGTGTGATGTTGTAGAGTTTGTTGAGAGGATTATGTGGATATAAAGATCATCGAAAACGGAGTTCGTATAAGAAAATTATGGCCGTTTGAAGTTGAGACGAAAGTTCGTTGCTATTTAGAGAAAGTTAATGGAAGTCAAGTCAACGGTCAACCTTTGACCGCCACAACATGATGGTAAGTTTGCCACGACGTGGCATTGAATGTAAGTCACGAGACACGTGTCCACCGAAGAGTAACAAGTGGCAATTTGATTCCCACGTCGTGAAAAAAGATTCACCACGACATGTCACCTGTCGAGTCACCGAGACACGTAAAGGGAGATAGGACATGTGGCAAATGATGGAGTCTATTGATTACCTCGAAGCGGCGAGTATATGGCGTGAGGCCCAGAGTATATATCTAAGCATTTCGTGTCATTTGCGGGATTTTGGCACACGTGACCGGAGATGCTGCTTGGGAGTCGTTCTCGGGAGATTTTAGCAGAGGTGATATACCGTTGTACAAAAGATACGGGGTAGAGTACGAGATTCATTGAGGTATCTTGTACCCCGTTAATGTGTAATTTAAATATTTGATCATTATTAGATTTGATAGATCTGAGTATGTTACGGGAATTCATGATATGGTGTTGTTATGAACCCGTTGGTAAGATCAGTGAGTATACGTTTAATGATTTAGACGAGACTGTGAGGATTATAAAACATAATATTTGAGAAATACCCATTATGAGAGATTTAGGTGTAGTTTGTTTTTACGAAGTAAACATGTCTGAAGTCTGCGGACCACCTCTACACCCTCTGCAGCAGAAGAGGTGGACCAAACGGCTGCAACATGTAATAAAATGTTTGTTTGTTTTTTAACATTTACAGACTGCTGCAATAAGTTAAAGTAAGGTGTGAAGATGTTTGACGCCGATGGTCTAGTGCTGCGCCTTGCAACACAAACACAGTAGTTTTCAAGTCATAAGTCTTCTGCAAAAACAAACAACTGCGAAGGGTCAAGTGTTGCACGTGTGCTGCGCGGCGCAACAATAAGTGGTCAGGAGTGGTTTTTCAGAAAAAAAAAAAAAAAAAAAAAACACAAAACACACCTTAGCTAATGTGTCACACCCCCAAACCAATAAAACGGAAGAAACATCTGGGGGTGGACGACTTCATTGTACAATATCATAACAATTGTATAATAGAGATCAAAGCAAATACAACCATCATAATTATAATTTGAAAATAGATACATTGTTGTACGAGTTACATGATTCAAAACAAATACAATATGATGATATAAGATTTAACTGACGTCTTAGCGTCTTATGTTCTAAGCTTGTTGTTACCTGTCTTGTAAAATGATAGTATTTAGTCCAGAAAATCCAATATTTTCTTAAAATGTGTTGTAGTCTTAAAAACCTTAAGACCAAAATGTATAAGTATCGTCGTACTCGAAACTAGTATTATGTAGTTTTAATCTATATAAAACCATTTGAATTTATGATTTCAAAAATGAAAGTTGTTCTGTAATGGAAAAAAATGTAATGTACTGTTATCTAAATAAAACCGTTGGAAAGTGTATTACTCGGTAAACCAAATGTGTCGTTGTTTCCAATATGAGTTCTTATAACCGTACTATGACTGATATGCTTGTTCTGATGTTCTTCAGGCGTCAGAATGTTGACGATATTTGTCACCCCAGACCTATCGGTCCAATTGTAGCTAACAGCTAGGGTGCGAGATTATCAGTCCCGTATAGATCTATACATAAGTGTCTCGTTCTCCCTCCAAGAGATTTTGGTTATAATTCAAGACTTTTGTTGGTACTTTGGTATGTACTTGAAGACGTGTCTCACAAATCACGGATTCAACGAGTTTGCATGTAATGTAATGAAAAACCTTTAGTAAATGAAAATATTACTTTTCCATAGAAAATTTCAGAGTGTATACTAATTATACTTTTAAATAATTATTTATTTGTCCCAAAATTGTATAACAGTGTATCGATCCATAAACTATACCTATTATAGTTTATAATAAACGTTCCGTTTGTAATGAAAATCTTTGTGTGTAAAAGTATCATTTTTCTATGATAATGAGATAGAATGAAATAATTATATCAGTATTTTTATATAATTATACATTTTTATCAACATATTACGAAAAGGTAAAAGTCCTAAAACTATATTTATAAAATTTATTATTATAATCAAATTTGTACCCATATATATATATATATATATATATATATATATATATATATATATATATATATATATATATATATATATATATTGTAAGAATAACATATGAAATGGTTGTATATTAACACAAGTTTTCTTGTGTTTTACTTGTATTCCCCTTTTAAAATATAGAAAAATCTTGAAAATTGTAGGTGTATAAACTCACCCCGAGTGTGTTCTTGGCTGGATAACGAGGTAAAAACGATGATCTTTCAAGTTATAAAATGTGAAGGTGTTCGTATCCTATGAGTTTTAACACATAATATTGAGTGTAAATTTGAATTAACTAATATTTAAGTGTTATAAAAAATAATATATTATATAAGGAATATTTTCAACAATTCTAAGAATTAGCCTTGAAAAATAGCCTCCTGGGAATTGTTTGAAGATGTTTTTGGGAATGTTTGATGATGTTCTTGGGAAGATGTATGAAGATTTGAAGATATACTATGTTGATCTCGTTTCTTTGAGAGAGTGATAAGTGAAGGAGTTTTGAAGATGCAAATGAGAATTGTGAGGATGTTTTCGGCCTAATTTTATTTATATGGGGGGATACAATTGATGTGATGTTTGCATTGGTAAGTGTAATTTATCTCATTGGGAAAAGCACCACCATCTAAAACTGTTGATTTCGGCCTATCTTCACCGAAATCACCTTGAGTTCGGTCCAAGTGAAACCTAGGACTACGGTCTTCGGCCTAGAGGGATCTCAGTCTAGGAGACTTTAGTCGAGTGATGATCTCGGTCTAGTGATACTCTCGGTGTAATAACGTTCTCAGCCATGGCATGAGATTTCGGCCCATTGCTACCGGAACTCCATGGATTTTGATTCCCAAAACCGAAATCTCCATAGCAATGTATAAATTTATGCTTTATGTCATAGCTATTTGACTTTTGTTTGAATTTTGTTGAGCTGAAATAGCCGGTTGGCACATTATACCCTCGTTAGAAGGAATTTCGTCTTAAAATTAGTTCTAGAGTGGGTACTCATTAACTAGGAAAAAAACGTGGGTAATTTTGTTTCATCTGGTCTTCTCATTCCCAAGTGAATTCAGGTCCTCACTTGGCGTTCCAGCGGACCTTCACTATTGGTATAAGGCTTTGTTTCGTTCACTTAAACTCCCTGTCCATGATTTCCACAGGTTCCTCTATGAAGTGTAGACTCTCGTTTATCTCGATTTCATCGAGTGAGATTTCAGGAGTCTTGTCGAACAGACACTTCTTTACATTGGCCATGTGGAAGGTGGTGTCACACGCCGAACCAGACGGCGGAAACGTCCGACGGCTATTGTGACTTAATTGAATATCATCACAATGATTATACATGAATCATAACATCATTCATCACCATGCATTGAAATATTACAACTGATATTGATTACATTTCCATAACATAAACCGTTCGATACTAATTTAAGCAAAACAACATGACATCACTGGATACATATTCTTTGGTTTACCTGTTACCGGAGAATACAAGTATTTTGGAAAAACGTCAACATATGAAATGTTGGTGAGTTCATAAGTAATGTTGTAAAAAAATGATTTTTGTGAAGTTTGAAAACCCAGAAAATCCGATATTTTCTGAAAAGAGTATGGTATATAAGAAAAAGATTGAAGATCCGTAAGTATGCTTGTCGATTTTTGTAACCATGGATAATTGTTAAACTTTGTATACGTCACATAGGTAAAAGTGTTGAACTTCCCGGGAAAACCCGATGTTTTCCCAATACATAAAATTACGTGTCTTATTTATTATTATACCGAAACGACGATTGTTTTTGATTACCCAGGTGACATTGGATTAATTATGGGTTGTGAGTTGTTATAATCACGCATTAATGAAAATGACTAGTTTATAACTAGTAATTACAAACGATCCCTTAGGCGTCGTCCGTACTACTCACTTAATCCAACCACCTTGACTTCTCATAGCCCCACAACCGAGGAGAAAGGAGGGTATGAAGCCCCCTTTATTTCCATAAGTTGTTCAAGGCTATCGGGAATGCGAAAGGCGCTTGGCCCGACTCGCATTTGACTTCTCGACTTCATTAGCAGTACCAATGGACCCTTGGGGCCCAACAGCACAATAGAGCTATTGAAAGTCCTTTTACATGAAATTAGGTCATAGAAGGCCCAATAACATGTAAGCGAGTTCCCTTCGGGCCTAAAGATCATGTTATTGGGCTAGCAAGGCTCAACAAGCATGATTTGAAACTTTCAAGCCCAAAGATTGAATATTGACGCCTCGTAGATTTCGCGTGTTTATTGAAGTACTATTGTTTATTGATTTTTGATTTGTTATTGATTCGAGACTGAATCAATTCGTTGGTAACGATATTGGTGTTGAAAGTGTATTTGTTATTACGTTTCGCCGGTAGTCGTGGTTCTTGTATTTTATCTTAAGGGAATTATTTGTTTAAAAGTAAGAGTTTACCTTTTCACGACCCTTCTTGGATAAAATTTACACTTTTAGTCCTTTATATAAAAGAATTTCCATTTTAGTCCTTAAACCCTTTTTTTTGACACTTTAGTATCAAAACTTATTGAAAAGACATTTTCAGCCCAAATTTACTTGATAAACAACTTAAGTCCTTCAAAAATGAAGTTTTCTCGGTTGGAACCCCCATTTTCGCAACCTTTACAGTTTTGGCCCAAAATGGAAATTTTTTGCATTTTTGATCCCTTTTTAATTTGAAAAACATTTGTGACCTTTGAATTGGTTTTAATACACTTGTAATCCCCTGTTTTACAGAAAGTTGCATTTCCAGCCCCTCAATTTCAAAAATCTCGCAAATTGGGGCTTATTGGGCCGAAAAGCCCATTTTAGCCCATTATGTTCAAAATTTACATTTTAAGCCCCTCAAAAATGTTAATATTCAGAAAAATTATTTTAGAAACTATTTGGACCCTTTTCAACCTCCAGAAATTATCATTTGTCGTTTTGGGCCCTTAGTTTTGTATTTTTGACAATTTAAGCCCAAAAATGGGTTTTATGTCCAATTATGTTCATCCTAACCAAATAAACTATTTTTCTTGACTTGATTAGTGTAAAATGGTGTAAGTTGTGTTTATTTCATTCCTCATGTTATAGATCTCAGTTTTTAGGTACTTTTTGGCTAACATAATCATCATAAAACACCTAAAATCATACATACAAGCATAAAATGACACAAAACATACATTTACTCATAGATCTACACATTTTCTTGTATTCTCCCCCATAAAAACTCATAAAAACCAAAAGAAAGGGGGTATGAAGCTCACCTTGAGTTGTAGTTTCGGTTTTGAAGTAGATTGGAAGGAGTTTGATGTTGTTTTCGGCCCTAACAAGCCTTCCTTTGATGATTTAGAACTTAGAGGGTTTCTAAGAGAGTGATCATGATTTTGCATGGATTAGAAAGAAATTTTTGATAAAACAAAGAATCTAGATCATAGATCCAAGCATGATCTTACCTTAGATGAAGAATTTGTGGAAATATCTTCTTGAAAAACCTTCTAAATTTTGAGAACTTGATGATGAGTGGAGGGAGTTTCCTTGAGAGATTTGTGAGAGAAATGTGTGTTGTGTGTGCTTGGAATCAGCCGAGAGCAAGAGAAAGGAGAGAAGTGTGATTTTTGAAGTGAGTTGCATGAAAACATGAGATGGCATGGATGTTTGAAGTGTAATAACCTAGATATCTTCCATGAAAAGATTAAGTGTCATGCAAAAGTCAACTTCTTCTTCTCCCTTTGGGCTTGGGCCGAGAATTAGAGAGGAAGAGAAAAGAATTGGGCCTTGTATGCTTAAGCCTTTTTCATGGTTATGTTAAGTGATGTTTGGTCCAAATAATCAAAATGTGAGTCTTATGACCTATCAGGGCTAAATTAGGTTAATTATGGCCCAAAATGGTTCATATAATTAATTTATTTCATTCTAGGCCCAATATGGCCGAAAATATTGAAATAAATGAAAGTGGGTCCAATTAGAGCCCATTTAAGAGTTTTATGCCCAAGATGCTCAAATTGGAAGCTTATTGGTCCATTGGGCCCAATAAGGAAGTCCTAGTCCAAAATGGACTTAAACAAGAACTTCTAGGGTTCCCAATTGCTTATTGACTACTTGAAATGCTTGCATGGGGTGTTTGATTGAAATTTTGTTGTCATAGAGTATGCATCATACATGCTCTTATGTCTTTGATTCATAATTTGAGTTAAGTGTTGTAGTTACAAGGCATAAAAATTTCTAGTTGTGACATCATCCCCCCGTTAGAGGGAATTTCGTCCCGAAATTCTTTTGAAAGCTAGATTTGAGAATGCTAGAATAGGTGAGGGTACTTTTGCTCATTTGGTCTTCGCGTTCCCACGTGAATTCTGGCCCACGCTTCGCGTTCCACCGTACTTTCACGATCGGGATGTGACTTTGTTTAGTACGCTTCACCTCCCTGTCCATGATTTCGACTAGTTCTTCAATGAACAGGAGATTCTCGTTGATTTCAATCTCGTCAAGAGGAATGACGAGAGTTTCATCTGATAGGCACTTCTTTAGATTGGAAACATGGAACACGGGGTGTACACTGCTTAGCTCAGCGGGTAGCTGCAGTTTGTACGCCACTAGACCTATTCGGGCAACGATCTCGAAAGGTCCAATGTATCGTGGGTTCACTTTTCCCCGTTTCCCAAAACGAATGACCCCTTTCCAAGGTGAAACTTTTAACAGCACTCGATCCCCGACCTGAAACTCTAAGGGCTTTCGCCGTTTATCAGCGTAGCTCTTTTGTCGGTCGAGCGATGCTTGTAGTCGAACTCTGATTTGAATTATCTTTTCTGTGGTTTCATGTATGATCTCCGGTCCCGTTAACGCCTTGTCCGATGCCAGTTTCTTTGCTAGTTGGGTGTCGCCCACCTCAGCCCAACACAATGGTGATCTACACTTACGTCCATATAGTGCTTCGAAAGGAGCGACTTTGATGCTCGAATGGTAATTGTTGTTATACGAGAATTCAACTAAGGGTAAGTGGGTATCCCAAGACTTCCCAAAGTCTATCACACATGCGCGAAGCATGTCTTCGAGCGTCTGGATGGTTCATTCGCTTTGATCGTCCGTTTGTGGGTGATAAGCGGTGCTCATGTCGAGATGGGTTCCAAGTGCTTTCTGAAGTGATTGCCAAAAACGTGAAGTGAATCTACTGTCTCTATCTAAGATGATAGACACTGGTACTCCGTGAAGTCTCGTGATTTCTCGAATGTATAATCGTGTCAGTCTCTCCATCTTGTAGGATTCTTTTATAGGCAGTAAATGGGCGGATTTCGTTAGTCGGTCAACTATTACCCATATAGTGTCTAATCCATCTAACGTCTTGGGTAGCTTGGTCACAAAGTCCATGGAAATCCCTTCCTATTTCCACTCGGGGATCACCGGTTGCTGTAATAACCCCGAGGGCTTCTAGTACTCTACCTTTACTTTGTCGCAAGTAAGGCATTTGCTGACATAGGTGGCAATTTCTGCCTTCATTTTAGGCCACCAATAATTTAATATCCAAGTACATCTTGTCCGAACCTGGATGGATGGAGTATAGCGTCTTGTGAGCTTCATTCATGACTACCTCCCTAAATCCTACGAGTTTAGGGACCCAAATATGGTTCATGAAATAGTATACTCCATCCTTTTTTACCTCTAGATTCTTCTCCATTCCGCGTAATGCTTCACTTGCTATGTTTTCCGTCTTCATGGCATCTGACTGGGCTACCCCGATCTGAGTGGTTAGGTGAGATTGGATGGTTATTGAGAGAGTTTTCGCACGACGATTTGAGTACTCCTTCCGGCTCAAGGCATCAGCTACCACGTTGGCCTTGCCTGGGTGGTACTTGATTTCACACTCGTAATCATTTAATAATTCAACCCATCTTCGTTGCCTCATATTCAGCTCTTTCTGATTCAAGATGTGTTGGAGACTCTTGTGGTCCGTGAAGATGGTGCACTTCGTACCATAAAGGTAATGCCTCAAAATCTTCAGAGCAAAGACCACTGCTCCCAATTCTAGGTCATGGGTCGTATAATTCACTTCGTGTGTCTTTAGTTGGCGGGATGCGTAAGCTATCACTTTTCTATGCTGCATGACAACGCAACCTAAACCCTGATTTGACGCGTCACAGTAGACCACGGAATCTTCCGTTCCCTCTGGTAGAGATAGTACCGGGGCACTGCAGAGCGTTTGCTTCAGGGTTCAGAATGCAACTTCTTGCTTGTCCGTCCATTTGAATGGCACGCCCTTTTGTGTAAGCGAGGTAAGTGGCTTGGCGATCTTAGAGAAGTTTTGAATGAACCTCCTATAGTAGCCTGCTAGGCCTAAGAATTGGCAAATTTCTGTGGGTGTCGTCGCGACTCCCCATCCCTTAACGGCTTTGACCTTAGAAGGATCCACATGAATTCCTTCCCGACTAACAACATGACCTAGGAAGTTCACGCTACGAAACCAGAACTCACACTTGGAGAGTTTTGCGTATAACTTTTCCGTTCGCAGGGTTTCCAGGATTTGTCAGAGATGTTGTCCATGCTCTTCTTCGCTTCGGGAATAGACTAGAATGTCGTCAATGAAGACGATAACAAAGTTGTCGAGGAAGGGTCGACAGATTCGGTTCATCAGGTCCATAAATGCGGCAGGGGCATTTGTTAGACTGAAGGGCATTACGACAAATTCATAATGTCCGTAACGAGTTCGGAAAGCGGTTTTGGGAATATCCTCTTCCCGGACCTTGAGCTGATGGTACCCGGACCATAGATCTATCTTAGAGAAGTAACTAGCTCCTTGGAGCTGGTCAAATAGATCATCGATTCGTGGGAGTGGATAGCGATTTTTGACAGTGAGTTTGTTTAGCTCTCTGTAATCGATGCACATTCTAAAAGATCCGTCCTTCTTTTTGACAAAGAGGACCGGAGCTCCCCATGGCGAGTAGTTGGGTTGGATGAATCTCTTGCCCAGGAGTTCGCTGAGTTGGCTGGACAATTCCTACATTTTAGCAGGAGCTAGCCGGTAAGGCGATTTAGCGAGAGGGGTTGCTCCTAGAACGAGATCAATTCAGAACTCAACTTGTCTCTATAGGGTACTCCAGGAAGATCTTCAGGAAATACGTCTGGGAATTCACATGCTACTGGAATGTCTTGAATGTTAACCTCTTCCTTGGTTTTATCCACTATGTGAGCCAAGAACGTCAAATCGTTCTTTCGTAGATGCTTCTGTGCCTGGATGCACGAGATGAGGCGAAGGTTCGTGCTAGGTTTGTCTCCGTAAATAACTAGGGTTTCGTGATTGGGAAGGTGAAGGCGAACGGCCTTCTCGTGACACATAATTTCAGCATGGTGGGGGCTTAACCAGTCCATGCCAATAATCACATCGAAACTCCTAATGGAAACAGGCATTAAGTCTATTCGAAAGACATCTTGATTCAGGGTTAGGGTACATCCGATGTAGATTTCCCCAGTGGATTCGGTTTTCCCATTGGCCATTTTCACCGTAAAGGTTTCATTGAGCTTCTGGGGTTGTTGTTTTAAAAAATGTTTAAACTTATTGCTCACAAAGCTTCGCTCTGCTCCGGTGTCAAATAGGATGCATGCATAAGTGTGGTTTAGGGGAAACATACCGGTAACAACAGCGGGATCCTGAATCGCCTCACCCTGACCCATGGTCAGCACCCTTCCTGTTCCTCCATTTCCAGGATTGTTGTTGTTAGGACAATCTCGACAAAAATGCCCAATCCTTCCACACCCATAGCAGGTGTAGCTAGGTCCTACATTGTTGCCGCCGGTGTTGGTGTTGTTGTTGTTGTGGTTGCTTCCCTGTTGTTGATTCTGAGGAGGGTAAGTCCTGCAGTACCTTGTCATGCGCCCCCTTCCGATTGCAATTGGTGCACTACATCTCCCTGCATTCTCCATTGTGATGGAGACCGCACTTGTTGCACTTGGGAAGATTACCGGAATATGGTCTAGGAGCACTTGGAGCAGCTGAGGCTGGAGCATGTGGTATGGACGGAACTTGCGCGGTTGCAGCATTAACCGCCACTATCTGCTGCTTCTTGGAAGTTTCAGAGCCTTGACGCCCCTTTCTCTTGTTGTTCTTCCCCTTCTTGCTATCATTTTCCTTCTTGGCTTCGGTCTCCGCTGGCTTCTCACCATTCTTGTTGTTGTGGTCATACATCTTCTTGGCCAATCTCTTAGGACTGTCGAAAGTTTCGGGATTTGCAGCTATCACGTTTCCTTGGATCAGGGAGGTTAGTCCCCAGATGAATCGCTCGATCTTCTTTCCTTCTGAGGTGATCATGCCAGGACATAACAGAGACAGTTCGCTAAACCTTGATATGTAGGCATCTATATCAACATTCCGGACAGTGAGGTTCCACAGCTCTTGCTCCATTTTCTGAATTTCACCACAAGGGCAGTATTCGGCCATCAACATTTCTTTCATTTCTGTCCATGGCATGGAATTGGCTATGGGAAGTGTCATGGCTTCCACGTGTCTGTTCCACCAAGTGAGCGCTTGGTCAACAAAAGTGCATGCAGCAAACTTCACCTTCATCTCTTCAGGGCAATCGCATATCTCGAACACCGATTCCACCTTCTCGATCCGTCGTTTCAGGGTGATCACTCCTCCAGTGCCGTTAAAGGTTCGTGGTTTGGCGTTTGTGAAGTCTTTGTAGGAACATGTTTTGGTGGGTCCTTGATTCATTCTGTTGTTCGAACTCCCAGCCCCTTGTCCGTTGACTCCTTCGTTGTTTCCTTGGTGAATTTGTGCTATTGCTGCAGTGACCACAACAGATACGGGTGCCTGGAATGCAGTTGAGTCAACTTCGGGTGGGGTTGGTCCAGGGTTTCCGTGAGTGGGTCGTCGAGGCATCTTTCTGTCAAGGAACAGAAAGATGTTGAGTATCTGTGCTTTTTGTGCGAGGGTGATCCTATGAGCTAGGTGTGTGGCACTAACTTAGGTACTTTCACAATTTGGCACACAATCATGGATTCGTACACATAACAGGTTACAACATCAAAGTAAAACACATAAAAGTTTACTAATAATATCCGCATTTGATACATGAAAATTTTTGCTCGAAAAAGCATTCATAAGTGATATTAGTTCGACACCATAACGACTCTATGAGTAGTGTAGTCACTTAAACATAGAGTCAGGGTACATAGCATAGATCCTAATGACCTAGGAAGATAAGTCCATCCCTAATCGCGATGCGATGTGCCTGGGGGTGGTGCTGAGGAAGTGGATGCTCCCTGAAGACGAGCCACTTGTCGTTCGGCGTCCTGGAGTCGAGACTCCCACCTCACCTGCCTCATACGGAACTCTCGAAGAACGTCCCGTGTCTCCTGCTCTGCACGCTCGACCCTAGTCCACAACTGGCGTACCTGGTTGGCGGTGCTCTGAGCGAGGTCGCCGGTGTTCCGTAATCGTCTCACCATGACCGGAAGGGCTCGATCGGCCGGTCCTCCGTCCCTCAGGTCAAAGAACTCGCGTGACATGCCGAACGGGGGTCGCTGTCCCTGCTGTCTGCTCCATCTCCAAAGATCAATACCCCAGGGGGGTGTAGGACTAGTGGGGCCCACCCAGTAAGCGGGCACCCTAATCGGGTAAGGGGGGTTGATGACTTCGGACTCCGCGTCCGAATCACCCCCTTCACTGTCGTCGGATTCCTCCTCAAAGCTTCCTTCATCTTCTGGTTCGGCAGGCTCGCCCTCGACTCCTGCCTCCGGTTCCCCGTCAGATTCCTCCTTGGGGTCTTCCTCAGGCTCTTCATCTAACCATCCGTTATTTCCCTGGTTAGGGAAGTAAGGATCTCCAGGGTGATGGAAACCATCCATGCTGTCTGCGAGAGTGTATAAATATGCTAACATTATTCCTAGGATGCTACAACTATTGTACAGACTAAACAGATGTTCTGTTTTTGGTGATAAAGGGGTATGTTTTTAGGTTCCCTAGCTCTCACGATCTCCTCAGGACGTGTGATAGTTATACCTTGGAGGGAATGTAGTTGATCAGGCTACATCCACTCCTTGATATGACTAGAACAGTTCTGGCTTAACCGAGATACTAGCATTATCTTGTTTGGTTCGGTATTATGTTCTTGTTCCTAATACAAGCAAGGGTGTTTTATTGTTCTGTTTTACTTGTTTTGTTTAGAGTTGTGTTAGTCCCTCTTTAGGTTTATAGTTGCATATCAATGTGTGGTTAGAAATGCTAGTTCACTATAAACAGAGCTCTGATACCAACCTGTCACACCCCCGAACCAGACGGTGGAAACGTCCGAGGGCTATTGTGACTTAATTGAATACCATCACAATGATTATACATGAATCATAACATCATTCATCACCATGCATTGAAAAACTACAACTGATATTGTTTACATTCAATACATTGTTTTAAACATTACATTTCCATAACATAAACCGTTCGATACTAATTTAAGCAAAACAACATGACATCACTGGATACATATTCTTTGGTTTACCTGTTACCTGAGAATAGAAGTATTTTGGAAAAACGTCAACATATGAAATGCTGGTGAGTTCATAAGTAATGTTGTAAAAAAATGATTATTGTGAAGTTTGAAAACCCAGAAAATACGATATTTTCTGAAAAGAGTATGGTATATAAGAAAAAGTGTGAAGATCCGTAAGTATGCTTGTCGATTTTTGTAACCATGTATAATTGTTAAACTTTGTATACGTCACATAGGTAAAAGTGTTGAACTTCCCGGGAAAACCCGATGTTTTTCCCAATACATAAAATTACGTGCCTTATTTATTATTATACCGAAACGACGATTGTTTTTGATTACCCAGGTGACATTGGATTAATTATGGGTTGTGAGTTGTTATAATCACGCATTAATGAAAATGACTAGTTTATAACTAGTAATTACAAACGATCCCTTAGGCGTCGTCCGTACTACTCACTTAATCCAACCACCCTGACTTCTCATAGCCCCACAACCAAGGAGAAAGGAGGGTATGAAGCCCCCTTTATTTCCATAAGTTGTTCAAGGCTATCGGGAATGCGAAAGGCGCTTGGCCCGACTCGCATTTGACTTCTCGACTTCATTAGCAGTACCAATGGACCCTTGGGGCCCAACAGCACAATAGAGCTATTGAAAGTCCTTTTACATGGAATTAGGTCATAGAAGGCCCAATAACATGTAAGCGAGTTCCCTTCGGGCCTAAAGATCATGTTATTGCGCTAGCAAGGCTCAACAAGCATGATTTGAAACTTTCAAGCCCAAAGATTGAATATTGACGCCTCGTAGATTTCGCGTGTTTATTGAAGTACTATTGTTTATTGATTTTTGATTTGTTATTGATTCGAGACCGAATCAATTCGTTGGTAACGATATTGGTGTTGAAAGTGTATTTGTTATTACGTTTCGCCGGTAGTCGTGGTTCTTGTATTTTATCTTAAGGGAATTATTTGTTTAAAAGTAAGAGTTTACCTTTTCACGACCCTTCTTGGATAAAATTTACACTTTTAGTCCTTTATATAAAAGAATTTCCATTTTAGTCCTTAAACCCTTTTTTTTGACACTTTAGTATCAAAACTTATTGAAAAGACATTTTCAGCCCAAATTTACTTGATAAACAACTTAAGTCCTTCAAAAATGAAGTTTTCTCGGTTGGAACCCCCATTTTCGCAACCTTTACAGTTTTGGCCCAAAATGGAAATTTTTTGCATTTTTGATCCCTTTTTAATTTGAAAAACATTTGTGACCTTTGAATTGGTTTTAATACACTTGTAATCCCCTGTTTTACAGAAAGTTGCATTTCCAGCCCCTCAATTTCAAAAATCTCGCAAATTGGGGCTTATTGGGCCGAAAAGCCCATTTTAGCCCATTATGTTCAAAATTTACATTTTAAGCCCCTCAAAAATGTTAATATTCAGAAAAATTATTTTAGAAACTATTTGGACCCTTTTCAACCTCCAGAAATTATCATTTGTCGTTTTGGGCCCTTAGTTTTGTATTTTTGACAATTTAAGCCCAAAAATGGGTTTTATGTCCAATTATGTTCATCCTAACCAAATAAACTATTTTTCTTGACTTGATTAGTGTAAAATGGTGTAAGTTGTGTTTATTTCATTCCTCATGTTATAGATCTCAGTTTTTAGGTACTTTTTGGCTAACATAATCATCATAAAACACCTAAAATCATACATACAAGCATAAAATGACACAAAACATACATTTACTCATAGATCTACACATTTTCTTGTATTCTCCCCCATAAAAACTCATAAAAACCAAAAGAAAGGGGGTATGAAGCTCACCTTGAGTTGTAGTTTCGGTTTTGAAGTAGATTGGAAGGAGTTTGATGTTGTTTTCGGCCCTAACAAGCCTTCCTTTGATGATTTAGAACTTAGAGGGTTTCTAAGAGAGTGATCATGATTTTGCATGGATTAGAAAGAAATTTTTGATAAAACAAAGAATCTAGATCATAGATCCAAGCATGATCTTACCTTAGATGAAGAATTTGTGGAAATATCTTCTTGAAAAACCTTCTAAATTTCGAGAACTTGATGAAGAGTGGAGGGAGTTTCCTTGAGAGATTTGTGAGAGAAATGTGTATGTGTGTGTGCTTGGAATTGGCTGAGAGCAAGAGAGAGAGGGGAGAAGTGTGATTTTTGAAGTGAGTTGCATGAAAACATGAGATGGCATGGATGTTTGAGGTGTAATAACCTAGATATCTTCCATGCAAAGATGAGGTGTCATGCAAAAGTCAACTTCTTCTTCTCCCTTTGGGCTTGGGCCGAGAATTAGAGAGGAAGAGAAAAGAATTTGGGCCTTGTATGCTTAAACCTTTTTCATGGTTATGTTAAGTGATGTTTGGTCCAAATAATGATAAATGTGAGTCTTATGACCTATCAGGGCTAAATTAGGTTAATTATGGCCCAAAATGGTTCAAAATAAATGGAAGTGGGTCCAATTAGAGCCCATTTAAGAGTTCTAAGCCCAAGATGGTCAAATTGGAAGCTTATTGGTCCATTGGGCCCAATAAAGAAGTCCTAGTCCAAAATGGACTTAAACAAGAACTTCTAGGGTTCCCAATTGCTTATTGACTACTTGAAATGCTTGCATGGGGTGTTTGATTGAAATTTTGTTGTCATAGAGTATGCATCATACATGATCTTATGTATTTTATTCATAATTTGACTTAAGTGTTCTAGTTACAAGGCACAAATATTTCTAGTTGTGACAGGTGGGGTGTACGTTACAAAGTTTCTTAGGTAGTTGAAGTTTGTAAGCCACCGGGCCAATCCTGGCAAGGATCTCGAATGGCCCGATATACATTGAATTTAGTTTTCCATGTTTTCCAAAACGTATCATTCCCTTCCAGGGTGAGACCTTTAACAATATGCGGTCACCAACCTGGAACTCCAAGGGTTTTCGTCGTTTATCTACATAGCTCTTTTGTTGATCTCTAGATGCTTTAAATCGTTCCCAAATTTGGATGATCTTCTCTATTGTCTCCCTTGTGATCTCAGGGTTGATGAGAGTGTTGTTAGGAACTTGCATCTTTGCTAGTTGTGTCTCACCCACTTTAGCCCAACACAACGGTGATTTGCACTTGTGTCTGTAGAGGGCTTCGAATGGCACGACCTTGATGCTAGTGTGATAGTTGTTATTGTATGAGAATTCGATGAGTGGTAAATGGATATCCTAAGCCTTACCAAAGTCTATCAGACAAACTCTCAACATGTCTTCCAGCATCTGAATGGTTCTCTCTCTTTGCCCGTCAATCTAGGGATGGTACGTTGTACTCATGTCATGTTTGGTTCCCAAGGACTTTTGTAGTGATTTCCAAAACCTTGAGGTAAATCTACTATCTCTGTCAGATATAAGGGTATTGGCACACCTTGTAATCGTACGGTCTCTTTAATGTACAGTGGTTAGCTTTTCCATCATGTTGGTCTCTTTTATTGGTAGGAAGTATGTGGATTTGGTTAACCAGTTAACGATCACCCAAATAGTGTCAAGACCACCCGTTGTCTCGGGCAACTTAGTGATGAAATCCATGGTTATCCATTCCCACTTCCACTCGGGTATATTTGGTTTTTGTAGTAAACCCGAGGGCTTTTGGTATTCTACCTTGAATTTGGCACAAGTTAGGAACTTGCCTAAATAGGTAGAGATTTATAATAGAAGTTTATGTACAATAAACTTATGATTTTTAATAATAACTCCTAAAATAAAATTCTATGACTTGATCCATACCAGGTCCTTCTATAATCACTTAGTGTATACAAGTTATATATAATCAATATTGAACAGACCGTTGAATAAGTGGTTCTACCCTAAGCCCACAACCAAACAAGGAACATGATTTAAAGCGGAATCACAAATTCTAAGTCTGTAGAATTTTAATTATATATAACTCTAATGTATACACTTAGTAATCATAGATTACTAATATGGTTCCTTAGTTTCTACGTGAGTGAAGTGATTAATTTGGGTAAGATAGTATTTACAACTGCTTTTTCCATAGTTACTGTGTTTAATTCAAATTAATTTTGACTTGTCGTACGGGTGGTATTTTCGGAAGGTCTTCTAGGAATACATCAGGAAGGTTGTAGATTTTTGGAACATCCTTGATGTCTTTTGCTTCTCGTTTCTCATCCACAATGTGGGCTAGGAAGGCATGGTATTCCTTGCGTAGATATTTCTGAGTCTTGACGTAAGAGATGATTTGTAGGTTCATGCCAGTTTTGTCGCCATAAATGACGAGGGTTTCGCTACTTGGCAGATTAAGGGGAACGACTTTTTCATAACACATGATATCGGCATGGTGAGGATTTAACCAATCCATGCCAATGATGACGTCAAAACTTTTTATTATGACCAACATTAAGTCGATTTGGAAAGAATAGTTGTTTATAGTGAGGGTACATCCTATATATATATCGTTAGTGTTGGATTAATGTCTAAGTCCATAACTATAATTGGTAAGACTTGACCCGACCCAGCATGGTCCATTCGGGTTGCATGGCATCATGCACTTGGATAGCCTAAAATGAGAGAAATAAGACACTTATTGTTATTAATGTATTATAAGTTCTAGTATATTAATAATAAGAATAATAAGATTATTTAATTAGTATTGATCAAGAATTAATCTAGGATTAATTAAGTGATCAAAAGAAGACTAATTAAATATATGGGTTGATTGTGCAAATCATCCATAACTTATATAGTGGGCCAAAGCTCCATGGATAATCAAGTTGGGTTAAACCCATAGGATGCTCCATGGAGGTTACATAACCCATCGGTCATGGAAATGAAAGGTCATGACAATTAGGGTTTACATGGTGTAACCCTAATTGTAACACACTATATAAGCATCAGATTATTCACCAAAATCGGCCACTAGAGTGTGTAATAGAAGGGCTAGCCGATTTTTCAAGAAGTGTAGAATTCTCTCAAGTTATTCCAAATGTATTTGGTGTTGTGTGAACCATTTGAGGTGTCACACTTGGGGCACTAGGCACTCAAGCTTCATGAAGAATTTCTACATAAAGAGGTATGTATTCTATCTTGTTATATTCATTGTTTTGTATGCTAGATTAGGATAATACCTTGGATGTTCATATTTGCATGTATAATAGAGAAAACATAGATCCAAGGTATTTAGGGTTGCATGGACACTTAAGAGTGTTAGATTGCTCAAAACCCAACAATGGTATCAGAGCCTAGGCTTGTTTTCTTGTTATACTTGCAAAAGTAGCTGAAAATCAAGTTTTGATGCTGTCTACCCAGCAGACTCGCCGAGTCCAAGGCAAAATGCATCCAACTCGCCGAGTTGGTTCGTGCACTCGACGAGTTGGAACCCCAGGCAGCATAAATTCGACTTTTTTTGGCCGGAATTGGACTAGGAACATTACTCTAAGATGTTTTTGGACTTATAAATGTGTTTTTGATGTGGTACTATTCATGCTAATCCAATTTCAAAGATAATTGTCAATAGATTCATGTTTTGTATTAGTTTAAGGTTTAGACTAATTACATGAAAAAGTTTGATGTGAATTATCTTGTTCTTATGAGTTGCTTAGATTAATAGAAAAGTTGAGTGAAATAGTTGTTTTCAATCCAAATTAATCTAAGAGTTGATTCTAAAATGTGTTTTTGTAACTTGTCCTCAAGTTATATGAAAAGTCACATTTAAGTTTCATAAAACTCATAAAAGTTGGCAAAGGTTACAAAATGAAGAGCCTAGTTCTAATTAAATGGTTTTATGACTCCATAACTTGTCCTCAAGTTATGGAGGACCAAGAGTCTCTTCATTAAATAATACATAAAAAAAGTGTAACCTTAATTAATTCCATAAGTTATAAAATAAAGAAAAAGTTAATTCTTTTATTAGTTTACAGTCTTCCATAACTTATCCTTAAGTTATGGAACTTGAAGAGTTTTTGGATTAAAACTACTTTAAACACATAAGTTATGGAATTAATTAGTTTTGAATAGTTTCAAAACTTGCCCTCAAGTTTTGGAATTTGAAAATTTTTCTCTTATGAATACTTTAATTCCAAGTTAGCCCTTAGAATTTTAAAAGTTAAAATTCAACCCTTATACTTAATAATATTATAAGTTAATAATAATAATAATATATATATATATATATATATATATATATATATATATATATATATATATATATATATATATATATATGTATAAGAGTAAAGTCAGTCTTACCGTTAGTAGGCCTCATTCACGAAGCCGGTCTATAAGGGGGGGGGGGGGTATAAGGTTACTGCCTATAAAATGACAGTTTAATGGGTATCCACTATCACCCACCGCTTCCTTGACCGGTGGAGGGTCGTTAGCCGAACGGGTTTGAAAGGACTATAATTCTCCCTTCATTAAAAGTATTAATGATAAATACTAAGTAACTAAACTCTTAATAATACTTAATCTGAGTTACTTAGGAAAATGTGAATAAGGTGCTAATCCATGAAATTACACTTTGCACTTTGTTTAAGTCTGTTAGTGGAGCATGTGTGGTTAACCGCCACACTAACTCGTATTTGACAAGGTAGGCAAAGGGTAACTTAATGTTTATCATAGTATCGATGGAGCGTGTGTGGTTAACCAGCACATCGATTGAGGGGTAACCACTTAAGGGTACCAAGTAATTTGCATGGTTACTTCACACCTTGTTTTGTGATCCTCGGCATCCCAGTCACAAAACCTGAAGGGTACACTCGAGATTGAAACATGCCATTGAGCAGTTCGATGAATCTCAAAGATCTAGGAGTTTCAAAACCAATTAAAACCTAATAATACATTTCGTTTATCTTGGTGGAAATTGGTGAATCGTCATTCACCTACCTTCAAATATTTTATAGCTTGGATTATGACATCCCTCTTCTAAGTTATAAAATAGTTTGTTGGGTCCTAGCCTTAATATTTCATATTGGTGTCATATTAAGGACTTTAGACCAACTATCTTGAATATCTCCCAAAAGATGTCTGGTTTAGACAGCTATGATCTTCCCAAATCTCTTGAAACAAGCTTTCCTAAATGAAGATGATGTCCCATGGAAATCATACTTCTGTCACCTCCTCCAATTATTCTCCCCAACCCACAAGTTCAAGGCCACTCAAGCCCTATTGGCAAGGCAAGGTCTAGGTGTGATCACATCTTGGAGATGTAGTCACATATTGACAAGCCGGGAGAGTTGGGTGTCAAAGTCTTGAGAAAGTTGGTGGTTCAACTACTTTCTAAGTCACATAGTGAGTTCTTTTGGAACGCCTTTGAAACAGACTATGACAAGACCCTTAATGATCTTATCTATTTGCTAAGATCAACTTCCTAAAACTTTATGGACATTGACAATGATGACATTGGATATCTAGTAAAGCTCTCTCTTCCCAGTGGAAAGGGATCGGCCATAGTCAACTCGGTTGACCAAATGGTAAAGAGAAAACCTAAGTCTGTGATAGTCCCATGTACCATTACCAAAGGGTCCATATGTTTATATTGCCAAAGGAAGGGGAATTGGTTGCCAAGCTGCCAATTTACCTAAGGGTGTTAAGGTCAATAAGTTTGACTCTACTTCAGGTAAAGTCCACTATCTAACTCTGCTAAGTTTCTATTATGAGATTCTTGATATGATGTGACTGGGTCACATGTTGATGTTTTAAGAATCAAAGAAAAGTAAAGAAACTTAAAGGAAGAATATGCTGAATCTGATCGCGTAGATGGATTTCTATCGCATAGTTTGAAGATCGGATTCTTGAGCTACTTCTTAGGAGATATGAACTATTGCTTAGGAATAGATAACAACAAGTTTTCATATGGATTGTAAGGATAGTTTTTCCGCAAAGTTTTTAAAATAAAAGGAAAAATGATGATTTTATTTATTTTAAAATATGCTTACAATGACATTTGAGGAAAAATTGTTGCTTATATGATTCCATTAAGAGCAAGATTGGAAATATGAATTTGATTCTTTCATTTGTGGTAGTGTCTAAATTTACCAAATAAGGAAAGATTCTCGTCACCCAAGTTTCAGTTGGATAGAAACTTGGAATCATGCAAGTTGTATAGCATCATGAATGAGAACTTTCAAGTATTGGAAAAATTAAGACTAATTACTTGTTCACATGGATGTGTGAGTCAAGTGAAGGACTAAGGGATCGAGTACACATTCTTATGCATTGGTCAAATCCACCACAAAAGATCGATAAGGCTATTCATCATAATTTACTATAGCTCAGTAAATATGGTTATACTTACAAGCTTAAGTGGAATTCTGAGACATTGGAAAGAGGTTCCAATGTATGGCAGAGCGAATATGAAGAATCAACTTAGGCAAAAAGATAAAAGTTTCTCAAATCTGAAAAGATGAGAGAGTACTTTAGTATCAGTTTTGTGATCATCTTAATGATTAAGAAACCATAGCACAATTAGTTCTCTAAGGAAGAGGAATCTTGAATTGTTGAAATGGTTAAATGAAGAAGATGAGTCATACTTCGTTTCAATACAAGTCTTAGAGTCATACTCCAAGATTGTAATTTGAGTGACATGTCTTAGAAAAGGTTTAAAACACATGTCAAATGTAAGAGTAAAAGTTTCCTACTCTTGCACATTTGAAATTGGTAAGTTGTGATGTTTTGGATAAAACAAAGACCAACTAAGGCCAATTATGTGAAGTGTTTGTCTTGATTAGAATCCAAACTATCTCTTGGATGTTTGACAAGGAAGTCTTATAGGTCAAGAGGACAGTGAGAGTCTTACAGGTCTTGAAAGTCTCAAGAACTAATCAAGAATAAAACCTGAAGTTCTTCACTAGCACACGACTTGAGGTTTATAACCTATCATGTTGACATATTTTGTGCCCATTCCAGTTAAAGTTGGATTTGCATATGAGTTCTTAGAGTTCTCAATTGGTTGCACAACAACTTGGAAGCAATGGCAGGCCCTTGAGCTACCAGGTGGCAAGAAATTAAGATTGAGTTCAATCCATATGAGTTTGGATTTATGATTATCCTTGTCTTGTAATTATGGTTTTGACTAATTCATATGGGTAGGAACTCATACACCATAAAAATCTAAGTGTCATAAGGTTTCTCTCTAATTCATGAAAATGATGGTGAGGAAACACTTTCACTAAGTAGATTTTAGCTAGATAGCAATTGCGATATTTGCATTCTCAAAGTCGTTAGTGGAGCATGTGTGGTTAACTGGCACACTAACCTGGACTTGTGAGAAGTGGCAAAAAGGTCTAACCATTATGATTACAACATCCCTCTTCATAATTGTTTAGACACACCTATGAGCTATCTAAGGGAAGGTGTATGATTTTGATAAATTTTATCAAAACAATCTAGTATCAGAAATCTGAACTTTGGTAAGAAAGTCAGCTAATTTCTGAGTACGTGTCAAAGCTAGTGAGATCATAAGTGTTATGCTAATAATCATCATGTTAGTGGGAGCATGATAATTATGATAAAGGTTGCAAGTTAGCAATGTTAATTATAGAAAACAAAAAGGTTTCAATTGGGAAAAAATTGTTTTTCTATAATTAAGGGAGATGAAATTATACTTCATCTGAAATCTAAAGCTTAGATTGAGGTTTTAATCGTATTTAGTCAAGGATATACATATGAATTTCATGTTGGAATGGCTCAACATAAGGAAATTCTGTATATGGGTCCATTATTTACGTTCTAAACTTCAATTATGATTACGACATCCCTTTTCATAATCTGAATTATGAGAACTTGGCAAATAGAAATGGAAATGTTATAGCAAAAGACTGGTTTAGTATTTATGTGAGACATCATGAATCGTGTCCCATATGCTTCGGATATAGGATCGATTACATGTGCTATATTCATCCTTTCTAAATTTTTCTAAATGCCTGGGGCATTAAGGAGGGAAAAGGTCTAGAAATGGATATGACTAAAAGGATTAATCAATTGTCGAGGACAATCTAAGGTTTACCAAAGATTGGGTGCTTAAGGACAGTTGGAAGTATAGTGATAATTCTAGAAGGACCATATTGACATAATCTATAAGGAGGAAACTCTTGTTCAGAAGCGATAGTCAAAATGGAATCTGGAAATGTTTCAAAGTTAGAAATTATTCAATCTGTGTAAGATTGGGAACTTAATGTAAGAAGGATGTTTCCAAGGAGCTGATCTCCTTTGGAATGCTCTGTAATGATTGTTGTCAAGTCTTTCCAACTTTGTGCATAATCATTACAAGATGATCAATGCATATAAGTTTAGAATCTAACAGATTTTAGTAAATGTCATGAATTTGGAATTCTTGCATTTGTAGTAAGGATTTGGGAGTGTGAAAAGAGAATCATTGAAGTTATGTTCAATTGATCTAGTTCACAAAGTAAAGATCATAGACAAACATAGTATACATACTTGGTGTATGGCATGACTAGTGTTTAGAAAACATAGTGTACATGCTTGGAGCATGGGACAACTATTGTTTTAAATTCAAGAATAAAGTTGATAGTTGAAATAGTATACAATGAATAATGTGTAATCATATGGTGATAAATAAAAGGTGTTTTTATTTATGTTCATAGATTTTGATACCATATTGGATTCAATTTTTCTTGTGTTTCATTTTGCATGTTTTAACTTCCAGAATAACTAGGTCATTGTTCTGGATGACTAAGTTATTCAAACCATCCACAATCGGTCATATGTTGGAAGTAGATATGAATTAAGACTGTCGTGGGTTGTCTTGTAGAGGTCTAAGATGTTGGACAAAGGGCTACAACACTCATGAGTGCTCATAAGTTCTGAGTATTGGATTCAACCCGTGCTCATTGGAATCACTTCATGGATTTTATCATGAGTGATCATGAGACGATAATATATTATATTCTTCAAACCTAGAGATATGAGTTGTTACTATGAGTTGGTTGTACATTGATTGCACGAAAACGCACTCGGTAACTCGGTGTTATAAAACATGCCTTTGTGTATGATTCAACAAGTAGTAGAACAAGCCATATGAGTCGAATTTTATCCATTCCTTTTACCTTTGGGATAAAAGCGATATCTGTGGGCCCCTCGATGATTTGATGATGACAAATGGAAGTGCTCGACCGGGCCAGGACTGATTTGATTTGTTCACTTAGTAAGTCGTCATAAATCGGAAATCGGGAAACCACAAATGGACAGAGAGAATGATTATAATCCATGTCTCAGTCCATATGATATCTAGAATGGAGGAATATATGATCCCTTATCTAATGGACAAGTCATTGACAAAGGTCAGAGTTCATCTACAAGGTCAGAGTTCAACAGAAGCTTTTGAGAGCTATGATTGCCAGTCAGTTCTTGAGGTCATACACAATAATAGTTTTAGACTTATCCAAGTGGGAGACTGTTGGATTAATGTCTAAGTCCATAACTATAATTGGTAAGACTTGACCCGACCCGGCATGGTCCATTTGGGTTGCATGGCATCATGCACTTGGATAGACTAAAATGAGAGAAATAAGACACTTATGGTTATTAATATATTATAAGTTCTAGTATATTAATAATAAGAATAATAAGATTATTTAATTAGTATTGATCAAGAATTAATCTAGGATTAATTAAGTGATCAAAAGAAGACTAATTAAATATATGGGTTGATTGTGCAAATCATCCATAACTTATATAGTGGGCCAAAGCTCCATGGATAATCAAGTTGGGTTAAACCCATAGGATGCTCCATGGATGCTCCATGGAGGTTACATAACCCATGGGTCATGGAAATGAAAGGTCATGACAATTAGGGTTTACATGGTGTAACCCTAATTGTAACACACTATATAAGCCTCATATTATTCACCAAAATCGGCCACTAGAGTGTGTAATAGAAGGGCTAGCCGATTTTTCAAGAAGTGTAGAATTCTCTCAAGTTATTCCAAATGTATTTGGTGTTGTGTGAACCATTTGAGGTGTCACACTTGGGGCACTAGGCACTCAAGCTTCATGAAGACTTTCTACATAAAGAGGTATGTATTCTATCTTGTTATATTCATTGTTTTGTATGCTAGATTAGGATAATACCTTGGATGTTCATATTTGCATGTATAATAGAGAAAACATAGATCCAAGGTATTTAGGGTTGCATGTACACTTAGGAGTGTTAGAATGCTCAAAACCCAACAGTTAGTGCTCTCTGTTTTACCGTTTTCCATTTCTACGGTGAATGTTTCATTTAGTGATTGGGGATTTTGTTTAAGTAGGTGTTTAAACTTGTAGCTCATGAAACTTTTCTCTGCATTACCGTTGAAAAGTATGTATGCATATGAATTATTGAGGAGGAATGTACCGGTAATCCCAGTGGGGTTCTTTGTTGCTTCCTCATGTCCTGTTGTAAAAATTTCTGACGCCTATGACTTTTTTGTTTCTAGGATTTGGGCACTCCCTTTGGAAATGCCCTGCCTCCCCACATCTGTAGCAAGTCTGACTCATTCCAGCACTGGTGTCTTGGGTGGTCTGTTGAGCTGGCACTCTACAGGAACGGGTGGTATGCCCCTTCTTGTTGCGTTTTTTGTAATGTAACTCTCGGCAGAATCCATAGTAATGAAAGTTGCACTTGTTGCATTTTAACAGGTTTCCAGCTTATGGTGTTTTCGCCACTGAGGCAGTAGGGACAGTGGTGGTATGGACTGCCATAGTTTGTTGCCTTTTGGTAGGTCCTTGAGTTGGACGACCCTTTTTCTTGTTTCTGAACTTTCATTTCTTGGGTAGTACTCCTCCATTGTCATGGATGTTCTTAATTTCGTAATTTGGGGAGTCCTCGTAGGAGCACACTCGCTTGTGTCCTTGGTTGTCACCTTGATTGGGATTGAGGTTACCGTTCTCGTTTCCGTTCGTATTGTTAGTTCTAAGTTATGTCATGACGACTGTCATGGTGGCTGTTATAGTGACTTGGAATGTGGAGAGGTCCATTTGTAGAATGGATGTTGCACCGGTATGCTGGTTACTTCTGTGTGATGGCATGATTCTTGTTGTATGGTATGAAACGATTTCGTAAGTGACTATGGTCGTTTCTAGTTGTACACATAAATTTACATGTTTTGTTGCACGATTCCAAATGTTTCAACTAACATCATCATAATGTACTTATGGTGGTAGGTAGTGGCAGGTATTGTACAAATGTTAAGTTACCAAACTAGAACATAGATATCAAAACATTAAGTTGATTTGGGTTACCCCGGTCTTTGGGGAGGGCGTATCCTGGAAGGAGTGAGGTGAAAGGGTCTCATGCCTTCTCCTGATGGGGTAAGGTTTATTTACGATCTTCCTAACACATTTCACCTCCTCGTAATTCATTTCTTGGTACCCTTCAGGATCCTCTTCTGGATCCTCCTCATTCTATCCGTTGGCTACGATGGCAGGGTAGTACGGGTCGTTGTGGTGAAATGCAGTCATGTCCTCTGTGTGAGAATAGGGGTATAGGAAATACATGAAAGGCTTAAGGGTATGATTACGTAATATTCTAAAAATAATCCTATAGTGTTTTTATACTTGATGTTTGATTCTAGGATTTCTTCGTATATAGGGTTGGTAAGTTTTAGCTTCGTTGCCTACCACGACCATTCCCAAACACATGTTAGTCATATCTCGTATAAATATAGTTGATCAGGCTATATTTATCCCAGATATGATTACATAACTGTCTAAGCTTAATTGTAGTATTTACCTCATCTAAATACTTTTTATATGGTTCTTATTATGACACCGTTCCTAGTATGTATGCATGTACGTATACTTTATAAAAATATTATTATATTTTAAAAGTATACTTTTTAGTCAGAGTGTTTTAGCCTCATTATATTTATAGTTGTATATCTTACATGGTTTGATATACTTCGTTCACTATAAACAATGCTCTGATAGCAATCTGTCACACCCCAAACCGATAAAACGACGGAAACGTCTGGGGGTTGATGACTTCGTGTACACTATCATAACAATTGTATAATAAAGATAAAAGCAAACACAACCATCATAATTATAATTTGAAAATAGATACATTGTTGTACGATTTACATGATTAAAAAATAATTACAATATGATGATATAAGATTTGACTAACGTCTTAGCGTCCTATCATCTAAGCTTGTTGTTACCTATCTTAGTGTTTTCTTGAGAATACAAGTGATTTGAAAAAGTGTCAACAATTAAGTTGGTGAGTTCATAAGTGTTTTTATGAAAATTTGTAAACCTTTCCTTGTAAAATGATAGTATTTAGTTCCAGAAAATCCAACATTTTCTTAAAATGTGTTGTAGTCTTAAAAACCTTAAGACCAAGATGTATAAGCATCGTTGTACTCGAAAGTAGTATTATCTAGTTTTAATCTATATAAAAGTGTAATGTTACATAAACTATACCTATTATAGTTCATATAAACGTTCCGTTTGTAATGAAAATCTTTGTGTGTAAAAGTATCATTTTTCTATGATAATGAGATAGAATGAAATAATTATATATGTATTTTTATATAATTATACCCTTTGGCTCAACATATTACAAAAGGGGTAAAGTCTTATAAACTATATTTATAAACTTTATTATTGTAATCAAATTTGTACCCATATATATATATATATATATATATATATATATATATATATATATATATATATATATATCTATATATATATATATAAGAATAACATATGAAATGGTTGTATATTAACACATGTTTTCTTGTGTTTTACTTGTATTCCCCCCTTAAAACATAGAAAAATCTTGAAAATTGTAGGGGTATGAACTCACCTCGAGTTTGTTCTTGGCTGGATAATGAGGTAAAAACGATGATCTTTCAAGTTATAAAATGTGAAGGTGTTCGTATCCTACGAGTTTTAACACATAATATTGAGTGTAAATTTGAATTAACTAATATGTAAGTGTTATAAAGAAAATAGTTTATTATATAAGGAATACTTTCAACAATTCTAAGAATTAGCCTTGAAAAATAGCCTCTCGGGAATTGTTTGAAGATGTTTCCAGGAATGTTTGACGATGTTCTTGGAAAGATGTATGAAGATTTGATGATGTGATATGTTGATCTCGTTTCTTTGAGAGAGAAGTGATGGAGTTTTGAAGATGTAAATGAGAATTCTGATGATGTTTTCGGCCTAATTTTTATATATGGGGGTAAAAGTGATGTGATGTTTGCATTGGTAAGTGTAATTTATCTCATTGGGAAAAGCACCACCATCTAAAACTATTGATTTCAGCCTATCTTCACCGAAATCACCTTGATTTCGATCCAAGTGATACTAAGAACTAAGGTCTTCGTTCTAGAGGTATCTCGGTCTAATGATGTTCTCGGCCATGGCATGAGACTTCGGCTCATTGCAACTGAAGTCCCATGGATTTTGATTCCCAGAACAGAAATCTCCATAGCAAGGTATAAATTTATGCTTTATGTCATAGTTATTTGACTTTTGTTTGACTTGTTTGACTTTTGTTGACCCGAAATAGCCGGTTGTCACATAATGGCTTACGGGCTATGCCTATTATGATTATTTTATGAGATTTGATTAGTTTGGTGACAAGAGGTCTCTGATAGTAGCTAGTAGTGAGTTATGAAAAGTTTTGTGAAACTTGTTATTTGATGATTTGGTGCTACTATGTGACGAGCTGATAGGCAGCGAAGGATTACAATTGGAACTGGAATAAGTCTGCTGATTAACTAGGTGAGCAACACTACTCTAACATCTATTGATGTGTTATCTGTGATATATATTACATGATTTAAATGATTAATTATTAATGAGTAATCGATTGATAATTGATAAATTGATTATTTTGAGAGAATAATATATGATTGAAAGATTGATCTTGATTGAGAAACGAATTATTAATAGAAAGATAATTCATAAGCGAGAGATAGATCTTTTGATAATATAGATTATAACTGAAAGACATTAAAATATAGATCATTTTTTAGTAATTTTGATATTAGATTTGCGATATATGTGATATTTATGATATATGTGATATTCAATGTATCAAATATACAGAGATCCAAATAATTGATTATTGTTGAGAAATTATTAGTTACTGCGAGTAATATCATTATTGAGAAATACATTATAATTTGATTGTAACATACACGTTATTAACCTAGTTTAATTATCGTGTTTTGTAAGTTTGTTAGATTAAAAATGAATATTATTAAATATTATATGGTTTTGAGCGTTGAGTTCTAACAAGATAGTTTTTACGAGATTTGAAATAAAACTACGTTTAGAATCATTCGGAAAGTATTGGAAGTCTTATGAGATTCCAATCAAAAGTTAACTATCGAAATTAACGAAAATATTAAGTTGGAAATAAGTAAAACTAATGTTACTGAAAGTTGTAAATTATCTCGTTAGAAACATTTAGACGAAAACCTCAGTATGAGTGGTTAGTTGAGGGATAAACGGATTGGATTCAACGATAATGATTCAATATGAGTGGTATGCCAGGGATGCAGACCATCTTAAGACCACATATTTCAGACGGAGTAGATGCGATGTTTTGCGAGGAATTTGTTCACCTGCGGATTATAGGGCTTTGCGAAGATTGGTCATGGCTACCCTCGAAAGGCGAGGGTGTGCCCAGGATGATGACCGTGTCAATAGAGTGGTAGGCGTGTAAGGAAGGGTATGGAATGATTTTGAGGATGAAATCTAATTTAAGTGGGGGAGAGTTGTAACACCCTATTTATTTAAATAAATGGATTAATGAATGTATAATAGCCCTAAAAGCAGAAAAGTGTCGCAAGGAGTTAGTTTTGGAAGTTAAATGTTATAATTCTTGGAGTATAGGGGGGTAAATGTAATTAAGGAGTGATTATGTAAAGATTTCTGAAGTTAGGGTGTGTTTGGTAATGTATCAGACTTAGATTGAAAGGATTTTTGGAAGGTTGAGGGTTAAATGGTAACTTATGGGGCTAGTATGGTAATGAATTATTAAAGATGGGGTTATTGGGTAAATATTGGATTGAAGTTGAAAAAGAATTTGGAGGGAGGGGCTAAAAGTGGATAATTATCAAGATTTTATGTGACCGAGTATAAACCCGTCACCTTCTCCATATCAAACCCTAAACCTAGTTGTTATGTCTCACCCGCCACCACCTGTTTTCTTTCATACTTCGATCATCCATAGCTGCCAACGACTGTCGCCGAACAAACATCATCGTCATCATTGGGAGCCGTCAGCCATCCAGCTCCTTCGTTACTTCCATCGTCGGCAAGGATCACGAAGTAGTCACCTCCATGTTCCGCGAACAAAGTTTTGAACCGCAAGGACCGGCGACCCGCTGCTCCCGTGGACCGGTCGGGCCGTAGTGCCTTCCTCCGTCTTCTTCTTCCGCTGCTTGGTCGTCGTAGCAGCCATTCCGGGCGGCTGTTGCAGCTGGTGTTCTTCTCCAACTACCTTGCGCCACCACAAGAGGTGGCTGAGATCGGAGTGCATCTCAATATCAAGCTTGCGACGACTAGGGTTTTGTGGACATATGTTGTTGGGCAGGGACTCAAGGAAACTCGCCATCACCATAAGGTGGTGGCTTTCATCGAAAACCACCGGTGATTTCCGCTACTGGCCCCTCCTCATGTCACCACTACCATCGTACACCACCAGGTGGTTGGGTGGATCGATTTGCAAGCAAGAAAATGCGTGTGTGTGCTTTTCTGTTCAGTGTGTGTGGTGCGATTTGTTGGTCGAAAAATTGAGAACAACCATCACCACCACCGTGAGGTGGTGGCTGCCACCAACTAGCCATTGTCAGCCACCACAAGGTGGATGTGTGTGTGTATGTTAGCTTAGCTTAGCTTAATGTGTGTGTGTTAATTGGGTTTTTGTGTTGTATGGTGTAATCGATAAAGAAATAATGGAAAGAAAACCCAAACCACCACCGTAGGGTGGTGGCTGCCGCCACAAACTGCCGTGTTGGGTGGCGGTGTGCTTTTGTTTGTGTGTAGTTACGTTTTGGATGCTTGGACAAAAATGGACTAGAAACCCTAACCACCACCGTGAGCCGCCGTTGACCACCACTACCCGAGGTGGTAGTGGGTGGTGCCCGACTAGTGAAACCCTAATGGGCCTAATGAACCTTAAACTAATCTAAGGACTTAGTATTGGGCCTATTGGACTATGGTGGGTTGGAAACCCTAATTAGGGTTTAAAAAACCCTAATTTTGGATACGTGGGCCTTGGACTTATCGGGACCCACTTTGGTCCATTGGAATAGAATTGTGAATTACACCCAATCACACCATATGATTTATCTAGTAGAGTGATGGACTTAATGGATTAATTCCTTAATGGGTTAAGTGAGAAAAACTTAACCCTAATTCTCATTTTATGTGAAACCCTAAATTCACTTGGGCCTTTCTATTGGGCTTTGGTGATTGGGTTAATGATTGGCCATCCAAGAACAATCAAATGGGCTAGAATAATTAGTTGGGCTTTAGGGTAAGGCCCACATAAAGGTTTGGGCCCAATTCGGAAAATTGGGCCATAGTTTGGGCCTTGATGGTTATGAGATATTGGGCCACTTGTATGTCAAAATTTTGGACTAGAATAAAGGTTTGGGCCCAGTTTGGAAAATCGGGCCATATGTTGGGCTTGGACTCATAGTTGACTTTTAGGCCTTTGGATTGGGCCTTGGACTTGAATCAATCTAAGTTAGGGGGTAAAGGAGTTTTTTTTACCCCAAGCATGGACTTATGGATATGTGTTGGGACCCAATTATTAACTGGGAGTTATTTTGATGTTGTCATATTTGGGAATCTGTCAGCCAGCATCCATAGCTTTATCCGCGGGACTTCACCAATGTGAGGTGAGTCTCCTTACTATTTGTATAGGGTCTAAGGCACCAATGCCGGCCCCTTTAGTTTATGTATGATAGGAAGACCCGAGGTTTAGCCCTAGGCATTATGCATGAAAGACTAGGAGACGGCTCCTAGCACACAGTATGTTATTATGTATGGTAAAAAGACCTGGGGGTGAGCCCTAGGCAATATGTATGAAAGACTTGGAGGTGGCTCTTGGCACACTGTATGCTATTATGTATGAAAGACCAAGAGGTGGCTCCTGGCACACTATATGTTTATTAGCTAAGTAGAGTAGTATGTATGCTAGTTGTCTTTGTGATGCTTGCATGAAAGACCAGAAGGTGGCTCTTGGCACTTGTCTGTGATACCGTGGGGGTGGCCCCCGAATTGGCAAGAAAGACCATGTGGCGACCCGTGGCATAATGGCAAGATTAGGTTTGGCACATAGCATGTTTACTTATTATGATATATGTATGGCTCATGGTTATGTATGACAATATGCAAGTATGTGTTTATGTGTCAGACAATGTCCGGTTGAAAGAGACCGAAGGGATAGGCCAGCACCAAGATATGCTAGGCAGTACGTTGATATGTATGGTATGTGGTTTTTGCGGAACTCACTAGGCTTCGTGCATACGGTTTTCAGTTTTGGTTTCAGGTACTTCGTTTTCAAAGGAAAGGAGTCGACTCGATCGCATCGCATCACACTATGTTTCTGCGCATGAGATCTTTAAGATTATATTCTAATATTATTTTATGATAACATGTTTGACTATTAACACTTTGGTTTTGACATGACAGGTTATTATAAAAGTTTTTACACTTATGGTTTTATAATAACTTATTTAAAAATGAAAATTTTGGCATTGAATTTTAGGATGTTACAAAATGAAAGTCGTAGTATTCGTTAAACTGAGAGCTTTCATAAAAAGAAAGTCCAAAATCTGACTTCGTATGAGGAAGTTATGATTTTTCTAAGATTCGACATAGCAATACACAGACCGAAACTTGAAATAAAGATCGAGATATTTTTGACCAAAACAAGCTAAATGAGAATCGAAGGTCTCGACAATAGTAGTACAACAGTAAAAAGACAGACGAAAACGGACATCGGATGAAGAAGTTATGAATTTTTAATGGACTTTTCCTGCTTCGGCCTGTTAAAAATATAACATTAAAAATAAATTCAAAACTAGCCAACTGAGTCTAAACGAAAATTGTAGTGTATAATCTCACATACGCGTGGATATAAGAAATGTCAAAAACGGAGCCTGTATGCAAAAGATATGAATTTTTCAAGTTTTAACCTTAAAATTCGAGGCTTATCCGAAGCCGTGTGTCTAGCATACGAGTTTCCAGTCCGCGTACTCGGACTAGGTCAGAAGTTGGCCACGTCGCCTCTTTGTTCGGACAGAGGACACACATCTCACAAGCTTGGCACGTCCGAGCTCCAGGAACCGATGACATGCAACGTATCATTCTACGCACAACGTACTCGCTTTACGCCCTACGCCCAGCATACCAAAGAGTTACTCCCAACGTAATGCGAGGCTTCTGCCACTATAAATAGAAAGCAAGACTCTCTAGTTTTTGGTTACAAACTTCACTCTTTCTCACCCTTTACTCTCTCTCAAACTATCCTAACACCCCCTGAAGCCTAGGGAACATCCCTAACACCCGAAGCAAGCCCGGAGCCCCGAAGTTCTCGAGAAAATAATCTTATCAGTCAAAAATCTGCGCACGTAAAGCTCGGATTTCAACTACAATCACCAGTTTCGTCAAAGAAAGTCATATCTAGAAACGAAGTGTTGCCTGAATCAGCATTTTATCGTTCGGTTATTTCACAGTGAGTTCAATATAGGGACAATTATATGTTATGTGTTATATGTGTGATGTGCTTTCCCGTAGTATTCTGGTATTGGTTTTATACCTTTGATCATGTAGAGCATGTCTCGTACAACATCTTGTATTGGATTTGAGCCTTTGGCCATGTAGAGCATGTCTCGTATCACTTTTGATATTTGTATGTCTTTGGCCATGTAGAGTATGTCTCGTATCACTTCTGGTATTGGCTTTGTGCCTTGGGCCATGTAGAGCATGTCTCGTATAACTTTTGGTAATGGCAGCGGGCTAGGTAGGGCTGAAAGCCTGTATATTCTAGCAAAATGCTAATAAGAAATTGTTTATTTTATGTGCTCCTTGGGCTGAAGCTTAATAATGTATATCATGTTGAAATTCTTGTGTCTCATTAATCATAAATCATTGAATCAAATCATTGGTTGATATGGAAAGTCTGTTATATGCTACACATATACCTTTGTTGTTCTTTGTCCCTCTTTGCTTCTGTCATATATATATATATATATATATATATATATATATATATATATATATATATATATATATATATATATATATATATATATATGGCATAGCGTTATATTGTAACTGTTATTGAACTCACTAAGCGTCACCTGCTTATCCCTCACAATATTTAACTATTTTAGGTGATAAGCATCCAGTATAGACATGTACTGTTGGAAGATTTAGAATAATTTATACTATTACTTTTGTACTTATGTTCATATATGTATATGAATTATAATTTCCTGTGTAGTTATGTAATATATATAAAACTTTGTAAAAACTTTAATAGTCGATTTGTATCCAGACTCTTTTAATCAGACCATCTATGTAAATTATGTTTATGAATATGCATGTAGCATGTTTGGAGTAATATCGTAAGGTTTTAGAGAAGGGATCTCCCAGTCATGGTATCAGAATAGTAGTTTAAGTGCACTAATTCCCATGGATTTGTATTTAGACTTAAACTATTGGAAGTTCAATATATTAACGGATTCATTGTAAGTATATGTATACAAACTATAGGAAAGACTTAAGTAGAGTCTTAGGTAATGATAAATCCTAATATTCTAAAATACTATGTTACTTCAAATTTTCAGAGCAATGGATGAACAGGTGAGTAGTCATACACTAGAAGTGGGTGGAGATCCTCATCATGATTAAAGAGAAACTCCAATATCCCCTCGTGAGGAGCGACTCTGTGATAAACTTACTGGTGTTATTCGACAGACTCTCGAAAAACACAAAAAGGATGGTGATAAGGGTAAAGAGAAAGCCACTGGAGAATCTTCGAGAGAGAAGGCGAAACGTCCCTCATTCAAAACTTTCAAGAGTAGTGGTGCTACGGAGTTTTCAGGTGTCCTTAATCCTATTTTTGTTCTTACCTGGATCAAGAATACAGAAAAAGTATTTCATATCTCTCATGTGGTTAATGAAGACAAGGATAATTATGCTTCTGCAATGCTCATCAGAGAACTCTTGGTCTGGTGGGAAGCAACATTTGAAGCTCTTAACGAGTATGACACAGAGAATTTATCTTGGGAGATGTTCAAAACTCGCTTGCTAGGAAATTATTGTCCTCTAGACATGAGGAGAAGATTGGAGAAAGAGTTCCTCGAGCTTAAGCAAGAAGGAATGACCATGAATGAGTATGAAACTCAATTTAATCAGACAACATGGTTTGCTGCAAAGTATATTCCAACTGAAGACGATAAAATTCAGTTATTCATGGAAGGGTTATGATATGAAATCCGTGATTTTGTTATCAATCAGGATATTCTGTCATTTGATAAAGCCATTGAGTATGCTCGAAAGCGCGAGCATGACTTAGAGATACGTGGTGTCAGTCTTTCTGTTCTGAAGCATCCACGTGTTGATCGAACTGTTTATGTTTCCTCTATTCCATCAGCTCGATCTGTTCAATCTGATTCTAATGCAATGGTGCTATCTCAGAGCGCTTTTTGTGGCCGCGGTAGGTCACAATCTTTTTCTCTTCAGTCGCCATCGTGTTGAAAATGTGGACAAAATCACCAGGGCCAATGCAAAACAGAAAAAGGATGAGTGTTCTGTTATGGATGTGGAGAAATGGGCCACATGAAGCCTGTTTTCCCGATGAAGAACGTGACATGCTATGTTTGTGGTGCTACTGGCCACAGGAAGCGTTTCTGCCCTACTATTACTAGTCAAATGGCATGAACTCAAGCTTATGTTCAACAACCGACGGGTACTTCAACTAAAAAGTACTTCAACTAAAAAGGAGGAGGTGCCAAAAGCAAAAGGTTGTGCATTCTAGATTACCACAGAAGAGGCACGCGAGGACCCAAATGTTGTGACTGATACATTTCTAGTCAACTCTAGACCTGCTCACATCTTATTTGATTTTGGTGCCTCATATTCTTTTGTGTCTCATGAATTTGCGCATTCTTTTCAAATTGCTTGCTATGCACTCGCGTAACCATTTCATGTAGATACCTCTGGAAGTATATCATTACTTGCTGATAATGTCTATTGAGATTGTGTCATAGAAATCGAAGGCTATAATTTTCTTACTAATCTGATTCCTATCTCCTTGCCCAACTTTGATATTATTATCGACATGGATTGGTTGTCAAAGAACCATGCAGAACTCTTGTGCTACGAAAAGATGGTAAGCATTCATATTGAAGGGAAGAATCCTATTTATGTCTACGGTGAACAAAGACTTAAAATCGTAAAAATAATCTCTTTCCTAAAAGCTCGCAAATTTATATCGAAGGGGTGTTCTATCTATCTGGCCTATACAGTTATATCTCAAAAGAGGAGAAGAAAACTGTAAAGGATGTTCCCGTTATTAATGAATATCATGATGTTTTCCCCGATCATTTTCTTGGACTTCCTCCGGATAGGCATGTAGAATTCCAAATTGACCTTATGCCTGGTGCTGCTCCAATTGCAAAGACTCCTTATCGTCTTGCACCAGCTGAGATGAAGGAAATGATGATTCAACTACAGGAACTACTTGACATAGGCTTTACCCGACCGAGTATCTCTCCTTGAGGTGCACCAATGTTCTTTGTCAAGAAGAAGGACAGGTTGATGCGAATGTGTATTGATTACTACGAACTAAATAAGGTAATTATCACAAACAAGTACCCACTACCTCGCATAGACGACCTGTTTGATCAACTTCACGGTGTTAGCTATTTCTCAAAGATTGATTTGAGATCTAGATATCATCAGTTGAAAGTACACGATCAGGATGTACCGAAGACTACTTTTCTTACTCAATATGGACATTTTTAATTCCTTGTCATGCCATTCGGTTTAACAAATGCTCCTGCTGTATTCATGGATATGATGAATCGGGTATGACATCCAATGCTCAATAAATCTATCATCGTATTCATTGATGATATTCTAATTTATTCCATGTCTGAATCTGATCATGCCATTCATATTCGTGAAATATTAGTACTTCTTCGAAAGGAGAGACTATATGCTAAATTCTCGAAATATGAATTTTGGTTTCGCCAAGTTCAATTTCTCGGCCATGTGATTTCTGGTGATGATATATCCGTAGATCCTACCAAAATTGAAGCCATTCAGAATGAGGAAGCGCCTCATAATGCTTCTGAAATTCGTAGTTTCTTGGGTCTCACGGGGTATTACCGGATATTCATTAAAGATTTTTCACGTATAGTTGTACCTCTCACAAGTTTTACACGAAAGGAAGTAAAGTTCTAATGGGGTGAAGCCCAAGAAAAAGGTTTCTCGACTTTAAAATATCTTTTGACTCATGCTCCAATCTTATCACTCCCAGAAGGTGATAATTATTTCTCTGTGTATAGTGATGCTTCAGGGTCGGGACTCGGTTGTGTGTTGATGCAACGTGGTAAAGTGATAGCCTATGCCTCAAGACAACTGAAAGATTATGAAAAGAATTATCCCACTCATGACCTCGAACTCATTGCAGTGGTATTTGCCCTAAAACTTTGGAGACATTATCTTTTTGGTACAAAATGCAATTGTTTACCGACCACAAAAGTCTCAAGTATATATTTAGTCAGCAAACTTTGAATATGAGAAAACAACGAGCCATGGGGCTGATCAAAGACTATGACTATGAAATCTTGTATCATCCTGGAAAGGCTAATGTACTTGCCGATGCACTTAGTAGAAAGGTTTATCATAATAGTGTGTGTTATGTTATTACTCACACTACAGTAAAGTTCACTATTGTTGTTGAACTAGAGAAATGGAAATTAAAGGCATTAAAGCCAGAAAATGTGAAGAAGGAAAGGATGGTACATTATGCTGATACTTTACTTGATGATCCATGAGGATTGAAAGTATTTAAGAATCGACTATCGATTCCAAAGATTGGTGGATTAAGACAGAAGATTTTAGATGAAGCCCATAAGTCTAAGCTGTCAATACATCCTGGTACAAGTAAAATGTACTATGATGTACGGGCTGATTATTGGTGGCCTGGATTAAAGAGAGACAATGGAAGATACATGCATGAATGTTTAATATGCTTACAAGTCAATACAGAGCACAAAATGCCTTATGGAGTTCCATAAAGTATTAGTGTTTTCGTGTGGAAATGGAAAGAGTTTGTTGGAATAGTATCTAAGGTTGCAACTATATTAGGCAAGTATTTGACCCGATTGCGCATGGTCCTTTTGGGTTGCCTTCACCATAGCAACTTGACAGGATGATTTATTATGAGAGAATAAATATTATTAATATATTATGAGAATAATATAAGGAATAATAATATTGTTATTTGATTAATATAAGTCATAGATTAATTAGGAATTAATTTCGTGACTTAAATAGATTAATTAAATAAGAGGGTATAAATTGTCAATTGTTTGATAGTTGCACTTTGGGCTGTAAATCCTTAAGGGATAGAGGTTGGACGAATTCTAGGGCTTGGGATAGCCTCAAATTCGTCCAAGGCTTATCTTTGGTAAGGATTAGGATTACTGAGAGCTTAAGTTATCCAATTAGGGTTTAAGGGTGAAACCCTAGGAGCCTTACAAGTATAAATAGACCCCTAAGGCAAGGGAAATCGACATCTCTTCAAAAGAAAAGAAACCCTGGCCGATTTCTTCCCTAACCTCTCTCTCAAATCATCCTCCTTGCTAGTTGGTTTTTGTAAGCCATTAGAGGAGTGACAATTGTGACTCTAGAGCTCCAAGACAACAAGATCAAAACAAGAGATTCAAAGGTAAACTTATAGATCTGATTTTATTGTTCTTATACCTAATTAGTCATTAGAAGTCTTGGATTCAAAGCATGTTTAATAAGAGAAACCTAGATCCAAGCATTAGGGTTTGCATGTGCACATAGGAATGTTCATATGGCCAAAACCCATCAGTGGTATCAGAGCCTAGATTGGTTTCTATTAAATTGTTGCTTGTTTGTTTGAATCTTACTTGCAAAATTCGAAATTTGTGTTTCTGAGTCATGGACTCGGCGAGTCCCGTTGTGGACTCAGATAGTTGGCTTGACTCGGCGAGTCCAGTTGGGCACTCGGCGAGTCCGAGCGTCAGGAAGGGCCAAATTCAGGATTTTTTGATATTTATCTTATGGAAACTTGCCTTTATCATATTAGATCAACCCTAATCCGATTTTTTGATATATATGACTATAATCTTGATCTAATTAAAGATATTTATCAATTAATAAAATATTTAATTTCCTTATGTGATAATTAATTAATTATTTTGATTAAATTGGTAAATTATTATGCAAGAAATCTTAAATAAATCAAATATGGATAATTATGGAATTAATTGTTAATTAAGATTATTTGTTATTTGATCCTCCATGTTTTAAATGTTTAAAACTTGTCCTTAAGTTTTGAAATTTATGCTTTGTGATTAAAAGTTTTAATTTAGACTATTTAAATTTTCAAACCCTAGAATTTTACAAGTTTAAAATACAACCCTATACTAATATAATATTACAAGATTAATATATATATATATATATATATATATATATATATATATATATATATATATATATATATATATGTATGTATAACTAAAATGCTAGTCTTACCGTTAGTAGGCCTCATTCACGAATCTGATCTATAAGGTGGGTATAAGGTTGCGGCCTATAAAATGGCGCTTAATGGGTGTACACTCACACCTACCGCTTGCTTGATTGGTGGAGGGTCGTTAGCCGAACGGGTAGGATAGGGCAACCTCATCATCTCATTAAAAGTATAATATGAAATACAAAGTAACTACACATTTTTAAAATTTCCCAATCTTAGTTACTTTAGGAAAAGTGAATTGATGCAATCCCATGAAATTACACTTTGCACCCTTGCTAAGAAGTTAGTGGAGCGTGTGTGGTTTACCGGCACACTAGTTGGTTCTAAGCAAAGGTGGAAAAGGGTGATTCATTGTTTATCATAGTTCGATGGAGCGTGTGTGGTTTACCGGCACATCGAATAGGTGATCGTTACAATGAAGGCACCATGTGAATTTGCATGGTAATTCACACCCGCTTTGTGATCCTCGGTATCCCAGTCACAAACAAGAGGGGCATATCGAGATTTAAACATGCCATTGAAAAGTTTCAATGAATCTCATTTAAACCTAGGAATTCTCGAATACATTTAGAACTTAAAGTTATGTTTTGTGGTGGAGAATTAGTGAATCGTCATTTACTTACCTTTAAATTGTTTGCATGTTAGATTACGGCACCCCTTTTCTAATATGTAAATATTGTTGTTGGATCCTAGCCCTAATTTTTCTTATTGGGTGATAATTAGGGATTCATATTCTAATCTATCTTTGTCCTTTCTATTTGTAGATGTCGAACGCAAACAACGCTGCTGCTAGTTCATTCACATTGATGAGCCTTTGTCAAAAGGTCACCTTCGATGGGACGAACTTTAGTGAATGGATAAGATACATTCGCACTATTTCTCGCTATGAGGATAAGGAGTGTGTCCTCGAGGAGAAGCTCGAGAAAATCAACCCTGAAATCACTACTCCGGCTGAAATGACCGCTTTTGAAACTCATGAGCGTGATGCAACGAAGGTTCGTAGCATCATGATAGCCACTATGAACTCCGAATTCCAAAAGTCCTATGAGGACATGTACCCGTACGAGATGCACCAAGACTTAGTGGAGAGATACCACCAAAACGCGAGACAAGAGCGTTATTAGATTTTCACTAACATGATTTCCGCTAAAATGGGTCATGGAGAGTCTCTTACCGTGCACCTGAAAAAGATGCAAAGGTATGTCGACCGTCTTCGCAAGTTAAATGTTGACTTTGGGGAAGACTTGGCGATCGACATGGTGCTTCACTCTTTACCTCCAAGTTACAATCAATTTAGGATGACCTATCACATGAACAAAGAAGAGGTCACCCTAAGCAAACTCCAAGGTCTCTTGAGGGTCGCGGAGAGCAACTTCAAGGACAAGTCTGTTGCACCAACTCCCAATCCACCCGCTGCTCCTGTCTTGGCTATTGGACAAGGAATGGGAAAGAAGAGGAAGGCTTCGTCTAAGAACTATCGCAAGGTTAAAGCCCGAGATGGTGCCTCTTCTAGTGGGACCAAAGTTGATCCTGCTAAGCCCTGCCCTAACCCAAAGGAGGCAGAGTGCCACCACTGCCACAAGATAGGACATTGGAAGAGAAGCTGCCCAGAGTACCTGCAAGCCATCAAGGAAGGAAAGATCAAGCCGTCTTTTGCAGGTATATACACAATTAAATCTAACGATTCATCTCATGCTATTTCTTGGGTTCTTGATACCGGTTGTGGTTACCACATTTGTTCTAATGTGCAGGGACTAAGAAGAAATAGGGATGTGGAGCATGGAAGGATTAATCTAATCATGGGGAACAGAAGATCGTCGCCTGTGACCAAGATTGGAGTGTATTCTTTAGTGCTTAGGAATGGTTTAAGTTTAGATTTGAACAACTGTTGCTATTCTCCAGAAATTGCTAGAAACATCATTTCATTTCATGGTTTGTTTAGACAATGTTTTAGATTTTCTTTTAATAATGAGAATGGTTCTATTTTGGCTTATCTAAATGGTGTCTTTTATTTTGAAGCAATACGGTGTAATGGAATTTATGAAACCGTTATGATTGTAGGTAACTTAGGAAATGATGCTTTATGCATGGATTCTTCCAATAGTATGGATAGAGCATCCTTGTGGCATTGTCGTCTTGGACATGTCAACAAGAAACGCATAGCCCAACTCCAAAAGGATGGAGTGTTGGAGTCATTCGACCTTAGGGAAGATGACACATGCGAATCTTGTTTACTTGGAAAGATGACTAAGTCACCATTCACAAGTACGTATGAAAGGGGTGAGGATCTATTGGACCTAATACATACCGATGTATGTGGACCGTTTAGATCAACCACGAAGGATGGGAACCGCTTCTACGTGACTTTTATCGATGACTATAGTAGATATGGGTATATCTATTTAATCAAGCAAAAGTCAAAAACTTTTGAAAAATTCAAAGAGTTCAAGAATGAAGTGGAGAATCAATTGGGCAGGAAAATCAAGATGCTTCGATCCGATCGAGGAGGAGAGTACCTAAGTCTTGAATTCCATGATTATCTCAAGGAGTGTGGAATAGTTTCACAATTGACGCCTCCTAGGACACCGCAGTTGAATGGTGTGGCAGAAAGGCGTCATCGAACCTTATTGGATATAGTTCGCTCTATGATGAGTCGTGCTTCACTATCAATCTCTTTTTGGGGGTATGCCTTAGAGACTGCCGCCCATATCCTTAACCGAGTCCCTACTAAGAAGGTTGCGAAAACACCTCACGAGATGTGGACAGGGAAAGCTCCCTCGTTGGCACATATCAGGGAAAGCTCGAACATCCTTTTGCATTAAAGTTTCTAATCTAGTCATAGATTTTCGATATTCAATTCCCAATATGGACACGTTTCCATATTTTCCATATGACAACTCATTCTTAATAGAATCTTATCTATTCATAATGATGTCAATATGGTCCATCCAATATGGAAACATTTCCATAATTTCCATAAGACAACTCATTCTTAATAGAATCTTTTCTATTCATAATAATGTCGATATGGTCCATCCAATACCATGCTTCCAACTACTCACAAGCGACCAATCCTTGTCAAACTTTGGATTGTCCTTTGATAGTTGTTTAATTATTTTAGTCAAAACCAATTCTAGTCCCTTTTCCCTCTAAATGCGCTCGACATTTGGAAAATTTTTGAATGGTCAAACATTAAAGCATTTGCAATCGATCCTATACCCGAAGCGTATGGGACACGACGCATAATGTTTTATTTGCTATGTTCTCAAAATTCGAATTGTGAAGAGGAATGCCATAATCATAATCGAAATTTTAAGTACACACTATGTACCCTTGACTAAATTTTATTAACATTCCACAACCTAAGCCTTTAGATTTGAAATGAAGCATAATATTCTCTCCCTTAATTATAGCAAAACAACTTTACAACCCTTACTACTTTGCAAGGTATGACTCTTGTTTTTCTATAATTAATATTGCCAACTTGCAATACTTTCCATAATAATCATACAATCATAACTTTTATGCTCCCACTATCATGAACATAACACTTATGCTCTCACTAGCTTCGACATGTATAAACATCTTAACTTTCAGAAAAAAATACTTATTGAATTTCTTAAGTTCATGTTTCTAATACGTAGTGCTTTGATAATCTTTTATCAAGGCTTCTTGAACTTAAACACCTTTGCCTTCGATAGTTCATATGTGTGTCTAAACAATTAAGACTAATTGCCAAACCTCACATTTCAAATTATGGAAAGGGATACCGTAACCATAATTGAATTCGAGAATGCAATTTTAAGATCACTATCTTCTTAAAATCTTTCTTAGTGAAAGCATTTCCTCACAATCATTTTCATGAAGGAGGAAATCTTATGACACTTAGATTTAAACGATGTATTTGTTCCTATCCATGTGAATTTGTCAAAACCAAAGTTTACGACGAATTCAAACTCATATGGATCGAACTTTCTTAATCTTGATTTCTTGCCTTATGGTAGCACAGCTGTCCACCATGTCTTCCAAGTAGTTAAGCAGCTCACGTTTTCCTATCAATGTACCTTTCATTGATTAAGGTGCTTGTCCTTTTATGCGTTCAAAATGAGAACTCATAGAACTCTCATGCATAAATAACTCGATTGGATTGGCACAGAACCAAAATAATGTCATCACGATAGGTTGTAAACCTCAACTCGTGTGCCAGTGATGATCGATAAGGTTTATTTGATTTGTTCTTGAAACCTTTCATGACCATTAAGACTCCCACTGACTCCTTGACATATAAGATTCTCTTGTCAAAACATTTCTTGACAAACAAATATTTAAGAGCTAGTGTAGCTTTTATCAAGACAAAACACTTCATAACTTTGGTCCACAACTTTCCACAATTGATGATTGTTATAAACCTTCTTAATACTTGTCACTCATTGTCAAAATCTTAAATTTAAGACTTGTTATTGGAACGAAGTATGATTGACTTTTTGATTTAACCATTTCTTCAATCCTTGATTCCTCTTCTCAAACATACAGTTGTACTAAGACTCACTTAGAGGATCAATTGAGATATGGTTCTTAATCATTAAGACCTATCATAAAGCATGAAAGCTACTCTCCCTTCTTCTTATAATGGAGAAACTTTTATCTTTCTGCCTACTTGATTCTTCTTATTCGTTCTGCTATTGATCTAAACCCTTTAATCAATTCAAAATTACACTTAATCTTGTAAGTATAATCACATTTACTAAACCTTTAGTAAATCTTGACGAATATATTTGTTACTCTTACGGTGAACTTGATCAACACACAACTTTGTGTGCTCGATCTCCTAGTCCTTCACTTGACATATTGTCAACGAATTAGTCTAATTATCAAATATGAGATTTCTCATTCATCATGCAACCAAGTTGCGTGATTCCAAATTTCTGTCCATTTGAAACTTTGGGCGATGAGAAACTCTCCCTATTTGGTAAATTCCTGACATCTCCATAAACAACATAACTAAGAATCATATCCATTCGTTGTAGAAATATTCAAACATCAATTTTCATAACGATTTCATTGCAAGGAAATAAACAAATAAATAAATAAGTCAAACAAAAATTATTTTATTTATGAAAGCAGCGGAAAAATTTGTCCTTACAATGCAAAATCCATTGAAAACTATGTAAAAAGGAAAATTTCTAACAACTCTATCATAATTATTTAAGCTCATAATCTAATCTTCAAGTCCATGCGATCGAGATCCATCTCTTGGTGATTAGATTCATCTTGCTCTCTCAACAAGCTTCCTTTCTTTTCACCGATCCTGCAAAAACACTCAAATGCAATCTTATTAAATCATGTATTAAGAATCAATGAATAGGAACTTAATAGAGTTAGATAGTGGATTCTTACCTAAAGTAGAGCCATACGTTCTGACTCTCCCATCTCTTAGATCTCTTAGGTAATTAGGGCAACTTCGTCGCCAATGCCCCTTCTCTTGGCAATAAAAGCAAATTGACTCTTTTGGAACAACACAAGGAACTACTTCAGACATCGCCTTTCTCTTATGATCAAACTTTTCAGTCATTGCATGTCTTTCATTGCCATTGTCTATATCCATAGAGGTCTTGAAGGCAGATTCACCAATCAACTTTGCTTTTCTATTGCGCCAAACCATTACTGATTCAGCAGCAATAAGCATATAGGTGAGATCTATAAGGGTCACGTCGTGGTTCATCATATAGTACTCTCTTACGAACTCACTATACGAGTTAGGAAGTGACTGAAGAACCCAATCAACAACCATCTCCTCACCGATAACAGATCCCATCATTCTTAGTCTATCAATGTGCGACTTCATCCCTAGGACGTGTGCACACACCGACTTTCCTTCTTTATGTTTACTTGCCAAAAGAGCTTGAGTGATATTGAACCTTTCAATTTTACAATCTTGTGGGTTAGGGAGAATAATTGGAGGAGGAGGAGGAATTGAAGCATGATTTCTTGTTCCTCGATCGAATCGTGGAATACCATCTTCATGTGGAATGCTTGTTCCACGGGATTTGGGAAGACCATAGTTGTCAAACTTTGACATCTACAAAACGGAAGAAAACGAATTCAAGTTAGTTGATTGATTGAGTTCTTAGTAAATCACCCAAATGAGATACTAAGGCTAGGACCCAACACAATATTCTACAACTCGGGAGAGGGATGCTGTAACCCTAATTGCAGAATATTTGAAGGTAAGTGAATGACGATTCACTAATTTCCACCACGAAAAACGAAAAAGAAATTTAAGTTTTAAATCTATGAAAACTCCTAGATCCTTTGAGATTCATTGAACTTTCAATGGCATGTTTAAATCTCGATATGCCCCTCTTGTTTGTGACTGGGATGCCGAGGATCACAAAGCGGGTGTGAATAACCATGCAAACTTACATGGTGCCCTCACATGTTACAGTCACCTATTCGATGTGCCGGTAAACCACACACGCTCCACCAAACTATGACAAACATTGAGTCACCCTTTGCTACCTTTGCTTAGAACCATTTAGTGTGCCGGTAAACCACACACGCTCCACTAACGTCTTCGCAAGGGTACAAAGTGTAATTTCATGGAATTGCATCAATTCACTTTTGCCTAAGTAACTAAGATTGGGAATTTGTAAAACATTTAGTTACTTTTGTACTTTGTTATACTTATAATGGAAGGTTTTGTCCCATCCTATCCGTTCGGCTAACGACCCTCCACTAGTCAAGAGTGCGGTGGGTAAGAGTGGATACCCATTCAATCGCCATTTTATAGGCAATTTCCTTAAACACCCCTTATAGACCAGCTTCATGAATGAGGCCTACTAATGGTAAGACTGACTTTTACTCATACATATATATAATGTTAGACTTTTAATGTTATATATGTAGTATAGGGTGTATTTTACACTTTTAAAATATTAGGTGATCTAATTTAACAATTATACTTTTAATTCAATTAAATTGTAAACCTAAACTTTGATGGATTTATTAAATCTCTATTAATTATACACCTTAATTAATTAATAAAACCATAAGGGTGTGATTTGAACTTTTTCAAAACTATACTAGTTTTAGAATTTAACATTCCTAATTAAACTTTTAATCAACTTTTAAATTCCAAAACTTGAGGGCAAGTTTTGAAACATTTCAGCACATTAGGGTTTAGAATTTAAATATACATCAAAATTAAACTTTTAATCAAAATTTAAATTCCAAAAACTTGAGGGCAAGTTTTGAAACCTGTTTCAAAACATTAGGGTTTCAACTATTTAAATTTCAAAACAACAAAACTTTTGGGTTCAAATTTAAACTATAAAACCTTAAGGGTAAAATATGAAACTTTCATAACAACAAGGATCAAATAACAAATAATTCAAATTAACATTTAATCACATAATTATCCATATTTGATTTATTTAATGATTTCTTGCAAAACAATTTATCAATTTAATCAAAATAATTTAAACAATTATCACATAAGGAAACAATTATCTTATTAATTGATAAATATCTTCAATTAGATCAAAAATATAGTCAAATATATTATATAATCAGATTAATATTGATCTAACATGACAAGGTAACCATCCATAATCAAAAACAACAAGAAATCCCGAATATACCTCTGTCTGACGCACCGACTCGCCAAGTCACCCTCTGGAACTCGCCGAGTAGGGGCAACTCGCCGAGTCCACAGTGGGACTCGCCGAGTCCATCAAGCAGAACACCAAAAATTGAATTTTTTAAATATATCAAGCATCAATACAATAGAAACCAATCAAGGCTCTGATACCATTGATGGGTTTTGGTCATAAGACATCCTATGTGCTCATACAAACCCTAATGCTTGGATCTAGGTTTTTCTATTGTACATGCTTTGAATCCAAGACTATAAACCCTAATTCTAGCATACAAGTAATCATATTAGATATTAGAATAGGTTTATAATGTTACCTTGATTGTTATGTAGCAATAACAATCCCAAATCTCCTTGAATTGAGTTTGGAAGGCTTAGAGTCACAAGTGTCACTCCTCTAATGGCTTACAAACACCAAGAGAAAATGGAGAAGGTATAAAGAGAGAGGAGAGAGGTAGGAATTCGTCCTTAGGACTTCTTGGGAAGGGTTAGACGAATTCATGAGCCTTAGGGGGTTTATATAGGTGTAAAGATTAGGGTTTTAGTCCTTATCCTTATCTAGTTGCTTGCCCACCAAGCAACCATAAGATAAGTCTTAGAAACCCTTATCCTAGTCGAATTCTAAGGCATTATCTCCTTAAATTCGTTCACCCTATATTTAAGATAATCCTTACCTTATTTTGTAACTATCACATAATTACAATTCAGCCCCTTTAGTTTAATTAATTACACTTGATCACAAAATTAATTCTTAATTAATTATTGACCAATATTAATTAAACAAATATGATTTCTCCTTTAATATATTATTCTTATAACATATTAATAAATCATAATAACCTCTCTCTCTATTTATTTCTCCAATCAAGTTGCTTTGGTGAAGGCAACCCAAAAGGACCATGCACCATCGGGTCAAGTACATATCAAAATAGTTATGGACTTAGACACTAATCCAACACAGTGTACCAAAGATTTACGCCAAGCGTAATGCGAGGCTTCGGCCACTATAAATAGATAGCGAGACTCTCCGGTTTTTGGTTACAAATTTCACTCTTTCTCACCCTTTACTTTCTCTCAAACTATCCTAACACCCCCCGAAGCCTATGGAACATCCCTAACACCCGAAGCTGTAACACCGAAATTTTCAAAACAGTTTTTCATTTTAAAAAAACGTTTAATTCTAAAAAAACACTTTGCTGAAAGTCTCATTCATAATCGAATTACAAAACATAACTCCATTTTCACTTGCATAATAAACTAGGATCCTCAAAACATGACTCTTTCTCTGGTGTGTACAATCGAGCCGGTGCCGTCCCGTGATCCTGAGAGAAACCTAAAACACATAACACAAAACACTGTAAGGACGAAGCTTAGTGAGTTCCCCAAAATACCACACATACATATATTAGCCACTCGAGGCTATAACTCTGTGGGTCCGTGGACCCTACTCTATGAACCCTCTGGTTCTAACTCTGTGAACCCTCCGGTTCTAACTCTGGGAACCTTCCAGTTCCAACTCTGTAAACATGCACAGCATAAATCACATAGAAATAATGCAGTACAACACATAACAGGCATATAGCATACAAATACTCTATCACATAACTCTGATTACCTACTCAAGGTAAAGTATAGTGAGAAGACTCACCTGGCAAGCAGAAAGCAGATATCCCCACACTTGAATCTCGAACTTGCCACCGCCTAACACATAAGGAAAATACTCTCATGAATATAACTCTCGAGTCTAGGATCAACCCTCTCTTGACACCCTCTTAAGGGTAAAAGACCATTTTGCCCCTCTCTTGGCCCAAAGGCCACATCGCTGACCAAACCCTAAAAGTCAACAAAAGTCAACGGTCAACTTTGACCGGACTCGGTGAGTGCATTAGGGCGACTCGGCGAGTCTACACGTGTCCACTGACTCCCTTGGATCCTCTCTTGACACGTCGAGTATTTCTCTGGCTCGACGAGTTTCACCTGGCATAATCGCGGGGCCACCACGACTCAACTCGCCGAGTCTCAAGAACAACTCGGCGAGTTCCAGCTTGACTCAGTCCACCTGTCAACCCTCTCTAACTCTCCCTGACACACTGAGTCATCCCTTAACTCGGCAAGACCACTCCCTGAGTGGTTAGGACAATCTTCATGCTACTCGCCGATTCTGTTCTTCGGACCTAAGCGTGTCCATGCCATGCATTGACTCAATCTCGCTTCTGAGGTCAGATCCGCTCCAACAACTCATAGATCTAGCCCTCCCAAGCACATTCATCACGTAAAGTCTCAATCTTGGCTACCAAGCAACGCCTACAAGGCCTCTTTGGATGAAATGACATCTAAAATGGAAACCTAAGTCTCCAACTCAAAAGGAAAGGCATAAAGGTTGGTATTTGGGACTCTCTGGACCTACTAAGGTCCAGATCTAGGTACCATTTCCCCATGGAACCTCTCATACTCTAATTACAAGGCAAACAAGGCATGAAGAAACCCTAGATTTGGCCATATCAAGAAAAACACGAGAATAAGCTCTGAATGTTACCTCAATTAGCTTCCTCTGTCGAAATGGGAGTAGATCTAAGCTCCCCAACTCCCTTAGCTTGGCTTTCCTCTTCCCTTCTTGCAAATACACACAAAAATGGTGAATAATGGCCTCTTATCTCACTCACAAGAACTCTCAGCTGCTCTGGTGCTCCCAAGGTCGAAGGTAGCCATAATGAAGGCCATAAGGTCCCTTAAATAGGGCTCAGGACCAGGAAATTAGGGTTTCATTAAATAGCGTGGACTCGCCGAGTCCATTCCTTGGACTCGCCGAGTCCAGGCGCGAACCCGCGTCCAAAACCGCGATCCTACTCGGCGAGTTTGAGCTCCAACTCGCCGAGTCCCCTCACAAAACACCAAAAAAATATATGAATAAATAACACCTGGGGTTCCGGGATGTTATAGTTCTCCTCCACTAGAACTAGACTTCGCCCTCGAAGTCTCGCTCTGCAAATAACTCCGGATGTTGCCCACACATCTCACGCTCCGGCTCCCAGGTCATCTCGGATCCCTTATAATGCTGCCACCGAACCAAAACCAAGGGTACCTCCTTGTTCCTCAGAACCTTGATTTTCCGATCTCCGATCTCCACTGGTCTCTCAGCATAATTCAGGCTCGCATCCACCTGAATATCCTCTATTGGAACGACTGCCGACTCATCGGCTAAACGTTTCCTCAGATGCGACACATGAAAAGTGTCGTGAATCTGCCCCAACTCTGCTGGCAAATCCAAACGATAGGCTATCCAGCCTACCCTCGCGATCAGTCGGAAAGGACCAATATATCGGGGCCCCAACTTGCCCATCTTCCTGAATCGAATCACTCATTTCCATGGAGAGACCTTCAATAGTACAAAGTCACCGACCAACAATTCGAGCTCGGACCGGCACCTGTCCGCATAACTTTTCTGGTGACTCTGAGCGGTCAACAATCTCTGTCTGACCTGCTGTATCTGCTCTGACGTCCAAAGCACGATCTCTGTACTTCCCATCACACGTTGCTCTACCTCTTCCCCACAAATGGGGTCCGATACTACCTTCCCTACAACAGCTCAAACGGTGGCATACTGATGCACTAATGATGGCTGTTGTTGTAGGAAAACTCTGCCAAGGGCAAATACGGGCCACGATTCCCCCCCGAAATCTAATACACAAGCCCAAAACATATCCTCGAGCATCTGAATCGTTCGCTCGCTCTGAAGTGTCCGCAGACATCACCATGGTAAACTCTATCTCATTTCTCGCATTCATCCTCAATACCGAGCACCAGGTCAACTTTTGGCCCCTCAGCTGAACCCCCAGAGGTGATACATAACATGATCCAAAACATCTCACTAACTTCTTCCCCGTGACAACTATCACGGCCCAGTGACATGCAAGTCATGGAATTCCCTTTTCCTCATAAAAATACAATCCAAACGGAGATCGACTCAGCTCTAACCTTTGGCGTTTGTTGTGCATATTCTCCCGCGCGCCTCGCTGACCCTCCCAACAGAGACGGAAACCCCAGTCTCGCCCTGGTTTAACCACTAGGCTCCAAAAACTCAACACTAGGGCTACTCAAGCCCCAAACTCTTCTGCATCATGCACTTATCGGAGAACACTCCATCATCACACTCTCTTGCCGTCTAGTAGGTACTATGGCTTCCCACAACATTACGACAACCTCTGACAAGTGAGTACAACGGCTCCCCGTAGTATCACAACGCCAACTAACTAGTGAGTACTACGACTCCCCGTAGCACCACGACTCCTTCCCTCTGACTTGTGAGTACTACGGATCCCCGTAGCATCACAACGCCAACTAACTAGTGAGTACTACGGCTCCCCGTAGCACCACGACTCCTTCCCTCTGACTTGTGAGTACTACGGCTCCCCGTAGCATCACAACACCCTTTGACTGGAAAATACTACGGCTCCCCGTAGCATCACGACTCTCTCTCTCTCTGACTTGTGAGTACTACGGCTCCCCGTAGCATCACAACACCCTCTGACTGGTGAATACTACGACTCCCCGTAGCTTCACCCTATACTCTCATTCTCATTACAATGCCACACTATGTTCACTAACTCATGCACAGAAGACTATCATAGATAGTTACACATAAACTTGCCCCGATATGCATTACAGACTCTGGCGGCAACCGCCATAACATAGAACCTACCTCTGCGGAGATTCACTTCCTTAAATAATCCCTCTTGATGACAATACACGAAGGGCTCCCACTGGAACCGTGGATACATGATACATCACTAGTCATCTTAACCCAAGACTCTAAATAACTCTGAAATCGGGACGCTATACGCGGAAACCACAGAACAACCTAACAGAGCATCACAATGTCCTGCCTCTACCACTGATCCCCTTACTCCCAACACCATACACACACAACAATACATTTCCTTTGAATCCCATAATAATTTCTGATATCACTCGATGCGCAACTTCATGCATCCAAACACTCAATTGGAATAAAGGAAGGCGCTAACCCTTCAAAACACACTGATGATCCTCCGAAACCCTTTACACTACTGCTCAAAATTCAAGCAAGAATACACATCCTAGCCCGGGAATTGGCTACTCGATAATCTGCTACCGATATTTCAACCCAGAAGTTCTCAACTGCCCATACCATCATTACGAGTCTTCCACTTGAAACGACTCTGACCACCACCAGATTCCTGACCATTGACCACCCACCGTGGAGACACCCATCCTTCTCTCAGGGATACACCACATGCATTATATCGCCCTACATCTTTCCTTGACCACCAATGATCCTGATCTCTTGAATTCAAGCCGCAGGTTTCTGCATCCAACCCCTAACCGCTCTTGCACAAATTTCTGGTTCTCTCAATAAACCACCCGGTTCTCCCCCACTTAGGGTTCGAACCATCACTATCTGACACATCAACAACCTCACGAACTATTTGCACCAGCAATAACACACCTTCCCCTGGAAAGTGCTACGCAACACCCGGTAATCCCCTTTAAGGAAATCAATCGATCTCATAACTCTGAACCTCAGATGAAATCCTCAAGAACTTCTCGTCACGACTGCCTCTAGTCATTCCAAGTCTCGTACCAATCCAATACCAACAACTCATAGACTGGACCACGAAATCATCATATTCGCCACTTCGACTCATCAACCAACGTTCCAACACATGGATCATCCCAAGAACAGGGACCCACTCCCATATTCAATACCCAACATGGATAGAAAAACCATTGCACTGATTAACTCAACTGGACTCCCCACTGATACCTCTACAATATGCCCTAATATACTCAAATAGTTGTAACGTGGTCCTTGACTATCTCAGTCCCAACTGACTATCTGCTCATGGTAAATCACTGTCTCGCAGCACACATGCTACCTGATACTCTGATGGAAAATCATCATCAATGACAACCTGCAGGGTTTTACCCCCAAACCCGAAACTTAAACATCAGGCTTCTCATGTTTCGCACACGAACATAAATAGCACCACTCAGGTCATAGAAGGTGACATCTCCTCTATCGACTGATTGCTCAACTCAGACCGAAATTCTCCCCTCCCTCTAACTCCTTACCAAAATACTCTGATAGGCTATCGACCTCCCTCTCGAGGGACGCCTCTTCAAACTCAATCATGGCCTACAGGCCTAAAACCCATAGCGTCCAATCTCTACCTCATCAATCGTGACCGGATAACCAGAGAATCACAAGCATCATTCACTATGAACCATGGTACTCATCCCATGACATCTCTTCTCAATATGCTCCGGTGTATGTTACCCGAACCATAGCATCACTCCTCCATCTGCTCCGATGTATGGTACTCGGACCATAACATCACTCCTCGATCCGCTCCGATGTATGGTACTCGAACCATAACATCATTCCTCAATCCGCTCCGATGTATGGTACTCGAACCATAACATCACCCCTCAATCTGCTCCGATGTATGGTACTCGAACCATAACATCACTCCTCAATCCGCTCTGATGCATGGTACTCGAACCATAACATCACTCCTTAATACGCTCGTTAGAACCTTCAGAATACTCCCTGTATCAAGTATGGGTCCTCTGCTTTCAGTAGTACGCGCCCATACTACCTACCACATCTACCCATACTTTCCACACGGACTATCCCGGAGCTCCTATGTAGCTACTCGACCTTCTCGTTCACCAATTTCCCTTGCGCGCTCGCTCCCCAGCGAAATTCTCTACTTTGCCAGTGCACTCATCTGGCTAAGGTTACTCCCTAGGCTCTTCCTAGATTCCCACACTTCTCTACCATCAGCTGCTGAAGAGCTCCTAATGATGCCATCCATCTACCTCCTGAATATCGTCATATTCGCTTGGTAGCTGACTCCCATCATCGAGAGTTCCACAAAGCACGAAGCAAGCAGCATTCGAGCATCGAAGAATATATATGACTCACTCTGGGTGATAACTCCGCTTGCTCTGCTCATCCTCAAAAGTACCACCGAACTCTGCAACTCTTCCCCTCGCGGGTTCTAACTATTCTTTCTCTAAGTACCACAGTACTCATCTAGGTATCTCCCCTAGATTACTCCTCTACTCAAATCCCCTAAAGGATTCCAACTAAATATTCTCACTCATCACATACTCAAAAGCACATCGCATATAACAGCAATTCCTAGGCTAAGGCATCACAAATCAGGCCACTCTAGTCCTAAGATATGGAATACCTAGCCTGTCTCTAGCATACAATAATATATCATAAAGTGCATCATAAATATCTCATAACACAAAAGTAAGGGTATTTTGGGAAATCAGCATTCGGGCTCTGGCTGATTGTACACACTGCTCTTTCTCGTTTTCTCTTTGAACTCTTATTCGCTTTAGAAAATTATTTCTTTGAAAACTTTTCTTACTTCCTCAGTTTCAGTCCAGAATTACCCGAAGGCGCATCCGAATCCCTCAAACCAAGGCTCTGATACCAACTTGTAACACCGAAATTTTCAAAACAATTTTTCATTTTAAAATAACCGTTTAATTGTAAAAAAAACACTTTGCTGAAAGTCTCATTCATAATCTAATTACAAAACATAACTCCATTTTCACTTGCATAATAAACCAGGATCCTCAAAACATGACTCTTTCTCTGGTGTGTACAATCGAGCCGGTGCCATCCCGTGATCCTGAGAGAAACCTGAAACACATAACACAAAACATTGTAAGGACGAAGCTTAGTGAGTTCCCCAAAATACCACACATACATATATTAGCCACTCGAGGCTATAACTCTGTGTGTTCGTGGACCCTACTCTATGAACCCTCTGGTTCTAACTCTGTGAACCCTCCGGTTCTAACTCTGGGAACCTTCCGGTTCCAACTCTGTAAACATGCACATCATAAATCACATAGAAATAATGCAGTACAACACATAACACGCATATAGCATACAAATACTCTATCACATAACTCTGATTACCTACTCAAGGTAAAGTATAGTGCGACGACTCACCTGGCAAGCAGAAAGCAGATATCCCCACACTTGAATCTCAAACTTGCCACCGCCTAACACATAAGGCAAATACTCTCATGAATATAACTCTCGAGTCTAGGATCAACCCTCTCTGGACACCCTCTTAAGGGTAAAAGACCATTTTGCCCCTCTCTTGGCCCAAAGGCCACATCGCTGACCAAACCCTAAAAGTCAACAAAAGTCAACGGTCAACTTTGACCGGACTCGGCGAGTGCACTAGGGCGACTCGGCGAGTCTACACGTGTCCACTGACTCCCTTGGATCCTCTCTTGACACGTCGAGTATTTCACCACGACTCAACTCGCCGAGTCTCAAGAACAACTCGGCAAGTTCCAGCTTGACTCAGTCCACCTGTCAACCCTCTCTAACTCTCCCTGACTCACTGAGTCATCCCTTAACTCAGCAAGACCACTTGCTGAGTGGTTAGGACAATCTTCATGCTACTCGCCGAGTCTGTTCTTCGGACTCAACGAGTCCATGCCATGCATCGACTCAATCTCGCTTCTGAGGTCAGATCCACTCCAACAACTCATAGATCTAGCCCTCCCAAGCACATTCATCATCTAAAGTCTCAATCTTGGCTACCAAGCAATGCCTACAAGGCCTCTTTTGATGAAATGACATCTAAAATGGAAACCTAAGTCTCCAACTCAAAAGGAAAGGCATAAAGCATGTCATTTGGGACTCTCTGGACCTACTAAGGTCCAGATCTAGGTACCATTTCCCCATGGAACCTCTCATACTCCAATTACAAGGCAAACAAGGCATGAAGAAACCCTAGATTTGGCCATATCAAGAAAAACACGAGAATAAGCTCTGAATGTTACCTCAATTAGCTTCCTCTGTCGAAATGGGAGTAGATCTAAGCTCCCCAACTCCCTTAGCTTGGCTTTCCTCTTCCCTTCTTGCAAATACACACAAAAATGGTGAATAAGGGCCTCTTATCTCACTTACAAGAACTCTCAACTACTCTGGTGCTCCCAAGGTCGAAGGTAGCCGCAATGAAGGCCATAAGGTCCCTTAAATAGGGCTCAGGACCGGGAATTTAGGGTTTCATTAAACAGCGTGGACTCACCGAGTCCATTCCTTGGACTCGCCGAGTCCAGGCGCGAACCCGCGTCCAAAACCGCGATCCTACTCGGCGAGTTTGAGCTCCAACTCGCCGAGTCCCCTCACAAAACACCAAAAAAAATATATGAATAAATAACACCTGGGGTTCCGGGCTGTTACAGAAGCAAGCCCGAAGCCCCGAAGTTCTCGAGAAAATAATCTTATCAGTCGAAACCCTACCCACATAAAGCTCGTATTTGAACTAAAAATCCCCGATTTTGTCAAAGAAAGTCATATCTAGAAATGAAGTGCTGCCCAAATCAGCATTTTATCATTCGGTTATTTCACAGTGAGTTTAATATAGGGACATTTATATATTATCTGTTATATGTGCGATGTGCTTTCCTGTATTATTCTGGTATTGGTTTTATACCTTTAATCATGTAGAGCATGTCTCGTATAACTTACGGTATTGGCTTTTAGCCTTTGGCCATGTAGAGCGTGTCTCGTATCACTTTTGATATTTGTATGCCTTTGCCCATGTAGAGCATGTCTCGTATAACTTCTGGTATTGGCTTTGTGCCTTTGGCTATGTAGAGCATGTCTCGTATAACTTTTGGTATTGGAATCAGGCTAGGTACGGCTGAAAGCCTGTTCTAGCAAAATGATAATCAGAAATTGTTTATTTTCTGTGCCACTTGGGCTGAAGCTTTATGATGTATATCATGTTGAAATTATTGTGTCTCATTGATCGTAAATCTTTGAATCAAATCATTAGTTGATATGGAAAGCATGTTCTTTGTCCCTCTTTGCTTCTGTTATATATATATATATATATATATATATATATATATATATATATATATATATATATATATATATATATATATATGGCATAGCGTTATATTGTAATTGTTATTGAACTCACTAAGCGTCACCCCCTTTTCCCTCACAATGTTTAACTATTTTAGGTGATAAGCATCCCGTATAGACATGTACTGTTGGAAGATTTAGAATAGATTATAATATTACTTTTGGACTTATGTTCATATATGTATATGAATTATAAATTCCTGGGTAGTTATATAATATATATATATATATATATATATATATATATATATATATATATATATATATATATAACCTTGTAAAAGCTTTAATAGTCGGTTTATATCTAGACTCTTGTAATCAGACCATCTATGTAAAATATGTTTATGAATATGAATATAGCATGTTTGGAATAATATGGTAAGGTTTTAGAGAAGGGGTCTCCCATTGATATATTAAGTACGATTAATAGATAGACCATGATTGATGTATTGGTCATGATTGAATGATAGATTATAATAGAGAGATTGATTCCTATTAAGAGAATGATTAACTTTTATAGGGAGAGACTTATTAACACTGAGATAGATAGACTATGATAAAGATAGATACTTTATAACTAAGAGATAAAGCTTAATTAATAGATTGATTGAGAGACAGATTATTGATTGAGAGACAGATTATTGATTGAGAGATAAAGCTTAATTGATAGATGGATTGTGAATGAGATATTTATCTTGATTTATTGAGAGAGAGAAAGAGAGAGAGAGAGAGAGAGAGAGAAAGAAAGAGAGGGAGAAAGATAATTAATCGAGAGAGTGAAAATGACTGGGAGATAAGTCTTTGACTGAGAAATAGATCATATATTTAGCGAAAAAATCGAGAAACCGATTAAAACCGACGAAACCAGAACCGAAAAAACCGAAACCGAAGCAAAACCGACGGTTAGGGTTTGATATTTTTAAAAACCGAAAAATTGGGTTCGGGTTCGGTTTCGGTTTTTACCTAGAAACCGACCCATCCAACCCGAGAAACCGACCCATACTTAACACCGACAAACAGACCCATCCAACCCGAGAAACCACCCATACTTGATTGTGTTTTTGTTGTAATAGACTATTTCGGGCTTTGGTTGTAACTTGTAATAGATTATTTGTTGTAAGACTCATGTTTTTTTGAAGTATTTAACTTCAATTTGGTTTTTTTTTTTTTAAGTATTTAGCTTGTTGTTTCGTTTACAGAAAATGGGTTAAAACCCAAAACCCATGGGTTTAAACCCAGAACCCATGAGTATATGGGTTGAACTAAAGAAACCGAAAAACCGACCAAACCGACCTTAGAACCGGAGAAACCGAACCGACCACAAACCGATCCTATTGGGTTCTGAAAACTAGAAACTGACCATTTATGAGTTGGGTTGGGTTTGGGTCCAAAACCGACCCATGCACAACCCTAATAAATTATTACTGAGAGATAGGTTATGAAAACACCACTAATTGATATAAATTAATTGCTACATATGCGAGACAAGCTATAATATGATTTATATGATTATATTATTGTATTTGTTATTTACTAAGCTAAGAGGCTTATGGTGTTATGATGATTTGTTTTGCAGGTTTATATTTGTGACGCCTGACTCGATCATATACTTGAGGCCAGTACAATCCTTGTGATAATTAATTGTATTCCAGTGTGCTAATGTACACCAGAAATATTATAAAATTTTAAAATGAAATTTTTGGGATGTACTTGGTATGAAATCTTGGACGTTATATTCTTCATCCCTCACAGTGACGATTCGTCAATATTGTGTTCTTCATCCTTCAATGTGGCTATCATAAGCCATCATTCTTGAAGGCTTTTATTATAACATCGCAATTTAAAAAAAATACAACACATTTCTTATTGAATAAAATTTGGAAAACTCTTTATTAAAATCCAAACTCAAGTAACGAATGTAAAATAATACAACATAGCGGAAGTCTGATGACAAAAATAAAACATAATATCTAAAAATCATGAGTGTCATGAGTAATCATAAAAAACATAAATAAACTTAAATACAAACATTTTTGTAGTCAAGTCGGGCCCTTCACCTTATCCACCTCCGACGGTCCTAAAACGCTTAGTGAATACACAAAATCTACACAATCTACTATGGATACGTAAGCATATAACCACGTAAGGATATAATAGTTTCCTCTTACGAAGCTATAATTGTTACCTCTTGTGAAGCCATAAAATGTTGCCCCTAACAGATCTATAAATTGTTGCCCTTATTGGTGCTATAAACTATTGCCTCTTATGAAGCTATAAATTGTAGACACTTACGAAGCTATAAAATGTTGCCCCTTACGGATCCATAAGTTGTTGCCCATAATGGAGTTATTAATTGTTTCCCCGAACTGCACACATACGAGTACATACCATACAACACATAATATATTGCATATAGTAGTGGAACTCATCTACAGTGAAGATAACTGCACGTAACTAGTGGGATGTGGACTAAGAGGCAAATCAAGTTCTGATTAACCTACATACACTTCCAATAATTACTTCCAGTTTTAGAACCATTAATTCTACTTAATTATACTAGTTTAATACTTCATTTAAATTACATTTTATGATTAGTAATCTGTGTTGGGATGTATTTAACACTTCGATTCTAAAATGACTAAATTGGCAATGTAAGCATTTTAAATTTGAATAATGTAAAACTAATTTATTTTTACCAATGATCATTTTGCATGAACATGAAAGATTTAATAATAACCATAGAAAGGATCAAGAGTTACCAACTTTCGAAGACTTTGAATCCTCTTGGGGGGTTGGAAGTTGATGGAGATGGCAAGAACACAAAATAGAGTTCCTCTAGAGAAGTTCACCAACAATTTGCAACACCTTCGATGCTACTCCGCTCTTTGCAATATAAAGCTCTTAAACCTTTTAGAACAAAACTAACTTTTTTCTTAAAGGAGAGTATGAAGTATTTAAACCTTTTAATTCTAGACTTAACCCTTTAAGAGAGAAAGAAGAGATGTGACGGTTCACGTAAGCAATAGAAAGAGGAAGATGAAATCCCTTATGCCTAATTCTTTATCCAATGTATCTTGACACTTTTAGACACATGTACCTCTTACATCCCCACGCTTAACAGTAAAAAGAGGACATGCTTCATAAAGCATGAAAATATTTATTTATTAAACAACAATCGTAAGTTGTAACACCCGGACATCGGTCTTCAAATCCGCCTTGAAAAGGAATACCCGATAAGCTTTGAATACTCATTTGTACATTCCCCCCCCCCCCCCCCCTTTATAATCAACAAATGATTATAAAACTCACAAAAGATGAGAAGCGCTCGAGGAATAAACTTGATGAAACTTCCCCTCAATGTATGACAAAAATATAACCACAAAAATCTTGCACGAAAAACAATCACGAAAAGCTAAGAAAAATTTCCAAACTTTGGGAAAATTTCGACTTTTGGGTGAGAGTTGCAAGAATTTCGACACTTGGTAAAAATGGTTAATTTCACGAATTGTGCAGGGACACGTTGCGACAAATCAGCTTCAAATGCGAAACTTTACCCCAAATGTGAATGTAGCACCTGGTTCTTGGTATGTATTCTGTTATTAAATCTTCATTTATTTTTGCATTTTTGGCCTTGGACTCAGCGAGTCGAAGGACTGACTCACCGAGTAAAAGCAGGATGAGACGCGGGGTTTAAGTTGCGGACTCAGCGAGTCGAGTCCCGAACTCGGCGAGTAGCCACTGTTTGGACAAAAACCTTAATCCAAGGGTTTGCACCCTATTTAAGCGACCTTATGCAGCCTCCTTTCCCCCTTTATGCTCCCAAACACTCCTCATAGCAACCCTAGCCGTTTTTGTGAAGATCTAAGGCTTTTTGAGTGATTCTTGTGAGTTTTGGTCTCAAGGAAGAAGGAAGAGCATAGAAGGATCAAGAGGGGACTGAAGGATTCGAGTTTGGTTCATCATTTGTAGTCTTTGAAAGGTATAAAGTCTGAACCTTGCTCATTCTTTTGTTAGATCCCTCTTTGGGGTGATTTAAGGCATTTATAAGCCATTTTCGGTGGCCAACTGTAACACTCGTGTTTCTAGCCTAGGCATCTATATTGAGTTGATAGTCTAGATTAACCTTTGTAACTCATTTTGAAGAAATGAAAAGGAATTATGTGAATATTATGTGAATTATGTGTTTTATGCTTAATTATTAGGGCTTAATTAATTAAGAATAAAAATAAGCATCAAAATTAAAGTGTAAGATAAGCCCGATATCTTTACATAAAGTTGTAGTGGTCAAAACAAGGTTTTCGGGGATATAAAGAATACCAAAATCCGAGTTATAACGAAGAAGTTATGACCTGTCGAAGTTTCGCGACAAAACCGGCACGGTTCCGAATGTTGTAAAAAGTGAGTTTTCAATAAACTACTTTTTAGCCTTAGTAATCTAAACGAAAGTCGTAGTATTCGTCAAACCGAGAAGTTCGATAAAAAGAACGCCCAAATCTGACTTCGGATGAGGAAGTTATAATTTTTCGAAATTTCAGCTTAGGAGTAGACAGCTAAAAACTCGAATTTTAGATCAAGTGATTTTTAGCCGACACAACCTAAACGAGAATCGAATGTCTCGTCATTAGGAGCACAACGGTAAAAAGTCTGACGAAAACGGACGTCGGATGAAGAAGTTATGAATTTTTAAAGGATTTCCTGTCCCGGTCTGTTAAAAATAATAATATAAAATGTAAAATCAAAATTAGCCGACAAAGTCTAAACGGAAGTTGTATAGCGTAATTTTAGCTACACGTGCATATAAAGAACGTCAAAAACGGAGCTCGTATACGAAAGTTATGGATTTTAGAAGTTTTGGCGCGAAAAACGAGAAAAATCCCCAAAACCGAGGAATTTCGCGCACGTGGACTTCGGCCACGTCACCCTCGCTTCGCATCCGGCGCGTGTCCAGAAATTGCTGAGTCACCGAAGCCACCTGGCGAGGCGTGTTATAATCTTCTCGAGTCTGAGGTTCGGTCCAGTAGAAATGCGACGCGTGCCTCTTTCCCTCGTGCGTCCGAACCCTCGCAGGTGCCACGAACCCCCTCATCGGATCCGGACATCGGTCCAATCACCAGCTGCCAGCGAGGCCTTCGCATGCGCAGCCCACATGCGAGCCACCCCCCTGCGAGCTTCAGATCTGCTGCCGCGTGTCTTCTTCCTGATCGGCCGATCAGAAGCCTCGCCCCTATAAATAGAAGGGTGCAAGACCTCCCGGGTAACTTTGAAAATTTGTCAATTTTAACCCCTAAACCCATATTTTCCTCATCTTAACATCCCGCAACGCCCCGGTATCGATTGTAAAGCCCGGAATACTCCACGAAGTGCCCAAGAAGCCCGGAAAATTTATCTTTTCGGTTTCGAAGCCCGACTTTTGCAAAGCCCGGTTTCTCAATAAAACTCCCGGTTTTATTAGAAACGATCGTTTTAGGAAACGAATTGCTGCCCGATTATCATCAAATCATGTGAGTGTATAGTCACTTTCAGTTTACACATAGATATGAAGTATTTTCCTTATAATACGTGCTATGTGTAAATATATTAATTGTTTATTTGATGTGACTGTTCTGTTGATGTTTTATACAAGTTTTAAACTGTATAAGTATTTTTATCTACAAATATGTTGGGTAGAACATGGATAGATAGTGATGTGTGATAAAAATAAAATTGATGAGAGGCCTCGATGTGTTTTGAGATCAAGTCATCTAGCGGAGTTTGGATGACGACCACGAACTTTCTAAACAGTCCAGTGGGAAACATTAGCAGGTCCGCAACCTGTAGGTGTTAATGAACTAAGAGTGTTCATTTGTTGTACTCCACCCCCCTCATGGTTGCCTTTAGGACATGTATGGCTGAGGAAACCCCTTTGCAGTAGTGTCCATCCCGATGATATTCTTTAGGCTAGGTCCCTTGTGAAAAGTGTTTAGGAACGTAAAGTGAGGATAACGGGAACGGGTAATCAGGGTTATTGTTGATTGGTGAACTTAATAAGTTTATTATTATTGTGGGTTGAAAACCCTATATGCTCACCAGGCTCCCAAGCCTGACCCACTCAGCTTTTTATGTTACAGGTAGTGGACCCCGAGCATAGTCGGAGGATGACGAGAGATTTTTGGATTATAGGCCAATAGATGTAAATAACTGTTGAAAGACTTATAATGTTTTGTTTATGCTTTTGATCTGTATCGGAACATGACATCCCGAGGTTTTGATATATATATATATATATATATATATATATATATATATATATATATATATATATATATATATATATATATGGAAAACATATACCTTCTTAATGAAGGGTTTTGATAAACTTTTATCATATTTTGTTTGGGGACGAATTTCACAACATCTTTTGAAAAGATTTCTCTGATTTTATTTTAAAAAGCATAAATTAAATCGGTCTTTTCTGTCCGAGAAATTAGGGGATGTCACAGTTGGTGTGAGAGCATTAGTTTAAGCGAACTAAGAAATTGTAGAATTTCTAGACTTGAACTTAGAATGCTAAGTGATGATTGTGAGATGAATGTCTACCATATTTTAGACACGAGCACTAGTTTATTTTAGGGAAGATGCCTAAAATGCCCTTATGTGATAAATGCTATGTGTTTGCCATGTGTGCCATTATTTGTTCGGATCTATGGTCTATTGCCGACCGGATCTAGAAACCTTATGTGTATAGGATTCTAAGCATATGATTACGAGATTAGAACTAACATGTAAACGTTTCAGAGTGATAAGGGAATTGACATGTCTAGCAAGGAAAAAGACGTAAATTCGCCTTATTCGTTATATAGATTGTAATGGCCAGAACTCGTAGTGGAGCTGCAAATGCGAATGGAAACAGGTATCAATAGCCTCAAACTCAAGTAGTTGAGCAAGTACCTGTTGTAGGAGCTGCACCTGAGCCAATGACGATGGCTGGGGTACAAGCAATAATCTAGATGATGTTAGATCGCCAAATGGAGGAGACAAGGCGATTACTACAACAACATAGGGAAGAGACTATGATGCCTGTTGAACAGCCCGTATTGAATGAAGGGCAATCAGTAGGAGGGAACTACAGTGGGACTCTTGGTCAAGCCAACCCACCGATAGTTAGACAAAAAAACCAAGATGGAGGAGTTGCTGGACGCGGATGCAAATACAAAGATTTCATGGCATCTAAACCGCCGTGTCTATTTGGGAGTCCGACACCGGTGGAAGTCATGAATTGGATCTCCGAAATGGAGACGATGTTTGAAAGTTGTGAGTGCAGCAACAAACAAAAGACCGCACTTGCAATCCCTCTGTTAAAGTCTGGTGTGTTGAGCTGGTGGAAGTTACTAGCTGATTCGATGCCCAAGGGTGAAGCTAGTAAGATGTCTTGGGAAGAATTTGTGGTACAACTGAAATTACAGTACTGCTCTGAGCAGGATCTTCTGGAAATCAATAATGAGTTCCAGAATTTAAAGAAAGGAAAGATGAGCGTTACTGAATACGCTGCTAGTTTTATGGAAAAGATGAAGCTTGTTCCTCATCTAGTTCCAACTGAACTCTCTAAGGTCAACAAGTTTGCCCTCGGATTACCAACAGACTTTGGTCCGATGGTTAAGCAAGCAACCACTTTGAAAGCCGCCATCTGGGCTGCTAAGAATGTTGAGGTTCAGATTAAAGAGAAGGGTCTGGAGAGGGCAGAAGTTGGTGAAAAGAGATAATTTGAAGGAACTTCGGGTTCCAACAAGAAAAGCAAATTTTCTAAGTCCAAGAAGTTTGGAGGAGGAGGAGGTGAAGTGAAATGGTGTGAGAAGTGCAAGAAAAAGCACTTTGGGAGATGTAGTGAGGAGGTGACTTGCTTCAAATGTGGAAAGACTGGGCATTATGCCAACGTGTTTCCGTCCGACAAGAGGGTATGTTTTGAGTGCCATGAAGTAGGGCATGTTCTTAAAGACTGTCCAAAGAGGAAGGATTCCACAAAGCCCAATCTACCACCAAAGCCGAAGGCGAGAGCCTTTCAGATGACACTTGAAGCCGTAAAAGAAGAAGTCGATGTCGCTTCAGGTACCTTTCTTGTAAACGAATTGCCTGCCCAAATTTTGTTTGATTCTGGAGCTAGTTACTCCTTTATATCACATGAATTTGGTAGAAAGCTAGCTTTGCCTGTAGATAGGCTATTTAAGGCCTTATTAGTCGAGATTGCTAGTGGCAAGTTTGTACCTGTTAGTCATCGTATGAAAAACATCCTCATTGACTTTGATGGGAATAAGTTCCACGTGGAATTATTGCCTATCGGGTTAAATGGATTCGACATAGTTTTAGGAATGGATTGGCTTAGCGCCAACGATGCAAAAATATTATGTAGAATGAAGATAGTAAAAGTAAACCTGCCAGGGAAAGAGTCGTTTATGATGTATGGAGACAAACGCAGAGTAAATTCTGGAATCATTTCCCTAATGAAAGCCAGAAAGTGTTTGGCCAAAGGATGTACATCATATCTAGCGTTTGTGATCGATGCTAAGATGGAAAAGAAGGAGGTGCAGAATATTCCAGTGGTGTGTGATTATCCGGAAGTCTTTCCCGAAGATCTTCCGGGATTGCCCCTAATCGACAAGTAGAATTTCGTATCGACTTGTTACCAGGAACGAAGCCGATAGCAAAAGCACCATATCGATTAGCACCAACAGAGATGAAAGAACTTATGACACAACTTCAGGAGTTATTGGACAAGGGTTTTATTCGACCTAGTTCATCGCCCTGGGGAGCCCCTGTGTTATTTGTAAAGAAGAAAGACGGAAGCATGAGAATGTGCATCGATTACAGAGAGCTGAACAAAGTGATGATAAAGAACAAGTACCCGTTGCCAAGGATCGATGACTTGTTCGACCAGTTACAGGGTTCGAGCTATTTCTCAAAGATCGATCTTAGGTCGGGATACCATCAACTAAAGGTGAGAGAGCAGGATATCGAAAAGACTGCGTTTAGAACAAGATATGGACACTATGAATTTTTGGTTATGTCGTTCGGACTAACCAATACCCCAACAGCTTTCATGGATTTGATGAATAGGGTTTGTTAACCATTCCTAGATAAATCCGTGATAGTATTCACAGACGACATCTTGATTTATTCAAAGAGCAAGCAGGAGCATGAAAAGCATCTGCATGAAGTGCTAGAAGTCCTGAAAAAGGAGAAGTTGTATGCAAAGTTGTCCAAATGTGAATTTTGGATTCAAGAAGTCCAATTTCTAGGTCATGTGGTTAACCAAGAAGGAATAATGGTTGACCCAGCAAAGATTAAAGTTGTGATGAAGTGGGAACAACCAAAAAGTCTTACGGAGATTCGAAGCTTTTTAGGATTAGCTGGATATTACTGAGGGTTTATCCAAGGCTTTTATTCGATTGCTACTCCATTAATAGCTTTGACCCACAAAGGAGCTACTTATGCTTGGAATGAGAAGCATAAGGAAGCCTTTGAGAAATTGAAGAAGAGATTGTGTGAAGCACCGATTCTTTCGTTTCCTGAAGGAGTTGATGACTTTGCAGTTTATAGCGATGCGTCTGGAGTTGGGTTAGGTTGTGTTCTGACCCAAAGGGATAAAGTGATAGCATATGCATCGAGGCAATTGAAGGAACATGAAAAGAACTACCCCACTCACGATCTGGAGTTGGCAGCGGTTGTATTCGCCCTAAAGATATGGAGGCATTATCTTTATGGCACAAAGTGTAAACTTTTCACTTATCATAAGAGTCTCCAATATCTCTTTAATCAGAAGGAATTGAACATGAGGCAACGACGTTGGCTAAAGTTACTCAAGGACTACAACTGTGAGATACTTTACCACCCTGGTAAAGAAAATGTTGTTGTTGATGCTCTCAGTCGGAAGGTAAGCCTTGAAAACAAAATGCCAAGAGCGTTGAGAATTGAAGTTGTCTCGACAATTGTGGAAAGTATAAAGAAAGCTCAAAAGGAAGCTTTGGAGAAAAATAACCGAAAGGAAGAACGTTTGGGCAAAACGTTAGTGTTCGGTACAAACAACCAAGGGTTGAAGGTATTCCAAGATAGGATTTGGGTACCTAAGACGGTCGGAGTAAGAGATCTTCTGATGGAAGAAGCTCACAAGACCATGTACTCGATTCATCCCGGCAGTACAAAAATGAATAGGGATTTAAAGCCCAATTATTGGTGGCCGGCGATGAAGCTCGATGTTGCTAAGTATGTGGCCGAGTGTGTAACTTGTGCTAGGGTTAAGGCACAACATCAGAAACCATATGGGAGTTTAGAACCTTTACCCGTACCCATGGGTAAATGGGAAGACATCACCATGGATTTTGTGACTAAACTGCCCAGAACAAGGAACGGTCACGACATGATTTGGGTGGTCGTTGATCGCTTCACTAAGAGTGCGCATTTCATAACAGCCAAAGAGAAGTGGTTTATGGATAAACTTGCGACTTCTTACGTGAAGGAAATTGTGAGGCTTCACGGTGTTCCATTAACGATTGTGTCCGATCGTGATAGCCGTTTTACCTCGAGATTTTGGAGGAGTCTACTAGAGGAATTGGGTACCAAGTTGTGTTTGAGTACAGGTTACCATCCGCAAACCGATGGTCAGAGCAAACGAACGATTCAAACATTGGAGGATATGCTAAGAGCATGTACCCTAGAATTCCAAGGTAACTGGGATGAACACTTACCTCTAGTAGAATTTCCCTATAATAATAGTTTCCACTCAAGCATTAAGATGGCACCTTATCACGCTTTGTATGGAAAAAAGTGTCGAACGCCATAATGTTGGCTGGAAGCTGGGGAAAAGCAGTTTATGGGACCTGAAATAGTCCATGAGACTGCTGAAAAGTTGAAAATGATAAGGGAAAGGATGTTAGCTTCTCAAGATCGACAAAAGAGTTATGCTGACAAGAAAAGACAACCGATAACCTTTGAAGTTGGAGATTCGGTTTTACTTAAAGTCCCGCCGTGGAAGGGACTTATAAGATTTGGGAAACGAGGAAAGTTGAGTCCAAGGTTTATTGGACCGTTCAAAGTTCTTCAAAAGATCGGGAATCAAGCTTACAAGCTAGAGTTACTGGAAGAACTAGAGGGTATTCATAACACCTTTCATGTGTGTTACTTGAGAAAGTTCACGGGAGATGTGCCCGACATAATTCCGATTTCTGAGTTAAGGTTGGATGAAAACAAGAGGTAGATCGAAGAACCTGAGGCAATCGTTGACCGTAAGACTATGAAGTTATGACGCAAGATGGTCGATTTAGTGCTTGTGCACTGGAAACATAAGAATGGACCAAATCTCACTTGGGAAATGGAGAGTGACATGATGAGTCGTTACCCGCAGTTGTTTGGTGATATGTGATTCCGGGGACGGAATCATCCTAAGGGGGAGAGAATTGTAACACTCTTGTTTCTAGCCAAGGCATCTATATTGAGTTGATAGTCTAGGTTAACCTTTGTAACTCATTTTGAAGAAATGAAAAGGAATTATGTGAATATTATGTGAATTATGTGTTTTATGCTTAATTATTAGGGCTTAATTAATTAAGAATAAAAATAAGTGTCAAAATTAAAGTGTAAGATAAGCCTGATATCTTTACATAAAGTTGTAGTGGTTGAAACAAGGATTTTGGGGATATAAAGAATACCAAAATCCGAGTTATAACGAAGAAGTTATGACATGTCGAAGTTTCGCGACAAAACCGGCACGGTGCCGAATGTCGTAAAAAGTGAGTTTTCGATAAACTACTTTTTAGCCTTAGTAATCTAAACGAAAGTCGTAGTATTTGTCAAACCAAGAAGTTCGATAAAAAGAACGCCCAAATCTGACTTCGTATGAGAAAGTTATGATTTTTCGAAGTTTCAACTTAGCAGTAGACAGCTAAAAACTCGAACTTTAGATCGAGCGATTTTTAGCCAACACAACCTAAACGAGAATCGAAGGTCTCGTCATTAGGAGCACAACGGTAAAAAGTCTGACGAAAACGGACGTCGGATGAAGAAGTTATGATTTTTTTACGGTTTTCCTGTCCCGGTCTGTTAAAAATAATAATATAAAATTTAAATTCAAAATTAGCCGACAAAGTCTAAACGGAAGTTGTAGAGCGTAATTTTAGCTACGTGTGCATATAAAGAACGTCAAAAACGGAGCTCGTATGCGAAAGTTATGGATTTTAGAAGTTTTGGCGCGAAAAACGAGAAAATCCCCAAAACCGAGGAATTTCGCACACGTGGACTCGCTTCGCATCCGACGCGTGTCCAAAAATTGCTGAGTCACCGAAGCCACCTGGCAAGGCGTGTCATAATCTTCTCGAGTCCGAGGTTCGGTCCAGTAGAAATGCGACGAGTGCCTCTTTCCCTCGTGCGTTCGAACCCTCGCAGGTGCCACGAACCCCTTCATCGGATCCGGACTTCGGTCCAATCAACAGCTGCCAGCGAGGCCTTCGCATGCGTAGCCCACGTGCGAGCCACCCCCCTGTGAGCTTCGGATCTGCTGCCGCGTGTCTTCTTCCTAACCGTCCGTTCAGAAGCCTCGCCCCTATAAATAGAAGGGTGCGAGACCTCCCAGGTAACTTTGAAAATTTGTCAATTTTAACCCCTAAACCCATATTTTCTTCATCTTAACATCCCGCAAAGCCCCGGTATCGATTGTAAAGCCTGGAATACTCCACGAAGTGCCCAAGAAGCCCAGAAAATTTATATTTTCGGTTTCGAATCCCGACTTTTGCAAAGCCCGGTTTCTCAATAAAAATCTCGGTTTTATTATAAACGATCGTATTTTTATCTACAAATATGTTGGGTAGAACATGGATAGATAGTGATGTGTGATAAAAATAAAATTGATGAGAGGTCTCGATGTGTTTTGAGATCAAGTCATCTAGCGGAGTTTGGATGACGACCACGGACTTTCTAGACAGTCCAGTGGGAACCATTAGCATGTCCGCAACCTGTAGTTGTTAATGAAATAAGAGTGTTCATTCGCTGTACTCCATCCCCCTCATGGTTGCCTTTAGGACATGTATGGCTGAGGAAACCCCTTTGCAGTAGTGTCCATCCCGATGATATTCTTTAGGCTAGGTCCCTTGTGAAAAGTGTTTAGGGACGTAAAGTGAGGATAACGGGAACGGGTAATCAGGGTTATTATTGATTGGTGAACTTAATAAGTTTATTATTATTGTGGGTTGAAAACCCTATATGCTCACCAGGCTCCCAAGCCTGACCCACTCAGCTTTTTATGTTACACGTAGTGGACCCCGAGCATAGTCGGAGGATGACGAGAGATTTTTGGATTATAGGCCAGTAGTTGTAAATAACTGTTGAAAGGCTTATAATGTCTTGTTTATGCTTTTAATCTGTATCGGAACATGACATCCCGAGGTTTTTATATATATATATATATATATATATATATATATATATATATATATATATATATATATATATATATATGGAAAACATATACCTTCTTAATGAAGGGTTTTGATAAACTTTTATCATATTTTGTATGGGGACGAATTCCGCAACATCTTTTCAAAAGATTTCTCTGATTTTATTTTAAAAAGCATAAATTAAATCGGTCTTTTCTGGCTGAGAAATTAGGGGATGTCACGCCAACCATGCTTGCAAACATGGTTGGGGGTTTGGGCTTCGTTATCATGTCATTTTATAAGCCACAAGACAAATCTAGGTTGCTTTTTGCACCAAGGAAGGCCCCATGCAAAAAAGAACCATTATAGAGCCTTTTAAGCTCTAATGTCCCATGCATGCACGTAAGGTTTGTAACTATACGTGCTAGATTGATTTTAGGGGCCTGGATCTATCATTTGGTTAAGTGTTGTACATCTGAAATTGAAGTTCTTAGGAAGGAATGTGATAGACTCGGCGAGTCCATTTCCTGGACTCGGCGAGTCCAAGGGGTTTGGTCCCATATCAGTGAGGGTCATAAGGACCGGTTGAGTGTGGAAGGGTTGTAGGAGTCCCGTGGAGTAACCCAACGTTCTAGACTAAGCAAAGTGTTCTGGAAATTCAAGGTACTCGATGAGTGCATGAACGGACTCGGCGAGTCCAAGACAATCTTCATGGAACTCGGCGAGTTGTTCATCAACTCGGCAAGTCTTAGCCCTGCCAGAGGGCATGGAGGATTTTGTTGTGTACTGCGATCCATCTATCGCACGTTTGGGAGCGGTATTGATGCAGAGAGGGCATGTGATCGCCTACGCGTCGAGGCAGCTAAAGCCTTACGAGGCGAACTACCCGACGCATGATTTGGAGCTGGGGGCTGCGGGCATGCGTTTTAGATTTCGGAGGTAGTTGGGATACCTACCTCCTGTTGGCGGAGTTCTCGTATAATAACAGCTATCGTGCGAGTATCGACCGTCCTCCCTTCGAGATGTTATATGGGAGGAGGTGCAGGACCCCGATATATTGGGGCGAGGTTGGCCAGAGAGTCATGGGGAGCACCGAAGTAGTGCTCAAGACGACAGAGAAGATTCAGCAGGTCCAGAGCAGGCTTCAGACTGCTCAGAGTCGGCAGAAAAGTTACGCCGATAAGCGTCGATCAGACCTGGAATTCCAGGCCGGGGATATGGTTCTCCTGAAAGTGTCGCCATGTAAGGGCGTCATCCGATTCAGGAAGCGGGGCAAGTTGGGCCCTAGGTATATCGGACCGTTCAGGGTTGTTGCCCGAGTGGGCAAGGTGGCGTACCGGCTGGATCTACCAGCTGAACTCAGTCAGATCCACAACACCTTTCACGTCTCTCAACTGCGGAAGTGCCTAGTGGACGATAAGGCGGTGGTACCCTTTGAGGACATTCAGGTTGATGGTAGCCTGTGGCGATCCTTGACCGGAAGTCGAAGGATCTAAGGAACAAGAGAGTAGAACTCGTGAAGGTGCAGCGGCAGCATCGGAAGGGGTTGGATCAGACTTGGGAGCCGGTGAGTGAGATGATGGAGCACTACCCCGAGCTGTTTCTGGATCGAGCGGCATACTTCGAGGACGAAGTCTAGAATAAGTGGGGTAGATTTGTAGCACTTGGTTCTTGGTATATATTCTGTTATTAAATCTTCATTTATTTTTGCATTTTTTGCCTTGGACTTGGCGAGTCGAAGGACTGACTCACCGAGTAGAAGCGGGATGAGGCGCGGGGTTTAAGTTGCGGACTCGGCGAGTAGCCGCTGTTTGGACAAAAACCCTAATCTAGGGGTTTGCACCCTATTTAAGAGACCTTATGCAGCCTCCTTTCCCCCTTTATGCTCCCAAACACTCCTCATAGCAACCCTAGCCGTTTTTGTGAAGATCTAAAGCTTTTTGAGTGATTCTTGTGGGTTTTGGTCTGAAGGAAGAAGGAAGAGCATATAAGGATCAAGAGGGGACTAAAGGATTCGAGTTTGGTTCATCATTTGCAGTCTTTGGAAGGTATAAAGTCTGAACCTTGCTCATTCTCTTGTTAAATCCCTCTTTGGGGTGATTTAGGGCTTTTATAAGCCATTTTTGGTGGCCAACCATGCTTGCAAACATGTTTGGTGGTTTGGGCTTTGTTATCATGTCATTTTATAAGCCACAAGTCAAATCTAGGTTGCTTTTTGCACCAAGGAAGGCCCCATGCAAAAAAGAACCATTTTAGAGCCTTTTAAGCTCTAATGTCCCATGCATGCACATAAAGTTTGTAACTTTACGTGCTAGATTGATTTTAGGGGCCTAGATCTATCATTTGGTTAAGTGTTGTACATCTGAAATTGAAGTTCTTAGTAAGGAATGTGATAGACTCGGCGAGTCCATTTCCTGGACTCGGCGAGTCCAAGGGTTTTGGTCCCATATCAGTGAGGGTCATAAGGACCGATTGAGTGTTGAAGGGTTGTAGGAGTCCCATGGAGTAACCCAACGTTCTAGACTAAGTAAAGTGTTCTGGAAATTCATGGTACTCGACGAGTGCATGAACGGACTCGGCGAGTCCAAGACAATCTTCATGGAACTCAGCGAGTTGTTCATCAACTCGGCAAGTCAAGTCAGGACATGAGTATCAGTTGATGATGAACTCGACGATTTGTTCATACAACTCGGCAAGTCGGATGTGGCTTCAGTCGGTGTTCATTTAGAAGGAAAACTCGTCGAGTCATCACCTAACTCGACGAGTAGAGACGGGTATGAGGTCTGATGGAAGGATAGGGACTCGGCGAGTTGACGAGTCAACTCGGCGAGTCAGGTCAACTGGAAGTTGACTTTGACTTGGTCAAGGGGTAAAATGCTTATTTTACCCTAAGGGTAGATGTCAGTTTCTGACTAAGTGTTTTGTGGGAATTCTAGCCGGAGGATTTCCGGAGCAGCAGTGGCAACAGTCAGAGGATTCCCGCACAGTTTAGCACAGCTACGAGGTGAGTTGCCTTCCAGTAGGGGTGGGTCTATGGCCACATTGTCGGACCATCATTGAGGAGTATCTAGAAGATAATTGTCTTTGTGATAATTTATCTTGGTTTGGTATGCTTTTGGTTATGAGTTATATTTGTATGATATGTTACATGTTAGGGATAGTTTCCCTGATAGTGGTCCTTAGGACCAAGGGGTAGGTCAGTACCCAGATATGTCTTAATATGTGTTTATATCTTGCTATTCAATGCTAGTAGTAGGGGGGAATAGTCCCCAGTTACCGGTTGAAAGATACCGATGACGATTACCGGTTGAAAGATATCGATGATGATTACCCGTTGAAAGATACCGATGATGATTACCGGTTGAAAGATACCGATGGTTTTTTTGATGGAATGTGGTATGATGGGGGAAATCACTAAGCCTTGTGCTTACAGTTTTTGTTTTTGGTTTCAGGTACCTCTTCATCCAAGGGGAAAGAGTCGACGGCGTAGAATGGCATCACACACACTCACATATGATTTCCGCACGGTGTTTTTCTGGGATTGTACTCTGATATGACATTTGTTCATGGTATTGGGTTTCAAACATGATACTTGGTTTTGAGATGACGTGTTTATACAATATTTCCTAACGAATGTTTTATGAATTAATTAATCAAATATGAAATTTTTGGGCTTGAATTTTGGGATGTTACAAGTTGGTATTAGAGCCCTGGTTTGAGGGATTCGGACACGCCCTCGGGGTGTCTGGACTCAAACTGAGGGGCTAAAAGATTTTTTTTTTAATAAAATGGCTTTCTAAAAATCTAAGCGAAAGGATTTTACGAAAGACAAGGTGTGTGATGCGTGCAACCGGTCGGGCTCAAGTAAGTTTTCCCCAAGATACCCATACATGTTATGTTATGCTATATGGATTGATTCAGAATTGCATGCTAGAATAGGACTAAGGATCTAGGAAGATGCCATGTGTTCCTGATGTATGATTATGATAATCGCATGCTAGTTAGGGCTAACGATCTAGGAGGATGCCTTATATGCCTATTGTCTGAGCTACATTTTAGGGCTGTTTAGTCAGCAATAGGATGGCATGTATAGGTTATGCCTGATTTGTTTACTCGATGCACGAATGCTGCTTGCTTTGTGCTATGGGGGTTCTGGCTATTTCTAACTAACTAAGGAGCGGATATGTAACAGTACCTGCAAGTTAGTTAGGGGGAAATGGTAGGGGGCTCCTGTGAAGCTGATGGCGGAGAGTAGGTCGGAGAGTGCCCTAGGGAAGCCTAGGATGAGGTTAGTGGAAAGGGGTATCGGTAAAGGGACCTGGTGAAGTTGAAGCAATCCTTGAGGAAAGCACGGGTAGATGTGGAAGGTAGTATGGGCCCGTACTACTGAAAGCAGAGGACCCATACTCGAATCAAGGAGGGCCTAGACAAAATCAGGAACCTTGGGAAGTATGTTAGATCCCTTGAGTATATGAATGATCCTGACCTTTATGCGTGTATTTTCAGTATGGTGACCACACGACTTGGAGCAGGAGGTTCCAGATCAGGATCAGGATCGGGCTCGGGTTCGGGATCCGAGCAGGTTGATGACGGGCTACGCGAGTTCATCGCGTCTGAAATCACGAGGGGCATCCTTGAGTCGACTCCTATCATCTTCGGGTCGATCAAGGAGGGGATTGTTGAGCTGATGGATGATCGTCTCCGATCATTCAGGAGTGATATGGCATCTAGCCAGATGGGTACGCACACACTGTCCTTTAAGGACTTCCGTGGGAGTGGTGCACCCGATTTCCATGGGGTGAAAGACCCCATTGCTGCTAGGAGATGGATCGCAGACATTGAGTTTGCGCAGCTGACGAGCTTCTGCCCATAGGGGTCGAAGGTGAGATATGCAGTAGGATGCTTGTGACACAGGGCTAGGGATTGGTGGGAGTCTGTTGGTGACTCATTAGGGGCCCCGACTATTGAGGCTATGACTTGGTCGGATTTTGTGACCAGATTTAGGGCAGAGTTTGCGCCAGCTGTGGAGCTACAGCGGCTGGCCAGGGAGTTTTTGGATATGAGGCAGACTACGGAGAATGTGGTGGAGATCACCGCCAAGTTCCGGGAGAGGGCATTGTTGGTGCCCTAGTACGCTGGTGATGAGGATATGTGGAGGACAAGCTACCATGACATGCTACGAGCTGACATTCGGGAGCATGTTAGTTTTTCAGCTTTCCCTACCTTGGATTCCATGATTGTTAGGGCTAGGGAGAGGGAGATTGATTTGGAGCATGTCCAGAAGAGGAAGGCAGTGGAGGGGCTGACGACTGGGGCTTCGGGGAAGAAGCCCAGGGGATCTGATGATAGGCCGAAAGGCCAGATAGGACGGGACCGCTGTGGGAAATGCGGTCGGTCACATGAGGGAGCTTGTCTCACTGGGCCGGGTTCGAGTTGCTATAAGTGTTGCAAGGTGGGACATTTTGGCAGGTATTGTACTGCCCCCGCCCCTGCGGTACAGATGACAGACCTGATTTGCTTCCATTGCAATCAGAGGGGCCACAAAAGGGCCAATTGCCCGAGATTGACAGCAGCGTCAGCGGCAGTACCAGCGGCAGCGCCGGTCTCAGCGACGGCGCGGGTTACAGATGGCCGGAAGGTCAAGACAGAGGTTCGAGTGGTGCGGAGCCGAGCATTTCAGCTGACAGCCGAGGAGGCACGCGCTGTACCCGATGTGGTGACGAGTATGATTCTTTCCGTCTGATCTTCTTTTGTTGTGTTTGTGTTTTTGATATGCGCTCTGTTTAGGATCGTTCCATGTGAACGGCATCCCAGTTCTGGTGTAGTTTGACTCAGGCGCTACCCGATCATTTGTGTCTCTTGCTCTTAGCAAGAGATTTTCCGAGTCTTCGGGCATGTTGGATTGCCCTCTAGAGGTAGAGATTGCAGACGACCGTTCGGTGTGGGCATCGACGATATTTCGAGATTGTGTGCTAAGGTTATTTGAGGAGCGCTACTTTGTAGACTTGGTTCCCACTCCATTGCATGGGAACAAGGTGATTATAGGCGTGGATTGGCTCAGCCCTAATGGGGCAGTGATCGACTGCGTGCAAAAGTTGGTGTGGGTCAGAACCCCAAGTGGAGGAGAGCTGATGATTCAGGGCGAGAGGCCACAGTGAGGACCAGCTTTATGTTCAGCAGCGAGAGCTAGGCGCTACCTCCAGTGGGGTTGCGCAGGTTATGTCGCGTAGGTTATGGATACCCGGGAAACGGGTAGGGCGACAGTGGACGATGTACCCGTGGTACGAGAGTTTGCGGACGTATTCCCCGAGGAGTTTCCGGGGATACCTCCAGAACGACAGGTGGAATTCAAGATCGACCTGGTTCTTGGTGCGGCTCCGATAGCCAAGGCGCCGTATCTGTTGGCTCCTCCTGAGATGCACGAGTTGTCAACACAGCTGTAGGAGCTGTCAGACAAGGGTTTCATTAGATCGCGCAGTTCACCCTGGGGAGCCCCGATTCTGTTTGTGAGAAAGAAGGACGGGTCACATCTGATGTGTATAGATTATCGGGAGCTGAACAAGGTAACGGTGAAGAACCGCTACCCACTCCCGAGGATTGATGACCTCTTTGACCAGCTTCAGGGAGCATCTTGGTTCTCCAGTATTGATTTGCGTTTAGTGTATCATCAGATGAGGTTCAGAGATGAGGATGTACAGAAGACTGCGTTTCGGACACGTTATGGCCATTATGAATTTGTGCTGATGCCTTTCGAGCTCACCAATGCTCCTGCCGCGTTCATGGATCTCATGAACCGGGTGTGTAGACCGTTGTTGGACTGGTCTGTGATAGTATTTATTGATGACATCTTGGTTTATTCCATGACGCGGGAGTAGCATGAGGAGCATCTGCGGGAGGTTCTAGAGACTTTGAGAAAGTAGAACTTGCATGCTAAGTTCTCCAAGTGTGAGTTCTGGTTGCGCGAGGTGCGGTTTGTTGGGCACCTTGTCAACCAGAACAGGATTTCGGTAGATCCGGCCAAGGTAGAGGCCATGATGAATTGGGAGGTTCTGAGTTCCCCATCTGAGATTCGTTGCTTTCTAGGTTTGGCAGGCTACTATCGGAGATTCATTTAGGACTTCTCCAAGATAGCAGTTCCGCTCACCCGACTGACTAAGAAGTCGGTGGTGTATCGTTGGGGGCCTGAGCAGCAGGCCGCATTTGAGACGCTGAGATAGAGATTGTGCGAGGCGCCAATCTTAGCCCTGCCAAAGGGCATGTAGGATTTTGTTGTGTACTGCGATGCATCCATCGCACGTTTGGGAGCGGTATTGATGAAGAGAGGGCATGTGATCGCCTACGCGTCGAGGCAGCTAAAGCCTCACGAGGCGAACTACCCGACGCATGATTTGGAGCTGGGGCTGCGGGCATGCGTTTTAGATTTCGAAGGTAGTTGGGATACCTACCTCCTGTTGGCGGAGTTCTCGTATAATAACAACTATCGTGCGAGTATCGACCGTCCTCCCTTCGAGATGTTATATGGGAGGAGGTGCAGGACCCCGATATATTGGGGCGAGGTTGGCCAGAGAGTCATGGGGAGCACTGAAGTAGTGCTCAAGACGACAGAGAAGATTCAGCAGGTCCAGAGCAGGCTTCAGACTGCTCAGAGTCGGCAGAAAAGTTACGCCGATAAGCGTCGCTCAGACCTGGAATTCCAGGTCGGGGATATGGTTCTCCTGAAAGTGTCGCCATGTAAGGGCGTCATCCGATTCAGGAAGCGGGGTAAGTTGGGCCCTAGGTATATCGGACCGTTCAGGGTTGTTGCCCGGGTGGGCAAGGTGGCGTACCGGCTGGATCTACCAGCCGAACTCAGTCAGATCCACAACACCTTCCACGTCTCTCAACTGCAGAAGTGCCTAGTGGACGATAAGGCGGTGGTACCCTTTGAGGATATTCAGGTTGATGGTAGCCTGTGGCGATCCTTGACCGAAAGTCGAAGGATCTAAGGAACAAGAGAGTAGAACTCGTGAAGGTGCAGCGGCAGCATCGGAAGGGGTTGGATCAGACTTGGGAGCCGGTGAGTGAGATGATGGAGCACTACCCCGAGCTGTTTCTGGATCGAGCGGCATACTTCGAGGACGAAGTCTAGAATAAGTGGGGGAGATTTGTAGCACTTGGTTCTTGGTATGTATTCAGTTATTAAAATCTTCATTTATTTTTGCATTTTTTGCATTGGACTTGGCGAGTCGAAGGACTGACTCACCGAGTAGAAGCGGGATGAGGCGCGGGGTTTAAGTTGCGGACTCGGCGAGTAGCCGCTGTTTGGACAAAAACCCTAATCCAGGGGTTTGCACCCTATTTAAGCGACCTTATGCAGCCTCCTTTCCCCCTTTATGCTCCCAAACACTCCTCATAGCAACCCTAGCCGTTTTTGTGAAGATCTAAGGCTTTTTGAGTGATTCTTGTGAGTTTTGGTCTGAAGGAAGAAGGAAGAGCATATAAGGATCAAGAGGGGACTAAAGGATTCGAGTTTGGTTCATCATTTGCAGTCTTTGGAAGGTATAAAGTTTGAACCTTGCTCATTCTCTTGTTAGATCCCTCTTTGGGGTGATTTAGGGCTTTTATAAGCCATTTTTGGTGGCCAACCATGCTTGCAAATATGGTTGGGGGTTTGGGCTTCGTTATCATGTCATTTTATAAGCCACAAGTCAAATCTAGGTTGCTTTTTCCACCAAGGAAGGCCCCATGCAAAAAAGAACCATTTTAGAGCCTTTTAAGCTCTAATGTCCCATGCATGCACGTAAAGTTTGTAACTTTACGTGCTAGATTAATTTTAGGGGCCTGGATCTATCATTTGGTTAAGTGTTGTACATCTGAAATTGAAGTTCTTAGTAAGGAATGTGATAGACTCGGCGAGTCCATTTCCTGGACTCGGCGAGTCCAAGGGTTTTGGTCCCATATCAGTGAGGGTCATAAGGACCGGTTGAGTGTGGAAGGGTTGTAGGAGTCCCGTGGAGTAACCCAACGTTCTAGACTAAGCAAAGTGTTCTGGAAATTCATGGTACTCAACGAGTGCATGAACGGACTCGGCGAGTCCAAGACAATCTTCATGGAACTCGGCGAGTTGTTCATCAACTCGGCAAGTCAAGTCAGGACATGAGTATCAGTTGATGATGAACTCGACGATTTGTTCATACAACTCGGCAAGTCGGATGTGGCTTCATTCGGTGTTCATTTAGAAGGAAAACTCGTCGAGTCATCGCCTAACTCGACGAGTAGAGACGGGTATGAGGTCTGATGGAAGGATAGGGACTCGGCGAGTTGACGAGTCAACTCGGCGAGTCAGGTCAACTGGAAGTTGACTTTGACTTTAACTTGGTCAAGGGGTAAAATGGTCATTTTACTCTAAGGGTAGATGTTAGTTTCTGACTAAGTGTTTTGTGGGAATTCGAGTCGGAAGATTTCCGGAGCAGCAGTGGCAGCAGTCAGAGGATTCCCTCACAGTTCAGCAGCTACGAGGTGAGTTACGTTCCAATAGAGGTGGGTCTAAGGCCACAATGCCGGCCCACCAATGAAGAGTATTTAGAAGATAATTGTCTTTGTGATAATTTATCTTGGTTTGGTATGCGTTTGGTTATGAGTTATATATGTATGATATGTTACATGTTAGGGATAGTTTCCCTGATAGTGGTCCTTAGGACCAAGGGGTAGGTCAGTACCCGGATATGTCTGAATATGTGTTTATATGTTGCTATTGTATGCTAGTAGTAGGGGTGGAATAGTCCCCAGTTACCGGTTGAAAGATACCGATGACGATTACCGGTTGAAAGATACCGATGATGATTACTAGTTGAAAGATACCGATGGTTTTTTTTATGGAATGTGGTATGATGGGGGAACTCACTAAGCTTTGTGCTTTCGGTTGCAGTTTTTGGTTTCAGGTACCTCTTCATCCAAGGGGAAAGAGTCGTCGGCATAGCATGGCTTCACACACACTCACATAATTTCCGCATGGTGTTTTTCTGGGATTGTACTCTGATATGACATTTGTTCATGGTTGTGGGTTTCAAACATGCTACTTGGTTTTGAGATGACGTGTTTATAAAATATTTCCTAATGAATGTTTTATGAATTAATTAATCAAAAATGAAATTTTTGGGCTTGAATTTTGGGATGTTACAGTGAAATTGGGCATAAAGTAACAGTTCGCATCAACTACAGGGACCACATTCGAAATATTTTCCCACATCATAGAATTTAACCCCAAGTCTGTAACAATCGGTGAAAATCGGTCAGTATTCGGAGGTCAAACAACCGGGAATCGTTATGTGTTAATGACCAATTGTGTGTGATTTTGTTATATATATATATATATATATATATATATATATATATATATATATATATATATATATATATATATATATATATATATATATATATATATATATATATATTATGTTCATAACTGCTTAAACTGTTTACCGTTGAAGATTGAATTAAAAATCACCAAAAATTAAATTAATTGTGACATTAAAAATATTTTTTTTCATTTATCATATTTGAGGATTATAGATAAGAAATTTGAATATATTACGTTCTTCAGATTTCGTAGATATAAAGAACGTCCAAAATGGAAATCGTATGAGAAGGTTACGTCTCTTTAAAGTTATAAAAATCAGTATTTAACTGTTTTCCTAGAACGAATTGGTGCATTGTTTCGTTTGGAATAGCTACGAACCTCGAAAAATCGCTTTTGAACACGTTTATGAATTCAGATTACGGTCTATTATTTATCTCATTTTTATAATATTTTTAATCTCGATCAAAATCAAATTCGTAAAATTTGTCGAATCAAATTCTATTAATCGCGAAACTTTAAACACTAATTCACGGAGTGTGGTCTATTGGAATTTAATTTTGTATGTATTTCTGGAATCACCGCAACCGAGACTTTCAGTAGGCACTTTTAGAAAAAATTATTGATGTCGGGATTTATTGACACGAAAATCAAGAAACGGAATTACCTTACGAAATAAATGACACATGTTTTATTCTAAAATTATTGGGAAAATGACATAAAAGCCCTTAAGTTTTCACAAAAAATGTCGGTTTTACCCTTGGACGTGTTTTACGTCCAGTAAAGCCCGAAGTATTGTTTAATTTGTTCATTTTTACACTTGTAGTCGGTTTCCAGGTAACCTACTGGTTACCTAATGCCAGTAAAACCCTTAAATTTTCAAAAATGTTCGAATTTACCCTTACCTTGATTATTATTATTATTATTATTATTATTATTATTATTATTATTATTATTATTATTATTATTATAACAACAACAATCAATGTAAGGGTAAATCCAAACATTTTTGAAAAACTTAAGGGTAAATCCGAACATTTTTGAAAATTCAAGGGCTTTACTGGCATTAGGTAACCGGTATGTTACTTGGAAACCGGCTACAAGGGTAAAAATAAACAATTTAAACAAAACTTCAGGATTTACTGGACATAAAACACGTCCAAGGGTAAAACCAATATTTTGGTGAAAACTTAAGGGCTTTTATGTCATTTTCCCAAAATTAATTAGAAAAGTTAGCCATTGAATATTTAAATAATTGATCAAAATGCTTCACCTGGAAGCTATACAACATACACACTCATGCACATGAACATCAAAATTTCACATATATCAAATCTTGAATCAATTAGGCATCATACTTTAAATCTCCTATAGATCACAATAGTACCACAAAAATCTTCCAAGATCAATTAAAATCCAGTAAACAGATCACTCATTAGTTGCCTTCAATCATTTATACCTTCTTCAACACTTAAAATCTTGAAATCTCACCTCATACATGTTACTTACATAAACAAACATGCACCCATCAATGAACAATGCATCGTACTCTCTAGACCAAATTCCAAGATTTCTTGTACTCTTTGAAATCTCCCAAGCCTAGCATACAAAACATAGGGGTACCCTCGAATTCAGTCCAAAAACATTCACAAACTCACATATTCTACATTATACAACAAATACATAATAAATAAATCACACTTATACTACACATGCATACATGAATCAATAAGTGCAATGTACTCTCCAATCTATCAATATCTTCCATGTACCCTCCTAAAAATCTGATTATATCTTTCGAAGATCATTGGTACATTCTCCAATTCACTCACACGACATACATACATGAAATCCATAGAAATATTGTGGTTGTACTTCCATATCTCTCATTTGATTCACTACTATGCCCTAAGATCATAGAAATCTGAATGAAGTACCTTCATCTTGTTGCATTCAACCATAGCAAATACCCCTGTGAAAGGAGTTGATAAAAGCCAATTCGAGATGGCTAATATCCCAAGAATTTAGATGAAGAAGATGGACTAGAATCAAATAACAATTTCATTAACTTTTTCTGCTTTAATTCCTCCCTTTCAAATGGAGTGATACATCAATTTATATAACAAAGGAAATGGACGTAATACCTAAAAATTAGGAACATGATTTTATGGAAGTAATGGTATTAACTATATCCTAGTAAATAGGAAACTGCTTGAAACTAAAAAGCAGTAACATGGGATCGTGGCATCCAAAGCTTGTGATATCCATGAAAAAGCTTTAATGACACTCTGCAAGGTGTTGCAAGAGTATCACAAAAGGAATTCCATTTAGTGTATAGCATTTTTGATGGGTCTGGCCATGGAGGTGGCCTTTGTTATGCCCGAGACACATATCAATTCCTCCGTCCTTCAAATGGACCTTGTCCTCAAGGTCCTTCCTACTGGTGCATACAACAATGAGAGAGGGAAACTGTTGGTTGAATGGTTGAAAAGTGACAGGTCAAAATTGCCTGAATGTTACTTTCAATGGCGGAGGTTGCGGTAACGGTGGAAGTGGGTGTTGTGTTGAAATGGGCAACTGCATTGGTTTTAGAGGTGGAGGTGGCGGTGGCGATAACGATCGTTGTGGCGGTGGCAGTGGCGATGTAGATAGCATTGTTATTGGCAATTGCGGTGGCAACAGCCTTTGTTGTTATTCTATGGTGGAAGCATTGGCAAAGGCGGAGGCGGCATGCCTTTGGCCATGGTTTCGGTTTTAATGTCGAGCATGAGGTTGTTGATGGTCGTCATTTGTGTGATAATTGCATCAAGATGGTAGAGATTAGTAGTGGAAATAGCAATTAGTGTGGAGAGTTGCTCGTGGATAGTTGGCGGTGTGTCATCGGTTGACGGATCTTCGTGGGGAGGCATGATGAACGAGAATGAAAGCACCATTGATAGAAGCCAATTCGAGACAGCTAATTCCCAAGAATTAAGATGAAGAACATAGACTAAAATCACATAACAATTTCATTAACTTTTTCTACTTTAATTTCTCCCTCTCAAATGGAGTGATACATCAATTTATATAACAAAGGAAATGGACGTAATACCTAAAAATTGGGAACATGATTTTATGGAAGTAATTGTATTAACTATATCCTAGTAAATAGGAAACTACATGAAACTAAAAACTAAAAAGCAGTAACATGGGATCGTGGCCTCCAAAGCTTGTGATATCCATGAAAAGCTTTAATGACACTCTGCAAGGTGTTGCAAGAGTATCAAAAAAGGAATTCCATTTAGTGTATAACATTTTTGATGGGTCTGACCATGGAGGTGGCCTTTGATACGGCCCGAGACACGTATCAGGAGTCACGAATTCTCTCTCTCTCTCTCTCTCAATCTCTCTCTCTCTCTCTCTCTCTCTCTCTCTCTCTCTCTCTCTCTCTCTCGTGTGTATTTCCGGCGACACAGGTGGCTGCCGCTACCTCCACATCCCCTTTTCCATTCCTCCTCCTGACGATCTTCACAGCCCTCTCAACGACTGTCATCCCGTTCGTCTCCTTCCCCTGTCGAAGAGCAAGAAACACCGGCGATGTTTTCCTGGTTCCCACTACCAACCGCCTCCTTGTTGTTTGCCCTTTTCCCCCGATTATTAGCTACCGATGACGAAGCGCGAAAACCAAGGAGGTCTCCTCGGAGACTGGTGGCTGCCCTCCCCTCCTCGTAAACTGCTAGCCACCACTGAACCATCGACCCACCCCTGATGATTCTGATCAATCTCTTTCCCCGCTTGTATTGCAGTCGATCAGACCAAAAGAAGAACGAAGTTGTCGGAGGGGCCTTGCGCTGCCGATGCCCCTCGACTTCGCCTTCATTTTTCACCCTTCTCCTTCTTCGATTTGATCAAGAAGCAATGGAGGTGCTTCCTGATTTTCCCCACTTTCGTTTGTGTTTATTTTCGTTCGATTGATCAAACGATGGGGGTGTTTGGCTTAGCTTTTGAATGGCCAAAAGTCCTTTTAGAAAAAGATCATAGGTAAAAGATGTTTGGCAAAAGACATTTAAAAGCTACTTTTGGATTTTGCAAAGAAGGAAAAGCAACTTTTTGGAAAAGTCAGGAAAACCTGACTTTTTGTAACTTTTCCAAAAAGATCTTTTGGCCTCTAAAAAGCTAAGCCAAACACCCCCGAGGGTATAAAAGCCCTAAACTCTTTTTGTTTGACCCACTTACCAAATCAGCCCCTGTAGTTGTTATGTAATAGCAAAACAACCCCTCCTTGCTAAGTTATTATAAATCAGCTCATCTTTTGTGTAAATGTGACCAAACTGCCCTTCATTTCTATATTAATTCAAATCAACCCGTTGTTTGCTCCATATAACCAAATCAGTCCTACACCTATTTTTCAAGATTTAAAATCAATCATTTTGATTTAAATCATTTCAAAAATAATCCTATTAGTTTGATTTGTTACAAAATAGTTCGAAAGCGTTTCAAAGTTCAAGAATTGTTGAACTTTGGTTTTTCACGAAAAGCTTCACCAAAACCGAGCTTGGATCGAGATCACGCGTCAAAAGTGAGTTTCTACGGCCCCTCTTTTACAGTTTTAATATTTGGGGGAGAATATATGTGTCTCTATTAAGGTTTTTATGACTTTTATGCTCTATATACAAAATAACATCATACTTTATTATTGGTCAAAAGTTTATGAAATAACAATCTAAAAATCTGATAAATCACCAATAAATCTATTAAGTTAAAGTAGATTGTTAAAAGATAATATACTTATACTTTACATGAAATATTAATATAATTATTCAGAAAAATCACAAGATTATAGGTAAATTGCTATAACAATACAATTGATATTAGAAGTCAAAAAAGTGAAAATGACCAAAAATATTGCGTACGTATAAAATGCAAGTATATTGTCATATTTGGTAGAAAAGTCAAATTTATAAAATCATATAATTAATAGTTAAAATTGTCGAAATTTAAGTTTTAATATAGAAGGTTATGTAAAAATTAATGTAAAAGTTATTAATATATTTTTATATTATTTATTAAAATATAACTCATCTTTACTAAATTACGGATGTTCGTCGCATAAAATAACATGATTAACTTCAAGATTTAAGAATCGTTAATCATGAAATAGTGTATCGTATCAATAATGTGACTTATTAATGTTATGAAATTTGCTGGTTTCGCGTTGGTTGGAACCTGAAAAATGTTATAAAAGCAATCGTTATGTTGTCCAAATTCTGATATATCAGACAATAGAAATTTGGAAAACCATTAAGTCTTACGAATCTTAAATGCTAAAAGACTTCAATCAAATATTTTTCCTAAATAACACAATCATAAATATTCAACAATCTTATAACAGGAATTTAGGACTAGGATGCCTAGACACATTGTTAGAATCAAACATTTCAAGGTCTCCATATAGATGTCATGTTGTTTCAAGAGCCATATAAGTTAGGTTCGTTTCCTAAGCCATTTGGACTATATTGTTGGGTATACTAAGACTGTGTGTCTTGGTAGAACAACTAATGACAAGTATAAGTGTCATACTATTGATCTTATACGGCTAGGCTGCCCACCTTAAGTTGCTAGCTACAACTATGTCTGATGAGATGAATCTTGGCGTTAATGTTAATACTATTGAACATTACCACGTGTTATAACGGGGTGAATGACTTAAGCATGCCCTTTATGGAGCCGATGTAAAAAATGTAGTGTCACAAGTTCGGTTATGAGTTCATTATAAAATCTTAGTTTTGTTTCGTTACCGTATATAATCAATATTATGTTTATACAGGGTTTTTGTTCATTTATACTAGTTGAAAGAGACTATATTTTGTGGGATAGTTTGTGACTTAAACGATAAGTGTCAATATCATAAATTAAGTCATATAATACTTAATTAATATCATGACACGGCTCAACGAGGTTTATTAACTTACATAAAACAAGTTATTTATATGAACCATTTGTTTTTAATTAGAAAACACAATATTTACATGGGAGGAGTTTGCCTCATCGTTTATGTGTCGGTTCCCAAATTAAGTCAGATAACACTTAATTATTGCCACGACACGATTTTACAAAGCTTATAAATTTGAGAGTTATGAGTTTTTCATATAAACCATACAAATGTTTGTACAAGGTTTCAAGAGTAAATTTGGTTATTGAATGTTTTCACAAAGAGTGATATAACTTTATTTTATATAAATTATTATTCCAAATCCTTATATAAAAAACATTTTGGTTATGGAACCGTATAATTGGGATACAAATCTGAATTACTTATGTGTATTTTTCCAAATTTTGTACATTGGGATTTGAACAAATGGTATTTGTGAATGAGTCCAAACAAATTTTTATAACTCAATTATTTTATACTTATGATAGAAAAGTAAATATTTTTAAAAGCTGGTTAACCAGCTAAATTTTATAAAACACTTTTCGTTATGAAAATACTTTGTGTCAAAACCTGTAGAACTCACCAACAATTTTTGTTGACGTGTCTTAATGCATGTATTCTCAGGTTTATTAGCAAGTTGGAAGGATTTGCATAGAGGACTTTCCATTGTTTTACTACACCTTTGTAAATGTCGATTGTTAGGTGTGTGTCGCGATTTAGAGATAGTTATTTTCAATGTAATTTCTATTTCGATATTAATAGAATATTATATTTACTGCTCAATATATGTTTAATAATTGTGATGACTTATTTATGTCATGCACCTCGGCGTTTCCGCTGGCGGCCGGGAGTGTGACAAAGTCGAAACTGGGTAGAAATTGTCAAAACTCTGAAACTTCATGGATTCGAAATGAAACATCTTCATTCTTCACAGAAAAGTACTCCGATTTGAAACTAGGTATCTTTATGTCAAAATAATGAAAGATTAGGGACTCGTATCGAAAAATTCAATTGTTCTTCCCCAATTCGATACCATATGTGAACGAGGAACATCCGTCGAATACATGTTCGAATCCAAGAAAGAGCATTCAACCTCAAGACTCCTTCTGCTTTCGATTTGTGTAGTATCGTATTGAGTAGTTCGATCCTTGTTGCTCGGTTTCAACTCAAACAAACTCCAAGACACGTTCTAGTTGATTTCGAATTTGACTTTAATTAAGGGACTTTATGTATCGACCCAGTTTATGATGAGATGTGCAGAATAGTAAAGATCTAGTGAATCATGCAAACATCAAGAACACAAGGAGTAAATAAAATCATTTTAAGCTCCATTAGTATAGTAAGAGTACAAGTAGGTATTGAATATTCTCTCACTAAAAACTAATCACTCCACATATTGTTCTTACATAATGGGAGTCACTCACTTTTTATTTATAGGAAAGACTCAACCCATTTACACATACAATAGGGTAAGCCACATCCAAGGAGAACTTTTCACCCTAACATTCTCCCCCTCAAAGTTAGGATTGGATGTACCAACTTCAATTTCCAAACGAGCTCGCACGATCAAGACCAACTTCCCCTCGAAGTAACATCGGTCTTCAATCCGCAAATGAATACCCAGAAAGCTTCGAATACCCATTTCTACATTCTCCCCCTTTTATAATCAAAAAGTGATTATAAAATCCACAAAGGATGATAAGCGCTCGAGGAATAAATTTGACGAATCCCCTCCTCGACGTGTGACAAAAATGCAACCGTGAAAATCTTGCACAAAAAACAGTAACAAAAATCCAAGAAAATTTTCCAAATTTTTGAAAATTTTCGACTTTTGGGTGAGAGTTGCAAGAATTTCGAAAATTTGGTAATAATTGTCAAGTTCATAATTCTACACGGACCCGTTGTGCCAAAATAGCCTCAAATGCGAAACTTTACCCCAAATGCGATAAGGTGACAATTCGCATAAGCTTCAGGGACCAGATTCGAAAATTCTTCCCATTTCACAGAATATTACCCCAGTGTCGAAACTGGGTAAAATATGACAATTCGTTGAAATTTCAGGGATTCGAATAAAAAATTATGCATTCTTCACAAAACTTTACTCCCAAGTCAAATATGGATAGTAACTACCAGAACACTGAAACTGTAAGGACCATATGCAAACATTTTCCTTTCTTCCCCACTTCGCTTTCCAGATGCGAACAGGGAGAATCACATGGTGAATTTGCAAGCCACACATCGAAAAACATATTTCAATTGTGTTCGACATGTAAATCGATCAACCCAAAGCGAAGTCATTCAAACTCGACCTTCACATGTTAAAATTGTCGGGTGCACATTGAAATCAGTCTCGACCCAAGTATAATCATTCAATGCGAAAACTCGTTTGTCCCCAAGACTCCAATTCGACCCCAAGTGTGTTTCATCGGAATTCGAACTACTCCAACACAATTCGAAATTAACTGTTAAACATGCTTTCGATGTAAAGCATGATGGGTTTTATGTACTCTAACATCCCTATAGTGCACAAACAACCCTAATGCTTTGGATCTAAGTTTTCTCTAGTTATACATACAATATTCATTTTCCAAAGTATGAAGCCTAACTAGCATACAATTGGAGATATAAAACATAAAACTAGTTAGATGAATACCACTTGTAGTAACTTGAAGTTATTGACCTTCTAAGAGCTTAGCACCTCAAATCTGATGCCTCAAATAAGTCACAAACAACACAAACAATTGGAGGACAATGAGAGAGAGCTTGTAGTCACCAAAATCGGCTAGCTTTCTTCTTTGAATACTTGTGTGCCGATTTTGGAGCTACGGGTTACATATATAGTGTAGAATTCAAAGAGCCACTTGTAAACCCTAATCCATACACTTAGGCATTTAATCCAATAACACTTCATGGACTCTCATATAAACTTAGTCCATTACTAATCAATAATGGATCATTAGCCCAAACCATATGTATCACAAATTTACATAATCAGCTCCTGTTAATTTAATTAGTCTCGTTTGATCACTAAATTAATTCCAAATTAATTTTTGATCAATACCAATTAAATAATATGATTTTTTTCAATTAATATATTATTCTTATAATATATTAATAAATCCAAATAACATCTTTCTCAACTATCCATCCTATCAAATTGCTTTGGTGAAGGCAACCCAAATGGACCATGCTACTATTGGGTCAAGTACACACCAATTATAGTTATGGGCTTAGACACCTAATCCAACAAACCATTCCCAGATGCGAAATCTAACTCCAATCAAATGCAATTTCATTCGAACTGATATCCAAGGCATTCCCAAATCAAAAATCAATACCCAAGGCTTTCGAATCCATGAATACTACCCCAATCAATATTGCCTATAAAATCAATTTTGATTCATCAGCCGAACTCGCAAAGTACAGTTCTAACTATTCCAATACATGCGTTCGACTTCCAAGCGATATCTGATTGCAACATAACTAAATACGATTCAATTTCGACTCAACCAACCTATTTGGCTTTCGATTCCAGCGATCAAAAATCCAGTTTTGAATTCTAAACACAAGTCTCAATTCATTTCCAGATCTCATGAACATAATGTTGGTGTTAATCCAAACCAAGTCAAAGCCACATGTTTTATTTAGGGGTATTTTAGTCTTATATGTTTAGCGTATTTAATTTAGTCTTGTAGTAATTTTTGTTGGGTTATGAGCATTCTAACACTCCTAAGTGTACATGCAACCCTAAATACCTTAGATCTATGTTTTCTCTATTATACATGCAAATATGAATATTCCAAGGTATTACCCTAACTAGAATACAATCATAAGTACTAGTATAACAAAACTAGATAGAATACATAGCTTTTTGATGTAGCCTGATTCCATGGAGCTCAAGAGCCTAGTTGTCACACCCCAAAACTACGAACGGCGGAAACGTTCAGGGGTGGAGGACGTCATGTACAGTATCACAACAGTGTAATATAATAAACAAGCAACAACATCATCCATTGCATTATAAGTAAAGTTTAATACATGTGTGTTCTTTCATTATAATAAGACACCAAAAATATACAATCAAAATAAAAGACGAGACTTGTCTGCTCCGTCTTCTCAAAACCTGGCCTCCGTACCTGTCTACTGATGACCTGAGAATACAAGTTATTTTGAAAGCGAGTATCAGCTTTAAAGCTGGTGAATTCATAAGTATATAAGTGTCATTGCCTTGTTTGTGAAAATCTATTATGAAGGCCATGTAAACCTTTAAATGAAAATGTTGAGGTAAGTATGAAATCCCTAGAAAAACCCTTATTTTCTATAAGTATGAAATGTAGTCCTCTACCAAGACCCGAATGTTCTGTACGTAAGAAGTGTAGTCTTATACCAAGACCCGAATGTTTTGTAAGTATGAAGTGTAGTCTTCTACCAAGACCCGAATGTTTTGTAAGTATGAAGTGTAGTCTTCTACCAAGACTCGAATGTTCTATTTGTAAAATGATAGTTTTTCCTTTGTGTTGACTAGTACTAAAAGTGTTTAGTCTAACTCATCGTTTATGTGAATGTATCACAAAATAAAGTAAACAGGAAAAATGTAATACTGTAAGTGTTGTCACTGGGTACTGGGACTAACACAACATCGCATTAAGCGAAATATGTAACCTAATGAACATCCGAAGATTGTCCAAAACAAGTATTAATGTAAGTGTCATCGCTGGGTACTCGGAGTAACACAATCATCGCAATAAGCGAAAGGTATAACCTAATGAACATCCGAAGATTGTCCAATTGTCCTCTGTAGCAGCAGCAGGTGGGTGGAAGGGTTAGTCCCAATCGATCTACCTAATATAAATAGTAACCTTAGACCTCCGTAGATGGTCATCGACCACTGGTGCTAATCAGTGGGGTTCGGAATGTTAAGTCCCGCCTAGCTATCCCATTGAACCGAGATAGGAAAGACAAGTTACACAGTAAATACTAATAAATCATCTTCGTAGTTCTAAGTACAAGTATCCAGGTAAGTGAATACAGGATAATGCACCTATGTAAAAGTGTTCCTGTATGGTATTCATGTATGTGTGTCCCTGTAACAGGTAAGTATATGTAAACATATTCATGTATCAGGTAAACATCTGTAAGTACTCATGTATCAGGTAATGTACTAGTATAGACTCATGAATGAACTGACTCTTGTGTGATTCCTTGTTATGGAAGTAATGTTTGATATCACCAAACTATCCCTATGATAATTTACTGTAATATAATTGGTTGATTATGTAGGTTTATACACTCTTACTACTCAAGTGAGGGAAACTAAATGAAAGATGTAAACTATAACATCAATACATATATAAGAATATAAGTGTATATGCATAGTTTAGTTCAAGGATGTAAAATGGTTTTGTAAGACATCTTATGGGTTTTGAACAATAATTAACAATGATTTGATGTCATTTTAATATACATTTCAAAAGTAAAACATTTGGTAACAATGTGCATTTAAGATGTAAAACCATTCATGCATCACATTTTGTAGTATGTGAAATCTGTTAAATGACAAACACAGTTATAAAATACATATCAATGATTTAATAACATGTTTGTTTCTTCTTGTATTCTCCCCCATTAAAGCATTTAAAATCATTTAAAACATTGATTAGGGGTATGAACTCACCTGTAGTTGGTGATTGGAATGAACTGAATGGTATAGGACGGGTAGGTGTCAAGCGAGGACTTGTGCACACACTACGATCCTAATGAACATATAATCACACATATATGCACTCAATTAGACTAAAAAGACTAATTGATAATGTTTAAGACATCCTAGACATAGTTAACACTTTGTATAAGTGTTTTAAGCCTTAAGGATTTCATCTAAGCTATTGTGGGACAGGGTATTTGTGTTTAGGGTTTCCAAAGGACCCTATAAGTGAGTTTACTCTCCATTAACCATCACACATGGAGTTTACGGTTGTAAACTCTTGAGTTTACGGCCGCAAACTCCCAAACATGTGTGTTTGGTGTGTTTTGAAGTCCCAAATGCTTTCTAGAATTATCCTAACTTAGTGGCTAAGTCCTTGGAAGGGTTTAAGGTCTAGAAGTACTCCAAATAGGAGTTTACAGCCTCAAGGCCATTTCCCCTTGGAGTTTACGGCCGTAAACTCCCTTGGGGTGTTGTTTTTGTTGCTTTCAAGCCTCTTGCACTTGTGGGATATGTTCTAGACAATTGTTTAAGGCAAATGGGGACCTTAGGCACACTTTGGTGCCATTCATTTGAGTTTACGGCCCAAGAGCATTCTCTTGGCCGTAAACTCACTTTGATAAGTGATTTTGGTGAATTTTGGTCCTTCATTTTAAGTGGAACAATTTCTTGTAAAGGTCTAGGGCTTTAGGTGTCATGAAAACACCCTTTATGTCCATTTATATGGAGTTTACGGCCTAAGATTCACTTGGGCCGTAAACTCACCCTTGTTTGTGTCATTTGATGTGTTTAAGACCTTATACTACTTGGGAAAATAGCCTAGATGCAAGCCTTAAAGTCCTAGAGTACTTAAATCACCATTTAGTGTTAGAAAATGGAGTTTACGGCCTATGAGAGTTCTGGGCCGTAAACTCCCAATCTTGGGTGGATTTTGGCTTGTTTTCTTGTCCCTAACATGCATACATAATAGTCTAAAGCTTTAGCATAACACAAGGGTCGGTTTTGGCTTCGTTTCGGGAGTTTACCGCCCAAGAACACCTTGGGGTGTAAACTCCTAGATCTAATGATTTAGCCATCTAAATCATGTTATAAGCATCTAATAAGTATTCTAATACTACTAGAAAAGAGTACTCACAATCTGGGATAAAAACCCGAAGATCTGTCAGAGAGAAAATGGCTTTTCTCTAGTTGGAATTGTGAATAATGAATTAATTTAATTCAGAAAACTATTTATAGTCCTGAAATATTTTGACAGAAAATATTTCTATTCTCGAACTTGGACTGTAACATTATGAAACTTGAAATGTTCAAATTTCACAAACCCAGGAGCATCCACTCTCCTGATATTTCCTGAAGTGTAAACCCTAACATACACAAACTTGTTCGGAAAAGTCTGAAAATCACTGAAACTGGACTGGCTTCTATTGAATAGATATTGTTCGTACAAATGGAAATTTCGGGTTGTCACACTAGTGCCCCAAGTGTGACACCTCAAATGGTTCACACAACATCAAATACACTTGGAATAACTTATAGAGAAATGAACCACTTCATGAAATCGGCTAGCCCTCACCATTCCTTCATAGTGGCCAATTTTTGGGAAGAATAAGAAGCTTATATAGTGTGTCACAATTAGGGTTACACCAGGTAAACCCTAACTGTCATGGCCTTTCATTTCCATGATCCATGGGTACAAAAACACCATGGAGCATGCTATGGGTTTTAGCCCAACTTGATAATCCATGGAGCATTGGCCCACTATACAAGTATGGATGATTTACACAATCAACCCATTTATTTAATTAGTCTCCTTTTGATCACTTAATTAATTACAAATTAATTCTTGATCAATACTAATTAAATAATCTTATTAATATATTAGAACTTATAATATATTAATAAACCTTAGGTGTTATTTCTCTCATTTTAGTCTATCCAAATGCATGATGCCATGCAACCCAAATGGACCATGCCAATCGGGTCAAGTACATATCAAATATAGTTATGGACCTAGACCCTTCCAACAATTTTAGGAGTTAAATGTTGCGTGGTTTGTTACTGAATAGGTAGTAGTAGTGGTCCTAGTTTCTAGGTATCTTTTTGTTATTTATAGTCTTGTAGTAAGAGTTTTATTTGGATGAGGAATAACACAGAAAAACTGTCCCATATCTTCTCTAGTTTTTCTTTGTTTTTGCTGTGTGAAACAGGTCATGATCCAACATTTGGTATTAGTGCCTAGGGCTCGTTTAGAAAAACTAGGTTTGAGAGTCGATGGCGAGAGAAGAGGGGCATCCCTTAGCTACAGGGCTGAGAACGAAAGAAGAGGACAGTGGGGTGATTTCATGTTAATCGCCTGAAGAATTGAAGATTGGTTGTTGCAGCAGCGAAGGATGCTAGAAAGTAAGAAATAGAGGATTAAGAAGAAAGATGAAAGCAGAAAGAAAGGAAGAATGAAAGATAAGCAGAAAGTCATATCATGTTTGTTAATCAGAAGATATATGCAGCAGCAGGACTTTGTTGTTTGTTAGAAGGTAAGAAAGAAGAAGCAAGCAGCAAGTGATTAACAAGTAGGAGAGGGCCGATTACAAGCAAGATATCAAGCATGTAGTCTGTAGAAAGTAGCAGAAAAGAAAGAAAGAAAGCAGTAAGGGTGATCAGGTTTGGTGATTAGAAGGAAGGATGAAAGCAAGCAGCAAGAGCGATCTGTTTTGATCGAGGAAGAAAGAAAGAAGCAAGACCGAATGAGAAGCTTCAAGACTGGGTGGCACCTAGACCGAAGACCACCGAAGACCGAAGGAGGTAAACGAAACTGATGGTTTACCTGAGAAAGAGACCAATAGAAAGAAAGAACTTTGGCAGGAATGGTTTGGACTAAGGGGGAGAATGTTGGTGTTAATCCAAACCAAGTCAAAGCCACATGTTTTATTTTGGGGCATTTTAATCTTATCTGTTTAGAGTATTTGATTTCGTTTTGTAGTAATTTTAGGAGTCAAATGTTGCATGGTTTGTTACTGAATAGGTAGTAGTAGTGGTCCTAGTTTCTTGGTATCTTTTGTTATTTATAGTCTTGTAGTCAGAGTTTTATTTGGAAAAGGAATAACACAGAAAAACTGCCCCAAATCTTCTCTCTTTTTTCTTTATTTTGTTCTGTGAAATATGGCTTGATCCAACACATAAGTCAAAATTGAGTTTGACTTCAAGAAAGTTCGATCCTTAAGCTTTTTCCAACCAAAATCCAAATCAAAAACAATTTCGATTATCAATTTCAAACCATTTGATTCCAAACAACCATTAAACATCAGATTTTCATTCACTGAAACACCCATGAAAACCCGATTTTAACCTTCATTCCTAAAGCTTTGATAACTGAATTTTCGTTCCTAAAGCAGATCAAATATCGATTTCAATTATTCTTCTTTCAATCCATAGATGAACAAACATCAAAATCGAATTCTCCTGAATCGAATCCAAAGAAAAACAATTTTTGATTTCACTATATTTAGACATAGACTCTCAATCAAAATTTGATTTTGACTTTTAGTTAACTTTTGATTTCAAGCAATCACCTTCGATTCCAATCTTGTGAATTCAAGCCAATATACTGTTGATTATCAAGCAGTGTGGCTTTCGAATTCAGTGAACAACAAATTCTTCGATTGAAAGAATTAATATACACGATTGATGCACAAGAAAGAAATAGAAAAAAAAAATGGATTTTGAAGTGGTATTAACAAAATGAACAATATTTGTTCAAAATTTTATGCTCATATTTTGGATTAAGTGAACATTAACAGATCATGATTTGTTTGGACTCGGATTGATAAACAGTTAAAGGCTTATGAATTTTGCTGAGATCTGGGCCTGGTGTAAGAAAAAATGTATTGGATCATCAATGGGGTTGAAACAGTTTGGATCCAATGAGTCAAAACGATCAACAATCAAAAACAAAAAGCACGATTTCAAAAAAAAAAAAAAAACTAAATTCGGATTTTGAGAAAAATCTTGATCGTTCATCTACGATCTCAACATGAATTTTTGGAATCCATTTGAGAATGTGAGAAACCTTCTTGATGATTCCTTTTCCATTTGCAACACATGAATCAATCATTGAAGATCTTGGTTCTTTGGTTGGAACAAGAAAATCTCCAATTTTCACATTATATCACCCACGATTCATGTTGTACAACCCATTCTTCCCATTTTTCAAAGGCACTAAGTCCATAGCTTCCAGGGTACGAAATCCATAGCTACCAATGTTCATCTATAGGGCACTAAATCCATAGCTACCAACGTTTATATATAGGGTACTAAATCCTTAGCTACCAACGTACATTTATGAGGCACTAAGTCCATAGCTGCCAATGTTTGTTTATGAGGCACTAAGTCCATAGCTACAAGGGTTTTTAGAGTATATCGGGTGACCATATCGTTCACAACACCTACAGGTTACGAGCCTGCTAGTGTTCCACCAGACCGTCAAGAATAGTCTGTGGTTGTCATCCATACTTTGCTAGATGACGGGACCAACGCTTGGATCAAGGCTTCTCTCATTTTTCACCTCTCACCCTCATTCCATGACCTGTATCATCTTTCATCTCTCATTATCCAACCCATCTTTCATCTATCCATCTTTACCCATTGTAATCTATAGGTATAAAACAAGTATACAATTTAAATCAGCTAAAACATGTATATTTTGTTCATCCAACATAGATATCAGGAACACAGATAATACGCACACATAGCACGTAATTTATCTTAAATACTTCATAACTATGGATGAAAGTAACTATGCACTCACTTGTTAAAGTGGTGATTCCGACTTGGACAGCGCTCCGCTTCTTAACAATATAATTTCCTTCGATGAAACCTATTATTATTACCACTAGATTTTAGTCTAATGTTTCTCGTGAATAATTATTAGTCTTAGTATTATTATTATTACTATATAAGCGTTGAAACAATACTTTTCAACCACTATGTATAGACAGGGGCCAGACATGAAACACCGGAGGACATGACCACTTTGACATTATAGCACTTCTGAAATCCAACAACCAGGTCGCCCTTCAAACCGGATTTCCCGTACCGTAAGTAGTTAAAAGATATTATAACGACACATATATAAGTCATAATAATACTAGCCCAAACATTTATTATAAGTTCATAATAACAATATTATATTTAAATATGTTCGATACTTAAAGTAGGGTAAGCCTAACTAATTAGAAGGGGCTTTTAGCTAGGAGCCAGGCTCTGCAGAGGCAGAACTTCGTCGCTGAATCTTTCTAATAAGGATTATTGCAGCACTTCATCACTCACCTTACTATACTAAAATTACAGAAAGAGAAGTCGAATCACGAGGGACCGAAATGCTCGAGGGACAAGAAGAGAAAGACACTTGAATCAAGAAAATGGTGCAAGAAATATGAGAGTTTAGAGACTCTTATTTATAGTAATTGAATTTTCATAAACTATCATCTATAGTTACTTAACGACCTTATAGTTATATAAATGATTAAGCACCCCTTTATAATACTATTTTAAATAGATTTAACGATATTTGTACTAAACTAATGTCGAAAGTACTCAACACTAGGCTTATAACGACCGCATCGTCGATACCTTTCTAATGATACATACATATGTATGTATATATATATATATATATATATATATATGTGTGTGTGTGTGTGTGTGTGTGTGTGTATATATACACACACACACACACACTATATTTAAATACGTAAATATGCTATTATAATTTACAGCTCGTTCATACAAATGTCGTTTTTGACGTTCTTTATATCCACACGTAGCTATCGACGAGCTCTACAACTTTCATTTAGACTTCGTCGGCTAATTTTGACTTAATTTTTTTGTCCATATATTTATAAAATCATAACTCTCTTATACATACTCAATTTTTGACATTCTTTTTCTCAAAATTCCTATTTTAAGGAGTACTACGATTTTTGTTTTGGTGGCATTAGTTACAAGTCAACCATTCTCTTCGTAGCTTTTTACGTCACACATTCCTTGTACACAGTTGACTTTTATATCTTATAAAAATCATATCAAATTTATATGGATTCGGATTTCGACGAAATTTATATTTTCAAGATCGGGACGATGTGTACTTTCTAAATATATATATATATATATATATATATATATATATATATATATGTTTTGGCGCACTTATTTTTATGATTTACGGACGATTCAGCTGATTTTTCCTATTTTATTATATTATAATAATCATGAAACACATAATATTCACATAATTCTTCTTTATTACATGAAATATGTTACAATTGTTGACCCTCACTATTACTTTGGTTAACATTATTTATCCTAGATAATCTTCTATAAAAAATTATTTTCAACGCTTATTATATCTTAATTGACTAGCCCGAATCTGCGGGCATTACAGTTTGTGATTCCATTAGAGGTGCAACACTTAGGGCACTCAAGCTTTCAAGATTCAAGATCATATGTGGATTACTTGTTATTATTAGATAACAACAAAGGTATTCTTCTAACCCTAATAATATATAGATTTCAATTTTATATATACTAGAACTAGGGTTATTGCTTTGGATATCTTATTTGCGAGTATAACTTGAGAAAAACTTAGCTCCAAAGCAAGTAGGGTTGCATGTACACATAGGAATGTAGATATGCTTAAAACCCATCAAATGGTTCTATTTCTTCTTATAAAAATGGTATTTTGTTTATTTTGGAGCGTTACCTTGTGATGGTGTGTATGAAACTGTGATGTGTGCAGACAATTTAGGTAATAGTGTATTTCATATTGATTCGTCTAATGGTATAGACAGTGTGTGCTTGTGGCATTGTCGTCTTGGGACAAATTAACAAGAAACGTATCGCCCAACTCCAAAAGGATGGAGTGTTAGAATCATTTGACTTAAGGTCAGATGATGAATGCAAATCTTGTATTTTGGGTAAGATGACAATAAAATCTATGTGACTTTTACTGATGATTATAGCAGATATAACTATATCTACTTAATCAAGAAAAAGTCAGAAACATTTGAAAAGTTCAAAGAGTTTAAACATGAAGTCGAGAATCAATTGGACAGGAAGAAAAAGACGCTTAGATCTGATAGAGGCGGTGAGTATCTTAGTATCGAGTTCCACAACTACCTCAAGTAATGTGGAATAGTTTCACAATTGACACCTCCTAGGAAACCACAACTTAATGGTGTGGCTGAGAAGCATAGTCGAACCATGTTGTACATGGTTTGTTCCATGATGAGTCGAGCTTATCTTCCAATTTAATTTTGGGAGTATGCCTTAGAGACTGTTGCACACATTCTTAATCTTTTCCCAACTAAGAAGGTTGCCAAAACACCTTACGAAATGTGGACATAGAAGGTTCCCTCGTTAGCAGTTGAACCAGTTAGCGAATCATTACCTCTTAGGCGTTCCACTAGAGTTAGAATGCAAACTGAGTTATATGGTTTCCATATTACTACTGAAGGTGATACGCTTAGTACACTGGTAAATTTATATGAACCAGCTAACTACAAGGAAGCAATGGCAGGCCTAGAGGTAGCCAAATGGCAAGAGGCAATAGACTAGCCCGAATCTGCGGGGTATTACAATTATCTTCCCCTTATGATGATTACGTACCAGAATCATCTACAAAACATGGATTGTACAATGACTTCGTACGTTTTCTTTCCATCCTAGGTGGTGGTCGTAACTTTTATGTCCTTTCAAATGAGTATCTAACTCTACGACTCTTTAACTGCTGGCGGTGCTCAATCTTGCACCCACTATTTATCCTATGTTAGACTTTCAATCGTAACCTTCGAGTTACAAACTCAGTCCTTATTGGAGACTCAAGCTTCTTCTTAAACATACTTAACTTAAGATAAAGTCTTTACTTCGATTACCGTAACAGACTGATGGGACATGTTCTAATGACATGTCGTCGTATGATGCAACGCTTAGACTCAGGTCTTTTTTTCTTGAGTTATATTCCAGAATGGAATATACCTTCTAATGTGATATAATCACTTTCATCATGTAGCACTTCTAGCTACAAGTTTCTTACTTTAACAAAGATTGCAATACTTCTATTGATTGCTTCGATTATCTTTCACTTCAATCTTCTGGCTTATGTCGGACGCTACATCAAACTTGGTTCTCTGAACCACGTAACACACTCATCTTAGTCGGACTTGATATGATATGACCTCTAGGGTCGGAATAACAATCATCTTCTTAGTCATTACCGAAATGATGGTAACGACATACTTGAACAAAATGGACTCAATTACTAGCTTCTTGGTAACCTTGTGACTTTCCCTGATCCAGGTGCGAGTCCTGTGCTTCTGGTAGTATAGGCATCTACTACCATTCACACCTACTCATACTCGTCCCAAGTATGGTCTCGTAGTTTTCAAAGTTACCATTCAAGAATTTCACATAATCATTTAACACATCGGATAACATAACGAAGCTTTATATTATTTCTTGAAATTGTTACATAAACGTTCAAGTTTAACCTATACTATGCTTCTAACAGGCTACTCCACATGTCACTATGGCTACTTCATATCTTGATCTTCGGATATGAAGTCCTCATCCTTGATTCCTCGCATTGTCACCGGCTTCATCGAGGATCATTTGGAAGGCCCTTGGCTTTGGCTTTGGTGGTGCAATCGGCCTTGTTGCTTCATTTTTCTTCAGGAAATCTTTTGACATGTGTCCCTTGTCTCTGCATCCATGGAATACCTTATCATTAACCGTACAGTCTCTGGAATAGTGATAGATCCAACCACACTTACAGCACATCACTTCTCCATCGCATCTTCCGAAGTGATTCTTCTTGCACTTCTCACACCACTTGGCTCCATACTTTTGGTCATCTTGGTTGGAACTCAAGAATTTTCCTTTCTTATTGGAACTTGAGGATCCTTCAAGCTTCTTATTCTCGCCAATTTTAGCTTTTTCCAGACCTTTTTTCCTTATTTGGGTCTCAACATTCTTTGTTGCCCAGATGGCGGCTTTCAAAGTGGTTGCTTACTTGACCATTGGACCAAAGCCCATTGGTAATCCATGAGAAAACTTGTTGACCTTGGAGAGTTTAGTTGGAACTAGGTAAGGAACAAGCATCATCTTCTCCGTAAAACTTGCAACATACTCGGTAATCCACATTGTTCCTTTCTTTAAACTCATTGTTGATTTCCAGTAGATCCTGCTCAGAGCAGTACTACATCTTCAGTTGCACCAAAAAGTCTTCCGAGGACATCTTGGTAGTTTCTCCCTTGGGCATCATATGAGCTAGTAGCTTCCACCAGCTCGGTACTCCATACTATAATAGTGGAACCACGAGGGTGGTCTTTTGTCTGTTTGTTAGGTCATAAATTGTAGTTTATACTTTGTTTTTCATAAGCTATTAGAGTTCTCGGTCTAGGAACTAAAACACCATGTTTGTGTGTTGTTTGGACCAAAATCACATGTGATTTTGGTTGGGCTTTATATTGTTTTGTTTGGGTTTTGGGCTTAGGCTTGGTTATTAGGTCTAGGTATAAATAGTGTCATTTGAGCCTTGTAAAGTGTGTGGGACGTTTTTGGGGCTTCCATATGTAAGGGACGTGATTTATAGAGAGAAACAGAGAAAACCAAGTGTAATCAAGAGTCTTATGTACCCAACTATTCATCTATAATAGTGTGCATTGTAGATTAATTATCTTATTCTTATTCATCTTATATCTTGCATTATACACTCTGATTGGGATTCCGCACCATCAAAGTGAATCTAATTGATATGTAGGAGAATTCGGGACTTACAAGTGGTATCAGAGCTTGGATCGGTATCAATCGGGTCATTGCAAATGATTTTTCTTGGAGTTTCTTGGTGTTTTTTATTTATATTTTATGAATTTTTGGCCATTGTTCTTCGTGCTCTTCGTATTTTTGGAGTTTTGATCGAGTTTGGAATGAGCAAAACACAAATAATTCTTGTTCTGCTAATAATGATTCAAAAGCTCATGATGAGGTGAACCATTCTAATGCTTCTACTGTTAGGTTTTCAGCACTATAACACTCCTAAGGTGTACATGCAACCCTAAATGCTTTGGAACTATGTTTTCTCTAATTATACATGCATTTTTTTTGAATTTCCAAAGCATATAAGTTAACTAGCATACAAATCAATATGATAAATAGTTAGATAGCTTACCTCTTGTGTAGTTCTTGGCCTGGAATCTTGAGCACCTCAAATGTAATGCCTCTAATGTGTCAAAAATGCCAATATGCAAAGGAGGCTTTTAGAGAATAGGTTAAGCTTGGTAAAATCGGCTCATACACTTGTAACATAAGGGTTAACCGATTTTTGGCTCAAGGGGGTTCATTATATAGTCTTACAAACTCTAGGGTTTCATCCATGAAACCCTAATGCACCATGACCTTCCATATCGCTTAGGCTCCATGGGTTAAAGCTCCATGGACTATCCATGAACCACTTAGCCCATCCTAATGGATCCTTGGCCCACACTATAAGAATGTATGATTTACATAATCAACCCCTTAGATTTAATTAGTCTCTTTTGATCACAAAATTAATTCCAAATTAATTCTTGACAAATACTAATTAAATAATATGATTTCTCAATCAATAATCTTATTCTTAAAGTCCATTATATCAAATTGCACTGGTGAAGGCAACCCAAAAGGACCATGCTACTATCGGGTCAAGTACATACCAGATATAGTTATGCGCTTAGACACCAAACTCAATTGTCTCCCACTTGGATAAGTCTAATAACTATAACTGCCAATGTAACTCCAAGATTCGATAAGTAATCGTAGCTTCCAATAGCCGCTGTCAAACTCTGACCCAGTCAGTGACTATCCTTTGACAAGTGATCATATACTACTCTGTTCTTCAAGATATTAGCGGACAAATACATGTAACATAGTCACACTCATTGTCCTACAATTAGTTTCTCGATTTCGATATGTTTGACTTAGAACATAATTGAACACATCAATTTAGTTCTGACTGGGCCCGGTACATTGGTCAAAACAAATCATCGAGGGGGCTAGATATCGCTTTTGATCCTTGTTAGGATAAAAGGAACAGATAAAATTCGACATTATATGCTTGTACTAACTACTCGTTAAATCACGCACACAATACATTTTATAACATCAAGTTACTGATGTGTTTTCGTATCATCAATGCACAACCAATCTGTAGTTAACAACTCATATATCTTGGTTTGAAGATTATATGATATTATTATCTTACAATCACTCGTGATAAAATTCCATGAAGTGATTCAGGTAAGTGCGGGTTGATCCAATGCTTAAATTCTTATTTCATAAGCACTCATGAATGGTGTGGCAGACTCTTGCTATGTCCAACACCTTAGACATCTACAAGCTAACTCATGACAGTCTAGCCTCATACCTACTTCCAAAGTATGATTGACTGTGGATAGTTTGAATAATTATATTATTCTATAAGTCAAAACATGAAAAGTGAAATAATAGTAAATAATTGACATAGGACGGTAACTTTACTTATAAATAAAAACACCTTTTATTCAATCATCAACATGTCAATCACAATTTAGCTATTACAAGTTTCTAATTTATCTAATCACTAAAACTAATATCTTCCTTTAGCCCAATGCCTCTTGTGTGTTGCAAGTGCCTAACCCTATTCAGTCCCTTTGTAAGGGGATCTGCTAGGTTATCCTGTGACGATTTCCTCTTCAACATGAGGTGTCCTTCTTCTACCTGATGTCTTATGATGTCTTATGAACTTTTCCAAGTTATTGCTCCTCCATTTAGGGTAAACACCCAGCCCGACTGAGAACGCATATTGTCCCTGTCGGTCTGAAATTCGGCGTCACAGTACCCTAATACTCTCAATTCATCACTCCTACCGAGGGTAAGGATCCAATCCTTAGTCCTCCACAGGTACTTAAGAAAGTTCTTAACTGTAGTCCAGTGAGCTTTACCAGGATTCCCTTGATATGTACTGACCATGCTCAAGGCAAAGGCTACATCAGGGGGAGTACAAGTCACAGCATACATGATTGAGCCATTTGCGGAAGGATATGCTACTCGGCTCATCTCTGCTATCTCATCTTCTGTACTTAGACTCTGTGTCTTACTCAGTTTGGTATTGCTTTGGATAGGTAAGTCGCCTTTCTTGGAGTTCTCCAAACTGCAACGCTTATGCACCTTGTCCAAGTAGGTACTTTGACTAAGTCCTATTAGTCTTTTACTCATGCCTCTTAACATTCTTATCCCTATGATATAGGCAGCTTCTCCAAGGTCCTTCATAGCAAAACACTTCCCAAGCCAGGACTTAACCTCCTGCAAGGTTGGGATTTCATTTCCTATGAGTAGTATCTCATCCACATACAACACGAGAAAGCTAACTATGCTCCCACTAGCCTTGACATACACATAGGACTCGTCCTCTCTTCTCGAAAATCCAGACACTTTGACTTTCTCATTGAAACAAAGATTCCAACTGCAAGATGCTTGTTTCAATCCATAAATGGATCTCTTAAGCTTACACACTTTACTCGGGTACTTATCATTGACAAAACCCTCTAGCTGACTCATGTAAACATCTTCAGCCAACTTTCCATTAAGGAAAGCGGTTTTGACATCCATCTGCCATATTTCATAGTTATGAAATGCAGCTATGCTAACATAACTCTTATAATCTTTTCCACTGGTGAGAAGGTCTCATCATAGTCAACTCCCCGAGTTTGATTAAAACCCTTCGCAACCAGTCGTACCTTGTATGTGTGTACTTTCCCATCTATGTCGGTCTTCTTCTTGAAGATCCATTTGCACCCGACTGCCTTTCGATCAGATACATTATCAACCAAGTTCCAAACTTGATTGCCATACATGGACTGAATCTCTCTGTCCATAGCCTCTTTCCATTTTGCAGACTCAGGGCCTGCCATGGTTCATCCAAACTTATCAATGTACTATCACTGACAAATGTATCACCTTCAGCTGTTATATAAAAACCATATAACACAGGTGGAACACTAACCCTACTGGAGCGCCTAAGAGGTACGATTTCGTCAATTGGTTCAACAAGAGTTTCCTTCTCGGGTTGATCGCTAGTGTTTGAGGTTCCTTCACCACTCGAATCTTGAATCTCTTCAAGATCAATTTGCCTCCCACTGTCCCCTTGGCATATTAGTTCTCTCTCACGAAAGACCCATCTCCTTGCAACGAAGACAACGTTGTCACTTGGTTGATAGAAGAGATATCCAAAGGATTTTTATGGGTAGCCAATGAAAATACATCGCTCACTCCGAGGTTCGAGCTTGTCCTGATTTTGGCGTCTCACGAAAGCCTTGCAACCCCAAACTTTGATGTGATCCAAAGTGGGAACTTTCCCAGTTCACATCTTGTGAGGTATTTTGGAAACCTTCTTAGTAGGAACTAGATTAAGGATATGGACAGCAGTCTCTAAGGAAAACCCCCAGAATGAGATTGGTAACGAAGCTCGACTCATCATAGAACGAACCATGTCCAACAGGGTTCGATTGCGCCTCTCATCCACACCATTTAGTTGGGGTGTCCTAGGAGGCGTCAATTGTGAAACAATTCCACATTCCTTAAGATAGTCAAGGAACTCGATACTAAGATACTCTCCTCCTCGATCAGATCGTAGTACCTTTATTTTCCTGCCCAATTGATTCTCTACTTTTGCCTTAAATTCTTTCAACTTTTAAAAGGTTTCTGACTTATGCTTGATTAAGTAGATATAGTCATACCTACTATAATCATCAGCAAAAGTCACATAGAAGTGATTAGCATCCCTTGTGTCAGATCTAAAGGGCCCACACACATTATTGTGTATGACATTCCATAAGCCTTCATCCCTTTTACAAGTACCAGTGAAGGGTGACTTGGTTATCTTTCCAAGCAAACAAGATTCGCAAGTGTCATCCAATTTCAAGTCAAATGACTCCAAGACTCCAGCCTTTTATAGTTGGCCTATGTGCTTCTTGTTGACATGTCCAAGACGACAATGCCACAAGCATGCTTTATCCAAATCATTGGATGAATCAATGTGTAACATATTATTTCCCAAGTTATCTACAACATTCACAGTTTCATATATACCGTTGCAAGGTAATGCTTCAAAATAAAAGACACCATTCAAATAAGCATAAATACCACCATTATCATTATTAAAAGTAAAGGTGAAACCTTTTTTATACAAATTGTGAAAGGAAATAATTTTTCTCGCCATATCGGCCGAGAAACAACAATTATTCAAATCTAAAATTAAACCATTACTAAGCAATAAAGAATAAACTCCAATCTTGGTCACAGGAAACACTTTCCTATTTCCCATGATTAAGTTTATCTTCCCGTGCTCCACATCCCTACTTCTTTTTAGTCCCTGCAAATCAGAACAAATGTGAAATCCAAAACCCGGTATCAAGGACCCAAGAATTAGCATGTGATGCATTATTAAAATGAATAGTGTAAATACCTGCAAAGGAGCGTTTTATTTTCCCATCCTTAATATCTTGCAAGTACTTGAGGCAGCTTCGCTTCCAGTGCCCCTTTTCATGGCAATGGAAGCACTCTGCTTCCTTTGGATTGGTAGAGGGTACAACAGAACTAGCTTTGGTTCCACTAGAGGAGGATCCATCCCGGGACTTTCCCTTAGAAGGAGCCTTCCTCTTTTTACCCTTACCATGTCCAATTTCCAGGACAGTGACAATAGTAGTAGGAGTAGGAGTAGTAGTAGCAATAGATTTACCTTTCATGTTGCTTTCATCAGTTCTGAGGAGTCCATGAAGCTTGCGAAGACTGACCTCCTCCTTGTTCATATGATAGGTCATACGAAACTGATCATAACAAGGAGGTAGAGAATGAAGAATAATATCAATGACCAACTCTTCATCAAAGTTGACATTCAACTTTAGTAAGCGGTCCACATATCTTTGCATTTTCTGCAAGTGGCCTGTGATGGACTCTCCATCCTTCATTTAGTGGTGATCATGGAGGCGATGATTTCATACCTCTCCTGCCGAGCACTTTGATGGTATCTCTCCATCAAGTCTAGGTGCATTTCATAGGGCCAGAAGTCCTCATAGGACTTTTGTAGCTCAGCAGACATGGTAGCTATCATTATACACGACACTTTGGTCGCATCCCTCACATGAAGCCGGTACTCCTCAATTTGCTCGGGAGTAGCCGTTTGCTCATCAACTTCCTTCATCTCTTTGTCTAGGACATATTCTTTGTCCTCATATCGAAGGGTCATGCTAATGTTTCTGATCCAATCATTGAATATGGATCCCTTAAAGATTATTCTCCCTACTAAGTTCATTAGGGAGAAAGAGCTTGAAGGTTTTGAGCCTGAAGCATTGTTTGGCATAGACATCTGTAAAAGAAAAGGTACAAAGTTTAGATTAGATGAGAATCCTTAATATATCACCCAAATGAAATATTAAGTATAGGACCCAACACAATATTCTACAATTGCGAAGAGGGATGCCGTAATCCAATTGTAAAATATTTGAAGGTAGGTAAATGACGATTACCAATTTCCACCATGAAAAACGAAATTACTTATTAGATTTTAATTGGATTTGAATTCCTAGATTCTTTTGAGATTCAATGAACTTTCAATGGCATGTTTAAATCTCAATTGTGCCCTCTCAAGTTTGTGACTGGAATGCCGAGGATCACAAACAAGGTGTGAATAACCATGCAAATATATTTGGTACTCTTAATGTTACAAATCACCTAATCAATGTGTCGGCTAACCACACACGCTCCAGTGATCTATGATTAACATTAAGTTACCCTTTTCCAGTCTTTATTAGTCCAAAATTAGTGTGCCGGTTAACCACATATGCTCCACTAACGACTTAATAAAGTTCAAAGTGTAATTTCATGGATTATCACCTTTTCACATTTTTCCTAAGGTAACTAAGATTGGGAATTTAATAAAAGGTTTAGTTACTTTATAATTTCATTATACTTTTAATGAGAATTAATGGCCTATCCTACACGTTTGCCTAACGACCCTCCACCGGTCAAGGAAGCGGTGGGTGAGAATGGACACCCATTAAACTGCCATTTTATAGACAGTAACCTTATACCCCCTTATAGACCGGCTTCGTGAATGAGGCCTACTAACAGTAAGACTAACGTTTCTTTTGTGTGTGTGTATATATATATATATATATATATATATATATATATATATATATATATATATATATATAAGTATTAACATTTAATATTATAATAGTATAAGGGTAAAATTTTAATCTTTTAAAACTCTAGGGTTTTGGAATTAAATGTTTTATTAACGTGACTTTACAAATTCTAAAACTTAAGGGAAAGTTTTAAAACTTTTCAAGACCATTCATATTCATAACTTAGGAACAATTATGAGTTTTAATATTCATGAATGCGACTTTTCATGTAACTTGAGGACAAGTTACATTAACACATAACATGAACAATTAGATTAAATTTTTGGATCAAATATAATTATCATATAATTTTTTTCCTATTGATCTAAATTAACTCATAACAAGACAATTCATATCAAATACTACATATAATTACTTTATTATCTAACCATTTGACAGTTGCCTTTTAAATGGATGAATATTATCATTACCAATTCAGAAAATACAATTTTTTATAATTACAAAACAGTTTGTGGTAATGAATTTATCCATTTCTGGCCAAAAACTCGAAGTTCTGCACATAGAGGCACCAACTCGTCGAGTACCAGAACTGGACTCGCCGCGTCGCCCCTTTACTGAGTGGAATCGTCGAGTTTGTTCATGGACTTGGCGAGTTCATCAATCTGAGTGCAGAAAAACCGATTTTCCAACTTTGAAAACAAGTAAGCATCAAATATAACAGAAAACAATCATAGGCTCTGATACCATTGTTGGGTTTTCAGCACTATAACACTCCTATGGTGCATATGCGACTCTAAATGCTTTGGAACTATGTTTTCTCTAATTATGCATGCATTGTTTTGAATTTCCAAAGCATATAACTTAACTAGCATACAATTTAATATGATAACTAGTTAGATAGCTTGCCTCTTGTGTAGTTCTTGGCCTTGGAAGCTTGATCACCTCAATGTAATGCCTCTAATGTGTAACAAACACCAATATGAAAAGGAGGCTTTTAGAGAATAGGTTAAGCTTGGGAAAATTGGCTCATGCACTTGTAGCACAAGGGTTAACCGATTTTTGGCACAAGGGGGTTCATTATATAGTGTTACAAACTCTAGGGTTTCATCCATGAAACCCTAATGCACCATGACCTTCCATATCGCTTAGGGTCCATGGGTTAAAGCTCCATGGATATCCATGAAACACTTAGCCCATCCTAATGGATCATTGGCCCACACTATAAGAATGGATGATTTACATAATCAACCCCTTAAATTTAATTACTCTATCTTGATCACAAAATTAATTCCAAATTAATTCTTGACAAACACTAATTAAATAATATGATTTCTCAATCAATAACCTTATTCTCAAAAGTCCATCCTATCAAATTGCAATGGTGAAGGCAACCCAAAAGGACCATGCTACTATTGGGTCAAGTACATACCAGATATAGTTATGGGCTTAGACATAAAATCCAACATCTTCTTCATGTGTAGATAAAGAAGCAGTGCAAGATGGGAGTAAGCAGAATAAAATCAATTCTGAGTTTGCTGAAAAGGATTCAAAATCTTGTGATGCTGATATTCCCACTGAGGAAAAACCCAAGCCACAAAAGTCTGTTAAACAGTCTAACAAATGTTCATGTGCTTGTACTTGTGGAATTCCCTTGAAACAAACTTCTTTTGGACAAGGACCAAGTCACAACCTTATTTATTTGAAAAAGTAGACTTGTTTTAACTGTGGGATTCCCAGTCACATTGCTAGAAATTGCCCACATTGTTCATATGTTCCCTACTATGGACAAGGCTGGCAGAATGTGCCAAGAGGGAGAACTTCCAAAAGAAATCCTTCGAGGTCATGTTCACGCAATGGTGATTGGAATTCTAAGAAGGCTAAAAGTCACACTCCCAAGGACCAAAAACGGCATGTTGGACAAAAAGTCTAATTCGAGAGATGGTTTAGCCAAACCAAAATCGGTAAGGTCGAATTCATCTCAAGGATCGTCTTCTATCTCACACTTGAGATTCAAATCTAAATCAAAAGGTAGTTCAAGTTCAAAATCAAGTGTTGTGCCACCCATTCGGTTAAACATTAACAGCCCTAAACCTAATTACGAATGGGTTCCCAAGGGTCAAATTTCTAAATCGTCCAAAATTCCTGTAACTTCTTCATGTTTCTTATCTGTTAAATAGGATATGTCATGAGGAAGAGTATCTTATGTAGATGGTGATGGTAAATCAAGTTTCAAAATGGATTGGGTTCCAAAAGCCAACTAATCCCGCACTCTGTGCTAGAGCAGCTGTGGAGGAATATCATCAGACTTCGGTTTGTTGATAGTAGTTGTTCCAAGCACGTGATTGGAGACATCTCTCAATTGCACAACATTCATAACTTTAAGTGATTGTATGTGTCCTTTGCGGGAAAGGAAGAAAGGAAAGGATCGTGAATGGGGATTGTACTTAACGGCGTGTTGAGTGTTGAATATGTTAATTTCATTTCGAAATTGGAACACAACTGGGTCTGAATGTGTTGCTGCATCTACTTGTTGTTCTTGAGTCATCTGGATGTGTCTTCAATTGCTGAAATACGGTTTGAATTCTTTCAATACTCCCGAGTTTTATTAAAATGATTCGTTTTTGAAGACGTTTTTTTTAAATTTTCACATTTATTTTGTTTCCTTTCTTCCCAACGCTCAAATTAAGAGGGAGAAATCAAAATACAAAAAAAATTATAAAATCAAAAATAGAAAAATATGTTTTCTTTCGTAAGTATTTTTTGGGAATGGCAATCTGAAATTCGTGTAATGCACTGAAACTAAATTGTTTAGACTGTGTGTTGAATGTGCTGGTAGGCACGACGGATTCAAAAGGACTAGACATAACTGACAATGAAAGGACTTGACAGTGTGGACTTAGATAGTTTCATTTGGACTGACCATACGACGATCAGATAGATTGAGCAGTGAGATAAACAAGGGAGCCTACAAGATACATTAAGTTTACTTTTCATCTAGAACTGCGGCTCAACACTTCTTCGATGTACAGACTTATGTCCTTAATTCTGGTGCTAATAGGGTGACTGGGGGGTTCTGATAAAGTAGGTCAGTGTGAAATTGTTTTTCTATCTTATCCTCTCTGTCAGTCATATGTTGCCCCCTTTGCGTGATCGGAAGATCCGGCCTAGGATGCAACATATGCACCTCTATTTCTATACATCTCTATTTAGGCTTCTTTCTATCTATCTATGTCAGTCATATGTTGTCCCTTCTACGTGATCAGAAGATCCGACCTGGGACACAGCATATGCACCTTTCTATTTCTCTAACCCTCTATCTATGATAGTCCTATGTTATCCCCTCTTTGTGATTGGAAAAGATTCTGACCTAGGACACAACATATGCATCTCTATATCTATCTTCTCTCTTAAATAATTAAGCACTCACCTAAAGTAAAGAGTTGTTTGGAATTCCTTGATTGCTAAGGTATGCCATGAAGTGGGGAAAACATTCTAGTATGCTTAAAATTGAATTGGTCCATGACTAAAGATTGATTGTAGATCTCGTTGCTGAATTTAACTGGATAACAATATCCGTGGTCATCGTCAGCAAAATGGTATATTTAGGAATATAATCACAATGTCTGTCATTTATAATCTGTCCAATTTGTAAATATCCTTTATGTTTAAGTGGATCACAATATTGGTGATTGGCCAGAGCTAAACATGCAGGTGTCTGCTGATAAATGATATTGAATTGCTTGACAACTTTGATCCCAAAAGTTTCTATTTTGTACATTTTGTATCTTTTTTTTTGTTTTTGTTAAATTTATTCATATTTTTCCTCTATGCACAAATTTAGGGGGAGAATTAAAATAAATAAATAAATCAAAATTAAAAAATTAAAAATCCAAAAACATTCTTATTTCTGTTTTATTTCCTTTTCAAAAAATTAAAAATCCAAAAATATTTTATTTTTACTTTTGAGTGTATTTTAATTTTATTTTTATTTCTTAGTTATCTCTATTGTGTGCTAAATTTATTTTTACTTTTATTTTTTATCTCAAAGTTTCGTTTGTCTTACAAAGTGAATTCAAAAAGAAGAAGAGACTCATGGAGATTGTATCAGAATTTGTTGAGCAAGGAGAAAAAAAACTTGGAAAGGAGTTGATGATCATTACACTTCACTCTATTTTCACAAGAATTGAAGGGTTGTAATTGTACAAATTGTCTGTTAGGCAGTTTCTTTCTAAGAACTGTCGTATTTAAGGAATTAAAAGTCTGAAACTGTACAATTGTCATGACACCAGGGCGATTCACCCAATAGGGAAAAAAATATCGATGAACGTATCGCCAAGGGACAAGTTAACTTGTTAACTTGAAAAACTGTATTGATATCTCTCGTCAAGGATAGGGGCTAACATCAAAAATAGCCACGAGTAGTTCTTTGATACTCAACAAATCGTAGTGCATTCCTCCATGTTCACACAGATACTGCGAGTAATCTCCTTTCGAGCCAAGGTTGGGTCCTTGAATACCTATGGTGAGTAGGGTCTTTATGATTCTATGATCCACATGGACTTTTTAGTCATTTGTTACTTTTCAAGTCACAACAGTGATCATTAAATAATTCTCATTCGAAGGAACAAGAAGTGAAGATTATTTTTCAAAACCTCAATCTGTCAACCCCAGAAGCAAGGTGAAACTGTATTTGAAGCTATGTGACAAATTGAATTGAAGCCTCCTCAATCAATTTGCTGCTATCTATGAACCTGCTGAAGTGATCCAGAAGAAGCGGTCTCTCTTTATTTTCTCTAAAGATTCTCAAAGCCGTAAGTACTGATTTTCAAGAATCCTTGCAAGAAGCCTCTACACCCAATGTGCGTTCAAAGTCAGATGTTAAAGGAAGCCCAACTACTAAAGATGAAGTTATTCATGAATATTCATATGTTCATCTTGAAGTTGTGAAGAAATCGATGATAAAAGCTTAAGCCAAGAACAAAGAGAGGATTGAAAAGAAAAGAAAGATACAAACCCAGGGAGAGATTGTTAGGACTAAATTATGGTTTATTCTAAGTCAAAAGAAACTTTAAACCAAGGGGGAGATTATTAGGTCATAAATTGTGGTTTATACTTTGGTTTTCATAATCTATTAGAGTTCTCGGTCTAGGACCTAAAACACCATGTTTTGGTGTTGTTTGGACCAAAATCACATGTGATTTTGGTTAGGCTTTATATTGTTTTGTTTGGGTTTTGGGATTGGGCTTGGTTATTATGTCTAGGTATAAATAGTGTCATTTGAGCCTTGTAAAGTGTGTGGGACGTTTTTGGGGCTGCCATATGCAAGGGACGTGATTTACAGAGAGAAATAGAGAAAAACAAGTGTAATCAAGAGTCTTATGTACCCGACAATTCATCTATAATAGTGTGCATTGAAGATTAAGTATATTGTTCTTATTAATCTTATATGTTGCATTATACACTTTGATTGGGATTTCGCGCCATCAAAGTGAATCCGATTAATACGTAGGAGAATTCGGGACTTACACTGTTGCTACAGTCGCAACTCTCAAACATTGTCTCCATCTCGATGATCCAGTCCATAACTTCCACCGTTGTTGGGCTTCCAGAAAGAAACGATGGTTTGGATGCCATAAAATCCTTGTACTTGCATCCACGTCCGCCATTTCCTCCATATTGGTTATTACTTCTACCCATTGGCGGTTCAGCTTGACCAACACTCCTACTATATTTCCCTTCCTCCAATTGTCCATCATTCAATTTGGGTTGTTCAATAGCCACCATAGGTTCATCCTGATTCTGTTGAAGTAAATGCCTTGTCTCTTCCATTTGACAATCCAACATCATCTAGATCATTGCTTGCACTCTGTCCCTCGTGATTGGCTCAGGTGAAGCTGCTACTATAGGTACTTGCTCAATCACTTGGGGTTGTGGCTATTGATTCTTGTTTCCATTCTTATTTTCAACTCCGCTTCAGGTTCTAGCCATTCAATCTATACACCAAATCAGACATTCGGTGTTCGGTGACGAGAATTAAGATAGGAAAGCTTTTATTTACGATGGACATATGAATCTCCCTATCACTCTAAAAAGTTATATGCCAGTTCTAATACCGTAATTAAACGTTTAGAAATCTGAACACATAAAATTTCTAGATCCGATCGGCAACAGACCATAAATCCGATCAAATAATGGCATCATAAATCATCACAAATCATTTAGCACATAAACGGAATTTAGGCATCTTCTCTATTAAGCGAGTGCACGTGTCTATTCAGGTGTACCACCTAAAATATATTATACACACTTCTCACGATCATCGCTCAACATTCTAAGTTCAAGTCTAGAAATAATCTTTATTCCTAGTTCGCTTAAACTAATGCTCTGATACCAACTGTGACATCCCCATTTTCACAGCCAGAAAACACCGATTTGTTTATACTTTATTTGAAAACCACAATATCCTTTTAAAGAAAAATGTTGCGGAATTTGTTCCCAAAAAAAGATGATAAGTACGTTATCAAAGCATTTCCGAAGAAATGTAATTTATTCATTTTAAAACATTAGGATGTCATCGTCAATACAGAAACATAAGCATAAATAGACCTTACATTCGTTTATACTATTGATTTACATCTCCTTAATCTCTCAGTGTAATGTAGCTTCATATTGACACATATGATACAAATAAACTAAGTGGGTCAGGTTGGGAAGCATGGTGAGTACATACGGTTTTCAGCCAACAATAATAAAGTTATTATGTTTCATTATTAAACAATCAACCCAATTACCCATCATCATTATCTTCTTTATTTCTTAAGGATCTACCCTAAGAATTATCTATCATCCACTCATTCATTCCTAAGGTTTGTCCTAAGGAATAGGCATGAAGTCCATCGTTATCGGGGTTTATTTAACGGGCACTAAGTCCATACTTGTCGATGTTATCTATAAGGCACTAAGTCCATAGTTGTTAGGGTACTAAATCCATAGCTACCAATGTTCATTTGTAGGGTACTAAATCCATAGCTACCAATGTTCGTTTATGAGGCACTAAGTCCATATTTACCAATGTTCGTTTATGAGGCACTAATTCCATAGTTGCCAGGGTTTTTAGAGTACACCAGCTGAACATATCATTCACAACACCTACAGGTTGCGAGCCTGGTCGTGTTCTACCGGATCGTCTAGAATAGTCTGTGGTTGTCATCCATACTCTGCTAGATGACGGGACCATCGCTTAGGTCAAGGATTCTCTTAATTTTCACCTCTCACCCTCATCTCATGACCTATATCATCTTTCATCTCTCATCATCCAACTCGTCTTTCATCTACCCATCTTCACCCGTTGTAATTTATAGGTGTAAAATATGTATATAGTTTAAATCAACTAAAAGATGTATATTTTGTTCATCCAGCATAGATATCAAGAACACAGATAATATGCACACATAGCATGTAATTTATATTAAATACTTCTTATCTATGTGTAAGATGTAAGTAACTATGCACTCACTTGTTAAACTGGTGATCCGACTTTGACAGCGCTCCGCTTCTTAACAATATAATTTCCTTCGATGAAACCTAGTATTATTACCACTAAATTTTACTCTAATGTTTCTCGTGAATAATTATTAGTCTTGGTATTATTATTATTATTATTATTATTATTATTATTATTTTTATAATTATTATTATTATTATATAAGCGTTTAAACAATACTTTTCAACCACTATGTACAGACAAGGGTCATACATGAAACACCGGAGGGCAGGACCATTTTAGCATTATAGCACTTCTGAAATCCAACAACCAAAGTGGCCCTTCAAACCGGATTCCCTGTACCGCAAGTAGTTAAAATATATTATAATCACGCTTATATAAGTCATAATACTAGCTCAAACATTTATTATAAGTTCATAATAACAATATTTGTACTAAACTAATGTCGAAAATACGCAACACTAATCTTATAACGACCGTATCGTCGATACATTTCTAATGATATATATATATATATATATATATATATATATATATATATATATATATATATATATATATATATATATATATATATATATATATATATATCAAGATTGTAAAAATCGTTCGGCGGTCAACTGACGATAAGCGATTAATCAGACTATGCGGGGATTAATCGGGGACCCTTAATTATTATTAAAATTATTTAAAAAAATTAATATTTCCTAAAAAACTAAGTATTTGAAAATTTAAAATTTTATAAGTTTAAAATTTTGAAAATTTTAGTTTAATATTTTAAAATTTGAAAGCTTTAAATTTTGAAAATTTAAAATTTTGGCGTAATATTTGAAAATTAAAATTTTTTGAATTTTTTAAAAATTTCCGCCAAGCACCCTAATCGTAATCGGTTTAAGGCCGTCAAACGATTAATCGGCCGCCAAAGCCGATTTCTGCAACACTGATATATATGATTTATACTTTATTTTAATACGTAATTATGCTATTATAATTTATAACTCAGTCATACGAACTCCGTTTTTAACGTTCTTTATATCCACGTATAGCTATCGATGAGCTCTACAACTTTCGTTTAGACTTCTTTGGCTAATTCTAATTTTGACTATATTTTTTGTCCATATTTTTATAAAATTAAATGATTTTGCTAAAATCATAACCCTCTTATACGGACTCCGTTTTTGGCATTCTTTTTCTCAAAACTCCTATTTCAAGGAGTACTACGATTTTTGTTTTAGTGGCATTAGCTACAACTCAACCATTTTCTTCGTAGCTTTTTACATCACATATTCCTTGTGCGCGGCTGACTTTTATATATTATAAAAATCATATCTAATTCTTACAGATTCAGATTTCGACGAAATTTGTATTTACAGGATCGGGACGACGTGTACTTTCTTTATATATATATATACATATATATATATATATATATATATATATATATATATATATATGTGTGTGTGTGTGTGTGTGTATGTTTTGGCGCATTTATTTTTACGATTTACGAACGGTTCGACTGATATTTCCTATTTTGTTATATTATAATAATCGTCAAACACATTCACATAATTCTTCTTTATTACGTGAAATATGTTACAATTGTTGGCCCTCACTATTACTTTGGTTAAGATTATTTATCCTAGATAATATTCTATAAAAAAATCATTTTTAACGCTTATTATATCTTAATTGACTAGCCTGAATCCACGGGTGTTACAGTTTGTGACTCAATTAGAGGTGCAACACTTAGGACACTCAAGCTTTCAAGAGTCAAGATCATCTGTGGGTTACTTGTTATTACTAGATAACAAGAAAGGTACTCTTCTAACCCTAATAATATATAGATTTCAATTTTATATATACTAGAACTAGGGTTATTGCTTTGGAATCTTATTTGCATGTATAACTTGAGAAAAACTTAGCTACAAAGCAAGTAGGGTTGCATGTGCACATATGAATGTAGATATGCTCAAAACCCATCAAATGGTTCTATTTTTCTTATAAAAAATGTATTTTTATTTTGAAGCTTTACCTTGTGATGGTGTGTGTGAAACTGTGATTTGTGTAGACAATTTAGGTAATAATGTATTTCATATTGATTTGTCTAATGATATAGACAATGCGTGCTTGTGGCATTGTCATCTTGGACATATTGACAAGAAACGCATCACCCAACTCCAAAAGGATGGAGTTTTAGAATCATTTGACCTCAGGTCAGATGATGAATGTGAATCTTGTCTTTTGGGTAAGATGACAAAATCACCTTTCACTTGTTATTGTGAAAGAGGTGAAGGTTTGTTGGATCTCATACACACAGATGTGTGTGGGCTCTTCAGATCCACCACAAGGGATGCTAATTGATTCTATGTGACTTTTACTGATGATTATAGCAGATATGACTATATCTACTTAATCAAGAAAAAGTCAGAAACCTTTGAAAAGTTCAAATAGTTTAAACAAGAAGTCGAGAATCAATTCGGCATGAAGAAAAAGTTGTTTAGATCTAATAGAGGTAGTGAGTATCTTAGTATCGAGTTCCACAACTACCTCAAGGAATTTGGAATAGTTTCACAATTGACACCTCCTAGGAAACCACAACTTCATGGTGTGGCTAAGAAGTGTAATCGAACCTTGTTGGACATGGTTCGTTCCATGATGAGTTGAGTTTCTCTTCCAATTTCATTCTGGGAGTATGCCTTATACATTGCCACACACATTCTTAATCCTGTCCCAACTAAGAAGGTTCCCAAAACACCTCACGAAATGTGGACATGGAAGGTTCCCTCGTTAGAAGTTGAACCAGTTAGTGAATCATTACCTCTTAGGTGTTCCACTAGAGTTAGAATGCAACCTGAGTTATATGGTTTCCATATTACTACAAAAGTGAAGGGTTTTGAGCACTATAACAACCTTAAGGTGCACATACAACCCTAGATGCTTTGGATCTATGTTTTCTCTAATTATACATACAATTTGATTTTCCAAAGCATTCATCCTAACTAGCATACAAAGCATAGGTATTTAAACAATAAAACTAGTTAGATGACTTTCCTCTTCTTTTAGCTTGTTAACTTGGACCTTTAAGAGCCTAGAACCTCAAATTTGATGCCTCAAATGCTTCACAAAACACCACCAACAATGAAGGACTTGAGAGAGAACTTCTTGCACACAAAATTCGGTTATGACTCTTCGAAAGAACACTTGGGCCGATTTTGGTGACTTAGGGGTTTCTTTTATAGTGTGGCGAGATTAGGGTTACATCCATGCAAACCCTAATGCCCATGACCTTTCATATTACTTAGGATCCATGTGTTAAACCTCCATGGACTACCATATTGATTTAGCCCATCCTAGATAACCATTGGCCCACACTACAAGAATCATTGATTTACTTAATCAGTCCTTGTATATTTAATTAGTCTCTTTTGATCACTAAATTAATTCCAAATTAATTTTTGATCAATACCTATTAAATAATATGATTTCATATTAATATGTTATACTTATAATATATTAATAAATCATAAGTAACTTCTTTCTCAAATGTCCATCCTATCAGATTGTTCTGGTGAAATGCAACCTAAATGGACCATGCTAATTTCGGGTCAAGTACATACCAATTATACTTATAGACTTAGACACCTTATCCAACAGTCTCCCACTTAGATAAGTGTAATAACTATAGTTGCAAGTACGACTTTAGGAACCGACTAGAAATCATAGCTCTTAAAAGCCTTTGTTGAACTTCGACATGCCATTTTAGATAAGGGATCATATAATCCTCTGTTCTTCAAGATATCAGCTGGACAAATACATGGAACAATTTCATACTTATTGTCCAGCGGCTTGTTTCTCGATTTCTGATTTTTTTTTTTACAGAGAACTTAATAGAACACATCAATTAAGTCTCGACCGGGCCCGACACATAAGTCAAAAAAAATCATCGAGGGGCCCAGATATCGCTTTTAATCCTCCAAGGACTAAAAGGAACAGATAAACTTTGACATTATATGCTTATACTGACTATTTTTCAAATCATACACAACAGTGCGTTTTATAACATCAAGTTACTGATGCGCTTTCGCACTATCAATGTACAACCAACTCATAGTCAACAACTCATACATCTTGGTTTGAAGATTATATGATATTATCGTCTCACAATCACTTGTGATATATTCCATGAAGTGATTCAGATGAGCGCGGGTTGAATCCAATACACAGACCTTATGAGCACTCATGAATGTTGCAGCAATCTTTTGCTAGGTATAAGCACTTTAGACATATCTACATTCCAAATTCATGACAGTCTTTCCTCAATACCTACTTCCAAAGTATGATCGACTGTGGATAGTTTGAATAATCTTATTATTCGGGAAGTCAAAACATGCAAAATGAAACACAAGAATAATCGAATCCAATATGGTCTCAAAACTTATGAATGTAAATATAACACCTTCTATTTAATCACTATACTTGAATTAAAACTATAGATATGCCATGCTCCAAGCATGCACACTATGTTTATTTATGGTCCTTACTTTGTGAAATATATCAATTGAGCACATCTTCAATGAAACTCATTTCACAATCCAAATCTTTATCAATAGTGTAAGAAGACCAAATTCTTGCCACTATTAGAATGCGTTAGATTCTAAACTATCATGCATTGATTCCTTTTGTAATGTCTAGGTACCAAAAGTCACAGGAACTTGGCCAACGATATTACAAAACTTTCCATTGGAGATTGATACTAAAACAATTCCAAGGAAGCGAAGTCTCAGATTCAAAGTACATTCCTTTAAACATCCTTTATGCATAAAGTTTCTAACTTACACATTGATTCTTAACATCCATCTCCCATTATGGAAACATTTCCATATTTTCCATATGACAACTCATTATAAATAGAATTCTGTCTATTCATAATAATGTCAATATGGTTCATCTATTACTATACTTCCAACTGTCCTTAAGTGACCAATCCTTGGCGAACCTTAGATTGTCCTTAATAGTTGTTTAACCACTTTAGTCATATCCGGTTCTTGTCCTTTTTCCCTCTTAATGCCCTATGCATTTGGAAAATTAGAACACATAAATATTATAGCATATGCAATCGATCCTATACCTGAAGCATATGGGATATGATTCATAATGTCTCACACAAAGACGTGATACTTTACCAATCTCTTGCTATAATATTTCCACATATAGAATTTCCTTATGTTAAATCATTTCAACATAACATCCATATATGTTTTTGACTAAATTTGATTAAAATCTCAATCTAAGCTTTTAGATTTGAAATGAAGTATGAATTCCTCTCCCTTAATTATAGCAAAACAACATTTCAAACCCCGCAACTGTGCGATTTGAAACTTTTTGTTTTCTATAATTAACATTGCTGACTTGCAACACTTACCAGAATTGATTATGCTCCTACTAGCATAATGATTATTTCTTACTAGCATAAAACTTATGCTCCCACTAGCTTTGACATGTATCCAGAAATCAGCTGGACTTCTAGAAATCAATACTTATTGACTTTCTTAACCAAAGATCAGATTTTTGATATGAGATGCTTCGACAAGACTTTATCTAGGCTTCTCAAAATCATACACCTTTCCTTAGATAGCTCACATGTTTGTCTAAACAATTTTAGAACTTACAGCAATAAGTCTCAAATGTTTAGACCTTTTCCATTTCTCATAATTCAAACCATGAAGAGGGATGCCATAATCATAATCGAATTTGAGAATGCAAATATCACAATTGCTATCTCCTTAAAATCTACTTAGTGAAAGCGTTTCCTCACAATCATTTTCATGAATTGGAGAGAAACCCTATGACACTTAGATTTTATGGTGTATGTGTTCCTATCCATGTGAATTTGTCAAACCATAATCATAGGACAAAGTTAGTGACAAATCCAAACTCATATGGACAGAATTTGTTCTATCTTAATTTCTTGCCACTAGGTAGCACAAGGTCCTACCATGTCTTCCAAGTTGTTAAGCTGCTCATCCATACTTATCAATGAAACTTTCATTGATCCAGGCTCTTTGCCTTATGCAAACAATTGAGAACTCATAGAACTCACATGCACAGTCAACTTTAACTGGAATGGCACAAAAATAAGAATATGTCAATACGATAGGTTACAAACCTCAAGATGTGTGCTAGTGATAAAAAATAGGTTTCATTCTTGATTAGTTCTTGAAACTTTTCCAAGATTTCTAAAACTCCCACTGGCCTCTTGACTTATAAGATTCTCTGTCAAGAACCATACCTTGACAAACAAATATTCAAGAGTTAGTGCGGATTCTTATCAAGATTAACACTTCACATAGTTGGTCTTAGTTGGTCTTTGTTTTATCCAAAACATCACAACTTACCAATTTCAAATGTACAAGAATAAGAAACATTTTACTCAACATTTGACGAGTGTTATAAATCTTCCTTAAGATTATGTCACTCAAGTTACATTCTTGGAGTATGACTCTAAGACTTGATTTTGGAACGTAGTATGACTCATCTTCTTGATTTAATCATTTCAACAATTCACGATTCCTCTTCTTAGCCATACAAAAGCACTAAGATGTCCTTAGAGGATCAATTGTGACATGATTTTTCATAATCATTAAGATAATCATAAAACACGATACTAAAGTACTCTCCTATCTTTTCAGATTGGAGAAACTTTTTATCTTTCTGCGTAATTTGATTCTTCTCATTCGTTCCACTATACATTGAAACTTTTTCAATGATTCAGAATTACACTTAAACTTGTAAGCATAACCATATTTATGAAATTTTAGTAAACCATAATGAATAGTCTTATCGATCTTTGTGGTGGACCTGACCAGCGCGCATCCAAGTGTACCCGATACCCTAGTCCTTCACTTGACTCACATATACATGTGAACAAGGAATTAGTCTTAATTTCCCAAAGATGAAAACTCGCATTCATCATACAATACAAGTTGCATGATTCCAAGTTTCTATCCAATTGAAACTTGGGTGATGAGAATCTTTCAATATTTGGTAAATTCTCGACACTACCAGAAACGAAAGAATCAAATCCATAATGCTAACAAATAGAAACATACAAACATCAATTTTCACAAACGCCATTGCAAGGAGATATAATATAAAATAAACTCAAAATTTTATTTATAAAATGCGGAAAAAAAACTTTTCCTTACAATGCAAATACAAATGAAAACTATGTTATTACAAATTTCTAAGCAATCTATCATGACTCTTAAGCAGCAGCTCAAATTTTTGATCATCGAACTATGCGATCGAAATCCATCTTTTCACGATCATAATCAACTTGCTCTTCCTTTAGGCTTCCTTTCTTTTCTTTGATCCTGCAAAACATCAAAATGTAATTACATTACATCATGTATTAAGAATCTCCAAATAGGAACTTAATAGAGTTAGATAATGGACTTACTAGAAGCAGAGTCAAAATTTTTGATTCTACCTTCTCTTAGATCTTTCAGGTAGTCAAGGCAGCTTTGCTTCCAATGTCCCTTCAAATGGCAGTAGAATCAAATGGCTTCATTGGCACATGAGCCAATCCTAGAACTGACCTTTCTCTTATGATCAAAGCTTTTGACTATGGTCAATTCCTTTCCTTTAGGATAAGGAATCATTTCTGGACTATTGATGTTATTGTCTATGTTCATGGAAGCTTGGGAAGTAGATCTTCAAATCATGTTTGCTTGACCATTGTGCCAAATTATTGCTGATTCAGCAGCAATTAGCAAATAGGCAAGATCAATAAGGGTCATGTCGTGATCTGACACATAGTAGTCTTTAACAAACTCACTATATAACTTGGGAAGTGACTGAAGAACCAAGTCAATAGCCAACTTCCTCGAGAACACGACACCCAACATTCCTAGCATGTCAATATGGAGCTTCATGTCTAAGACATGAGCACATATACACTTTCCATCTTGATGTTTCATTGCAAGTAGGGCTTGAGTGACCTTGAAATTTTCAAGTCTTTAAACTCGTGGTTCAGGGAGAATAATTGGAGGAGGTGGATGAAGTAAAGTATGATTTCCACTTCCACGATCCAATCATGGAACATCATCTTCTAGAGGAAAGCTTGTTCCAAAAGATTTGGGAAGACCATAGTTGTCTGTACTAGACATCTACAAGGGATAAATTTAAGTTAGTTGATTTAAGTCCTTAATATAACACCAAAAATGAAATATTAAGGCTAGGACCCAACACAATATTTTACAATTCGAAAGAGGGATGTCATAATCTAATTGTAAAATATTTGAAGGTAGGTAAATGACGATTTACCAATTTCCACCATGAAAAATGAAATTGATTATTAAGTTTTAAATGGATTGAAATTCCTAGATCCTTTGAGATTCATTGACCTTTTCAATGGCATGTTTAAATCTCGATTGTGCCCTTCAAGTTTGTGACTGGGATGCCAAGGATCACAGACAAGGTGTGAATAACAATGCAAATTAGCCTGGTACACCCAATGTTACAAATCACCTAATCAATGTGCCGGTTAATGTGACAACCCGAAATTTCTATCTTGTACAAACCATTCACTTCAATCAAATTCATACTTGTTTCTGCTAACTTTTAGCACTGTTTAGAGTCTGTTTGAGCGTTCTGAGCCTAGTACACCAAAGGAATGAGTGAAAGGAAGTGTCAATCGAAGTTATAAACCATCAAACAAGCCATAAACCCTCAAATGAGGAGTTTACGGCCAAGACCCATAAGTTTACGGTCATAAGCTCATGATGGCCATAAACTCCATCCTATAAGTATGAACCTTGGACATTTTTCTTCACTTTTACCAATTTCAAGTCTAGAAATCGGTTTTGCTCTCAACTATCTTAAATAGTTCTTCATTTTTCTTCAAGAATGTAAGTGATTTACTTCCTTTGTGAGATTATGCTCCTCTTATCCTTGATAACCCATTGATTTATACCTGGATTTCATCTTTAAGACTAGATCTTCAAAGATTCTCAAGAACATCAAGAACACTTAAGTGTTTTGGGCCGAAAACACCCTCCTTTTGCCTTCAAATCGTAAGTATCTACCTCCCATACTTGTTAGTTAGTTAGGATGTTAGATCAAGTCCTTGAAAACAAACTTTTCCAAGAACATGAGGTGTTTACGGCCAAGAGCATCTCCCTTGGCCGTAAACCCTAATTGTTGGTGCATAAGGACCATAACTTCCTCCTAAGGCTTGGACATGTACCTAGAAGCCTTCCTCAATGCTTGAAAGCCCTTTAAAACACCATTTGGCACCTTTCATCATGATTTTACGGCCATAAACTAATGTGGCCGTAAACTCATGGCCGTAAACTCTCATGGGAGTCTTACCATTTGGGTCGTAAACTCCTATGTGAGGCCCTACACCCCTTATATGCAACCCTATGTGGTGTAACACTTCATTACAAGTGTTTCCTAGTCCCTAAAGTTGTTCCATTTCATGATTAGTTGTTATAAACACTAATTAGATGCATATATGTGTCATTATGTGCTAAATAGGATCCGTATGTGTGCTCAAGTCTACACTATCTTACCTTCGCATCACTCACTACAGGTGAGTTCATACCCCTTAATCTATCTTTTAAATGATTTTAAATGCTTTTATGGGGGGAATACAAGTAGAAAACATGTAGTTATATAATCAATCACATGTGATTTACAACTGTGTTTCAAGCAAAGGATTTCTTATACTTTAACTGTGTTTCAAACAAAGGATTTCTTATACTTTAAATTGTCTTGTCAACCAAACTGCTTTTAAATCGTTTTATAAATTGACATCAAGTCATCAATATTTATTATTAAACTCTTCAAATGTTTTACAAAACTTCTTTTTAAACTTATATATTGTCAAATGCATGTCTATATATGTATAGTTATATAAGTAATGTTTAAAGGACTTAGGACTGATAACTTGCTTTATTTCCTTTTCCTTGTTTGGATGTGGCCTGAGAGTATCGGTTATTTGTCTGAATGTCATTTAAATATCAGTTATATATTATGTATACATATGTAGATATAAAAGTACTATCAATCAGTTCAATACCTTTGAGTAGCAAAGGCATACCTCCATTCATTTAAACTACAGAAATTACTAGTAAACTATAATAGGTATAGTTTAGGAGAATACTATCATATACAAATACTAGACAAAGAATACTAGACAGAGAATACTATAATAGATAATACTATAACAGAGAATAATAGACAGAGAATAATAGACAGAGAATACTATAACAAAGAATACTATAACGGAGAATACTATAACAGAGAATACTATACATGAAATACCATACTTAGAATACTATTACTATATCAAGTATACTATAACAAGATTCAAAGATAACATAATGTGAGATACTACTTCATGAGACAACGACCATTTTGTTGTGTCACGTTTTGTAACCAGAATCTCCTGGAGGGTGAGCGTGAGTTTGCGTATAGATCTATACTGGATTGACTATCCTACACCTTGTTGTTCGATACAGTGGGACTTGCAAGTCTACGTGTGCCAAATGTCGTTTCTTCCGACGTCTTTCATCGTTGTGTTTTAGTCAGTTAGTATGGTAACAACCTCATCACATTATACCTAAATTAAACCATTAGTTTTAAGGTAGTTATTACTTCAGTAGTTAATACAAATAATACTACAATACACATACATTTTCCCATTATATTCAAATTGTGATCTTCTCACATAAAGGGTAATATAAAACAATATTTTGGTAATGATAGTCATATTTGGGAAAAGCATCCACTTTTACAGAGAAACAAACATACAAAACAGTCAGGTCTTAGTAGAAGACTAGTTTTTATACTAGTAGAAAATATAGGATTTTCTAGGAGTTTTCAAACATATACAAACATTTACATTGAACATTTACAAACATTTTTAGTAAACTTATACAAACATTGACACTAAATACTTATGAACTCACCAGCTTAAATGCTGATCTACGCTTTCAAAATAACTTGTATTCTCAGGTCACCAGTAGACAGGTACTGATGACCAGGTTTTGAGAAGACGGAGCATGTTCAAGACTCGTCTTTTATTTTGATTATTCATTTTTGGTGTCTTACTACTATTAAAGAACACACTTGTATGAAATTATACTATTAATGCAATGGATGATGTTGTTTCTTGTTTACTACTTTGCATTGTTATGATACTATACATGACGTCCTCCGCCCCCGGACGTTTCCGCTGTTCCGGTTTTGGGGTGTGATAGTTAACCACACACGCTCCATTGATCTATGATTAACATCAAGCTACCATTTTCCACACATTATCAGTCCCAGATTAGTGTGTCGGTTAACCGCACACGCTCCACTAACAACTTAACAAGGTGCAAAGTGAAATTTCATGGGATAGCACCATTTTCACATTTTCCTAAAGTAACTAAGATTGAGAATTTAATAAAAACATTTAGTTACTTTATAATTATCATTATACTTTAATGAGAATTATTGTCCTATCCTACCCGTTCGGCTAATGACCCTCCACCAATCAAGGAAGCGGTAGGTGAGAGTGGACACCCATTAAACTGCCATTTTATAGGCAGTAACCTTATGCCCCCCTTATAGATTGGCTTTGTGAATGAGGCCTACTAACGATAAGACTAAATATGTTCTTATATATATATATATATATATATATATATATATATATATATATATATATATATATATATATATATATATATATATATATGTATAAGTGTTAACTTTTAATATTATAATAGTATAAGGGTTGAATTTTAACTTTTAAAATTCTAGGGTTTGGAACTAAAGTATTCATAAGTGTGACTTTACAAATTACAAAACTTGAGGACAAGCTTTGAACTTTCATAAACTTTTTTTCCATAACTTATGATTTTAATGTGGTTTTTATGAAAAATTCTTCATGTTCCATAACTTGAGTACAAGTTATGGAAGACTTTAAAACATTTAAAAATGAGACCTTTCATTTTCCATAACTTGAGAACAAGTTATGGATTTCATTAAAGGCATTTAGATCATAATTTTAACTAACAAAAATTATCAAATATTTTATCTATGATATAATTAAACTCATAAGTCAAGATAATTCACATCAACTATTTGCAAGAAATTAGCCGATCATAGAAACTAATACAAAACTTGAAACTATGACAATTATCTTTTAATTAGATGAGCATGATCATTACCATAAAAAACAGATTTTATGATTCAAAACAGTTTGTGGTAATGATCCTAATCCAATTCCGGCCAAAAAAACTCGAAAATTTGTTGTATGATCATTCAACTCGTCGAGCCCATTACTGGACTCATCGAGTCCAAGGAAAAACACACCTACTCGTCGAGTTGGTGATGTCAGATAGATTTTTCTGCTTTGAAAAATAATGTTCCAGCAACAATATAATAGAAAACTATCCTAGGCACTGATACCACTGAAGGGTTTTGAGCATTATAACAACCTTAAGGTGCACATACAACTCTAGATTCTTTGGATCTATGTTTTCTCTAATTATACATGCAATTTGATTTTCAAAGCATTCATCCTAACTAGCATGCAAAGCATAGGTAATTGAACAATAAAACTAGTTAGATAACCTACCTCTTCTTGTAGCTTGCTAACTTGGACCTTTAAGAGCCTAGCACCTCAACTGTGATGTCTCAAATGCTTCACAAAACACCACCAACAATGGAGTACTTGAGAGAGAACTTCTTACACACAAAATTCGGCAATGACTCTTCGAAAGAACACTTGGGCCGATTTTGGTGACTTAGGGGTTTCTTTTATAGTGTGGCAAGACTAGGGTTACATCCATGCAAACCCTAATGCCCATGATCTTTCCATCCATTATGACAATAAAGTTTGGAATTTGGTTGATAATGTACTAGGTCGTAAGAGTGTTGGGTGCAAATGGTTCTTCATGAAAAAGACCAACATGGATGGAAAGGTACACACTTTCAAGGCTTGACTGGTTGCGAAGGGCTTTACTCAAACCCTAAGGGTTGACTATGATGAGACATTCTCACTAGTAGCTAAGATTAAATCTATTAGGATAATGCTCGCCATAGTTGTGTTTCATGACTATGAGATTTGGCATATGGATGTCAAAATCACTTTCCTTAATGGGAAGTTGGCTAAGGATGTTTACGTGAGTCATCCAGAGGGTTTTGTAGATGAAAAGTATCCAAATAGAGTGTGTAAGCTTGATAAATCAATATATTGATTGAAACAGGCTTCTTGCAGAAGGAATCTTTGCTTTGACGAGAAGGTCAAGGAGTTTGGCTTCTCTAGAAGTGAAGATGAATCTTGTGTATATGTTAAAGCTAGTGAGAGTATAGTAGCCTTCCTGGTATTGTATGTTGATGACATACTTCTTATAGGAAACAACATTTCGACTTTGCAAGAGTTTAAGTCTTGGCTTGGAAAGTGTTTTGCTATGAAGGATCTAGTAGAGGGTGCATATATTCTAGGGATAAGGATTTTGAGTGACAGGAGTAAAAGACTAATTGGACTTAGTCAAAGTACATACTAGGAAAAGATACTAACATGTTTTAGCACGGAGAATTCCAAGAAAGGAGAACTGCCTATACAAAGTAATACGAAACTTAGTAAGACTCAGAGTCGGAGTACTGATGCAGAGATAGCAGAAATGAGTAGAGTTCCATATGCTTCTGCCGTTGGATCTATCATGTATGCTATGACATGTACTCGCCCCGATGTGTCCTCTGCTTTGAGCGTGGTCAGTCGTTATCAGGGAAATCCAGGTAGAGCTCATTGGATAGCAGTTAAGAATATTCTCAAGTATCTGCAAAGGACTAAGGATTGGCTCCTTGTACTTGGTGGCAGTGATATGTTAAGATTAACTAAGTATAGTGACGCCAACTTTCAGACAAACAGAGACAACTTCTATTCTAAATCTAGTTGTATGTTTACCCTAAATGGAGGAGCAGTAACCTAGAAAAGTTCCAAACAAGAGACAATGATTGATTCTACCTGTGAATCAGAGTACAAAGCGGCGAGCGAAGCATGAAAGGAGGCAATTTGGTTGAAAAACATCATTGGAGACCTTGGAGTTGTTCCATCCATCTACGAGCCAATGGGAATTTTATGTGATAATGAAGGAGCGGTTGCTTTGAAAAAGGAACCAAGATATCATGGAAGATCAAGACATATCAACATAAAATATCATTTCATCATACATAGGGTAGAAGAAGGTCACCTCGTAGTGAAGAGGGTATCATCAGAAGAAAATCGTACATAACCCGTTACAAAGGGTCTGAGTGGGGTCAAACACGCTCAGCATGCTAGGGGCATTCATCTAAAAGATGATATTAGTTTTAGTAGTTAGATAGTTATTTTGAAACTTGTAACAAAGTAAATGTAACTAAATTTTGGTGATTAAATAATAGAGAAATATTTATGAGTTTGTTTACTACGTTTTGTCAATTTTTTATTATTGTGTTTCATTTTGCATGTTTTACTTCCCGAATAATTCAATTATTCAAAAGGCCCATAGTCGTTGGTACTTTTGGAAGTAAGTAGTGAATTAAGACTGTCATGAATTAGATTGTAGATTGTCTAAAAGGTTTTAGACATAGTAATGGCATTGTTGCAATATTCATGAGTACTTTGAAATGGAGATTTAAGTATTGGATTATGTAACAACCCGAAACTTTGCTTCCTCGCCATAACCATTCCGTCAAAACTCGTCTTAAGCGAATTGTTCCGATTTCGTCCTGAACTAGGTCAATTAAGTCAAAACCTTTATTTTGACTTGGTAAGTATCCAAACATGTTGGAAACATGCGAAAACGTCCCGAACTAGTAATTTGAAAAATTATAGTTTCGACCATATCGGGTAACGACAACTTAATCGGGTGCGACCCAAAGCATTGGTTAACGTCGGTATCGGGTAAAATTCCATTGTGTATACAATTCAAACCATATTTAAAGTGAATTAAGACTCATTTGGAGCCTTTTCACTCTCTCTCTAACCTCTCTCCTCAAATGCATATTGTTAAGCCAAAATCAACCATTTCAAGCCTTAAAACACCAAGGTAAGCATCCTAGCTCCTAGTATAACATCCTTAGCTTTCAATTTCGTGTTTAAATCATGGGACAAGACCATAAACATGTGTTTACGGCCCTGGATCAGCCTTAGGCCGTGAACACATGTAAATGGGGTTTTTGAGCCTTAAAACCCTTCCAAATCACCATAGGAGCTTAGATATGGCTTAAGGACTTATTGGATTGGACTTAGAACACCTTGAATATCATTTTTTAGGAGTAAACATGAGTTTACTGCCCAAGAACAAGCTTGGGCCGTAAACTCATATAAATGGGTGGTAAACTCCTTTTTGGGTGTTAAAATGCAACTTACACACCCCTTAGGCTTTGGAATAAATTATGGAACCAACCAAAAATCATTTAGGGGCCTTAAACTCATCATAAACACTCTAATTGAGAGTTTACAGCCAGAGCATATGCTCCAGGGCCGTAAACTCCTAGATGGATGACATTTGAAGCGTTAAACTCACCCTAAGCCTTGTAAAAATTAGTTGAATCACTTGTGATTAATCCTTGGCCTTCAAAATAATTAAGTTGGATGTGGGTGAAAGTTTACGGCCATAAGCTCTTAGTTTACTGTCTTAAACTCTTCTATTAATTCATATAATGATTTTGTTCCTTTCAAATGTCCAAAAACCAATCCTAGTAACACCTCTTAATTGTTTTAAGTCCTTTTAGCTCATAAAAACACCCACCATGAGTTTACGGCCGTAAACTCATGGGGATGTGGTGTTTAGGCCGTAAACACTCCCTAAGAGTTTACCGTTGAAGAGTAAACTCTAAATCCTAGTCATTCATGTCCTGAAACGCCACCCGGGTCACTTCAAACGCTCATTTTGGAGTGTTTTCGCGTCTTAGAATGTTCAAGTGTATCTAATTAGTTATTTAAATCTAATTAGATATATATTGTGTATTATTTAATATTACATAGGAACCACGCTCGTATTCAAACCTCGGTTCGACGTTTAGCATCCCATTCGACACTTTCCGCGTCCGGTGAGTTCATACCCCTACCCTTTTTCAATGGTTTTTCAATGTTTTCAGGGGGGAATACAAGCAAGAGTACAAGAATATCTTGTACTTAAACTTATGATTTTAGTTAAATGATTTCATACTTGTACATTTTTAAGGATTGAAAACCCTTTTAACAAACTATTTTAACTTGCAGAGTTATTTGTTTAAAAACCGATTTTCAATTCTTATTATATACTGTAATATTGTATACTTCACATTTGATTGTTCATACTTATATTGATAGAAAACATAAAACATTGTAAAGTCTGTAATAAAATACCATAGGTACGAGTATAAAAGTCAGACACCATAAAGAACACATAAAACTTTGGTATGTCATTAATAATACACCTAGGCTCGAGTGTAAAGGACAACAATCATTTGATAATATAGAACATTGTAATGTCTTTAATAATGCACCTCGGCTCGAGTGTAAATGGATAGTCGTCATTAGAAAACATAGAAAAATTGTAATGTCCTTAATAATAACACCTAGGCCCGAGTGTAAAGGACAGGTACGTTAGAATCTAGTTAGTCATAGATACTACTTCCCTAGGCAAGAAGTGATGAGTAATCTTATTGATTGGAGACACGTCCTTTGTAACACGTCCCGTGGCACGAGAGTGGAGGACTACCCCTGTAACCAGAATCTCCGAACGTAGGAGAGCATGACTTGAGTGTATAGATCTATACGGGACTGACAATCCCGCACCTGGCTGCTAGCTACAACTGAACCGAAAGGTTCAAGGGTGACGAAAGTCATAAAAAGGATATTGGCCACGACTCGAGTCATATCTAGTCTGAGTATGGTTAAGGACTCGCAATCTAGATTATTAACGCTTTAGACTCATTTACTAGCTTTATGTACGTAGTAAAGCTAATGTACGTTCAAGGATGACAGGCACACATATACACACATTCAGGAAAACATGGGGTTTTCCTATGGATAATAATGAACATAATCAGAATCGATAACAGTTAGCATACACAGAATTGGTAATAGTAAACACACACATTCAGGAAAACATGGGGTTTTCCTATGAATAACAATGAACATAATCAGAATCAGTAACAGTTAGCATACACAGAATTGGTAATAGTACACACACACACATTCAGGAAAACATGAGGTTTTCCTATGGATAATAATGAACATAATCGGAATCAGTATCAGTTAGCTCACACAGAACCAGTAATAGTTCACACTTACACATATAGGAAAGTATAGGATTTTCCTGAGTAACAGTAGTTTGTAACCAGATAAGTGTAATAAGTTAAATAACTAAACTTTACAAATCATAAGAACAATCATGTTTTCATTGTACATCTTTTACATTACAATTTGGATTTGGTATCTTACACTTAAGAAAATATGGGATTTTCTTGGTTAACCACTTTTTCAGGAAACTAAAGGAACTCGTTCTTTTCATAAAATAAACCGCTTATGAACTCACCAACTTTATGCTGATTTTCAAACCGCTTGTATTCTCAGGTCCACTTTAGACAAGTACCCGACGATCTCTTTTGGTGAAGACGGAGTGCGTAGAAGAACTGTCTTTCTTTTGTTTAAACTATATATCTATGAAACTTGTACTACTTTACTTTTCAACTGATGTAATGAAATCTATGTAATGTAATGTTTTGTGTTTTACTTCGCTTACTATGTACATTGGTTATGATTCACATGAAGTCACCTCCGCCCCGAGACGTTTCCGCCTTCGGTTTCGGGGTGTGACAGATTAACCCACGCTCATGGAATTACTTCATGGAATTTATCACGAGTAATTTTGAGACGATAATATCTTATAATCTTTATACGAAGATATATAAGTTGTGGTATACAAGTCAGTAACTTGATGTTACAAAACGTATAGTTGAGCATGATCTGAAGAGTAAATGGTGCAAGCATATAAGTTCAATTTTATTCGTTCCTTTTTCCCTAACGGGAAAAGCAATATGTTTTGGCCCTTCGGAGATTTGGTGTTGACTTATAGTGTCGGGCCCGACCAGGATTTAATTGATGTGTTTGATTAGAAGTTCTATGTCAATCCAAATCAGAAATCGGGAAACAAAGTACTGGACAATGAGATTGATTATTTTCCATGTCTCATGTCCGAATGATATCTTGCATAACAGAGGATTATATGATAACTTATCTTAGGACACATAACTGACTGGGTCAGAGTTCGACAATGGCTTTTGGAAGCTACAATTTGCTGGTCAGTTTAGAAGTTAAGCTAGCAATTATAGTTATTAGACGTATCTAATTGGGAGACTGTTGGATTAGGTATCTAAGCATATAACTATAATTGGTATAAACTTGAATTAGTAGTAGCACAATCCTTTTGGGTTGCCCTCAAACCTAGCAACTAGACATGATGATTTTGGAAGGAGAGAGAGAGAGAGAGAGAGAGAGAGAGAGAGAGGTTGATTTATTATTTGAGTAATAAATTATTTATTAATGTATTACGAAAATAATATATTAATTAGAAATCATATTATTTAATTAATAATTAATCATAAGTTAATTGGAATTAATTTTGGGATTAATTAAAAGTACATGGTCTGTTTAGTTATTTATTGGAAGTTGAGGAAAGAATCCCATGGACCTCATTGGATAAGGTGGACGAAAATCACTTGGGCAAGCCCAAGGAATTTTCGTCCAAGCCTCTTGGATGAGGGGAATGGGCTGCTTGGTAACAAAGTAAAGGGCTTCAGAGTATCCTCCTTAAACTCTAGCTTTAGCACCAAGCTACCTTATTTATATAAAGAGCCATAGTCGTCACAAATTCCACATTCCTTCCCATAAGAAGCTTAGGCTAAATTTCTTCTCCTCTCTCCTCTCATCGTCTTGCTTGTGTTGGGTGTGATTCCATTAGTGGCACGACAATTGTGATGCTTGCTTCCAAAGGATCAAGAAGAATGTGTTCATTTTTATTTACAACAATAATTATCAAGGTTTAAATTCCTAACCCGAATTCTTTATTTTTGAAAATATCCTAGTGTTCTTAGGTTTCTTGATTTGTTGTTCATAGTTATATATTAAATAGAGAAAACATAGATCTTTATTAAGATTGCATGCACACTTAAAAGTTTAAGTTAATTGTTTTGCATAAAACCAACTAGTGGTATCAGAGTGTATGATTTGTTTTCTGTTTAATTGTTATAATTGTTGAAATTGAACAAGGAGAAGAGAAACAGATTCGCCATTCTCTTCCGCCATCACGACGTGGTGACTTCCACCATGACATGGTGACCTGCGAATTCGTTCGACCAAGACGTGGCAATTGTTTACCACGACGTGTTGGACGATTAGATCCACAAAAATTGGATTTTTTTTTTTTGCTTATCTCAGGAGTTGATTAGGATTCATAAAAATTGGATTGTTTACCACGACGTAGTGGACGATCAGATCCTTTGTTTCTCAATTAACGAAAACATCACAACTCCAATTCTATATGTGCTAAAGTATGAAAACATTTTTACTCCACATATTTCGAGGTGTTTTCAACCTTCTTAGTTTTAAATGAGTTTCAATATATGACTCATAGTTACTATAGAATGACTCTACAACTTGATTTGGAATGATGTATGACTCATATCTTGATCCAACTATTTCCAACAATATCTGATATCTCTTCTTAATCATACAATTGCACTAAGATGTTCTTCAAGGATCAATTGTGATATAAATCCACAATCACTAAGATGGTCATAAAACATGATACTAACATACTCTCCTTTCCTTTCAGATTGTAGAAACATTTATCTTTCCACCTAAGAGATTCTTCTCATTCATTCTACTAGTCTTTGAATATTTTCAAAGTATCAGAATTATGCTTAATCTTATAATCACAACCATACTTACTAAAACATTAGAAAATCATGACGAATAGAGTTATTGTCATTTGTGGTGGATCTGAAGAGTCCATATAAACATGTACTAGATCCATTAGTCCTTCACTTGACTCACATAAGCATGTAATCAATGAATTATTCATAATTTTCCAATGACCAAGATTCTCATGCATCACACAATTCGAATTGCATGACTCCAAGTGTTTGTCCAATTTGAAACTTGGTGATGAGAATTCTTTTCACTTGGTAAAAATATGAAAATACCACAAGCGATATCATAAAATCAAATCCATAATTAATATTGCTATTATTAGAAATGTAATCAGCACCGTTATAAATGACATTGCAAGGAAATATAAAAAAAGTCAACCAGATAAACCAAAATTTCACTTTTATTGAAAGTAAACAAAAATTTGGAACTTGTCCTTACAATACACAAAATTAAAAACTATGTTTCTAGACATCTCCGAAGAGTAATAGCAATCTGTTAAATTATCCTAACTCCTTAGTAGTAGCTCCAAATTTTGATCTTCAAACAATGTGACCATAGTCCATTTCTTATGATCAGATTTAGCTCACTTGGCTTAAGCTTCATTCTTTCTCTTAGCTCCTTTAATACCATTTGTGATAATGTATTAAGAGTCTATGAATAGGAACTTATAAAACAATGGAGTCAGATAATGGACGTACCTAAAGTAGAGTCACACGACTTGAATTTACTATTTCTAATATCTTTCAGGTATTTTGGGTAGCTTCATTTCCAATGTCCCTTCAATTGGAAATAGAAACAAATAGACTCTTTGGGTTCAACACATGGAACGATCCTAGAACTAGCATTTCTCTTTATCATATGATCAAATGGTTTGATCTTGGACAACCCCTTTCCTCTAGGAAGAGAAATCTTTTATGGACTACCATTGTCACCATTTCCAATGTCCATGGTAACCTTGGAATTAGACCCAATAAGCATCTCTACTTTAGATGTGCTCTTAAGCATTTATGCTTCAGTAACTATCAACATTTTGGTCAGTTCAATTAGGGTCACTTCGATATTCCTCATATAAAAGCTCTGAACTAATCATATGATTTTGGAAACAAGAGAAGAACCAAATCAATGGCTTGCTCCCTTAGGAAAACGACACCCATTATATCTAACTTTTCAATGTACGATTTCATAACATGAACATACATAGAGTTTCCATCTTGATGTTTACATGCCAATAAGGATTGAGTAGTCTCGTATCTTTCATCTTAAGGAAAACGTGACGTTGGGAGATTCATAGAAGGATGAGGTGGAAGAGCTAAATAGATTATGTCCATTTCCTAAGGAAGGGAAAACAATTTCACATTGACTTGAAATTGGAAGACCATCTCCAAAAGATTGAGGCAAACCATTTCCATAAGAATGAGGAAGACAATTTCTATCTTCATAAGACATCTAAAAGTGGGATAAAATAGAATTCAAGTTAGTTGATTTTATTCTTTTATTATTAACCCGTAAATGTAAATTAAGGTTTGCATCCATATTTTCGATTCAAACTTTGAAGAGGGATGCCGTAATCAAATTTGAATCTATTTTAGGTAGGTAAGGCTTTTACCAATTCCAATTTTATGAAACTCCTGGATTTTTTGAGATTCATTGAATCTTATCAATGGAATGTTTAATCTTAGATTATGCTCCACTTTTGTGACTAGGATGCCAAGGATCACAAAATGTAAACCCTATTGGCAACCTCGATGTCTTTTATCATCTCAAATTAATGTGCCAATTAACCAAACATGCTCCATTAACATTCATATCTTTTGAGATGCCTATCATATATCTTTATAGTCCTTATTAGTGTGCTGGTTAACCACACATGCTCCACTAACGACATACAAAGCATGATGTGCATTTTCATGGATTAGCAGGCTTTTCACATTTTTCCTAAAGTAACTAGAGTGAGATTTTTAAGGAAGTTATAATACTTTATATCATTATATTTTTTATAAGGTTATGTCCAATCGAACTTGTTCTACTAACGACCCTCCACTTGAGTGAGAGTGGACACCCAATGACGGTCATTTTATAGGTTGTTTCCTTATACCCCCTTATAGTATCGCTTCATAAATGAGGCATACTATCGATTCGACCTAAGGTGTATTTTAAAACATTTCAAAATACAAGGTTTAAACTTTTAATTATCTAAATTAAACTTTTTAATTTTATTATATTTAAACCAATTATGATTTAATCTTTATACTTTAATTATTTACTATTAAACAATTAATTAAATAATTCAAATTTAATCCTAATCCAAACCCAATCTAATTTTCGAAAATTAGGGTATGGGTTATCCAATTATAATTATTCTATTTTAAGGTTATTAAAACAATAACTAAGGAAACTAGAAAACCCTAAGGAAACCCTTGGATTTACGAAATTAAAGGGGTGGAGGCTAGGGTTTCAAGAACCATAGCCTTATGCGAAAATTAAATCATTTAGGGTTTAATTTCTATAAACCCTAATTTTGATCTATTCACTATTGTGCACAATCAACTAGAAAACTATAACTATGATACCACTAATGAGTTTTATAGGCTATAAATCTATGCATGGGGCGGAAAAATACTTAAATCTTAAGTTCACATGCAACCTATATGAATCTATGCTTTCTCTATTGATAGCAATAACCAATTAACATCAAGAACCCTAAGGGAACTCTATAATAATCGAAATTTACATAGAGTTAGGATTTACATACCTCTTAATTATTGTAGCAAATAATCACACCAATATCCTTTTTGAATACCTTGGAAAGCAAGCACTAGAAATCTAATTCCTCTAATGACTCACACCCTAAACCTTAGAAACTCATGAAAGAGGAGGAGTGAGATGAGAGATGAATAAAATTTGTTCTTATGCTTGTAACAAAAGGCATGAACGAAAATTGATGGCATTGGGATCTTATTTATATTTTAGATAACTTGTAGGCAAATGCAGATTTGAATTAATTAAATAATAGATTTAATCCCAATTTAAATCCTTTCCTTTTATTCAACCAAAAGACTTCCAGAAATCTTAAGAGAGCCTCCAAAACTGTCCATCCCTTGGAGGGTTCTAGAATTGATTCTTTTGTTAAATTATTGAACAATTACATTTCATACCTTGCACCTTTAATTAAACCCAAATTAATTTTTGATAAATTCTGAATAATATATAATTAATTCTAATTGATTTCTTATTAATTTATTAACCATAGAAGTTAACAAATCAATTCTTTAACTATTGATCTCATGTTATTTTCTTAATCACATAACAAATTAACATATCAATTATCTATTTTCAATTAATATATTAATCACCTAACATATTAACAAATTATTTTTCTCTCCCTTATAATATCATTTCTAGCTATTTCTGGTTATGAGGGCAACCAAAAAGGACTTTGCTTCTATTTGTAAATTTATACCAATTTCATTATGAGTTTAAACACATTAATCAAATATATATATATATATATATATATATATATATATATATATATATATATATATATATAAAGAGAGAGAGAGAGAGAGAGAGAGAGCATATTAATTGTAACATCTTATTTTAGATCGTTAGTGATCAGGGTTCGTGGGCTGCAAACCGGGTATGAGGAGGTCTCAAGGTTGCACCGAGTTACTAGAAGCTTAGGGCATCTCATCACCTTTCCGTTGGTTTGAGGTTCAAGGGAATCGAGGTTATATTGAGGAAGCAATGGAAGTTAGAAGATTTTGGCAAGATAAGTCCCTTATTTGAGAAAAGTAGCAGTTAAGTACGCTGGGCGTGCATATGTGTACACTTAGCGTACTCGTGTGCGTGATTTTCAAGCATAGTCACCTAGTACGTTGGGCATACTAGGCACATTGTGGAAACCCTAACTTTGGATGTGTCCCTATATAAAGAATGAGATGACCTCATTCCTGGCCACCATCCTCAGTCTATAAACCCTCTAAAACCCTAATCTTCCGTTCATGGAGCTTGTGAGTGCATTTGAGAGCCTTGAGTGGTTTTGGTGTGTTCTTGGAGTAAAGAAGGAGCTTTGGAGAAGAAGGAGTGAGAAGTCCAGGCCTTGGATCTGAGCATATCTGAGTTGGAAGCTTCATATAGAGGTATAAAGCTTCAATCTTTCTCACTATTTTTTTTGTGCGTCATATTAGTGTATTTTAGGGTTTTGTCCCAAAAGATGGAGACTTTATGAGATATTGAGCTCCAGGGACCATGATCAACACCCTTTGAGTGTATTTAATGGATTGATGTCATAAAAATCCAATCTTGGATGATAGAATCAAGTCATGCATGAGATATGATCTTTATGAGAAAAGAGAATGAGTGTTTTGAGTGTTTGTGACCAAATCAGCCATGCAAAGGCTTAAAGTCATTGACTTTATGGAGTAAGAGATAATAAGGAGTCCAGATCTGAGGAATGAGCTAAGGTATTAACGGGTTAAGAACAAGAGAATGAACTAAAGCAAAAATGGGTGTACGCCCAGCGTAAGTTCCAGTATGCCTCGTGTACTGGGTTGGTGTTCCCGATCAGTTTCATGCATGCGTGAGTATGTTGCGCGTACCAAGAGAGGTACGCCCCGCGTAACTTCACTATGGGTTTTTGGCCTAGATCTTATTATGGGCCTTAAGGGTTGGGACTGAATCTTTGGGCTTGTGAATTAGAGGCTATGAGCAGAGAAATATTATAATTAGGCATTGCGCCCTTGATTTGGGCTTGTCACTTGGACTTGAGAGTTGGGCCTCAGGAGAGCCCATTCATTATTGGGCCTTGATGGGGCCAACGAGTTTTAGGTTATAAATGGGCTAGTTAGTGGACTACCTTTAGAACCAATGAGTGAGAGTTTGGACTTAGTTTCAAATTGGGTTAATTATGGGTTTGGCACAGAGTTAGAGGTCGGTGTGGCGCAGCAGCGTTTATAGGGGTTGTTCATCATCCAAGGTGAGTCTTCTCACTATACTTACCATGAGTGGTATCTTTGTGTGATTGGGATGTCTTATGTGCTTACATTTGTATTGTGATATTTTGCATTATGTCTTAGTGATTTATGTTGAGTATTATTATTATGAGCTTACTGAGTTAGGACCGGAGGGTCCATCCGAGTTGTGGGGCCGGAGGGTTTCCACTGAGACACATTGATTGGAGGGCCGTATTGAGTTAGCCGCAAGTGGCTAATGTGATGTGTGTGGTATTTTGGGGAACTCACTAAGCTTCGTGCTTACCGTGTTATGTGTTATGTGTTTCAGGTTTTTCTCAGGATCGCGGGAAGGCACCTGCTCGATTGTACACATCAGAGAAAGAGTTATGTTTTAAGGATCCTGGATTATTAATCAAACAATTATGGAGATGCGTTTTGTAAACTAAATAAATGAGATTTTGTGAAATGTGTTATCAGATTTATATGATTTTAAAATTAAAATTTTGTTTGGAAATTTATGGTGTTACATTAATTCAAAGATTCATTAAAATTGCTTATATACACATAAATTAGCTGAAAAAAAATCAGAAAATTTATTTTAAATAAACTAAAAAATATCATTTTTTTCATTTTTTTCTACAAATTTATATATATATATATATATATATATATATATATATATATATATATATATATTCGTTGAAAAATGATTTTTTTAACATATTTAAAATAAATTTTCATATTTTTTTCCAGCTGATTTATGTTTATATAAGCGATTTTAATGTTTCCATATATATATATATATATATATATATATATATATATATATATATATATATATATATATATATATATATATATATATATATATATGGAAAAGTGAATATATACCCTTAAAGGCATATAAGCTTAGGTACCTAAACTCACTATACTACGTCGTTTTGTATTTTATATATATATATATATATATATATATATATATATATATATATATATATATATACACACACACACACACATTGTAATTGTCCAATATTCTTATAATTCAAATTCTAACTTGATTTACTTTCAAGATTTTTATAAATTTCACATTTATCTTCCTCTTATATAATTTTTATTTTCAACTATAATATATATAACCTAGTAGATGTTCGGCAGAAAGATGTAATGTAAGAGGAAGATAATATTGAAATTTTAAAAATATTGAAAGTAAATCGTGTTAGGATTGAAGTTTAAGAACATTATATTGAATATATCAAACAAAACGAGATATTATGGTGAGTTTGGGTACCTAAATTTATATATCATTAAGGGTATATTCAATTTTCCCATATATATATATATATATATATATATATATATATATATATATATATATATATATATATATATATATATATATATATATATATATATATATATATATATATATATATATATATAATTGTATATTTTTATGTTAGTTTTCGGGTTTTTCATGAATTTTTATGTTTTCAAAAGATCATATTATAATAATAATAATAATAATAATAATAATAATAATAATAGTAGTAGTAGTAGAGAATACCAATAAAAGTATGATTGAGTTATTAAGTTAATAGGCTTTAAGGTGTTTATATATTAATGATCCTAAGAGTATGAAGTATCCTAAGAGTATCTATAATACATTGAAGTTCTTTGGACATATTTAACTTTTTAAAGATTAATTGATTACACATACACTTATCGCAACAACGTTCATTTTTTATATAACTTTAATATCCTTAACCTATTTAATTTTTTAAAGATTAATGGATTACATATGATTCATCACATTTTTATACACATATGATTAATTAATAATTAAGAACTGTAAATTTATATATTAAAGGGTACAATAATTTAAAAAATAAAATAGTTAGAAGCATACTAAACCTAAAAGATATAGTTTCTAAAATATATAACCTATTTCGATATGATATAATAGAGTATATTTGGAAATGCTTTTTAAATGTCATTCGAAATAATTAGTATGTAATATTTCGAGTAATGTAATATTTTATCGTATTTTAGTTTGCATGAGATTTTTAATTAATACATTTCATTTAATGGGTTTTTATTTTAAACTTTTTATTGAATTGAAAAAAAGAAACTTGAAACTAGAGTTTTATTATTTATTTATTTATTTTTATTTTTTGAAATTTAATTAAAAAAATGCTATGTAGTAATGTTTCAGTTAATGATTTAAAATTAAATTCGATGACATCATTGAAATGTGAATTGAATCTCTATTTAACCTTTCCATTCAATTCCTTTTAGAAAAGGTGTTTCACTTAGCTTTTCACAGCCAAAAGTCCTTTTTGTAAAAAAAAAAAAAAAAAAAAAAATGTTTGGCAAACTAGTAACTTTTAGAGTTTTAATACAAGGAAAAACATCTTTTTGGAAAAGTCAGGATTTCTGACTTTTTGTAACTTTTTGGAACTTTTTGAAAAAGAACTTTTGAGCTTTTAAAAGCTAAGCCAAACACGCCCTTAATGTTACCACCGAAGCTCCATCGAACATCTATTTATTAATAACTAGTTTATAATACGAAAACTTCGTAATAAAAATTCATAATTATTAATCAATTATTTTAAATAAATCATTAATTATTAATTAAGATATATATAAAAAATTTTAAGTTATTATAACTTAATTTTTAACATATAATAAGAAAATGTAAATTTGAATTTTGAAGTAAGTTGCCTAATCTATCTACATGACATATGTCATAATATTAATGAGGAGTTGTATTAAAGTGACACTTGACAAAAGAAAATTAAAATTATTCTTTTATTAAAATAAAGATGTGTGATATTCTAACTTTTATGAGATCTGTATTCTAGATGTTCTAAATTCTAATGTGCAATATTATAATTTTTTAAATAACATTAACATATGATATTGTTTTTATAAATTAATACAATGAGTACATTCATATAATGACATCAACAAACGATATTGTTTTTATAAATTTTTACAGTAAATACGTTTATATAATGACTAATTGTAAGGTTATGAATATAATCTTGTAAATTTACTAGCTCATGCAACTTAGTTTTGGGTCACATGTCTAATATAAATAACACTATTAATTTTTTCATTTCATAAGACATTTTTACCGTTTTATGTAACATCTTACATAAAATGATTAAAAAAAGGATTTGTTGATAGCTTTATTTCATTATTATTATTATTATTATTATTATTATTTGTAAATGACGAGAAGACTAAGCCTACTTGCAATTATTACATGGCAGCATTTTATTGGTTCAACTACCCCATAACAATGCAACTCATCTAACAACTTCTTCATCTTCACAACGAAACGCTAGAAAGCTCTCTTGATCTAGAAATGGTGATTTCTACAAAACTAGTTCTGATTCTACTCCTGCTACTAACAATCACACATATCTTCCTTTCTACACCTTACTCCTCTTTCGTCGCCGCCGCAACAACCAATATAGTCTCCGACCTACACTCCCTACAATCACAGTTCCCTTCCGGCATCATTCACCTCAACGAAACCATTCTCTACAGAATTTTTAATTCTGGCGCCAGATCTTTCTACTTGATCATCTTCTTCGATGCTATCCAACTCCATGATAAACTAGAACCAAATCTTAAGACTATCAAATCTGAATATGCCATAATCGCGAAATCCTTCTCCATCAACAACCAAAACTCCTCCAATCTTTCCAAAATCTTCTTCTGCGATATCGAATTTAGTGAATCTGAAAAGGACTTCCTCCGATTCAGTATACACACATTACCTAACATCCGAATCGTCCCCCCTGATGTTGACGATTTAAAATCAGATTCAATCCCCCTGGACATCTCAGAGTCCTCCAATTTAGCCGAATCCATGGCGGGTTTTATAGAATCCAAAACTGGATTATCAATCGGCCGAATCCATAGACCCCCAATTCTTTCCAAATCACAATTTGGGTTTCTAATTGGGGGGTTACTGATATCGCTGCCATTCATGACAAAGAAAATATTAGCAGGTGAGACTCCTTTTCATCAGAAGAGGATTTGGATGTTTGGTATTATGTTTGTCTACTTCTTCAGCGTTTCGGGGTCTATGTTCATCTTGATTCGCAAATTACCTTTGTTTGTTATGGATAGAAAGGATCCGAATAAGTTGATCTTCTTCTATAAGGGTGTTGGGATGCAGTTTGGTGTTGAAGGTTTGTATGTTGGATTTTTGTTCATGACTGTGGGGTTGTTGTTGCCTTTCATAACTCGGTTTATTGTTAGGATAAAGGACTCAATGATACAAAGGGCAACCATGGTTAGTGCGATGATTGTTTCGTTTTGGGCAGTAAGAGAAGTCGTGGGGTTGAATCATTGGAAGACGGGTTATTATGCTCATGCTTATTTGCCTTCAAATTGGTATAATTAAGTGATTGTATCTGCTAGTTAGTTGTTTATGAGCTTCGAGTAATAACCATGGTTGCAAAATCTTGATGATACATCATATTTTATCAAGATTCTAGGTTTAAAGAAGTGTGTTTTGGTGGTTGCTTTGATGAATTCTTGTTTTATGATCGGGGTGAACTTTATAACCTATCTTGTAAAAGTTATTATCCGAGTTTTTGTTGATTTAGAACATCTATAGAGCGTTTGTGTAATTGTTTGATTCCTAATCACAAATAATCAATTTTGCACGATGTTGAATAATCTGTTAATATAATTTGTAGAAAAAGGGTAAAGTAAAATTTAATAATTTGCTGATATTATTTGTAGAAAAACTGTAAAGTAAAATTATATATATGTAAGACAAAATCACAACATAGAATTACACAATTGTTCCGTTTGGTTTGTTAAAACCCGTACGGTGATGAAAACTATCAAAACATCTATGTATTTATCCATGTGGTTTCATTTTTGTTGCATTGTTGGTTATTCAAATGGTAAATCTATATTTAAGTTGTTACCTTTTATAAAATAACAAATATGTCCTTATAGATAACAAATGAGAGAGACACTAACGGGTGAAGAATGAAGATGGGATTGGGTGTTAATATTATAAAATAAAGAATAATTAAATAAAATTGTAAATGTAAAAATGTCATTTGATAAACATGAAATAGTTCAACACTAACGGTGTTAGTCAAAAGGGCGAATAATGCAATAAAATAAAATTAAGGGGGCCAAGACATAAGATTTCAAAGATCTTGCATCTCCAGTGAGGGAGATAATTTTGTAACATAATAAGAGCATCCACAATGCATAGTTCAATGGGAGAGTTGAATGAGATGACATGTCTAATTGGCATTAAATGGATTAAACTCTACCTTTGTGGGATGTCATGTTGGCATTCAATGGATATGGAGTTCAATGGCCAATGAACTCTTCAATGGGAAAAATGAAACCTTTTAACTATTAAATATATTCTATTGAATTCAATGCATTTTAGAAAAATTAATGTAGAGTTGTATAGTAAGTAAAATGATGATGTGTCAATCCATTAAACTCTAATAAGTTTAATGCATTGTGGATGCCTTAAGACACCATCATATGCTCTATAAAATTCAAATTATGATGATGCTGAGAGCACTCCATGTCACTACTATCAACATGCCTCTTCCCATTCACATGTTGATGATAATCGAATCTTCCAAACCTCTATTCCTATTTCACTTCTCCCATAATCTTGTCCCTTGTCCCCCCCCCCCCCCCCCAGGTTAGGGCAGCGACGATGACAATCAAAATAAAAATAATAATCCGAAGATCCTTTAGTAGCTCCAAAAGGGAAGGATGACACTAAAGGTTTTTGCGAGTTTGCGAATTACTTGCAAGTTGCGATGATGCTTACTCCTATTCTTATTAACATACCAAACTTAAGAATAACTAAAATTTGAATCAATTAAGGAGTTTTTCAAACCATGTGATCTCCAAAAGCTTTGTTGTTTCTAAAGTACCAAATGAACCACCACATAGTCGTGATAATCATCTCAACACCGATGAGATTGCGATTAGTCAATTAGAAACTATCAATCGATTCAGCCCCTTCCACCACCTCGACAAAATCTAGAATAATCAATTCACACCATTTCCATATGAAGTTCCGCACAATTGTATCTAAGTCACACATAAGGAACACATGGTTCGAACTTATGTATACAATATACAAGACAAACAAAGAGTAGATTGAATATAAACACCTCTACTGTCTAAAGTAACAAGACTTAGGAGTTAGTTTAATCTACACCGCAAATAAAAGATATTAACCTTTTTAGGTAAATATTAATTCCATTTAGTTGACAAAACTACATCCATAAGGGTATTCTCATCTTTGATCTTTCTAGTTTCATAGATTGTAAAATTGTTGTCATCTCAACCATCTAAAATCCAAATATCACGGCTATCAAAGGGTTAAAATCCAAATATCTCTACCTATGTCTCTCACGAGACTTGAACCCTCGACCTCAAGGAGGGAGTGCAACACCGAATACCGCTAGACTAGAAGCCCTTTGGTAACAAAATGACACTTACATTTGTATTAAAGTGCTTTATTAAATGCATCCAAGGAACTAATCTCCAATCCTCCTTTGTTTTTGCTAGTCCAATTCATTTTAGTGTCACTAACATCTCTTTTCCCAAAAGAATCTAGCTCAAAGAGTCTCCAAATACTTGTTCACAATAAAAGGCATAGGAAACAAAAGACATTAAATATATGCAAAATGATCCCAAAACCGATCTCAACAACGAGAATCTCCCTCCAATAGATAGCATATTAACTTTCAAAGTGGACAACTTCCTCTCAAACTTCTCTATAATCGAACTCCAACCGTTAAATCTAGGCATGCTCGTTGAAAGTATCTCTATGTTGCCTTATTCACCAAAATTATGAATTTCGACTTTGTTTTTCTTCTCTCTCCTAATATACATCTTTTAAGTTTTGGACACGATTCATTTTTTTAATCATATCAAACAAATGAAGCCCAAATATATAATATATTCGTTTGTTTTCTCGTGATGTCATTGTTTTTTCTCATGTGAACACAATAATAATATTGTTGTTTTTGTTAATTCATGTAGGTATATTTCTTATAAGTTATAACAAAAAAAAACATCACGCATGTTATCTGAGATATTATGCAATATTTACCAATAGATTTAAGTAAATCGGTGCAGTTTAAGTTTTAACTATTAGCCAAATGTTTAAAATCATATTCCGTATTACAAGTGAATATTAAAATGGATAATGACAAGTCCAAGTAACAAGAGGATCCGTGGCGCAATGGTAGCGCGTCTGACTCCAGATCAGAAGGTTGCGTGTTCGATTCACGTCGGGTTCAATTCCCTCTAGTCCTCTCTTCTTTTTAATAGTATTTTTTTTTTTTTTTTTTTTTTTTTTTTTAAATTTATTTTTGCTAGATTATTTCTTATCCAGAAACTTAAAAGATACCCTTCCACTTTTTTGTTTTGCTTTTTACACCCTAAAAATTTGCTAGATCATTTTTATCCAATAACTTAATATACAAACCCTTCCTCTTTTTCCGTTTTATGTTTAGATCCCTAAACTTTTTCGTTTCTATTTAACTAGTCTGCGTTGCAGCGAAAAACGCAGAAATGATACAATGGTATATTTAGTTTTAAAATAAAACAATATTTAAAGTATCATGTTTGAATGTAAAATGACATACAACTTATTAAATTAACTTGTTTATGATAGTCCATAAATTGATATTGTAAAAAATAAAATGGTCTCAATGATATATTCATATATACTGAGTATTACGTAATACGAAAAAAAAAACATATTTCGTAACAATATAAAAGACAAAAAGAAAACGTACTTTGGAAATGTATAAAAGGAAACGAATTTTGAGGCCGGAATTTATCATCTAGAGGAATTGCGATTCAAATTTTGAATTGTAAGGGCATGTGGGGAGGATGAATTGTCGACATGCATGAGAAGAGAGTCATGTCGTTCATCTTGGAGCATCTGTTGCTCTTCACAAATGAGGATGGATCGAGCATCCAAGAAAGATGAAGGCGAATCCCGGTGTCGAATGTTTATGGCTATGTACCGGAATTTTGGAGACAGATCGTTGATCATTTAAGCTACCAGGTTAGCTTGAGAAACTTTAGAATCTATGAGTTCCAAATTCCAATCGCTCAGCAAGAGATTTTATTTTGCTGCAGTAGTCTGTGATAGAAGCATTACCAAGAGAGATGTTTCTTAATTCTCGATCAAGTTAAATAATCTTCGAGGCTTTGTTATCACAAAAAACCTTTTCAAGGTTTTCCCAAATTTCAAAAGTTGTTGCTGGCTTCTTGAAAATCATTGAGAAGGGGGATGGAATTTTTGTGAACCCATGACTCCTTTGCATTTGATGATTCTTCTGTTCCTTTGTCATTTTCTTTTTCTTTATCAATCGTTATTTGTTCAGGAGGCTTGAGGTGATCATAAACTCCATACCCGATGCAATGAATTTCGAAGAGTTCACGCCAAATATCATAGTTTATTTGATCTAGGTCTAGAACAAATGGAACTGCATGTTTGATGTTAATCCTAGAAGATGGCTTATCTATGATCGACATGTTGAGGATGAGAAAGAGATATCGAGAAGAAGAAGAATGGAATGTGAGATCAGAGGGGTAGAAAAGAAGATGTAAGACGAGAAGAGAGTCGTCGGCTACGGTTTATGTTAATCGAACGCTTTGATGCCATGTAAACTCTAAGGGTGCGTTTAGTTGTGAAAAAATGGGTCGTTTTCCGGAAAAAATTTCCAAGAAAAATGACAATTTTGAAAACGCGTTTAGTTCGTCTGTTTTTCTAATTTTTCACGAAAAATGAAAATTTTATGTTTTCTAAATTTACAAAGAAGTTATAAATTTTTGGAAAATCAATAATTATTATTTTCCATATTTTTCTAATTCTAGTTTTTTTTTTTCTAAAATATAGACACACACCCACTCCCACCTCTATCTACCCTCACCTTAACACTCTCAACCCACCATACCCCTACATATTCATACCCACTCACTCCCAAGCTCATCCCCACAAACACACACCTACCCCAAACCACACCCACAACCCCACAAACACAAACACACCCACACCCACACACGTCCCCACCCCCACTAACAAACACCCACACCTACCTAACACACATACACCCACCCGCACAAACAGACAACCACCCCAAACCCCACTCACACCCACAAACACACACACACACACAAACACACATTCTATGATAAGTCAAATTAAAATAAATATATAAATATGGTCTAAATGTATTATTATAATTATGATTAAGGAATTAATTATGATTCAATAGAGAAGTTATAAATTTTAATTCCAAAACCCACCACTTTAATTAGAGTCATAAATTTAGACTTTTTGGTTAACTAGAAAGGTTACAAACTTTGGCACTATAAAAGGCACCAGAAATATAATGGAATGCCCACAAAAAGTGCAAGAAAGACTAGGGAAACAAAATAGAAATCGGGGTTTGAAGTTCGTGAAGGTTTTCGGAGCTATTTTAGAAATTAAGGTATGTCTCTTTAATTTGAGCTTGATTAAGTTGTTTGAATATGTTTATATAAAAGGGTTGCATGTTTTGGTTCCACTTCATGTGTTGTTTTGGCCGATAGTCGTTAATTTGACAAAAAAAAAAAAAAACAGAATGTATAATTTTTGGTATAAAGACTTGAAATTCATCTCGTTATGAATTGAGTTTTGATAATTGGTAATGCATATATTTCATAAGAAAGCGAAGATGTTTAATGAATATTTCAGATATTTATTTGACTGAGTTTTAGATGAAAATCAAGCTATAGTTTTTATGGAAAATAACAGAGACTCGGGTTAAGAAGATAAGTATTTGGGTCTCTTTCTTTTTGGGTGGGTTACCGAAAAATAAGTTAAAAACAAAAGTAAAATAATAAAATGTACCAAATATATAGGGCATGCGAATTTCTTTTGATGTTGGCCGCAACTTTTTTTTAACTAATTATAATTTACCTTTCCCGTCCCTAGAGTTTGATAATATGTCGATTTTGTATGAATCATATATAAATCATCCATTTCAATTTCAGTCCCTACATAACTATTTCTTTGAAAACTAAAGTTATGTAAACGGTCCCTAAACTGTTGATACTTTGACGATTCAATTTTCATTTAAACATGTTAACGGAAATAAGAATTTCAAAAAAAAAGGGTCCATGCAAGTTTTACTAAAATGCAAGTTATTATTGTTATAGTTAAAATCAATATTTTGTATCTAACGGTCCCAACTGTTTTGAGTATTATTTTAAGAGTGAAATTTTATTTATTTGAGAATGCTAATATAACAAATAACAAAGTATAATATGTGTACTAAAATTACTATGAACGTTTTAATTAATGTAAACCGGTGATTGTTATTATTCGGTCGAACGAGACATATGTATATCGGAACTAAAACAAAAACATAAGATGTTTATAAGATTATAGCATTCGAAAATAAATGTTGGTTAAACGTAGGATACTACATGTCTGCGGGTAGCGTGATAATATCCGGTTAAGACCTAACGCCAACGAGGTGAGTTTTTTTTCGTGTTCTGTGGTTGCTCGCATATAAATGTTTATCATGCAGTTTTTTTTATTTATTGACAATATGTTTATGATAAGTATGGTTATGTGCAAATGTTATTTTGAGTTGTTTATCTACTGTGCATTTTTGGGTGACATGTTTAGCGGGAACGGGTGGGGTATTTAATCGTCATGAGCATGACGGATGTATGTGATCGGCGGGGATGAGAATTGAGAATCATACTCATTTCATTGGATATTTAAAATACTTGAGTACAATGGATGGTGAGTTGTCTCGAGGAGAAGAGAAATGAACATTTGGTTCTTTTCTCTGAATAATTAATCGTTCCCCCTAAACTATGTCATCGGGTAATATATTTTGTTACATGATTTATTGAACGTATATGATAAAAATATTTGTTTTTTTAAAAGTGATGGACATGTTTGCGTAATACGAACTCACTAGGCCCTAGAATTACCCTTTTAGAAACTTTAAATGTGCGCAACCCATAAAACTATTTAACAAGTGATAGTAAGAAGGCTAGGGAGAACGATTGGTCAACAAGACGACAAAGGAGTTCCGCAAAGACGTAACGCCAGAAGCTCTTCGGTTTTAAGACTTTATTTTATTTTATTTTGCTTCCGTTGTAGTTTAGTCTATAAGTAAGTTCAGAATTGATCTTGGGAGATGTTGGAATGATTATTTTTCATGTAATCGATATTTGAAAATTGGGTTGTTACAAGTTGGTATCAGAGCGATGTTTAAGCAGATTAGGTGTTTACATAAACACTTAAGCTTAGACGGAAGGAACGAGAGGTAATCAAACGTCTAAACTAGACCATATATCGCTTGTAGGTATCATGCCTTCAAGGAAATCTGGAAGGTTTTCTAGGGTCACCTCGAATGAAGAACGCATCCCAGTTGGAGTTTATGTTAGAGCGCCTGGAGATGTATCGGAACCTCCAATGATCCCAAATACAAGTCGTGGACGTGGCCAAGGAAGAGGAGAAGGCAGGGGTATGGGAAGAGGCCGAGGAGTTGTTACAACACCGATACCTGCACAATCGGACCATGGCAGCTCCAGATCCCACCGCGGTCGAGGTCGAGGTCGCGGAAGGGGTCGTGCAACAAACATGATTACTAGAGAAGAGTTGGCTGATGAGATTGCCCAACAGATTTGAGCCACCTTTCCAAATGTAGTTGCTCAAGCAGGAGAAGCAATAATGGGTGAGTATGAAGGTAACCTGGGTGGAGTTGAAGAAGACTACGAGTACAGTACACCAAATATAAATCTGTTTGATTAAGTGTCTAAGTCCATAACTATTTTGGTATGTACTTGACCCGATTATGAGCATGGTCCTTTTGGGTTGCCTTCACCATAGCAAACTGATATGATGAATAACAGAGAAAGAGGATTAATTATGATTTATTAATATATGATAAGAATTATATATTAAAAGAGAAATCATATTTGTTTAATTAATATTGATCAATAATTAATTAAGAATTAATTTTGTAGTCAAAAGAGATTAATTAAATAAAGGGTACTGATACTGTAATTATAAGATAGTTACAAAGTTGGGCTTATGATCCATAAAGGAAGCATGGACGAATTCTATATGAAAGTCTATATAGAAATTGTCCAAGGGCCTTCTGGAAGGATCTTTGGGCTGCTTAAGGACTAAGCAACTGGATTAGGGTTTCCTAGTTGATAACCCTAGAAGCCTAACTATAAAAGGAACCCTAAGGGTCCCAAAATTCGACCCATATGCTTTCTGAAAGTGCCTTGGACGAATTTTGGTGCCTGTCCTCTCCTTCTTCTTCATCCTTGTTGCTAGTGGTATTTGTGACTTGATTAGAGGTGCAGTGCAGACGGTGAATCAGGTCTGAACATTCAACCAAATGCGTCTTGGGGATCGGCAATAGCTAAGCATTGTGGCCATCACAGTTCCAGCTACGTATGGCTGGCGTACAACCTACGAGCTTCTTAGACAAAAGAAAAACATTTTCTGGGCACAAAGGATTCACTCGTGATTATAGGCTCGCCAAAGGGAAAGTGCACAGGTCTTCCTTCAAAAGAGACAAGGTTTTTCATTGCCTGAGCAATGAACGTAGTTCACGATGGGTGTTGGGGCCCTTACCATTAGTTGTCTATAGGGATCTGGGATTTGGTATTGAATCAATCCTTAACTTTGTTTAGTCACTTCAAAAGTCATATTCAATAACTAATTCTATGAGATGATTCCAGAGGCACTAAGCTTTCAAAGGTCAAGAGTATTCAAGGAGGACTTGTTATTACTACATAACAAGAAAGGTAAGATCCAAACTCTAGTTTATATGTCAATTTGATTGTTGTATGCTAGTTCATAGGATTATTGCTTTGGTATTCAATGTTTTTATGTTTATAGTAGAAAACCTAGATCAAAGCAATTAGGATTGCATATACACCATAGGAATGTTGTTATGCTAATAACCCAATAGTGGTATCAGAGCCTAGGTCGTTTTCTAGTGAATAGATGCAAAAGTGAACTACCAAAGACCAAGAAAATCGAAAAATCTGCATTTTGATTGGCTCACTCGCTGAGTCCATACATGGACTCGATGAGTTCCATGCTGGACTCGACGAGTCCAGGGCTCTAGTGTCGGGATTTCCGATTTTCTAGCCTGATTTTGTTGAGGATAATTACCAAAACTCGTTTTTTATTGCCTAAAATCATTTTTTTTAAAGTTTGGTATGGTTATCCTTATCAAAATTGGTGGATTTGGTCAAATATGGATAATATAGAATTATTGTGAGTCAAATATTTTACCTAGTATTTTTTTTGAAAAAGTTTCAAATTACACCCCTTAAGTTTTATAGTTTAAATTTGAACTTAATAGTTTCAGTTTTGAAATTTAAATAGTTAAATCTTAATGTTTTGAAAAGTTTCAAAACTTGCCCTCAAGTTTTGGAATTAAAATTTTTGATATAAAGTTTAATTTTGAAATATTTAAATTCTAAACCCTAGAATTTTACAAGTTTAAAATTCAACCCTTATGGTTTTATTAAGTTAATTAAGTGTATAATTAAAAGAGAGTTAATAAATCCATAATAGTTTGGTTTATATTTAATTAAATTAAAAAATATAACTTATTAAATTAGACCACCTAGTATTTTAAAAGTGTAAAAATGCACCCTTATACTATGTATAAAATTACAAGTCTAATATTATATATGTATGAGTAGAGAGTCATCTTACCGTTAGTAGGCCTCATTCACGAAGCTGACATCTAAGGGGTGTTTAAGAAAATTGTCTATAAAATGGTGATTATGGGTATCCACTCTTACCCACCGCACTCTTGACCAGTGGAGGGTCGTTAGCCAAACGGGTAGGATTTGACACAACCTTCCATTATAAGTATAATGAAAACAAAGTAACCAAACGCTTTTATAAAATTTCCAATCTTAGTTACTTTAAGAAAAATGTGAAATTGTATGCTAATCCATGAAATTACACTTTGCACCTTGTCGAGACGTTAGTGGAGCGTGCGTGGTTAACCGACACACTAATTTGGGATTGGCATGGGTGGCTCGATGTTTGTCATAGATCAATGGAGCGTGTGTGGCTAACCGACACATTGATTTTGGTGATAATGACATTGAGTGCACCATGTACATTTGAATGGTTATTCACACCTTGTTTGTGATCCTCGACATCCCAGTCAAAAACATGAAGGGCATAATCGAGATTAAACATGTCATTGAAAAGTTCAATGAATCTCAAAATATCTAGGAGTTTCAATTCATTTGAAATTTAAATTTCTTTTTCGTTTTTATGGTGGAAATTGGTAAATCATCATTTACCTATGTTCTGCAACTGGATTACGACATCCCTCTTCCAAGTTGTAGAATATTGTGTTGGGTCCTAGCCTTGATATCTCATTTGGGTGTTTTATTAAGGACTCAATCAACTGACTTGAATTTTCTACCGTTTTGTAGACGTCTGATTCTAACTATGGTCTTCCCAAATCCCTTGGAACAAGCTTTCCACATGAAGTGATATTCCACGATTCGATCGAGGAACACGATATCATTCTTCACTTCCTCCACCTCATCCTATTGTTCTCCCTGACCCACGTGTTCGAAGACTTGAAAAGTTCAAGCTCACTCAAGCCCTTTTGGCAAGTAAACACGAAGTTGAAAAGTCTGTGTGTGCACATGTCTTGTAGATGAAGTCACACATTGATAGGTTGGGAATGCTGGGTGTTGTTTTCTCTAGGAAGCTGGCTGTTGACTGGGTTCTTCAATCACTTCCTGACTCATATAGTGAGTTCGTAAGAGAGTACTATATGATGGACCACGACGTGACCCTCGTTGATCTGACCTATTTGCTTATTGTTATTGAATCATCGATTATTTGGTGCACTGGTCAAGCAAATTTGACTGGTCAATCAAACTCCCAAACTTCAATGGACACTGGCAACATTGGAAGTCCAGAAAGGGCTAAGTCTGAGATTGGTCCATGTGCTGTTCCAAAAGAGTCCATTTGCTTTTATTGCCAAGAAAAGGGGCATTGGTTACAAAGCTGCCCTGACTATCTGAGAGATCTAAGAGATGGGAGAGTCAAGATATATGGCTCTGCTTCAGTTAAAATCCACTATCTAACTCTATTAAGTTCATATTTTGTAGACTCTTAATACATGATGTGATAAGATTACATTTTGATGTTTTTTGTAGGATCGAAGAAAAGAAAGAAAGCTTGAAGGAAAAGTGAGCTAAATCTGATCGTGAAGAAGCGGTTTTTGATCGCGTGGTTCGAGGATCGGATTTTGAGCTGCTGCTTAGAGAGTTGTGATAGATTGCTTAGGAATATGTAATAGCATAGTTTTCATTTGAATTGCATTGTAATGATAAGTTTTTCACGGTTTTATAAATAAAATAAAGTTTGAGTTTTGTCTTATTTATATATTTCCTTGCAATAACATGTGTGAAAATTGGTGTTTGTGTATTTCTATTATTAGCAATGTTGAAATGGATATGATTCTTGGTTATGTTATTTGTGGTAGTGTCGAGAATTTACCAAATAAGGAATGATTCTCATCGCCCAAGTCTCAATTGGATAGAAACTTGGAATCATACAACTTGTATTGTGTGATGAATGAGAACCTTCGTGTTTGGGAAATTAAGACTAATTCCTTGTTCACAAAAGTATGTGAGTCAAGTGAAGGACTAAAGGATCTAGTACACATTGTTGTGCATTGGTTAAGTCCACCACAAAGAATGATAAGATTATTCATCATGATTTACTAAAAATTTAGTAAATATGGTTATGCTTACAAGATTAAGTGTAATTTTGAATCATTATAAAGTTTCAATGTATGGTAGAACGAGTAAGAAGAGTCAGTTAGGCAAAAAGATAAAAGTTTCTCCAATCTGAAAAGAAAGGAGAGTACTTTTGTATTGTGTTTTATGATCGTCTTAGTGATTATAGAACCATATCACAATTGATCATCTAAGGACACCTTAGTGCACTTGTATGGCTAAGAAGAGGAATTGGCAATTGTCGAAATGGTTAAATCAAAAGTTCAGTCATACTTCGTTCCAATATCGAGTCTTAGAGTCATACTCCAAGATTGTGACATTGAGTGACACGTCTTTCGTAGGTTTGTAACACTCATCAAATGTGGAATAGGAAAAGTTTCTTAATTCTACACATTTGAAATTGGTAAGTTGTGATGTATTGGATAAGACAAAGACCACTAAAACCAATTGTGTGAAGTGTTTGTCTTGATAGGATTTCACACTAACTCTTGAATATTTGTTTTATCGAGGAATGTTTCTTGATAAGAGAATCATATATGTCAAGAAGTCTGTGGGAGTTTAAATCTCTTGAAAAGTTTCAAGAACTGATTAAGAATAAACCTATTGTTAATCACTAGCACACGATTTGAGGTTTATAACCCATCATGTTGACATATGTTTTGTTTCTGTGCCATTCCAGTTTTGAGTTAACTATGCATGTAAGTTCTAGTTCTCATCTAACTGCATAGAGGCAAAACACCTTGATCAATGGAATGAACATTGATATGTATAGGTGAGCTGCTTAACAACCTGGAAGCAATGGTGGGCACTCGTGCTGCCATGAGGCAAGAAATTAAGATTGAACAAGTTCAATCCATATGAGTTGGATTTGTCACAAACATTGTCTTATGATTGTTGTTATGACAAATTCACATGGATAGGAACACATACACCATAAAATCTAAGTGATATAAGGTTTCTCTCCATTTCATGAAAATGATTGTGAGGAAATGCTTTCACTAAGAGAGATTTTAAGGAGATAGCAATTGTGAAAATTGCATTCTCAAATTCGATTATGATTACGGCATCCCTCTTCATAGTTCGAATTGTGAGATTTGGCAATTAGTCTGAACATTTGGGACTTATTGATATAAGTTCTGAGTTAGTTTAGACGCACATGCGAGCTTTCTAATGGAAGGTGTATGAACTTGAGAAGCTTAGATAATGTCTTATCCATCTAGTATTAGAAAAATGAACTTTGGAGGTCAATAAGTATTGATTATTAGAAGTCCATCTATTTTCTAAATACATGTCAAAGCTAGTGGGAGCATAATTGTTATGCTTGTATGGTAATATTCATCATGTTAGTGGGAGCATGATTATTATTTTAAGTATTGCTAGTTGGCAATATTAATTATAGAAAACAAAAGTTTCACTTTGCAAAGTTGCAAAGGTTGAAAAGTTGTTTTGCTATAATTAAGGGAGAGAATATTATACTTCATTTCAAAATCTAAAAGCTTAGATCGAGAAATCTTAATCAAATTTAGTCAAAAGACATATATGAATGATATGTTGAAAAGATTCAACATAAGGGAATTCTATATATGACAATATTATAGCAAGAAACTGGTAAATTATCATGTTTTCATGAATCATGTCCCATAAGCTTCGGGTATAGGATCAATTAAATATGTTGTAATATTCAATCGTTCTGTCTATTCCAAATGCCTAGGGAATTAAGAGGGAAAAAGGACTTGAAGCGGATATGACTAAAATAATTGAACAATTGTCAAGGTCGATCTGAGATTCGCTAAGGATTTGTCGCTTGTGAGTAGTTGGAAGTATAGTAATGGATGGACCATATAGACATTATCAATAGATAAGATTCTATTAATAATGAGTTGTTGTATGGAAAATATGGAAATTTTTCCATAAATGGGAGTTGGAGATTAAGAATCTATGTAGATTAGAAACTTTTATGCAAGAAGGATGTTCAAAGGAATGTACTTTGAATGTAAGACTTCATATCTATGGAATTATTTTGTAGCAATCTCCAGTAGAGCACTTTGTAATTTCATTGGCAGAGTCTTGGTAACCTTGGTGTTGTGACATTACGAAAGGATCGTTACGTAAGATGTTAGAATATAATATATTCTAGTAGTAGCATGAATTTTGTATTCTTACACTAATAATGAGGATTAGTAATTGTGAAATGAGCATCATTAGAAATGTTTTCAATTGATCTATTTCACAAAGTAAGGACCATATGTAAACATAGTATGCATGCTTGGAGCATGGGATAGCTATTGATATAATTCAAGTGTTAAGTTGATTATACGAAACATTATACAATGAATAATGAGTAATCAATATGGTGATTAAATAAAAGGTGTTTTTATTTATACTCAAAAGTTTTGAGGCCATATAGGATTAAGTATTTTTTTTGTTTCACTTTGCATGTTTTGACTTCCAGAATAACTAGGTTATTCAAACATCCATAGTTGGTCATACGTTGAAAGTAGGTATGAAGCAAGACTGTCATGAATCCGTCTGTAGATTGTCTAAGGTGTTTAGACATAGCACAAGTTTGCTGCAGAGTTCATGAGTACTCCTGAAATAAGATATGAGTATTGGATTAAACCCACGCTCACTTGAATCACTTCATGGATTTTATCACGAGTGATTAGTGAGATGATAATATCTTATATTCTTGAAACCAAGACATGTGATTTGTAATTTACAAGTTGGTTGCACATTGACATATGTAAATGCACCAGTAACTTGGTGTTATAAAACATATTGTTGTGTGTGATTTGAAAAGTAAGTACAAGCAAGCATTTGAGTCGAAGTTTATCCATTCCTTTTACCCAAAGTTGGATAAAAGCGATATATATGGGCCCCTAGATGATTTAGTGACGACACCCTAAAGTGCTTGGCCAAACCTGGACTGATTTGATTTGTTCAATTAGTCAGTCGTCATAAATCAAAAATCGGGAAACAACACATAGACAGAGAGAATGATTAAAATCCATGTCTCATGTCTATACGATATCTTGAGAATGGAGGAATATATATGATCCCTTATCTAGAGGACGCGTTACTGATAAGATTAGAGTTTGACAACGACTTTTGAAAGCTACGATTTCTAATCAGGTTCTGAAGTCGTACATGTAAAATAGTTATTAGACTTATCCAAGTGGGAGACTGTTGGATTAAGTGTCTAAGTCCATAACTATTTTGGTATGTACTTGACCTGATTATGAGCATAGTCCTTTTGGGTTGCCTTCACCATAGCAAACTGATAGGATAAATAAAGGAGAAAGAGGATTAATTATGATTTATTAATATATTATAAGAATTATATATTAAAAGAGAAATCATATTTGTTTAATTAATATTGATCAATAATTAATTTTGTGGCCAAAAGAGATTAATTAAATAAAAGGGACTGATACTGTAATTATAAGATAGTTACAAAGTTGGGCTTAGGATCCATAAATGAAGCATGTACGAATTCTATATGAAGGTCCATATAGAAATCATCCAAGGGCCTTCTCGAAGGATCTTTAGGCTGCTTAAGGACTAAGCAACTGGATTAGGGTTTCCTAGTTGATAACCCTATAAGCCTAACTATAAAAGGAACCCTAAGGCTCTTAAAATTCGGCCCCTATGCTTTCCTAGAGTGCCTTGGAAAAATTTTGGTGCCTCTCCTCTCCTTCTTCTCCATCCTTGTTGCTAGTGGTGTTTGTGACTTCATTAGAGGTGCAACATTTCAGGCACTAAGCATTCAAAGGTCAAGAGTATTCAAGGACGACTTGTTATTACCACATAACAAGAAAGGTAAGATCGAAACCCTAGTTTATATGTCAATTTGATTGTTATATGCTAGTTCATAGGATCATTGCTTTGGTATTCAATGTTATGTTTATAGTAGAAAACCTAGATCAAAGCAATTCGGATTGCATGTACACCATAGGAATGTTGTTATGCTAATAACCTAACAAAATCATGACCCACGTATTGCACAACCCTCAAGGCATCATGGCAACCATGAATCGCGGGGTTGTAGTTACAAGATGTTCATGAATTGTAATCCACCCGTATTTAACGGAGAAATTGATCCCGTTTTGTCATCAACGTGGATCATGGAGATTGAGGGAACATTTGATACTAGCAAATGTGCGGATGAGGACAAGGTGATCTATGCGGCGACAATGTTAAAATGGGAGGCTATACATTGGTGGGGTATGGTGAAAGAAGTTAAGGGGAGTGATGCGGCCAAAAGGATGGCATGGGATGAGTTTACAAAAATCTTCAATGAAAAGTTTTGTCCTCGAACGACGATCAAGCAATTGGAAGAAGAATTTTTGAGGTTGGAAGAAGGGAATATGACAGTGAGTGAGTACACTACTAAGTTCACCAAGAAAGCTAGATTTGCATAGTTCTATGTGTCTACGGAGGAAAGGAGGGTTGAGAGGTATATTTGGGGACTAAAAACCGCCATTCGTGAATTTGTAGAAATTTAGAAACCAGGTACCTTCCAGTCTACTATAGATGCCGCAGAAGGCCGAGAGCAGGAAAAGAATCGTCAGGGTGAGAATAAGGATGCAAGAAAAAGGAAATTGGAAAGTTCAAATACAAAATCAAAGAAAGGCAAGACTCCTAGTTCAGATCGTAACTATGAGCAACAGTATGGGATAGAAAAATGTATTATATGCAAACGTGTAGCATCTGATTCCTGGTATGTATTTTATTTAAGTATTTTTGCATTTTTGGCCTGGGACTCGGTGAGTTGAAGGCCTAACTCGCCGAGTAGAAGCGGGATGAGACGCGGGATTTAAGCGATGGACTCGTCGAGTCGGGTACCGGACTCGACGAGTAGGCTCTGTCTGGACAAACCCCTAATCTGAGGGTTTGCACCCTATTTAAACAACTTTATACAGCCTCCATCGCCCCTTTATGCTCCTAGAAACCTGTTGGGTTTTGAGCAATCTAACACTCCTAAGTGTACATGCAACCCTAAATACCTTGGATCTATGTTTTCTCTATTGTACATGCAAATATCTACTTTCCAAGGAATTGTTCTATTCTAGCATACAAAACTTTGAATAACACAAGTTAGAATAACATACCTTTTGTTGGTGCTTGTCTTCATGAAGCTTGAGTGCCTAGTGCCCCAAGTGTGACACCTCAAATGGTTCACACAACACCATAAGCACTTGAAATAACTTAGAGAGAGATTAGAACACTTCAAGAATCGGCTTGCCCTCTATGCATCTCATAGTCGCCGATTTTCCCAAGAAAGAGATCATTATATAGTGTGTTACAATTAGGGTAAACCCTAATTGTCATGGCTATCCATTTCCATGGATCCATGGGTTCAAATACACCATGGAGCATCCAATGGGTTTTAGCCCAACTTGATAATCCATGGAGCATTAGCCCACTATATAAGTATGGTGATTTACACAATCAGCCCATATATTTAATTAGTCTTCTTTTGATCACATAATTAATTCTAAATTAATTATTGATCAATAATAATTAAATAATCTTATTAATATATTAGAACTTATAATATATTAATAAACCTTAAGTGTTATCTCTGTCATTTTAGTCTATCCAAGTGCATGATGCCATGCAACCCAAATGGACCATGCCGGGTCGGGTCAAGTCTTACCAATTATAGTTATGGACTTAGACATTAATCCAACAGTCTCCCACTTGGATAAGTCTAAAACTATTATTGCAAGTATAACTTCAGAACCCGACTAGCAATCGTAGCTCTCAAAAGCTTCTGTCGATCTTTGACCTTGTCGATGAACTCTGACCTCTGTCAATGATGTGTCCATTAGATAAGTGATCATATATTCCTCCATTCTAGATATCATATGGACTGAGACATGGATTATAATCATTCTCTCTGTCCATTTGTTGTTTCCCGATTTCTGATTTATGACGACTAACTAATTGAACAAATCAAATCAGTCCAGGCCCGGCCGAGCACTTACTTTTGTCATCACTAAATCATCGAGGGGCCCACAGATATCGCTTTTATCCCTTTGAGGGTAAAAGGAATGGATAAACTTCGACTCATATGCTTGTACTGACTACTTGTTGAATCATACACAAAGGCACGTTTTATAGCATCGAGTTACCAATGCGTTTTCGTACAATCAATGTATAACCAACTCATAGGCAACAACTCATATCTCTAGGTTTGAAGAATATAAGATATTATCGTCTCATGTTTCACTCGTGATAAAATCCATGAAGTGAATCCAAATGAGCGTGGGTTGAATCAAATACTCAGCCCTTATGAGTACTCATGAACGTTGTAGCAACCATTGCATTGTCTAAAGCACTTTAGACAAATCATACAAGCCAAATTCACGACAGTCTTGATTCATATCTACTTCCAACATATGACCGACTGTGGATGGTTTGAATAACTTGGTCATTCAGGAGAATGACCTAGTTATTCTGGAAGTCAAAACATGCAAAGTGAAACACAAAATAATACTAGTCCTATATGGCCTCAACACTTTGAGCGTAAATAAAACACCTTTTATCTAAGCACCATATTGATCACTCATTATTCATGTTTCGATTAATCAACTTAATACTTGAATTGAAACAGTAGTGATACCATGCTCCAAGCATGCCTACTATGTTCCTCTAAACAATAGCAATGCCATACTTCATGTATGCACACTATGTTTACATGTGGTCATCTCTTTGTGAAATGTATATCAATTGAACATGACTTCAATGATTCTCATTTCATAATCCCAATCCTTATTGTAAATGTAAGAATACCAAGTTCTTGTCATTTACCGTAATCTATGCAATGATCCTCTTGTAATGATATTCACACAAGTCACAAAGACTTGGCAACAAACATTACAAAGTATTCCAATGGAAAGCAATTCCATGGAGATGAAGTCTCAAATTCAAAGTACATTCCTTTGAACATCCTTCTTTGCATTAAGTTCTTTAATCTTACACAGATTCAAAGAATAACTTCCACCTATGGAAACAATTCCATATTCCTATCTTGACCATCACTTTTGAACAAGAGTTTCCTCTTTCCAAAATATGTCAATACGATCCTTACTCTATACTTCCAATTTTCCATGAGTAACCAAACTTTGGAAAACCCCAAATTGTTCTCGACAATTGCTTAATCATCTTAGTCATATCCAGTTCTAATCCCTTTTCCCTTCTTAACGCCCTAAGCATTAGGAAAATTTAGAATGGATGAATATTATAACACATGCAATCGATCCTATATCCGAAGCATATGGGATACGATTCATGCTATAAAATTTTTATTTGGCATGTTCTCATAATTCGAACTATAAAGAAGGATGCCGTAAACATAATCGAATTTTGAGAAAGCAACATATATAGAAATTCCTTATGTTGAACCATTCCAACATAACATTCATATATATTCTTGACTAAAGTTGATTAAAATCTCAATCTAAGCTTGTAGAATTGGAATGAAGTATAAATTTCTCTCCCTTAATTATAGTAAAACAACTTTTTCAAAGCGAGTTGAAACTTTTGTTTTTCTATAATTAACATTTCTAACTTGCAACATAATCATCATGATCCCACTAGCATAATGATTATTATCTAACTAGCATAACACTTTATGCTCCTACTAGCTTTGACATGTACCTAGAAATCAGTCAGATTTCTGATACTAGATTGCCTTGATAAGACTTTATCAAATCATACACCTGGAGTCTAAACCTTTCCTTAGATAGCTCACATGTGAGTCTAAAACTTTGCCATTCTCATTAGTTAGTGTGCCGGTTAACCACGCACGCTCCACTAACGACATGAGAATGCAAACTTCACACTTGCTATCCACTTAAATCTACTTAGTGAAAGAATTTCCTCACTATCATTTTCATGAATCGGAGAGATACCTTATGACACTTAGATTTTGATGGTGTATGTGTTCCTATCCATGTGAATTTGACATAACCATAATCACATGACAAGGTTAATGACAAATCCAAATTCATATGGACTGAACTTGTGCAGTCTTAATTTCTTGCCACCTGGTAGCACAAGGGCCTGCCATTGCTTCCAAGTTGTTATGCAACCAGTTGAGAACTCTCAGAACTCCAATGCAAAACCAACTTTAACTGGAATGGGCACAGAATATGTCAACACGATAGGTTACAAACCTCAAGTCGTGGTCTAGTGATTAACAAAACTCTTGATTAGTTCTTGAATCTATCTTAAGATCCTTTTAAGACTCCCACTGACCTCTTGACATATAAGATTCTCTTTGTCAAGAACCATTCCTTGACAAAAACGAATATTCAAGAGTTAGTGCAGATTCTTATCAAGTTAAACACTTCTCACAATTGGTCTTAGTTGGTCTTTGTTTTATCCAAAACATCACAACTTACCAATTTCAAATTTACAAGAGTAAGAAGACATTTTACTCTACATTTAACAAGTGTTTTAAACCTTTCTTAAGATTATGTCACTCAAGGCTTAATCTTGGAGTATGACTCTAACATTTAATTTTGGAACGAAGTATAATTTATCTTTTGATCTAACCATTTCAACAATTCACGATTCCTCTCCTTAGCCAAACAAAATGAACTAAGGTGTCCTTAGAGGATCAATTGTGGCATGGTTTCATAATCACTACGATAATCATAAAGCAAGATACTCAAGTACTCTCCCATCTCTTCAGATTAGAGAAACTTTTATCTATCTGCCTTATTTGATTCTTCTTACTCATTATGTCTATCATTGAAACTTCTCCAATGATCCAGAACTATACTTAAACTTGTAAGTATAACCATATTTACTAAACTTTAGTAAATCATAATGAATAATCTTATCAACTTTGTGGTGGACCTGATCAGCGCACACCCAAGTGTATCCGATCCCTTTGTCCTTCACTTGATTCACATATACATGTGAACAAGGAATTAGACTTAATTTCCCAAATATATAAAAAAATTCTCATGATCATACAATACAAGTTGCATGATTCCAAGTTTCTATCCAGCTGAAACTTGGGTGATGAGAATCTTTCCTTATTTGGTAAATTATGACACTTCCACTAATGAAAGAATCAAATCCATTTACCCATATTTCTTATCAATGGAAACATATAATCAACAATTTTTCACAAATGCCATTGTAAGGATACTTAAAATAAATAAAATCAAAACCATTTTTCTTTTTATTTTAAAACTTTGCGGAAAAATTTATCCTTACAATCCATATGGAAAACTTGTTGTTATCTATTCCTAATCAATATATCATAACTCTTAAGTAACAACTCAAAATTCTGATCACTGAACCATGCGATCGAAATCCATCTTCGCGATCAGAATCAACATATACTTCCTTTAAATTTCTTCACCTTTTCTTTGATTCTTAAAACATCAACATGTGACCTCGTCACATTATGCAATAAGAATCTTAGAATAGAAACTTAATAGAGTTAGACAATGGACTTTACCTGAAGTAGAGTCAAACCTATTGACTTTACCATCCTTAAGATGTTTTAGGTAAATTTAGCAGCTTCGCAACCAATGTCTTTCCTTTGGCAACAAAATCATATGGACTCCTTGGAAACGGTACATGGGACTATCACAGACTTAACCTTTCTCTTTACCATTTGGTCAACCGAGTTGACTATGGCCGATCCTTTTCCATTGGGAAGAGAAAGTTTTTCCTGGACCTCCAATGTCAGCATTTTCAATGTCCAAATAGGTTTGGAAAGTAGATCTTCCAATCCAGTTTGCTTTACTAATGCTCCAAATCATTGCTGATTTAGTATCATCAAGCAAATAGGTAAGATCATTAAGGGTCCTGTCGCGACCTGTCATCAGGGAGTGACTGAAGAACCAAGTCAGCAACCAGCTACCTCGAGACTTCGACACCCGACTCTCCCGACTTGTCAAAATGTGGCTTAATCCCCAAGATCTAAGCACATATAGACTTTGTTTGCCAATAGGGACTGAGTGACTTAGAACTTATCAAGTCTTAAAACTTGTGGGATAGGGAGATTTATTGGAGGAGGTGGATGAAGTGAAGTATGATTTCTAGTCCCACAAATGCCCAACAAAGGGATTGATCTTTCACCTTCATTGCCATTTGGGATATCATCTTCATTAGGAAGCTTGTTCCTAAAGATTTGGGAAGACCATAGCTGTCTAAACTAGACATCTATAATGGGAGAAATTCAAGTTAGTTGATTTAAAGTCCTTAATATAACACCCAATATGAAATATTAAGGCTAGGACCCAACAACCTATTTATAACTGGAAGAGGGATGTCGTAATCCAAATTATAAAATAGTTGAAGGTGGGTAAATGACGATTTACCAATTTCCACCATGAAAACGAAATATTTTATTATTAGGTTTTATTAGTTTTGAAACTCCTAGATCTTTTGAGATACATTGAACTTTTCAATGGCATGTTTGAATCTCGATTGTGCCCTCTCAAATTTGTGACTGGGATGCCGAGGATCACAAACAAGGTGTGAATAACCATACAAATTGACTTGGTACCCTTAACAATATTACCTAATCGATGTGCCGGTTAACCACACACGCTCCACCGATCTACAATAAAGTCAAGTTACCCTTTGCCACTCTTACTAGTCCTTGTTAGCATGCCGGTTAACCACACACGCTCTACTAACGACTTGGTAAGGTACAAAGTGTAATTTCATAGGCTAGCACCTTTTCACATTTTCCTAAGTAACTAAGATTGGGAATTTATAAGTGTTTAGTTACTTAGTATTTTTCATTATACTTTTAATGAAGGGAGAATTATAGTCCATTCCTACCCGTTCGGCTAACGACCCTCCACCAGTCAAGGAAGCGGTGGGTAAGAGTGGACACCCATTAAACTGCCATTTTATAGGCAGTAACCTTATACCCCCCTTATAGACCGGCTTCGTGAATGAGTCCTACTAACGGTAAGATTGACTTCCTCTTATACATATCTATATAATTAAAATTATAATAATAGTATAAGGGTTGAATTTTAAACTTTTTAAAATTTCAATGTTCAATTTGGAACTAAAGTATACATGAGGAGTAACTTTTCAAATTCCAAAACTTGAGGGCAAGTTTTGAAACTATTTCAAGACTCTTTAAATCATAACTTATGAGTTTAATGGTTCATTAAAATGAAGACTCTTCATTTTAATGTAACCCCTTATTCTTTAAAAACACCTTAAAGAAGTGTCACTTCAACATCCATAACTTGAGGACAAGTTATGGAGTCATTAAACTATTTAATGGAAAAAACTCTTACATTTTATGTAACCTACAAAACTTTTATGAGTTTTTAAGATTCATAAATATGACTTTTCACATAACTTGAAGATAAGTTACAAAAACATATTTTATGAACTTCTTTTAGACTAATATGGATTGAAAACAACTAAAACATAATTTTTTCATTATCAATCTAAACTAACTCATAAATCAAGGAAACATAAAATTCTTGAAAATTCATAACTTGAGGACAAGTTATGAACCCCATACAATTTTCATCAAGATCATGAATTATATCAACAAACAATTTGCACACAATTCCTATGATCTAGCAAAACTCATAAGCATGATCATTCATAATCAACAATTTTCAAGAATAACATGAACACATATAAACTTGAAACTTTTATTATAGCATTGAAATTGGTTTAACATAACCATTACCACATTCAAAACAAGTTTTATAAGCCCAAAACAGTCAAACGTAATGATTCTAGACCAATTCCAGCACCAAAACTCGAAAATATGTTGTCTGGGGGTCCAACTCGTCGAGTGCATAAACAAACTCGGCGAGTTGGATGCATTTTGCCTTGGACTCGTTGAGTCCCTTCATGGACTCGGCGAGTCTGCTGGGCAGACAGCACCAAAAGTCGATTTTTAAGCAGTTTAAGCAAGTACAATAAGAAAACAAGCCTAGGCTCTGATACCACTGTTGGGATTTGAGCAATCTAACACTCCTAAGTGTACATGCAACCCTAAATACCTTGGATCTATGTTTTCTCTATTGTACATGCAAATATCTACTTTCCAAGGTATTGTTCTATTCTAGCATACAAAACTTTGAATAACACAAGTTAGAATAACATACCTTTTGTTGGTGCTTGTCTTCATGAAGCTTGAGTGCCTAGTGCCCCAAGTGTGACACCTCAAATGGTTCACACAACACCATAAGAACTTGGAATAACTTAGAGAGAGATTAGAACACTTCAAGAATCGGCTTGCCCTCTATGCATCTCATAGTCGCCGATTTTCCCAAGAAAGAGATCATTATATAGTGTGTTACAATTAGGGTAAACCCTAATTGTCATGGCTATCCATTTCCATGGATCCATGGGTTCAAATACACCATGGAGCATTCATGGAGCATCCAATGGGTTTTAGCCCAACTTGATAATCCATGGAGCATTAGCCTACTATATAAGTATGGATGATTTACACAATCAACCCATATATTTAATTAGTCTTCTTTTGATCACATAATTAATTCTAAATTAATTATTGATCAATACTAATTAAATAATTTTATTAATATATTAGAACTTATAATATATTAATAAACCTTAAGTGTTATCTCTCTCATTTTAGTCTATCCAAGTGCATGATGCCATGCAACCCAAATGGACCATGTCAGGTCGGGTCAAGTCTTACCAGTTATAGTTATGGACTTAGACATTAATCCAACAAAACCCTCCATAGCAAACCCTAAGTATTTTGGTGCAAGATCTAAGGCTTTTGAGCGATTTTTGTGGGTTTTGACCTCAAGGAAGAAGGAAGAGCATAGAAGGATCAAGAGGATACTGAAGGATTTGAGTTTGGTTCATCATTTGCAGTCTTTGAAAGGTATAAAGTCTATACCTTGCTTGCTTGTTTGTTAGATCTTTTTTTGGGAAGGATTTAGGGCTTTTTAAACCATATGAGGTAGCCAACCATGATTACAAACATGGTTGGGGGTCAAGACTTCAGATCTAGCACTTGGGGAGAGTCACAAGGCAGATTTAGGTTGCTTTTGTACCCAATGAAGGCCCCATGCAACAAAAGAGCCATTTTAGAGCCTTTTTGGCTCAAAAGTCGCATGTAGGCATGTAAAGTTCGTAACTTTACGTGCTAGATCGAGCTTAGGGGCTTGGATCTATCATTTGGACAAGTGTTCTACATCAGAAATTGAGGATTTAGGATGTGGACGTTATCGACTCGGCGAGTCCGTTCTTGGGACTCGATGAGTCCAAGGCTTTGAGTCCCATATCTGTTGAGGGTCAAAGGACTCAGTTGGGTGTTAGAAGGGTTGTAGCAGGACATAAAGAGTGACCCAACGCATTGGACTTAGTTTTAGACCTGGAGTTCATGGGACTCGACGAGTGCTAGAACAGACTCGGTGAGTCCAAGGCAATCTTCTTATGTTTGAAGATGAACTCGACGATTTGTTCATACAACTCGGCGAGTCAAGGTCAGGACATGTTCATCAGATGAAGGTGAACTCGACGAGTGTTCATACGACTCGACAAGTCGGATGAAGGTTCATTGATGTTCGAAAAGGAGGGAAACTCATCGAATCATTTCCAAACTCGACGAGTCGAGTCGTGGATAAGGACGAGTATAGGAAAGGGACTCGACGAGTTGACGGCCCAACACGGCGAGTCGGGTGAGCTGGAAGTTGACTTTGACTTGGACTTGGGTGGGTGTAAAATAGTCATTTTACCCTAAGAGTAGATATCAGTTTCTGACTGAGTGTTCTGTGTGTATTTAGAAGATGATTGTCTTTGTGATAATTATCTTGGTCTGTTTATGTGCTTTGGTCATGAGTTTTATCTGAATGATATGTTATGTGTTTAATAGGGATTAGTTTCCCTGGCAGTGGTCCTTAGGACCGAAGGGTAGGTCAGTACCCAGATATGCCTAACTGTATGTTTATATCTTGTTATGGTATGCTAGTGGTAGGGGGTGGAATAGTCCCCAGTTACCGGTTGAAAGATACCGATGATAGTTACTAGTTGAAAGATACCGATGATGATTACCAGTTGAAAGACACCGATGATGATTACCAATCGAAAGATACCGACGACGGTTACCGGTTGAAAGATACCGATGGAAGTCACCGGTTGAAAGATACCAACGATATTGTATGGTATGTGGTATGATGGGGGAACTCACTAAGCTTTATGCTTACGGTTTCGGTTTTGGTTTCAGGTAACTCTTCGTCTAAGGGGAAGGAGCCAGCGGCGTAGCATCGCATCACGTACACACACACACATGGTTCTGCATCGGACTTTCTGGGATTGTACTATGATTTTCCATATTTTTGATGTCATGGTTTGGGACACAACATTATGATTTTGTAATGTGTTGCTTTATTGACAGTGTTATGGTAAAATGTTTTAGAAATTATTAATTTAAAAATGAAATTTTCTGGCTTGAATTTTTGGATGTTAAAAAATGATTCCATAAAGGGGAGTGTAATATAAACCAAAGAACTTGCTAAAAATGTGGAAAGATAGGACACATCGCTTCAGATTGCAAAATTGGGAAAGTATGTTATGGGTGCGGGTCCCCAGATCACATCAGGTCAATTGGTCAAACTGTCCTCAGAATAAGGGTAATAATAATCTACACATGATGACAAAGAAAGGGAATCGGTCGGGAGATGAAAAGGAAGAAACGACAAGAACAAAAGGAAGAGTTTTCCATATGACAACTCAGGAAGCTCAGGATACCCCGATATAGTGACATGTAATTTCTTAGTACCGCTATATTATGGGTGTTGTTGGATGTGGATGCAAACATTTTTTTCATATCTTTTTGTAAGTGCCTATATATGGGTGCAAAAGCTTTTAGAAATAAAGACTGATGATGGTCATTATTTAGTCATAAGAACAGAATTTGATGATTTCTTGATTTAGATATACAGTTGTTTAGCACCATCGATACTAGCACCCGTATCACTATGAGATATTGATATCAAGATACAAACAGATGAGTTGTTGAAAACCAAGTTAAATAGATTATAAGAAGGAAATTATTCAGGTGTAGGTGCCACATAGGGGAACATGATAATACATGTATACCAGTTGAAAGGGAGTTCTCGAGAGTCCTATTGGTTAGCACCAACAAGGATGAAAGAATTTATTTAGCGGTTACAGGACCTGTAAGGTTTTATTTAACACGTTACATCACTGTGGGGTGTATCTGTGTTGTTCGTCATGAAGAACGATAGGACGATGTACATATTCATAGATTACCAAGAGTCAAAGAAGGTGTAAGATCTTTACTGACTACAAGAGTGTCAATTTCATGTTTGATCAAATATGATAGAACATGAGGCAACAAGATGAGTGGAAATACTAAGAGACTGTGACTATGAGGTATTATGTCACCTAAGGAAGGATAACAATGTCACATATGCTCTAAGTCATAAGTTAAGGAAGGAATCAAGTAAGGTTCAAAATGATGAGAATTGATGTAACTATCAGTTTACTAGATGCACCGAGGAAGAGTAAAAAAGAATCCATGGTAGAGGATAAGTGGAAAGTTTTTAGATTTTTAACTGGTCTATGATGACACATTTAGTGGGGGCATAGGTGTATGATAGTCGGGAACATAACGGGTGTGTTGTGACCAACAGGGATAAGATTTGAGAGGTTACTCATTTCCTTGGATATTTAAATGCTTGAGCATAATGGATATGTTATGCCAAGTGGGAAGGGAAGTGGACCATTAGTTCTTTCTCTGGATATCTAAAATGTTCCCTTAAATTGTGTCATTGGGTGAAATGTACTTGTGAGAAAAGTTATTAATGAGATCGTTCGCTTGTCTATTTATGATCAGAACCTTAGTTTCATGTCATCATTTTGGAAGAGATTACAACGAGAAATGGATTAGTTGGTCAAGAAGTTAAGGAATGTGGAGATACATCTCATGAAAGCTCAGTGAAAGTAACATAAAGGGCCAGAGGCGACATGAGAAAACGTATGAGATAAGAAGACGAAATACCCTTAATATGTTGTTTAGTTCAAATTCCGATAACATAATTTTTCGAACGGGGGAAGTTTGTGATAACTCAAATTAAAATAAATATATAAATATGGTCTAAATGTATTATTATAATTATGATTAAGGAATTAATTATGAGTAAATAGAAAAATTATGAAATTTTAACCCATCACTTTGATTATAGTCATAAATATGGACTTTTGGGTTAACTAGAAAGGTTACAAACTTGTGTATTATAAAAGACATGAGAAATAGAGTGGAATGCCCACAAAATGTGCAAGAAAGGTTGGGAAAACAAAATAGAAATCGAGGTTTGAAGTTTGTGAAGGTTTTCGGAGCTACTTTAGAAATTAATGTATGTCTCTTCGATTTGAGTTTGATTAAGTTGTTTGAGTAGGTTTATATAAAAACGTTGCATGTTTTGGTTCCACTTCATGTGTCTGTTTTGACCGATTGTCGCTGATTTGACAAAAAAAAAAAGAATGTATAATTTTTGGTATAAAGACTTAAAATTCATCTCGTTATGAATTGAGTTTTGATAATTGGTAATGGATATATTTCATAACAAAGGGAAGATCATTAATGAATATTTCAAATATTTATTTGAGTGAGTTTTAGATGAAAATCAAGCTACAATTTTTATGGAAAATAACAGTGACTCGGGTTACGAAGATAAGTATTTGAGTCTCTTTCTTTTTGGGTGGGTTACCAGAAAATAAGTTAAAAACAAAAATAAAATAATAAAATGTACCAAATATAAAGGGCATGTGAATTTCTTTTGATGTTGGCCGTAACTTTTTTTAACAAATTATAATTTACTTTTCCCGGTCCCTAGAGTTTGATAATATGTCGATTTTGTATTAATCATATATAAATCATCCATTTCAATTTCAGTCCCTACAAAACTATTTCTCTGAAAACTAAAGTTATGTAAACGGTCCCTAAACTGTTGATACTTTGACGATTCAATTTTCATTTAAACATGTTCATGGTAATAAGAATTTAAAAAAAAGGGTCCATGCAAGTTTTACTAAAATACCAGTTATTATTGTTATAGTTAAAATCAATATTTTGTATCTAACGGTCTCAACTGTTTTGAGTATTATTTTAGGAGTGAAATTTATTTATTTGAGAATGCTAATCTAACAAAGTATAGTACTTGTACTAAAATTACTATGAATGTTTTAATTAATGTAAACAGGTGATTGTTATTATTCGGTCGAACGACACGTATGGATATCGGAACCAAAACAAAAACATAAGATGTTTATAGGATTATAACCTTAGAAAATAAATGTGGTTAAACGTAGGGTACTACATGTATGCGGGTAGCGTGACGACATCCTGTTAAGACCTAACTCCAACGTGGTGAGTTTTTTTTTTTGTGTTTTGTGGTTGTTCGCACATAAATGTTTATCATGCGTTTATTATGCGGTTTTTATTTATTATTGACAGTATGTTTATGATAAGTATGATTATGTGCAAATGTTATTTTAAGTTGTCTATCTACTGTGCATTTTTGGGTGACGTGTTTAGCGGGAACGGGTGGGGTATTTAATCGCCATGAACATGACGGATGTGTGTGATCGGCAGGGATGAGAATTGAGAATCATACTCACTTTGTAACATCCCCAAATTCAGGTAAAGCTATTATACCCTACCATTTTGGCAGGTTGTCAAAAGTGGTCCCTTGAAAGAGTTCTTGAAGCAAATGAGTACGTTGGGCGTACTGGGGAGTACGTTGCACGTACTCATGCGCTTAATTTGGACGCGGACTCGCCTGGGTACGCTGGGCGTAATGGGTCCAGATGCAAACCCTAATATTTGACTTGTGCACTATATAATAGATGCTAAGCTCATTTCTCAGCCTCCATATCAGTGAGTAAAACCCTAAGAGAGCCTCCCAATCGTCCTTAGCTTGAGAGTGAGTGTTTTGGAGCTAAAAGTGCCTTGGTGTGTTAGTGAAGAAGAAGGAGAAGAACTTGTGGAGGCTAGAGCTTGAAGTGCAAGTTTGGATCTGAGATCTTCAGAGGAAGGAGCTGCATTTGGAGGTATAAAGTTCAAAACTTTCCTCTTCATTTTGGTTTGATGTTTCATGGACCATTTTAGGGTTAAAAGTCCCAAAGGTGGAAACTTTATGAGTGTAATGTGCTCCATGGACCTAGATCTGTCCCATTTCAGTGGTATTTGAGTTATAAATCCATAAAGTTTCCATCTTGGTCGTGGATATGAGGTTATGCATTAGTATTGAGCTTTATAGTGTTAGGAACCGGAGTATTATGGGTGTTAGTGACTTGTCCAGCCATGCAAAGGCTTAAAGTCGCCGACTTTATGGATTAAGAGGGTTATAAATGGTCAGATCTAGAAGTTGGACGTGGGTCTTAACGGATTAAGACCCCAAAATGCTTAGAGTCTGAAACTGGGAGTTACGCTAGGCGAAATCCCAGTACGCGCGACGTAAGGGGTTGTAACGACCCAAATTTTTACCAAGAAATTTTTCATTTTTAATTAATCAAACATTTCCCATAATCCATAAATTTCCAAACCATTTGTTTTCCAATTCACAATTATTACAATTTCATTGTACTTTTGAAACATCAGAGAATCCCAACACACAAAAAGAGAGGTAGAGTACACGCCATGTCATCACGCCTTGCCTTTGCCCTTAGGCTCTGAAGTACCTGAAACAATCAACAACCTGTAAGCGAAATGCTTAGTGAGTTTCCCAGAGCATACCACATACATACAAACCACATATCATATATCCTGTTAGCTATAAAAGCTACACACATATCACGTAAGCCATGCATACATGAAACCTGCCATGGGTTACCCCACATGGTCTTTCCCTAGGACCGCCATGGGCTCCCCCACATGGCCTTACATCCAATGCCATGGGCTACCCCACATGGTCTTCACCTAGGACTGCCATGGGCTACCCCACATGGTCTTGCATCCAATGCCACGGGCTTTCCCCGGGGTCTTCATACAACCATGAAATCACAAAACACAGAATGTCTAACACATATATCGTAATCACACAATGGGCCGGCCTTGGTGCCTTAGACCCATAGGTATGGTGAAAAGACTCACCTGTCACGAATGCTGAACTGACACTCTGCGACCAGATATACCCCACGGGCTGCTCCATGCAACGACCTAAAAAGTGTCATAAAATATCCAGTCAATTCCCCAAAGTCCATCCTACTCAACTACAACCACGGTCAAGTCAATAGTCCTTGTAGAACCTAACTCGCCGAGTACAACTAGTGACTCGCCGAGTTTCCCAGAATAACATCTAATCGTCGAGTCATCGAGGTGACTCGTCAAGTTCATACGGTCTTGATTGATAATCTAAGGCTAGTCGTTGAGTTCCCTTGCTTGACACTCGACACGTCTACGAACATCCAACAATTTGGGGGAATATTACTTGACTCGCCGAGTTGTTCCTTCAACTCGCCGAGCTCTAGGAAATCTTCATCCGACTCGTCGAGTTGTTCATCCAACTCGTCGAGTTCATAGCAATATTCATCGGGATCGCCGAGTTGTTCATCCAACTCGTCGAGTCCATGCCTGCCTTCATATGACTCGCCGAGTCGCCCCCTGTGACTCGCCAAGTCCTATCAGATCTCAAGCCATACAAACCCTTTTTGAGCCATGCAATGCTTCCAAACTACAGATCTAGGCTCCTGAGGCATGCTTTCCATGTAAAGTTGCAAACTTTGCGTGCATGCAAGGCTTTAAGGCCATAAAATAGCAAATCTAAGCTTGGAATGGAGTCATACACTTGAGGGAAGGCACAAGCTAAGCTCAACTGATAACTTTATGCACATTAAGGCCAAAAGGAGTTCAGATCCGAAGTTACAACTTCAGATCTTGGCTTAAACACAAAAGCCCTTTCTTAGAATCCATGCACAAGAGGGTTTTGGGTGGAAATGAGCCAAGAGGCAGCTTAATACCTTCAGAAAGTGCTCCATAGAAGTAGATCTTGAATCCCCACGTGTCCCTTGCTCCTTCTAGCTTTATTCCTCAAGTGATTCCTTCACCAAATCCCTCCTTCAAGATTTAAAACCACCAAGAAGCACACTCACACTCGAATCAGGGTTTTAGGGAGGTATAGGGCTGTAAAGGGGAAGTCACGGGAGGCTAATGACCCTTTAAATAGGGTGCAAGGCCCTGGAATCTAGGGTTTCATCTGCCAGCATCTACTCGTCAAGTACCATAATGGACTCGGCGAGTAGATCATTAAACCTCGCACCCAAACCCGCTACTACTCGACGAGTAGGGAGGCCAACTCGCCGAGTAGGTTTTCAAAAATCCCAAACCGAAATGTTAATATTAATACCTAAGGATCAGCGTGTTACAACTCTCCCCTACTTGAATTAGGCTTCGTCCTCAAAGCCTGCTGGTCCAAACAACTCCGGATAGAAACCTCGCTTCTCATCTTCCGGTTCCCAGGTCCATTCGGACCCCTTTCGGTGCTGCCATTACACCTTTACCAACCTCACTTCTTTATTAAGGAGATTCTTCGTCTTCCTGTCTAGGATTGCAACTGGTCTCTCGACATAATTCAGACTCCCATCCAACTGAATGTCGTCCAAGGATATGACTGAAGACTCGTCGGCAACACACTTTCGGAGCTGAGACACATGGAAGGTGTTGTGAATCCGACTAAGCTCCTCCGGGAGCTCTAAACGATATGTCACCTTGCCCACCGGGCTATGATCCTGAACGGACCTATGAACCGAGGTCCCAATTTGCCCTTCTTACTGAATCGGATAATCCATTTCCAAGGTGACACCTTTAGTAAGACAAAGTCTCCTTCCTGAAATTCGAGGTCTGTCCGACGTCGGTCCGCATAACTCTTATGGAGACTTTGTGCGACTCGCAATCGGTCACGCACCTGCTGAATCAGTCCGGTGTTCTCAAGTACCACCTCCGTGCTCCCCAGCACTCGATGTCCAACCTCATCCCATCACATTGGGGTCATGCACCTCCGTCCATATAACATCTCAAACGGTGCTCGGTCGATACTGGCATGATAACTGTTATTGTACGAAAACTCTGCCAGTGGAAGGTACGTACCCCAACTCCCTCCGAAATCCAGCACACATGTCCGCAGCATATCCTACAGTGTCTGGATCGTCCTCTCACTTTGGCCGTCGGTCTGGGGGTGATATGCCGTACTAAAATGCACCTGAGAACCCAGTTCCTCGTGGAACTTCTTCCAAAACCTGGATGTAAACCGAACATCCCTATCTGAAACCACTGATATCGGCACTCCGTGCCTAGTCACCACCTCTCGAACATAAATGTCCACCAACTTCTCTATAGATATACTCTCAGAGATCGGAATGAATTGAGCACTCTTCGTAAGTCTATCCACGATCACCCATATGGCGTCGAATCCCCTCGCTGTCCGCGGTAGCTTCGTGATGAAGTCCATAGTGATCTCTTCCCACTTCCACATGGGAATGGGTAGTGGTTGAACCTTGCCATGAGATCGTTGGTGCTCGACCTTGACCTTCCTACAGGTCAAGCATCGCTCCACATAACCGGCGATCTCTCGCTTCATGCAGGGCCACCAATAGCTCATCCTCAAATCCCTATACATTCTCGTCGCACCTGGGTGTATGGAAAACCTGGACTTATGCGCTTCCTCTAACAATCTCCACCTTACTCCCCCTGACATCGACACCCATACTCAGCCACACTGTGTCAACAAGCCACGACTATCCTTAACAAACAAAGGATACTGCCCCCGAATTCTTTCCAATTTATAGTTCTCCTTCTTCATCCCCTCGACCTGAGCCTCTCGAGTCATGTGTATCAAGGGTTGACTTACCGTCACCCTCATACAAATACCCCTGATCGGCGACCCCGTCGCTTTGCGACTCAACGCATCGGCCACCACATTGGCCTTCCCTGGATGGTATAAAATCTCATAGTCATAGTCCTTTAGCACGTCCAACCATCTCCTCTGTCGCATATTCAGGTTCTGTTGGTCCATCAAATACTTTAGGCTCTTGTGATCGGTATACACAACGAATTTCACCCCATATAAATAGTGCCTCCAAATCTTGAGGGAAAACACCACTGCCCCAACTCCTGGTCATGCATGGGGTAATTTGCCTCGTGAGGCTTCAACTGCCTCGAGGCATATGTGATCACGCGTCCCCTCTGAATCAGTACCGCACCCAGTCTTGAAATCGATGCATCACAGTATACCATGAACTCGTCCAATCCCTCGGGCAATACTAGGACCGGAGCCTCACATAACTTCTGCCTTAGGGTCTCAAAAGCCCTCTGCTGATCCTTACCCCATCGAAAAGCCACATTCTTCTTGGTTAAATGGGTCAATGGCACTGCAGTCTTGGAGAAATCTTGGATAAATCTCCGATAATAACCCGCTAAGCCCAAGAAGCTACGAATCTCCGAGGCATTCCTCGGTACTTCCCATCGCATCACAGCCTCCACCTTCGCTGGGTCAACCGAAATACCCTCTTGATTAACGACATGACCCAGAGACTGTACTTCCCACAACCAAAAGTCACACTTGGAGAACTTCGCATACAACTCCTCCGTCCTCAAGGTCTCCAATTCATCTCTCAAATGTTGCTCATGTTGTTCCCTGGTCTTGGAGTACACCAGGATATCATCAATAAAAACGATCACCGACTGATCCAACATCGGCCTGCACACCCAGTTCATGAGATCCATGAAAACGTCCGGAGCATTGGTGAGCCCGAATGCCATCACCACGAACTCGTAATGCCCATAACGAGTCCTGAAAGCTGTCTTCGGTATATCCTCATCCCGAATCCTCATCTGATGATACCCCGACCAAAGATCAATCTTAGAGAACCAAGATGCTCCCTGAAGCTGATCAAACAGGTCGTCAATCCTAGGTAAAGGATAACGGTTCTTCACCGTCAGCTTATTCAGCTCTCTGTAATCGATGCACATCCTGTGCGACCCTTCCTTCTTTTTCACGAAAAGGATCGGAGCTCCCCACGGTGAACTACTCGGACGGATGAACCCTCGGTCTAGTAGCTCTTGAAGCTGTGCAGATAATTCCTGCACCACTGGTACACTATCGATATCTGTCACTGCCTACACTCACGTATCTGAAACATAGGCCAAAAATCCCATGCAACCCTGCTGCAAAAACCTCCTCGCCCTCGCGGCTGAACGAAGGGTCGGGCCCTGCGTAGTCCTTTTGCCGTGGATAACCAGTTCTCCTCCTTGGGGTTCAAACCCGGACTAGCTGCCGCTCACAATCGATCATGGCCCCGTTGGCCCCCAACTAGTCCATCCCAATAATCACCTTCAATCCTCGCAGTGGTATGGGAACCAAATCAACGCGAAACCTTTCGCCATGCACATTCAGGACGCAGTCCTGGCACACCCTCGCAGCACTCACGGTGCGATCATCTGCAATCTCCACCTCGAGCGGGGTATCCAGAGTCCTCGGTGCGTCTCGAAATTTCTTGCTAAGCGCAAGAGACACAAAAGATCGGGTAGCCCCCGAATCGAATAAGACATGGGCCGTCATACCATTGACCAGAAAGGTCCCTATACACAACATCATAAGCATACATACAAACATTTAACATAAAAGAAACCGAAGATAAAGAACACATACCAGACACAACGTCTGGCGCGGCCCGAGCATCCTCGGTAGTCAGCTGGAATGTGCGGCTCTTCACCGCTGGAGCTTCCGCCTTAGGGCGGCCATCAGTAATCCTCATAGTGGCGGGCGCGGGCGCTGCCACAGATCCCCCTCCTCCTCCTCCTTGCAACCTCGAACAATCTACCTTTTTATGGCCTGTCTGGTTGCAGTGAAAACATATCAAGCCCTTCTTGGGGCAATCCTTACTCAAGTGACCCTGCTGGCCACATAAGTAGCATCCCGACATCCCGGTTGTCCGACAAGTCCCACTATGAAACCTCCCGCACTTGGCGCACCAGCCCCGGCCCTGCTGGCCCTTACTTGAAGAATCAGAAGTCTTAGGCTTCTTAGCCTGGGCCCCCGCTGCCTGAACCTGCTCAGTCTTCCACTTCGTGCGGGACTCCAACTCCATCTCCCTCTCACGGGCCTTATCAACCATCTCATTCAGGGTTTTGCACCCTATAAAGCTCACAAATTCCCGTACGTCCTCACTCAACATAGAGTGGTATCAGGTCCTCCTCAAGTCCTCATCTGCCGCATACTGAGGGATCAACAAAGCTCGCTCTTGAAACTTGGCGGTGATCTCCGCCACAGTCTCAGTAGTCTGCTGTAAATCATGAAACTCCCTCACCATCCGTTGCACCTCAATAGGTGGTGCAAACTCCTGATTGAATCGTCGCACAAACTCGGCCCACGACATGTTAGCCACATTGGCTGCTCCCACCTAACTAGTAATCTCGCCCCACCAATCTCGGGCTCTGTCCCTCAGCATACAGAAAGCAAATCCAACCTTTGCCTCCTCCGGGCAATAACTCAGCGTCTGCTCACAATGGGGTCCCTGACCCCTGAAAACTCCGGGGCTCCACTTGCCTTGAACTCCCTAAACAAGGGGTTTCGAGCTCCACCCTGGGCCACAAAGATATCGTCCCTTAATGCTCTAAGCCTCTCTTCCATGATCTCCATCATACCCTCCTTGACCGTCCCAAAGATGACCGGGGTAGCGTCAAGGATTCCCCTCGTAACCTCGACCGTAATCAGCTCACGCAGCCTCTCATCAATACCATCAGTAGGGCCGCCTGACCCAGCCCCGGATCCCGATCCCGATCCCGATCCTAATCCCAATCACGTAACCACCATGCTGGACTAACATTTCATAAAACGTAATGATCAGGTTACCCGTAACGAGGTTACTTCCATACTGTTTTCCTTTGGAATTCCCAGGTAGAACATGGGTTTGGGTACGGGTCATGTGCTTTCAGTAGTACGGGCCCAATACTACCTTCCACACCTACCCGTACCTTACCCCGCTGCTTTACCTGGTACTTCCAAAGCTATCCTCACAAACCATGACCCACGACCCTAGCATGAATCAAACCCGAACACCCTATGGTTGTCCTACTCATAACAGTCAGACCAATCACTACAGGTTGCTTTTAGGCATGCAAATTATACACAGAAAGGATCAATAGACTAAATCAATCATCTTGGGGCTATAAGCTCCTAACTGTATATAATTTCAAAACATACACTTAGCAATTTCATATAATTGACAAAGCTCATTATCATATAACATGGCTATTCAACTTGGGAAACTACTTACCTGGCTCGGTTTATCACGCGCATTGCACCCTCCTCTTTTTGGCTTATAATCCTTTTTAAGTTTCTTTTGAAAACATTTTACCATTTCTTTAGTTTGAGTCCCGACACACCCGAGAATGTGCCCGAATCTCTCAAACCAAGGCTCTGATACCAACTTGTAATGACCTAAATTTTTACCAAGAAATTTTTAATTTTTAATTAATCAAACATTTCCCATAATCCATAAATTTCCAAACCATTTGTTTTCCAATTCACAATTATTACAATTTCATTGTACTTTTGAAACATCATAGAGTCCCAACACACAAAAAGAGAGGTAGAGTGCACGCCACGTCATCACGCCTTGCCTTTGCCCTTAAGCTCTGAAGTACCTGAAACAATCAACAACCTGTAAGCGAAATGCTTAGTGAGTTTCCCAGAGCATACCACATACATACAAAGCACATATCATATATCCCGTTAGCTATAAAAGCTACACACATATCACGTAAGCCATGCATACAAGAAACCTGCCATGGGCTACCCCACATGGTCTTTCCCTAGGACCGCCATGGGCTCCCCCAGATGGCCTTACATCCAATTCCATGGGCTACCCCACATGGTCTTCACCTAGGACTGCCATGGGCTACCCCACATGGTCTTGCATCTAATGCCACGGGCTTTCCCCGGGGTCTTCATACAACCATGAAATCACAAAACACAGAATGTCTAACACATATATCGTAATCACACAATGGGTCGGCCTTGGTGCCTTAGACCCATAGGTATGGTGAGAAGACTCACCTGTCACGAATGCCGAACTGACACTCTGCAACCAGATATACCCCATGGGCTGCTCCATGCAATGGCCTAAAAAGTGTCATACAATATCCAGTCATTTCCCCAAAGTCCATCCTGGTCAACTACAGCCAGGGCAAGTCAACAGTCCTTGTTGACCCTAACTCGCCGAGTACAACTAGTGACTCGTCGAGTTTCCCGGAATAACATCTACTCGCCGAGTCATCGAGGTGACTCGTCGAGTTCATACGGTCTTGATTGATAATCTAAGGCCAGTCGTCGAGTTCCCTTGCTTGACACTTGACACGTCTACGAACATCCAATAATTTGGGGGAATATTACTCGACTCACCGAGTTGTTCCTTCAATTCGCCGAGTTCTAGGAAATCTTCATCCGACTCGCTGAGTTGTTCATCCAACTCATCGAGTTCATAGCAATATTCATCGGGATCGCCGAGTTGTTCATCCAACTCGTCGAGTCCATGCCTGCCTTCATATGACTCACCGAGTCGCCCCTTGTGACTCGCCGAGTCCTATCAGATCTCCAGCCATACAGACCCTTTTGAGCCATGCAATGATTCCAAACTACAGATCTAGGCTCCTGAGGCATGCTTTCCACGTAAAGTTGCAAACTTTACGTGCATGCAAGGCTTTAAGGCCCTAAAATAGCAAATCTAAGCTTGGAATGGAGTCATACACTTAAGGGAAGGCACAAGCTAAGCTCAACTGATAACTTTATGCACCTTATGGCCAAAAGGAGTTCAGATCTGAAGTTACAACTTCAGATCTTGGCTTAAACACAAAAGCCCTTTCTTAGAATCCATGCACAAGAGGGTTTTGGGTGGAAATGAGCCAAGAGACAGCTTAATACCTTTAGAAAGTGCTCCACAAAAGTAGATCTTGAATCCCCATGAGTCCCTTGCTCCTTCTAGCTCGATTCCTCAAGTGATTCCTTCACCAAATCTCTCCTTCAAGCTTTAAAACCACCAAGAAGCACACTAACACTCGAATCAGGGTTTTAGGGAGGTATAGGGCTGTAAAGGGGAAGTCAAGGGAGGCTAATGACCCTTTAAATAGGGTGCAAGGCCTTGGAATCTAGGGTTTCATCTGCCAGCATCTACTCGTCGAGTACCATAATGGACTCGATGAGTAGATCATTAAACCTCGCACCCAAACCCGCTACTACTCGACGAGTAGGGAGGCCAACTCACCGAGTAGGTTTTCAAAAATCCCAAACCGAAATGTTAACATTAATACCTGAGGATCAGGGTGTTACAGGGGTCGCGCACCCCGTTTTCTGTGAAGACACCGGGTACGCCCAGCGTACATGTTTGGTACGTGCAGCGTAACCCAGGGAGTTGACTTTTGTTGACTTTTAGGGTTAGGGAGAATAGTTGGAGGAGGAGAAAGAAGTATGATATCTATGGGACATCATCTTCATTAGGAAAGCTTGTTTCAAGAGATTTGGGAAGATCATAAATGTCTAAACCAGACAAGTTATGGGAGATATTCAAGATAGTTGAATTAAAGTCCTTAATATGACACCCAATATGAAATATTAAGGCTAGGACCCAACAAACTATTTTATAACTTAGAAGAGGTATGCCGTAATCCAAGCTATAAAATATTTGAAGGTAGATGAATGACGATTCACCAATTTCCACCAAGATAAACGAAATGTATTATTAGGTTTTAATTGGTTTTGAAACTCCTAGATCTTTGATATTCATTGAACTTTTCAAAGGCATGTTTAGATCTCGAGTGTGCCCTTCAGGTTTTGTGACTGGGATGCCGAGGATCACAAAACAAGGTGTGAAGTAACCATGCAAATTACTTGGTACCCTTAATAAATTACCCCTCAATCGATGTGCCGGTTAACCACACACGCTCCATCGATACTATGATAAATATTAAGTCACCCTTTGCCTACCTTGTTAAATACGCGTTAGTGTGCCGGTTAACCACACACGCTCCACTAACCGACTTAAACAAAATGCAAAGTGTAATTTCATGGATCAGCACCTTATTCACATTTTTCCTAAGTAACTAAGATTGGGTATTATTAAGAGTTTAGTTACTTAGTATTATCATTAATACTTTTAATGAAGGGAGAATTCTAGTCCTGTCAAACCCGTTCGGCTAACGACCCTCCACCAGTCAAGCAAACGGTGGGTGAGAGTGGACACCCATTAAGTTGCCATTTTATAGGCAACAACCTTATACCCACCTTATAGACCGGCTTCGTGAATGAGGCGTACTAGCGGTAAGACTGACTTTATTCTTATACATATATATATATATATATATATATATATATATATATATATATATATATATATTATTAACTTATAATATTATAAAGTATAAGGGATGAATTTTAACTTTTAAAATTCTAAGGGCTAACTTGGAATTAAAGTATTCATACTTGAAAACTTTTCAAATTCCAAAACTTGAGGGCAAGTTTTGAAACTATTCAAAACTAATTAATTCCATAACTTATGTGTTTAAAGTAGTTTTAATCCAAAAACTCTTCAAGTTCCATAACTTGAGGACAAGTTATGGAAGACTTTAAACTAATAAAAGAACTAACTTTTTCTTTATTTTATAACTTATGGATTTAATTATGGTTACATATTTTTCTTTTAATGAAGTGACTCTTGAACTTCCATAACTTGAGGACAAGTTATGGAGTCATAAAAAATTATTCAATGACACAAGACTCTTCATTTTGTAACCATTGCCAACTATTATGAGTTTTATGAGTCTTTAATGTGACTCTTCATGTAACTTGAGGACAAGTTACACAAACACATTTTATACTCAACTCTTAGATTAAAATGGATTGAAAACAACTATTTCACTCAACATTTCTATTAATCTAAGCAACTCATAAGAACAAGATAATCCAAATCAAACTTTTTCATGTAATTAGCCTAATCACTAAACTAATTCAAAACATGAATCTATTGATAATTATCTTTGAAATTGGATTAGAATGAACATTACCACATTAAAAACAAGTTTATAAGTTCAAAAACAACTTAGGGTAATGTTCCTAGTCCATTTCTAGCCAAAAACGTCGAATATATGCTGTCTGGGGCTCCTACTCGTCGAGTGCATGAACCTACTCGGCGAGTAGGATGATTTTACTCATGGACTCGGCGAGTTCATCAGTGGACTCGGCGAGTCCAGTGCCCAGAAAGCCAGAAAATCGAGTTTTTCAGCATTTTTCAGCAATTTGCATCAAGTATAAGAGAAAGCAAGCCTAGGCTCTGATACCACTGTTGGGTTTTGCGCATTCTAACACTCCTATGTGTACATGCAACCCTAAATACCTTGGATCTATGTTTTCTCTATTATACATGCAAATAAGAACTTCCAAGGTATTATCCTAATCTAGCATACAAAAACAATGAGTGTAACAAGATAGAATACATACCTTTTTGATGTAGAAAGTCTTCATGAAGCTTGAGTGCCTAGTGCCCCAAGTGTGACACCTCAAATGGAATCACAATCATCAAAACACTTAGAATAGCTTGAGAGAATTCTTCAACTCATGAAATCGGCTAGCCCTTTCACTTCACTAGCTAGTGGCCGATTTTGGTCAAGAATAAGATGCTTATATAGTTAGGGTTACACCATGTAAACCCTAATTAACATGGCCTTTCATTTCCATGATCCATGGGTACAAATACACCATGGAGCATCCATGGACCATCCTATGGGTTTTAGCCCAACTTGATTATCCATGGAGCATTAGCCCACTATACAAGTATGGATGAATTACACAATCAACCCATATATTTAATTAGTCTTCTTTTGATCACTTAATTAATCCTAGATTAATTCTTGATCAATACTAATTAAATAATCTTATTATTCTTATTATTAATATACTAGAACTTATAATATATTAATAACCATAAGTGTCTTATTTCTCTCATTATAGTCTATCCAAGTGCATGATGGTATGCAACCCAAATGGACCATGCCGGGTCGGGTCAAGTCTTACCAATTATAGTTATGGACTTAGACATTAATCCAACAGTCTCCCACTTGGATAAGTCTAAAACTATTATTGCGTATGACTTCAGGAACCAACTGGCAATCGTAGCTCTCAAAAGCTTCTGTCGAACTCTGACCTTGTAGATGAACTCTGACCTTTGTCAATGACTTGTCCATTAGATAAGGGATCATATATTCCTCCATTCTAGATATCATATGGACTGAGACATGGATTATAATCATTCTCTCTGTCCATTTGTTGTTTCCCGATTTCCGATTTATGATGACTGACTAATTGAACAAATCAAATCAGTCCTGGCCCGGCCGAGCACTTCCATTTGTCATCATCAAATCATCGAGGGGCCCACAGATATCGCTTTTATCCCGAAGGTAAAAGGAATGGATAAACTTCGACTCATATGGCTTGTTCTACTACTTGTTGAATCATACACAAAGGCACGTTTTATAGCATCGAGTTACCAAATGCGATTTCGTGCAATCAATGTACTATCAACTCATAGTAACAACTCATATCTCTAGGTTTGAAGAATATAAGATATTATCGTCTCATGATCACTCGTGATAAAATCCATGAAGTGATTCCAATGAGCGCGGGTTGAATCCAATACTCAGAACTTATGAGCACTCATGAGTGTTGTAGCCCTTTGTCCAACACCTTAGACCTCTACAAGCCAACCCATGACAGTCTTAATTCATATCTACTTCCAACATATGACCGACTGTGGATGGTTTGAATAACTTAGTCATTCCGGAAGAATAACCCAGTTTATTCGGGAAGTCAAAACATGCAAAATGAAACACAATAATAATTGAATCCAATATGGTATCAACACTTTGAACATAAATAAAACACCTTTTATTTATCATCATATGGTTACACATTATTCATTGTATACTGTTTCAGCTATCAACTTTATTCTTGAATTTAAAACAATAGTTGTCCCATGCTCCAAGCATGTACACTATGTTTTCTAAACACTAGTCATACCATACACCAAGTATGCATACTATGTTTGTCTTTTACTTTGTGAACTAGATCAATTGAACATAACTTCAATGATTCTCTTTTCACACTCCCAAATCCTTACCGCAAATGCAAGAATTCCAAATTCATGCCATTTACTGAAATCTGTTAGATTCTAAACTTATATAAATTGATCCTCTCGTAATGATTATGCACAAAGTCATAAAGACTTGACAACAAACATTACAGAGCATTCCAAATGAGATCAGTTCCTTGGAAACATCCTTCTTGCATTAAGTTTCCTTAATCTTACACAGATTGAAAATTCTAACTTTGAAACATTTCCAGATTCCATTTTGACTATCACTTCTGAACAAGAGTTGCCTCCTTACAGATTATGTCAATATGGTCCTTCCAGAATTATCACTATACTTCCAACTGTCCTTGAGCAACCAATCTTTGGTAAACCTTAGATTGTTCTCGACAATTGTTTAATCCTTTTAGTCATATCCAGTTCTAAACCTTTTTCCCTTCTTAATGCCCCATGCATTTGGAAAATTTTAAAAAGGATGAATATAACACATGTAATCGATCCTATATCCGAAGCATATGGGACACGATTCATGATGTCTCACATAAAGACTAAACCAGTCTTTTGCTATAACATTTCCATTTCTATTTTCCAAGTTCTCATAATTCAGATTATGAAAAGGGATGCCGTAATCATAATCGAATTTTAGAACGCAAATAATGGACCCATATACAGAATTTCCTTATGTTGAGCCATTCCAACATGAAATTCATATATATATCCTTGACTAAATGATTAAAACCTCACGATCTAAGCTTATAGATTTGAGATGAAGTATAATTTCCTCTCCCTTAATTATAGCAAAACAACTTTTCTCAATTGAAACCTTTTGTTTTCTATAATTAACATTGCTAACTTGCAATATTTATCATAGTTATCATGCTCCCACTAACATGATGATTATTAGCATATCACTTATGCTCCCACTCGCTTTGACATGTACTCAGAAATCAGCTGGACTTCTAGAAATCAATACTTCATTGACTTTCTTACCAACGTTCAGATTTCTGATGCGAGATTGTTTTGATAAAACTTTATCAAAATCATACACCTTCCCTTAGATAGCACACTTGTGTGTCTAAACAATTATGAAGAGGTATGCCGTAATCATAATGGTTAGACCTATTTGCCATTTCTCACAAGTCCATATTACTGTGCCGGTTAACCACACGCGCTCCACTAACGACTTTGAGAATGCAAATATCACAATTGCTATATAGATAAAATCTACTTAGTGAAAGTGTTTCCTCACCATCATTTTCATGAATCGGAGAGAAACCTTATGACACTTAGATTTATTTGGTGTATGAGTTCCTACCCATATGAATTTGTCAAAACCATAATCACAAGACAAAGATAATGACAAATCCAAAACCATATGGTTTGAACTCAATCTTAACTTCTTGCCACCTGGCAGCTCAAGGGCCTGCCATTGCTTCCAAGTTGTTATGCAACAAACTGAGAACTCTAAGAACTCATATGCAAAGCCAACTTTAACTGGAATGGGCACAGATATGTCAACACGATAGATTATAAACCTCAAGTCGTGTGCTAGTGAAGAACTTCAGGTTTTATTCTTGATTATTTCTTGAGACTTTCAAGATCTTTAAGACTCCCACTGTCCTCTTGACATATAAGACTCCCTTGTCAAACATCCAAGAGATAGTGCGGATTCTAATCAAGATAAACACTTCACACAATTGGCCTAAGTTGGTCTTTGTTTTATCAAAAACATCACAACTTACCAATTTCAAATGTACAAGAGTAGAAAACTTTTACTCTTACATTTGAAAAGTGTTTTAAACCTTCTTTAAGACATGTCACTCAAATTACAATCTTGGAGTATGACTCTCAAAATTGTTTTTGGAACGAAGTATGACTCATCTTCATGATTTAACCATTTCAACAATTCAAGTTCCTCTTCTTAGTCATAAGAATGCACTAAGATTTCCTTAGAGAACTAATTTTGATATGGTATCTTAATCATTAAGATGATCACAAAATTGATACTAAAGTACTCTCCCATCTTTTCAGATTTGAGAAACTTTTATCCTTCTGCCTAATTTGAATCTTCTTATTCGCTCTGCCATACATTGGAACCTTTTTCCAATGTCTTAGAATTACACTTAAGCATGTAAGTATAATCATATTTACTGAGCTTTAGTAAACTATGACGAATAGTCTTATCAATCTTTTGTGGTGGACTTAATCAGTGCACAAGAATGTGTACTCGATCCTTTAGTCCTTTACTTGACTCACACATCCATGTAAACAAGTAATTAGTCTTAATTTTTCCAATACTTGAAAGTTCTCATTCATCATGCTATATAGCTTGCATGATTCCAAGTTTCGGTCCAATTGAAACTTGGGTGATGAGAATCTTTCCTTATTTGGTAAATCTAGACATTACCACAAATGAAAGAATCAATTTCATATTTCCACTCTTGCTATTAATGGAATCATATAAGCAACAATTTTTCCTTAAATGCCATTGTAAGGATATTTTTAAAATAAATAAAATCAAAAATTTCCTTTTATTTTAAAACTTTGCGGAAAAACTTATCCTTACAATCCATATGAAAACTTGTTGTTATCTATTCCTAAGCAATAACTCATAACTCCTAAGAAGTAGCTCAAGAATCCGATCTTCAAACTACGCGATAGAAATCCATCTACGCGATCAGATTCAACATATTCTTTCTTTAAGTTTCTTCACTTTTCTTTGATTCTTAAAACATCACCATGTGACCCAGTCACATCATGTATCAGGAATCTCAGAATAGAAACTTAACAGAGTTAGATAGTGGACTTTACCTGAAGTAGAGTCAAACTTATTGACTTTAACATCCTTAGGTAAATTTGGCAGCTTCGCAACCAATGCCCCTTCCTTTGGCAATATAAACATATGGACCCTTTGATAATGGTACACGAGACTATCACAGACTTAGCTTTTCTCTTTACCATTTGGTCAACCGAGTTGACTATGGCCGATCCCTTTCCATCGAGAAGAGAGAGCTTTACTAGATATCCAATGTCATCATTGTCAATGTCCATAAAGTTTTAGGAAGTTGATCTTAGCAAATAGATAAGATCATTAAGGGTCTTGTCATAGTCTGTTTCATAGGTGTCCCAAAGGAACTCACTATGAGACTTAGAAAGTGATTGAACCACCAACTTTCTCAAGACTTTGACACCCAACTCTCCCGGCTTGTCAATATGTGACTACATCTCCAAGATGTGTTCACACCTAGACCTTGCCTTGCCAATAGGGCTTGAGTGACCTTAAACTTTTCAAGAACTTGTGGGTTAGGGAGAATAGTTGGAGGAGGAGAAAGAAGTATGATATCTATGGGACATCATCTTCATTAGGAAAGCTTGTTTCAAGAGATTTGGGAAGATCATAAATGTCTAAACCAGACAAGTTATGGGAGATATTCAAGATAGTTGAATTAAAGTCCTTAATATGACACCCAATATGAAATATTAAGGCTAGGACCCAACAAACTATTTTATAACTTAGAAGAGGTATGCCATAATCCAAGCTATAAAATATTTGAAGGTAGATGAATGACGATTCACCAATTTCCACCAAGATAAACGAAATGTATTATTAGGTTTTAATTGGTTTTGAAACTCCTAGATCTTTGATATTCATTGAACTTTTCAAAGGCATGTTTAGATCTCGAGTGTGCCCTTCAGGTTTTGTGACTGGGATGCCGAGGATCACAAAACAAGGTGTGAAGTAACCATGCAAATTACTTGGTACCCTTAAGTGTTTACCCCTCAATCGATGTGTCGGTTAACCACACACGCTCCATCGATACTATGATAAATATTAAGTCACCCTTTGCCTACCTTGTTAAATACGCGTTAGTGTGCCGGTTAACCACACACGCTCCACTAACCGACTTAAACAAAATGCAAAGTGTAATTTCATGGATTAGCACCTTATTCACATTTTTCCTAAGTAACTAAGATTGGGTATTATTAACAGTTTAGTTACTTAGTATTATCATTAATACTTTTAATGAAGGGAGAATTCTAGTCCTGTCAAACCCGTTCGGCTAACGACCCTCCACCAGTCAAGCAAGCGGTGGGTGAGAGTGGACACCCATTAAGTTGCCATTTTATAGGCAACAACCTTATACCCACCTTATAGACCGGCTTCGTGAATGAGGCGTACTAGCGGTAAGACTGACTTTATTCTTATACATATATATATATATATATATATATATATATATATATATATATATATATATATATATTATTAACTTATAATATTATAAAGTATAAGGGATGAATTTTAACTTTTAAAATTCTAAGGGCTAACTTGGAATTAAAGTATTCATACTTGAAAACTTTTCAAATTCCAAAACTTGAGGGCAAGTTTTGAAACTATTCAAAACTAATTAATTCCATAACTTATGTGTTTAAAGTAGTTTTAATCCAAAAACTCTTCAAGTTCCATAACTTGAGGACAAGTTATGGAAGACTTTAAACTAATAAAAGAACTAACTTTTTCTTTATTTTATAACTTATGGATTTAATTATGGTTACATATTTTTCTTTTAATGAAGTGACTCTTGAACTTCCATAACTTGAGGACAAGTTATGGAGTCATAAAAAATTATTCAATGACACAAGACTCTTCATTTTGTAACCATTGCCAACTATTATGAGTTTTATGAGTCTTTAATGTGACTCTTCATGTAACTTGAGGACAAGTTACACAAACACATTTTATACTCAACTCTTAGATTAAAATGGATTGAAAACAACTATTTCACTCAACATTTCTATTAATCTAAGCAACTCATAAGAACAAGATAATCCAAATAAAACTTTTTCATGTAATTAGCCTAATCACTAAACTAATTCAAAACATGAATCTATGGATAATTATCTTTGAAATTGGATTAGAATGAACATTACCACATTAAAAACAAGTTTATAAGTTCAAAAACAACTTAGGGTAATGTTCCTAGTCCATTTCTAGCCAAAAACGTCGAATATATGCTGTCTGGGGCTCCTACTCGTCGAGTGCATGAACCTACTCGGCGAGTAGGATGATTTTACTCATGGACTCGGCGAGTTCATCAGTGGACTCGGCGAGTCCAGTGCCCAGAAAGCCAGAAAATCGAGTTTTTCAGCATTTTTCAGCAATTTGCATCAAGTATAAGAGAAAGCAAGCCTAGGCTCTGATACCACTGTTGGGTTTTGCGCATTCTAACACTCCTATGTGTACATGCAACCCTAAATACCTTGGATCTATGTTTTCTCTATTATACATGCAAATAAGAACTTCCAAGGTATTATCCTAATCTAGCATACAAAAACAATGAGTGTAACAAGATAGAATACATACCTTTTTGATGTAGAAAGTCTTCATGAAGCTTGAGTGCCTAGTGCCCCAAGTGTGACACCTCAAATGGAATCACAATCATCAAAACACTTAGAATAGCTTGAGAGAATTCTTCAACTCATGAAATCGGCTAGCCCTTTCACTTCACTAGCTAGTGGCCGATTTTGGTCAAGAATAAGATGCTTATATAGTTAGGGTTACACCATGTAAACCCTAATTAACATGGCCTTTCATTTCCATGATCCATGGGTACAAATACACCATGGAGCATCCATGGACCATCCTATGGGTTTTAGCCCAACTTGATTATCCATGGAGCATTAGCCCACTATACAAGTATGGATGAATTACACAATCAACCCATATATTTAATTAGTCTTCTTTTGATCACTTAATTAATCCTAGATTAATTCTTGATCAATACTAATTAAATAATCTTATTATTCTTATTATTAATATACTAGAACTTATAATATATTAATAACCATAAGTGTCTTATTTCTCTCATTATAGTCTATCCAAGTGCATGATGGTATGCAACCCAAATGGACCATGCCGGGTCGGGTCAAGTCTTACCAATTATAGTTATGGACTTAGACATTAATCCAACACCAACTGAATGTCGTCCAAGGATATGACTGAAGACTCGTCGGCAACACACTTTCGGAGCTGAGACACATGGAAGGTGTTGTGAATCCGACTAAGCTCCTCCGGGAGCTCTAAACGATATGCCACCTTGCCCACCAGGCTATGATCCTGAACGGACCTATGAACCGAGGTCCCAATTTTGCCTTCTTACGGAATCGGATAATCCATTTCCAAGGTGACACCTTTAGTAAGACAAAGTCTCCTTCCTGAAATTCGAGGTCTGTCCGACGTCGGTCCGCATAACTCTTATGGAGACTTTGTGCGACTCGCAATCGGTCACGCACCTGCTGAATCAGTCCGGTGTTCTCAAGTACCACCTCCGTGCTCCCCAGCACTCGATGTCCAACCTCATCCCATCACATTGGGGTCATGCACCTCCGTCCATATAACATCTCAAACGGTGCTCGGTCGATACTGGCATGATAACTGTTATTGTACGAAAACTCTGCCAGTGGAAGGTACGTACCCCAACTCCCTCCGAAATCCAGCACACATGTCCGCAGCATATCCTCCAGTGTCTGGATCGTCCTCTCACTTTGGCCGTCGGTCTGGGGGTGATATGCCGTACTAAAATGCACCTGAGAACCCAGTTCCTCGTGGAACTTCTTCCAAAACCTGGATGTAAACCGAACATCCCTATCTGAAACCACTGATATCGGCACTCCGTGCCTAGTCACCACCTCTCGAACATAAATGTCCACCAACTTCTCTACAGATATACTCTCGGAGATCGGAATGAATTGAGCACTCTTCGTAAGTCTATCCACGATCACCCATATGGCGTCGAATCCCCTCGCTGTCCGCGGTAGCTTCGTGATGAAGTCCATAGTGATCTCTTCCCACTTCCACATGGGAATGGGTAGTGGTTGAACCTTGCCATGAGATCGCTGGTGCTCGACCTTGACCTTCCTACAGGTCAAGCATCGCTCCACATAACTGGTGATCTCTCGCTTCATGCAGGGCCACCAATAGCTCATCCTCAAATCCCTATACATTTTCGTCGCACCTGGGTGTATGGAAAACCTGGACTTATGCGCTTCCTCTAACAATCTCCGCCTTACTCCCCCTGACATCGACACCCATACTCAGCCACACTATGTCAACAAGCCACGACTATCCTTAACAAACAAAGGATACTGCCCCCGAATTCTTTCCAATTTATAGTTCTCCTTCTTCATCCCCTCGACCTGAGCCTCTCGAGTCATGTGTATCAAGGGTTGACTTACCGTCACCCTCATACAAATACCCCTGATCGGCGACCCCGTCGCTTTGCGACTCAACGCATCAGCCACCATATTGGCCTTCCCTGGATGGTATAAAATCTCATAGTCATAGTCCTTTAGCACGTCCAACCATCTCCTCTGTCGCATATTCAGGTTCTGTTGGTCCATCAAATACTTTAGGCTCTTGTGATTGGTATACACAACGAATTTCACCCCATATAAATAGTGCCTCCAAATCTTGAGGGAAAACACCACTGCCCCCAACTCCAGGTCATGCATGGGGTAATTTGCCTCATGAGGCTTCAACTGCCTCGAGGCATATGTGATCACGCGTCCCCTCTGAATCAGTACCGCACCCAGTCCTGAAATCGATGCATCACAGTATACCATGAACTCGTCCAATCCCTCGGGCAATACTAGGACCGGAGCCTCACATAACTTCTGCCTTAGGGTCTCAAAAGCCCTCTGTTGATCCTTACCCCATTGAAAAGCCACATTCTTCTTGGTTAAACGGGTCAATGGCACTGCAATCTTGGAGAAATCTTGGATAAATCTCCGATAATAACCCGCTAAGCCCAAGAAGCTACGAATCTCCGAGGCATTCCTCGGTACTTCCCATCGCATCACAGCCTCCACCTTCGCTGGGTCAACCGAAATACCCTCTTGATTAACGACATGACCCAGAAACTGTACTTCCCGCAACCAAAAGTCACACTTGGAGAACTTCGCATACAACTCCTCCGTCCTCAAGGTCTCCAATTCATCTCTCAAATGTTGCTCATGTTGTTCCCTGGTCTTGGAGTACACCAGGATATCATCAATAAAAACGATCACCGACTGATCCAACATCGGCCTGCACACCCAGTTCATGAGATCCATGAACACGTCCGGAGCATTGGTGAGCCCGAATGCCATCACCACGAACTCGTAATGCCCATAACGAGTCCTGAAAGCTGTCTTCGGTATATCCTCATCCCAAATCCTCATCTGATGATACCCCGACCAAAGATCAATCTTAGAGAACCAAGATGCTCCCTGAAGCTGATCAAACAGGTCGTCAATCCTAGGTAAAGGATAACGGTTCTTCACCGTCAGCTTATTCAGCTCTCTGTAATCGATGCACATCCTGTGCGACCCGTCCTTCTTTTTCATGAAAAGGATCGGAGCTCCCCACGGTGAACTACTCGGACGGATGAACCCTCGATCTAGTAGCTCTTGAAGCTGTGCAGATAATTCCTGCATCTCGGGTGGCGCCAACCGATATGGTGCCTTTGCTATCGGGGCAACACCGGGTACCAGATCAATACGAAACTCCACCTGCCTCTCCGGAGGCACCCCAGGTAATTCTTCAGGAAAAACGTCCCGAAAATCCCACACCACTGGTACACTATCGATATCTGTCACTGCCTACACTCACGTATCAGAAACATAGGCCAAAACTCCCATGCAGCCCTGCTGCAAAAACCTCCTCGCCCTCGCGGCTGAACAAAGGGTCGGGCCCTGCGTAGTCCTTTTGTCGTGGATAACCAGTTCTCCCCCTTGGGGTTCGAACCCGGACTAGCTGCCGCTCACAATCGATCATGGCCCCGTTGGCCCCCAGCTAGTCCATCCCAATAATCACCTTCAATCCTCGCAATGGTATGGGAACCAAATCAACGCGAAACCTTTCGCCATGCACATTCAGGACGCAGTCCCGGCACACCCTCGCAGCACTCACGGTGCGATCATCTGCAATCTCCACCTCGAGCGGGGTATCCAGAGTCCTCGGTGCGTCTCGAAATTTCTTGCTAAGCGCAAGAGACACAAAAGATCGGGTAGCCCCCGAATCGAATAAGACATGGGCCGTCATACCATTAACTAGAAAGGTCCCTATACACAACATCATAAGCATACATACAAACATTTAACATAAAAGAAACCGAAGATAAAGAACACATACCAGACACAACGTCTGGCGCGGCCCGAGCATCCTCGGTAGTCAGCTGGAATGTGCGGCTCTTCACCGCTGGAGCTTCCGCCTTAGGGCGGCCATCAGTAATCCTCATAGTGGCGGGCGCGGGCGCTGCCATAGATCCCCCTCCTCCTCCTCCTTGCAACCTCGGACAATCTACCTTTTTATGGCCTGTCTGGTTGCAGTGAAAACATATCAAGCCCTTCTTGGGGCAATCCTTACTCAAGTGACCCTGCTGGCCACATAAGTAGCATCCCGACATCCCGGTTGTCCGACAAGTCCCACTATGAAACCTCCCACACTTGGCGCACCAGCCCCGGCCCTGCTGGTCCTTACTTGAAGAATCAGAGGTCTTAGGCTTCTTAGCCTTGGCCCCCGCTGCCTGAACCTGCTCAGTCTTCCACTTCGTGCGGGACTCCAACTCCATCTCCCTCTCACGGGCCTTATCAACCATCTCATTCAGGGTTTTGCACCCTGTAAAGCTCACAAATTCATGACGTCCTCCCTCAACATAGAGTGGTATCAGGTCCTCCTCAAGTCCTCATCTGCCGCAGACTGAGGGATCAACAAAGCTCGCTCTTGAAACTTGGCGGTGATCTCCGCCACAGTCTCAGTAGTCTGCTGTAAATCATGAAACTCCCTCACCATCCGTTGCACCTCAATAGGTGGTGCAAACTCCTGATTGAATCGTCGCACAAACTCGGCCCACGACATGTTAGCCACATCGGCTGCTCCCACCTAACTAGTAATCTCGCCCCACCAATCTCGGGCTCTGTCCGTCAGCATACAGAAAGCAAATCCAACCTTTGCCTCCTCCGGGCAATAACTCAGCGTCTGCTCACAATGGGGTCCCTGACCCCTGAAAACTCCGGGGCTCCACTTGCCTTGAACTCCCTAAACAAGGGGTTTCGAGCTCCACCCTGGGCCACAAAGATATCGTCCCTTAATGCTCTAAGCCTCTCTTCCATGATCTCCATCATACCCTCCTTGACCGTCCCAAAGATGACCGGGGTAGCGTCAAGGATTCCCCTCGTAACCTCGACCGTAATCAGCTCACGCAGCCTCTCATCAATACCATCAGTAGGGCCGCCTGACCCAGCCCCGGATCCCGATCCCGATCCCGATCCTAATCCCAATCACGTAACCACCATGCTGGACTAACATTTCATAAAACGTAATGATCAGGTTACCCGTAACGAGGTTACTTCCATACTGTTTTCCTTTGGAATTCCCAGGTAGAACATGGGTTTGGGTACGGGTCATGTGCTTTCAGTAGTACGGGCCCAATACTACCTTCCACACCTACCCGTACCTTACCCCGCTGCTTTACCTGGTACTTCCAAAGCTATCCTCACAAACCATGACCCACGACCCTAGCATGAATCAAACCCGAACACCCTATGGTTGTCCTACTCATAACAGTCAGACCAATCACTACAGGTTGCTTTTAGGCATGCAAATTATACACAGAAAGGATCAATAGACTAAATCAATCATCCTGGGGCTATAAGCTCCTAACTGTATATAATTTCAAAACATACACTTAGCAATTTCATATAATTGACAAAGCTCATTATCATATAACATGGCTATTCAACTTGGTAAACTACTTACCTGGCTCGGTTTATCACGCGCATTGCACCCTCCTCTTTTTGGCTTATAATCCTTTTTAAGTTTCTTTTGAAAACATTTTACCATTTCTTTAGTTTGAGTCCCGACACACCCGAGAATGTGCCCGAATCTCTCAAACCAAGGCTCTGATACCAACTTGTAATGACCTAAATTTTTACCAAGAAATTTTTAATTTTTAATTAATCAAACATTTCCCATAATCCATAAATTTCCAAACCATTTGTTTTCCAATTCACAATTATTACAATTTCATTGTACTTTTGAAACATCATAGAGTCCCAACACACAAAAAGAGAGGTAGAGTGCACGCCACGTCATCACGCCTTGCCTTTGCCCTTAGGCTCTGAAGTACCTGAAACAATCAACAACCTGTAAGCGAAATGCTTAGTGAGTTTCCCAGAGCATACCACATACATACAAAGCACATATCATATATCCCGTTAGCTATAAAAGCTACACACATATAACGTAAGCCATGCATACAAGAAACCTGCCATGGGCTACCCCACATGGTCTTTCCCTAGGACCGCCATGGGCTCCCCCAGATGGCCTTACATCCAATTCCATGGGCTACACCACATGGTCTTCACCTAGGACTGCCATGGGCTACCCCACATGGTCTTGCATCTAATGCCACGGGCTTTCCCTGGGGTCTTCATACAACCATGAAATCACAAAACACAGAATATCTAACACATATATCGTAATCACACAATGGGTCGGCCTTGGTGCCTTACACCCATAGGTATGGTGAGAAGACTCACCTGTCACGAATGCCGAACTGACACTCTGCAACCAGATATACCCGATGGGCTGCTCCATGCAATGGCCTAAAAAGTGTCATACAATATCCAGTCATTTCCCCAAAGTCCATCCTGGTCAACTACAGCCAGGGTCAAGTCAACAGACCTTGTTGACCCTAACTCGCCGAGTACAACTAGTGACTCGTCAAGTTTCCCGGAATAACATCTACTCGCCGAGTCATCAAGGTGATTAGAAGATGATTGTCTTTGTGATAATTATCTTGGTCTGATTATGTGCTTTGGTCATGAGTTTTATCTGAATGATATGTTATGTGTTTAATAGGGATTAGTTTCCCTGACAGCGGTCCTTAGGACCGAAGGGTAGGTCAGTACCCAGATATGCCTAACTGTATGTTTATATCTTGTTATGGTATGCTAGTGGTAGGGGGTGGAATAGTCCCCAGTTACCGGTTGAAAGATACCGATGATAGTTACCGGTTGAAAGATACCGATGATGATTACCAGTTGAAAGACACCGATGATGATTACCAATCGAAAGATACCGACGACGGTTACCGGTTGAAAGATACCGATGGAAGTTACCGGTTGAAAGATACCAACGATATTGTATGGTATGTGGTATGATGGGGGAACTCACTAAGCTTTATGCTTACGGTTTCGGTTTTGGTTTCAGGTAACTCTTTGTCTAAGGGGAAGGAGCCAGCGGCGTAGCATCGCATCACGTACACACACACACACATGGTTCTGCATCGGACTTTCTGGGATTGTACTATGATTTTCCATATTTTTGATGTCATGGTTTGGGACACAACATTATGATCTTGTAATGTGTTGCTTTATTGACAGTGTTATGGTAAAATATTTTAGAAATTATTAATTTAAAAATGAAATTTTCTGGCTTGAATTTTTGGATGTTAAAAAACGATTCCATAAAGGGGAGTGTAATATAAACCAAAGAACTTGCTAAAAATGTGGAAAGATAGGAGACATCGCTTCAGATTGCAAAATTGGGAAAGTATGTTATGGGTGCGGGTCCCCAGATCACATCAGGTCAATTGGTCAAACTGTCCTCAGAATAAGGGTAATAATAATCTACACATGATGACAAAGAAAGGGAATCGGTCGGGAGATGAAAAGGAAGAAACGACAAGAACAAAAGGAAGAGTTTTCCATATGACAACTCAGGAAGCTCAGGATACCCCGATATAGTGACATGTAATTTCTTAGTACCGCTATATTATGGGTGTTGTTGGATGTGGATGCAAACATTTTTTTCATATCTTTTTGTAAGTGCCTATATATGGGTGCAAAAGCTTTTAGAAATAAAGACTGATGATGGTCATTATTTAGTCATAAGAACAGAATTTGATGATTTCTTGATTTAGATATACAGTTGTTTAGCACCATCGATACTAGCACCCGTATCACTATGAGATATTGATATCAAGATACAAACAGATGAGTTGTTGAAAACCAAGTTAAATAGATTATAAGAAGGAAATTATTCAGGTGTAGGTGCCACATAGGGGAACATGATAATACATGTATACCAGTTGAAAGGGAGTTCTCGAGAGTCCTATTGGTTAGCACCAACAAGGATGAAAGAATTTATTTAGCGGTTACAGGACCTGTAAGGTTTTATTTAACACGTTACATCACTGTGGGGTGTATCTGTGTTGTTCGTCATGAAGAACGATAGGACGATGTACATATTCATAGATTACCAAGAGTCAAAGAAGGTGTAAGATCTTTACTGACTACAAGAGTGTCAATTTCATGTTTGATCAAATATGATAGAACATGAGGCAACAAGATGAGTGGAAATACTAAGAGACTGTGACTATGAGGTATTATGTCACCTAAGGAAGGATAACAATGTCACATATGCTCTAAGTCATAAGTTAAGGAAGGAATCAAGTAAGGTTCAAAATGATGAGAATTGATGTAACTATCAGTTTACTAGATGCACCGAGGAAGAGTAAAAAAGAATCCATGGTAGAGGATAAGTGGAAAGTTTTTAGATTTTTAACTGGTCTATGATGACACATTTAGTGGGGGCATAGGTGTATGATAGTCGGGAACATAACGGGTGTGTTGTGACCAACAGGGATAAGATTTGAGAGGTTACTCATTTCCTTGGATATTTAAATGCTTGAGCATAATGGATATGTTATGCCAAGTGGGAAGGGAAGTGGACCATTAGTTCTTTCTCTGGATATCTAAAATGTTCCCTTAAATTGTGTCATTGGGTGAAATGTACTTGTGAGAAAAGTTATTAATGAGATCGTTCGCTTGTCTATTTATGATCAGAACCTTAGTTTCATGTCATCATTTTGGAAGAGATTACAACGAGAAATGGATTAGTTGGTCAAGAAGTTAAGGAATGTGGAGATACATCTCATGAAAGCTCAGTGAAAGTAACATAAAGGGCCAGAGGCGACATGAGAAAACGTATGAGATAAGAAGACGAAATACCCTTAATATGTTGTTTAGATCAAATTCCGATAACATAATTTTTCGAACGGGGGAAGTTTGTGATAACTCAAATTAAAATAAATATATAAATATGGTCTAAATGTATTATTATAATTATGATTAAGGAATTAATTATGAGTAAATAGAAAAATTATGAAATTTTAACCCATCACTTTGATTATAGTCATAAATATGGACTTTTGGGTTAACTAGAAAGGTTACAAACTTGTGTATTATAAAAGACATGAGAAATAGAGTGGAATGCCCACAAAATGTGCAAGAAAGGTTGGGAAAACAAAATAGAAATCGGGGTTTGAAGTTTGTGAAGGTTTTCGGAGCTACTTTAGAAATTAATGTATGTCTCTTCGATTTGAGTTTGATTAAGTTGTTTGAGTAGGTTTATATAAAAACGTTGCATGTTTTGGTTCCACTTCATGTGTCTGTTTTGACCGATTGTCGCTGATTTGACAAAAAAAAAAAAAAGAATGTATAATTTTTGGTATAAAGACTTAAAATTCATCTCGTTATGAATTGAGTTTTGATAATTGGTAATGGATATATTTCATAACAAAGGGAAGATGATTAATGAATATTTCAAATATTTATTTGAGTGAGTTTTAGATGAAAATCAAGCTACAATTTTTATGGAAAATAACAGAGACTCGGGTTACGAAGATAAGTATTTGAGTCTCTTTCTTTTTGGGTGGGTTACCAGAAAATAAGTTAAAAACAAAAATAAAATAATAAAATGTACCAAATATAAAGGGCATGTGAATTTCTTTTGATGTTGGCCGTAACTTTTTTTAACAAATTATAATTTACTTTTCCCGGTCCCTAGAGTTTGATAATATGTCGATTTTGTATTAAACATATATAAATCATCCATTTCAATTTCAGTCCCTACAAAACTATTTCTCTGAAAACTAAAGTTATGTAAACGGTCCCTAAACTGTTGATACTTTGACGATTCAATTTTCATTTAAACATGTTCATGGTAATAAGAATTTAAAAAAAAGGGTCCATGCAAGTTTTACTAAAATACCAGTTATTATTGTTATAGTTAAAATCAATATTTTGTATCTAACGGTCTCAACTGTTTTGAGTATTATTTTAGGAGTGAAATTTATTTATTTGAGAATGCTAATCTAACAAAGTATAGTACTTGTACTAAAATTACTATGAATGTTTTAATTAATGTAAACAGGTGATTGTTATTATTCGGTCGAACGACACGTATGGATATCGGAACCAAAACAAAAACATAAGATGTTTATAGGATTATAACCTTAGAAAATAAATGTGGTTAAACGTAGGGTACTACATGTATGCGGGTAGCGTGACGACATCCTGTTAAGACCTAACTCCAACGTGGTGAGTTTTTTTTTTGTGTTTTGTGGTTGTTCGCACATAAATGTTTATCATGCGTTTATTATGCGGTTTTTATTTATTATTGACAGTATGTTTATGATAAGTATGATTATGTGCAAATGTTATTTTAAGTTGTCTATCTACTGTGCATTTTTGGGTGACGTGTTTAGCGGGAACGGGTGGGGTATTTAATCGCCATGAACATGACGGATGTGTGTGATCGGCAGGGATGAGAATTGAGAATCATACTCACTTTGTAACATCCCCAAATTCAGGTAAAGCTATTATACCCTACCATTTTGGCAGGTTGTCAAAAGTGGTCCCTTGAAAGAGTTCTTGAAGCAAATGAGTACGCTGGGCGTACTGGGGAGTACGTTGCACGTACTCATGCGCTTAATTTGGACGCGGACTCGCCTGGGTACGCTGGGCGTAATGGGTCCAGATGCAAACCCTAATATTTGACTTGTGCACTATATAATGGATGCTAAGCTCATTTCTCAGCCTCCATATCAGTGAGTAAAACCCTAAGAGAGCCTCCCAATCGTCCTTAGCTTGAGAGTGAGTGTTTTGGAGCTAAAAGTGCCTTAGTGTGTTAGTGAAGAAGAAGGAGAAGAACTTGTGGAGGCTAGAGCTTGAAGTGCAAGTTTGGATCTGAGATCTTCAGAGGAAGGAGCTGCATTTGGAGGTATAAAGTTCAAAACTTTCCTCTTCATTTTGGTTTGATGTTTCATGGACCATTTTAGGGTTAAAAGTCCCAAAGGTGGAAACTTTATGAGTGTAATGTGCTCCATGGACCTAGATCTGTCCCATTTCAGTGGTATTTGAGTTATAAATCCATAAAGTTTCCATCTTGGTCGTGGATATGAGGTTATGCATTAGTATTGAGCTTTCTAGTGTTAGGAACTGGAGTATTATGGGTGTTAGTGACTTGTCCAGCCATGCAAAGGCTTAAAGTCGCCGACTTTATGGATTAAGAGGGTTATAAATGGTCAGATCTAGAAGTTGGACGTGGGTCTTAACGGATTAAGACCCCAAAATGCTTAGAGTCTGAAACTGGGAGTTACGCTAGGCGAAATCCCAGTACGCGCGACGTAAGGGGTTGTAACGACCCAAATTTTTACCAAGAAATTTTTCATTTTTAATTAATCAAACATTTCCCATAATCCATAAATTTCCAAACCATTTGTTTTCCAATTCACAATTATTACAATTTCATTGTACTTTTGAAACATCAGAGAGTCCCAACACACAAAAAGAGAGGTAGAGTACACGCCATGTCATCACGCCTTGCCTTTGCCCTTAGGCTCTGAAGTACCTGAAACAATCAACAACCTGTAAGCGAAATGCTTAGTGAGTTTCCCAGAGCATACCCCATACATACAAACCACATATCATATATCCTGTTAGCTATAAAAGCTACACACATATCACGTAAGCCATGCATACATGAAACCTGCCATGGGTTACCCCACATGGTCATTCCCTAGGACCGCCATGGGATCCCCCACATGGCCTTACATCCAATGCCATGGGCTACCCCACATGGTCTTCACCTAGGACTGCCATGGGCTACCCCACATGGTCTTGCATCCAATGCCACGGGCTTTCCCCGGGGTCTTCATACAACCATGAAATCACAAAACACAGAATGTCTAACACATATATCGTAATCACACAATGGGCCGGCCTTGGTGCCTTAGACCCATAGGTATGGTGAAAAGACTCACCTGTCACGAATGCTGAACTGACACTCTACGACCAGATATACCCCACGGGCTGCTCCAAGCAACGGCCTAAAAAGTGTCATAAAATATCCAGTCAATTCCCCAAAGTCCATCCTACTCAACTACAGCCACGGTCAAGTCAATAGTCCTTGTAGAACCTAACTCGCCGAGTACAACTAGTGACTCGCCGAGTTTCCCAGAATAACATCTAATCGTCGAGTCATCGAGGTGACTCGTCAAGTTCATACGGTCTTGATTGATAATCTAAGGCTAGTCGTTGAGTTCCCTTGCTTGACACTCAACACGTCTACGAACATCCAACAATTTGGGGGAATATTACTTGACTCGCCGAGTTGTTCCTTCAACTCGCCGAGCTCTAGGAAATCTTCATCCGACTCGCCGAGTTGTTCATCCAACTCGTCGAGTTCATAGCAATATTCATCGGGATCGCCGAGTTGTTCATCCAACTCGTCGAGTCCATGCCTGCCTTCATATGACTCGCCGAGTCGCCCCCTGTGACTCGCCAAGTCCTATCAGATCTCAAGCCATACAAACCCTTTTTGAGCCATGCAATGCTTCCAAACTACAGATCTAGGCTCCTGAGGCATGCTTTCCATGTAAAGTTGCAAACTTTGCGTGCATGCAAGGCTTTAAGGCCATAAAATAGTAAATCTAAGCTTGGAATGGAGTCATACACTTGAGGGAAGGCACAAGCTAAGCTCAACTGATAACTTTATGCACCTTAAGGCCAAAAGGAGTTCAGATCCGAAGTTACAACTTCAGATCTTGGCTTAAACACAAAAGCCCTTTCTTAGAATCCATGCACAAGAGGGTTTTGGGTGGAAATGAGCCAAGAGGCAGCTTAATACCTTCAGAAAGTGCTCCATAGAAGTAGATCTTGAATCCCCACGTGTCCCTTGCTCCTTCTAGCTTTATTCCTCAAGTGATTCCTTCACCAAATCCCTCCTTCAAGATTTAAAACCACCAAGAAGCACACTCACACTCGAATCAGGGTTTTAGGGAGGTATAGGGCTGTAAAGGGGAAGTCACGGGAGGCTAATGACCCTTTAAATAGGGTGCAAGGCCCTGGAATCTAGGGTTTCATCTGCCAGCATCTACTCGTCAAGTACCATAATGGACTCGGCGAGTAGATCATTAAACCTCGCACCCAAACCCGCTACTACTTGACGAGTAGGGAGGCCAACTCGCCGAGTAGGTTTTCAAAAATCCCAAACCGAAATGTTAATATTAATACCTAAGGATCAGCGTGTTACAACTCTCCCCTACTTGAATTAGGCTTCGTCCTCAAAGCCTGCTGGTCCAAACAACTCCGGATAGAAACCTCGCTTCTCATCTTCCGGTTCCCAGGTCCATTCGGACCCCTTTCGGTGCTGCCATTACACCTTTACCAACCTCACTTCTTTATTAAGGAGATTCTTCGTCTTCCTGTCTAGGATTGCAACTGGTCTCTCGACATAATTCAGACTCCCATCCAACTGAATGTCGTCCAAGGATATGACTGAAGACTCGTCGGCAACACACTTTCGGAGCTGAGACACATGGAAGGTGTTGTGAATCCGACTAAGCTCCTCCGGGAGCTCTAAACGATATGCCACCTTGCCCACCAGGCTATGATCCTGAACGGACCTATGAACCGAGGTCCCAATTTTGCCTTCTTACGGAATCGGATAATCCATTTCCAAGGTGACACCTTTAGTAAGACAAAGTCTCCTTCCTGAAATTCGAGGTCTGTCCGACGTCGGTCCGCATAACTCTTATGGAGACTTTGTGCGACTCGCAATCGGTCACGCACCTGCTGAATCAGTCCGGTGTTCTCAAGTACCACCTCCGTGCTCCCCAGCACTCGATGTCCAACCTCATCCCATCACATTGGGGTCATGCACCTCCGTCCATATAACATCTCAAACGGTGCTCGGTCGATACTGGCATGATAACTGTTATTGTACGAAAACTCTGCCAGTGGAAGGTACGTACCCCAACTCCCTCCGAAATCCAGCACACATGTCCGCAGCATATCCTCCAGTGTCTGGATCGTCCTCTCACTTTGGCCGTCGGTCTGGGGGTGATATGCCGTACTAAAATGCACCTGAGAACCCAGTTCCTCGTGGAACTTCTTCCAAAACCTGGATGTAAACCGAACATCCCTATCTGAAACCACTGATATCGGCACTCCGTGCCTAGTCACCACCTCTCGAACATAAATGTCCACCAACTTCTCTACAGATATACTCTCGGAGATCGGAATGAATTGAGCACTCTTCGTAAGTCTATCCACGATCACCCATATGGCGTCGAATCCCCTCGCTGTCCGCGGTAGCTTCGTGATGAAGTCCATAGTGATCTCTTCCCACTTCCACATGGGAATGGCTAGTGGTTGAACCTTGCCATGAGATCGTTGGTGCTCGACCTTGACCTTCCTACAGGTCAAGCATCGCTCCACATAACCGGCGATCTCTCACTTCATGCAGGGCCACCAATAGCTCATCCTCAAATCCCTATACATTTTCGTCGCACCTGGGTGTATGGAAAACCTGGACTTATGCGCTTCCTCTAACAATCTCCGCCTTACTCCCCCTGACATCGACACCCATACTCAGCCACACTGTGTCAACAAGCCACGACTATCCTTAACAAACAAAGGATACTGCCCCCAAATTCTTTCCAATTTATAGTTCTCCTTCTTCATCCCCTCGACCTGAGCCTCTCGAGTCATGTGTATCAAGGGTTGACTTACCGTCACCCTCATACAAATACCCCTGATCGGCGACCCCGTCGCTTTGCGACTCAACGCATCGGCCACCACATTGGCCTTCCCTGGATGGTATAAAATCTCATAGTCATAGTCCTTTAGCACGTCCAACCATCTCCTCTGTCGCATATTCAGGTTCTGTTGGTCCATCAAATACTTTAGGCTCTTGTGATCGGTATACACAACGAATTTCACCCCATATAAATAGTGCCTCCAAATCTTGAGGGAAAACACCACTGCCCCAACTCCAGGTCATGCATGGGGTAATTTGCCTCGTGAGGCTTCAACTGCCTCGAGGCATATGTGATCACGCGTCCCCTCTGAATCAGTACCACACCCAGTCTTGAAATCGATGCATCACAGTATACCATGAACTCGTCCAATCCCTCGGGCAATACTAGGACCGGAGCCTCACATAACTTCTGCCTTAGGGTCTCAAAAGCCCTCTGCTGATCCTTACCCCATCGAAAAGCCACATTCTTCTTGGTTAAACGGGTCAATGGCACTGCAGTCTTGGAGAAATCTTGGATAAATCTCCGATAATAACCCGCTAAGCCCAAGAAGCTACGAATCTCCGAGGCATTCCTCGGTACTTCCCATCGCATCACAGCCTCCACCTTCGCTGGGTCAACCGAAATACCCTCTTGATTAACGACATGACCCAGAAACTGTACTTCCTGCAACCAAAAGTCACACTTGGAGAACTTCGCATACAACTCCTCCATCCTCAAGGTCTCCAATTCAACTCTCAAATGCTGCTCATGTTGTTCCCTGGTCTTGGAGTAGACTAGGATATCATCAATAAAAACGATCACCGACTGATCCAACATCGGCCTGCACACCCAGTTCATGAGATCCATGAACACGTCCGGAGCATTGGTGAGCCCGAATGCCATCACCACGAACTCGTAATGCCCATAACGAGTCCTGAAAGCTGTCTTCGGTATATCCTCATCCCGAATCCTCATCTGATGATACCCCGACCAAAGATCAATCTTAGAGAACCAAGATGCTCCCTGAAGCTGATCAAACAGGTCGTCAATCCTAGGTAAAGGATAACGGTTCTTCACCGTCAGCTTATTCAGCTCTCTGTAATCGATGCACATCCTGTGCGACCCGTCCTTCTTTTTCACGAAAAGGATCGGAGCTCCCCACGGTGAACTACTCGGACGGATGAACCCTCGGTCTAGTAGCTCTTGAAGCTGTGCAGATAATTCCTGCATCTCGGGTGGCGCCAACCGATATGGTGCCTTTGCTATCGGGGCAACATCGGGTACCAGATCAATACGAAACTCCACCTGCCTCTCCGGAGGCACCCCAGGTAATTCTTCAGGAAAAACGTCCCGAAAATCCCACACCACTGGTACACTATCGATATCTGTCACTGCCTACACTCACGTATCTGAAACATAGGCCAAAAATCCCTGCTGATCCCTCTCCTCCTCCTCCTTGCAACCGCGGACAATCTACCTTTTTATGCCCTGTCTGGTTGCAGTGAAAACATATCAAGCCCTTCTTGGGGCAATCCTTACTCAAGTGACCCTGCTGGCCACATAAGTAGCATCCCGACATCCCGGTTGTCCGACAAGTCCCACTATGAAACCTCCCGCACTTGGCGCACCAGCCCCGACCCTGCTGGCCCTTACTTGAAGAATCAGAAGTCTTAGGCTTCTTAGCCTGGGCCCCCGCTGCCTGAACCTGCTCAGTCTTCCACTTCGTGCAGGACTCCAACTCCATCTCCCTCTCACAGGCCTTATCAACCATCTCATTCAGGGTTTTGCACCCTGTAAAGCTCACAAATTCATGACGTCCTCCCTCAACATAGAGTGGTATCAGGTCCTCCTCAAGTCCTCATCTGCCGCATACTGAGGGATCAACAAAGCTCGCTCTTGAAATTTGGCGGTGATCTCCGCCACAGTCTCAGTAGTCTGCTGTAAATCATGAAACTCCCTCACCATCCGTTGCACCTCAATAGGTGGTGCAAACTCCTGATTGAATCGTCGCACAAACTCGGCCCACGACATGTTAGCCACATCGGCTGCTCCCACCTAACTAGTAATCTCGCCCCACCAATCTCGGGCTCTGTCCCTCAGCATACAGAAAGCAAATCCAACCTTTGCCTCCTCCGGGCAATAACTCAGCGTCTGCTCACAATGGGGTCCCTGACCCCTGAAAACTCCGGGGCTCCACTTGCCTTGAACTCCCTAAACAAGGGGTTTCGAGCTCCACCCTGGGCCACAAAGATATCGTCCCTTAATGCTCTAAGCCTCTCTTCCATGATCTCCATCATACCCTCCTTGACCGTCCCAAAGATGACCGGGGTAGCGTCAAGGATTCCCCTCGTAACCTCGACCGTAATCAGCTCACGCAGCCTCTCATCAATACCATCAGTAGGGCCGCCTGACCCAGCCCCGGATCCCGATCCCGATCCCGATCCTAATCCCAATCACGTAACCACCATGCTGGACTAACATTTCATAAAACGTAATGATCAGGTTACCCGTAACGAGGTTACTTCCATACTGTTTTCCTTTGGAATTCCCAGGTAGAACATGGGTTTGGGTACGGGTCATGTGCTTTCAGTAGTACGGGCCCAATACTACCTTCCACACCTACCCGTACCTTACCCCGCTGCTTTACCTGGTACTTCCAAAGCTATCCTCACAAACCATGACCCACGACCCTAGCATGAATCAAACCCGAACACCCTATGGTTGTCCTACTCATAACAGTCAGACCAATCACTACAGGTTGCTTTTAGGCATGCAAATTATACACAGAAAGGATCAATAGACTAAATCAATCATCCTGGGGCTATAAGCTCCTAACTGTATATAATTTCAAAACATACACTTAGCAATTTCATATAATTGACAAAGCTCATTATCATATAACATGGCTATTCAACTTGGGAAACTACTTACCTGGCTCGGTTTATCACGCGCATTGCACCCTCCTCTTTTTGGCTTATAATCCTTTTTAAGTTTCTTTTGAAAACATTTTACCATTTCTTTAGTTTGAGTCCCGACACACCCGAGAATGTGCCCGAATCTCTCAAACCAAGGCTCTGATACCAACTTGTAATGACCTAAATTTTTACCAAGAAATTTTTAATTTTTAATTAATCAAACATTTCCCATAATCCATAAATTTCCAAACCATTTGTTTTCCAATTCACAATTATTACAATTTCATTGTACTTTTGAAACATCATAGAGTCCCAACACACAAAAAGAGAGGTAGAGTGCACGCCACGTCATCACGCCTTGCCTTTGCCCTTAGGCTCTGAAGTACCTGAAACAATCAACAACCTGTAAGCGAAATGCTTAGTGAGTTTCCCAGAGCATACCACATACATACAAAGCACATATCATATATCCCGTTAGCTATAAAAGCTACACACATATCACGTAAGCCATGCATACAAGAAACCTGCCATGGGCTACCCCACATGGTCTTTCCCTAGGACCGCCATGGGCTCCCCCAGATGGCCTTACATCCAATTCCATGGGCTACCCCACATGGTCTTCACCTAGGACTGCCATGGGCTACCCCACATGGTCTTGCATCTAATGCCACGAGCTTTCCCCGGGGTCTTCATACAACCATGAAATCACAAAACACAGAATGTCTAACACATATATCGTAATCACACAATGGGTCGGCCTTGGTGCCTTAGACCCATAGGTATGGTGAGAAGACTCACCTGTCACGAATGCCGAACTGACACTCTGCAACCAGATATACCCCATGGGCTGCTCCATGCAATGGCCTAAAAAGTGTCATACAATATCCAGTCATTTCCCCAAAGTCCATCCTGGTCAACTACAGCCAGGGTCAAGTCAACAGTCCTTGTTGACCCTAACTCGCCGAGTACAACTAGTGACTCGTCGAGTTTCCCGGAATAACATCTACTCGCCGAGTCATCGAGGTGACTCGTCGAGTTCATACGGTCTTGATTGATAATCTAAGGCCAGTCGTCGAGTTCCCTTGCTTGACACTTGACACGTCTACGAACATCCAATAATTTGGGGGAATATTACTCGACTCACCGAGTTGTTCCTTCAATTCGCCGAGTTCTAGGAAATCTTCATCCGACTCGCTGAGTTGTTCATCCAACTCATCGAGTTCATAGCAATATTCATCGGGATCGCCGAGTTGTTCATCCAACTCGTCGAGTCCATGCTTGCCTTCATATGACTCACCGAGTCGCCCCTTGTGACTCGCCGAGTCCTATCAGATCTCCAGCCATACAGACCCTTTTTTAGCCATGCAATGCTTCCAAACTACAGATCTAGGCTCCTGAGGCATGCTTTCCACGTAAAGTTGCAAACTTTACGTGCATGCAAGGCTTTAAGGCCCTAAAATAGCAAATCTAAGCTTGGAATGGAGTCATACACTTAAGGGAAGGCACAAGCTAAGCTCAACTGATAACTTTATGCACCTTATGGCCAAAAGGAGTTCAGATCCGAAGTTACAACTTCAGATCTTGGCTTAAACACAAAAGCCCTTTCTTAGAATCCATGCACAAGAGGGTTTTGGGTGGAAATGAGCCAAGAGACAGCTTAATACCTTCAGAAAGTGCTCCACAAAAGTAGATCTTGAATCCCCACGAGTCCCTTGCTCCTTCTAGCTCGATTCCTCAAGTGATTCCTTCACCAAATCCCTCCTTCAAGCTTTAAAACCACCAAGAAGCACACTCACACTCGAATCAGGGTTTTAGGGAGGTATAGGGCTGTAAAGGGGAAGTCAAGGAGGCTAATGACCCTTTAAATAGGGTGCAAGGCCTTGGAATCTAGGGTTTCATCTGCCAGCATCTACTCGTCGAGTACCATAATGGACTCGACGAGTAGATCATTAAACCTCGCACCCAAACCCGCTACTACTCGACGAGTAGGGAGGCCAACTCGCCGAGTAGGTTTTCAAAAATCCCAAATCGAAATGTTAATATTAATACCTGAGGATCAGGGTGTTACAGGGGTCGCGCACCCCGTTTTCTGTGAAGACACCGGGTACGCCCAGCGTACATGTTTGGTACGTGCAGCGTAACCCAGGGAGTTGACTTTTGTTGACTTTTAGGGTTTGGTTAACTTTAGGGTCTTTGAGCCATGAGAGGGGTAAAATGGTCTTTTACCCTTATGAGAGTACTAAAAGGAGGAATAGTCTAGCCTTGAGAGATGTATTGATTTAGAGTATTTATTTCATATGATTAGGCGGAGGCTAGATCGAATTTTACAGAGTTCGAGATTTTACCGAGTTACCCGAGATGAGTCTTCTCAGTATACTTTACCTAGAGTGGTAATTTAGAGTTATGTGACATAGTAATTTGTATGCTTTTGCATGATGTGATTTCTATGTGATTTATGCTATGTATGTGCCAAAGTTTTCAGAGTTAGGACTATAAGGTCCACAGAGTTAGGGCCAAAGGGCCCACAGAGTTATGAGACTGGAGGGTCCCACTGAGACACATTGACCAGAGGGTCAAACAGAGTTATAGCCTCGAGTGGCTAATATGTATTGTGTGGTATTTTGGAGAACTCACTAAGCATTTATGCTTACAGTGTTGTGTTATGTGTTTCAGGTACCAGTGAGGATCGCGGGAAGGCGTCGGCTTGATCAGTACACACACGAGGAGTTTTTATATTTTGATATTGGAATGTGATGTTATGTTTGACTATGTGATACAATGGTGTTTTTATAACAATTATGAATGAAAATGTGTTTTATAAAATGTGAAAAATTATTTTGAAAATTTGGGTGTTACACACTTCCTTGGATATTTAAAATACTTTAGTACAATGGATGATGAGTTGTCTCGAGGAGAAGAGAAATGAACCTTTGGTTCTTTTCTTTGGATAATTAATTGTTTCCCCTAAATTATATCATCGGGTGATGTATTTTGTTACATGATTTATTAAACGTATATGATAAAAATATTTGTATTTTTTTAAAGTGATGGACATGTATGTGTAACACAAACTCACTAGGCCTACCATTTTAGAAACTTTAAATGTGCGCAACCTAGGAAACTATTTAACAAGTGACAATAAGAAGGCTAGGGAGAACGATTGATCAACAAGATGACAAAGGAGTTTCGCAAAGACGTAACACTAGAAGCTCTTCGGTTGAAAACTTTATTTTATTTTATTTTGCTTCCGTTGTAGTTTAGTCTATAAGTAAGTTCAGAATTGATCTTGGGAGATGTTGGAACGATTATTTTTCATGTAATCGATATTTGAAAATTGGGGCGTTACACATACACCTACCCACCCCCACAAACAGACACCCACCCAAACCCCCACCCACACCCACCCCTACAAACACACACACACACACACGCCCACACCCCCCCCCCCCCCCACACACACAAACACATACACCCACCCACCCTAACCCCCACCCACACCCACCCCTACAAACACACACATACACACACACACACACACATATATATATATATATATATATATATATATATATATATATATATATATATATCTCCACAAATATACACCCACCCTAATTCCCACCCACACCCACAACCACAAACACATACACACACCCATCCACCCCACAACATCACCACAATCACTGACCTATCATCACCATTACCACCGCCGCTACCCTATCACCAGCATCACCACCACCGCAACAACCATCACCACCCCTGCCACATTTGCCGCCGCCACCACTACTGCCTATCATCACCACCACTGTTGCCATCATCGGCACCACCACTACCCCCACTCCCACCCTAACACCGCTATCATTTTCTAAAAATGAAAACCGATAAAAATATACACATCTAAACACGTTTTCTAGTTTTCTAAAAATGAAAATGAAAAATGAATAACTTTTAACTAAACGCATTTTCTAAATTTTCTAATGAAAACTACAAACGAAAAACAAAAACTGAAAAGGTAAAACGAAAAACGGAAAATAAAAACTATTTTCCGATAACTAAACGCAACCTAATATTTTCCCGGGAGTCCCCTTTCATTCCATATACTGAAAATATATCTAGTGCATACAATACAAAATATAAACGGGCCAAAATATAGAGAATGCAAAACGTAAACGGGCAAAACATAGAATGGGCCGACAGTATACATAGGATACATTCATTAAAATATACATACCCTAACAAAATCTTGTAGCAGACTTTGTTTCTAATCAATAATTTAATTAAATTTTATAATATGGACAGAAAAATACGTTGTTAGTTTCTATATTCAATCTTTTCCAATGTTTCACTGCATCGCGTAGGAGTAAAGAGAATAAAATAAACATTTAGAGTAGATGGTTGTAAAAACTAATTAAACTAAAAGCCGTTCAAAAAAATTAAACTAAAAATAATAATAGCGTAATTATTAACATTTATTGGTATTTATGAAATTGTTTTTTATTTGCTAAATCTAAGAATAATGGTATTTTCGAGAAAATAATTTATTTATAATTAAAAAGAAACCAAAAAGTTTTATGCCTTGACCAACTTTGCGTGGCATTGCAGCAGCTTATATTCCGATTATGGCCTCCTTATATTCCTTCCGTCCAATCGAAACCCATGCAGAAACAAGCAAAAAATGGAAGAACAAGTTGAAATGGTGGGAAGGGCATTTGTGGAACATTACTATCATTTGTTTGATACTGATAGGTCTTCTCTTGCTTCCCTCTACCATCAATCCTCTATGTTGACTTTTGAAGGTCAAAAGCTACAAGGTGGTGATAATATTTGTTCCAAGATAAACCAGTTGCCTTTCGATAAATGTCATCATCTCATTAGCACTATTGACTCCCAGCCCTCATCGTTTGCCGGCGGCATTGTGGTGTTTGTTAGCGGCAGCCTCCGACTTGCCGACGAAGACCACCCTCTTCGGTTTAGTCAGGTACGTACGTATGGTGGCTTCTATAAGAAGTATCAATTTTGATTCAGTTAATTACTTAAATAATATTTAGTTTAATAATCTGCAAATTACTTGTTTTGATATTCGATCCATCAATTTTGCAACCTTTAGCTAAATTTTTTTTTTTTTTTTTTGTGAAAGAACTACATAAGATCAGTATATCACATATAATTGCAAAGGATTATTTTATTTCAATTAAATCATATTAAGATCTGTTCCTCTTTATTTTAGTACAAGAAAAATGACGTAATTTCTACAAATCCTGAACTCTGTCTTCGTGTTTTCCTTTTATCTTTAATTATCGCTTCAATAAGAAAAATGAAGGGAGAAATTAACACCGAGGTCTCCAAGTTGTTTGAACTTATGTTGACGTAATGAATTCGATAACTTTGCTATTGTTATACCTCTTAGACTTTTACATAATAGATTACTCTATATAATTTGCTAATGCTCACTATTCATCTTCAACTTTTCTTTATATGAAGCATTGACACATTGTCCTCGTATTTCCAACTCCAAAACAGCCCTTTAAGAAACACACATCAAATATGCCTTTTTCTCACATTTACACACTTCAATAAATACTTATTCTTACTATCTTACAAGAAGATTGAATTTGAATATATATATATATATATATATATATATATATATATATATATATATATATATATATATATATATATATATATATATATATATATATATATTTCAATGTAACATAACCAAAAATATTTTGAATCAGATTTAGCAGTAAAAATATTTAGGCCTAAATGCAACAAATAAAGTTTACTTAATGTATTTATTTATCTATTATGATATGCTACGTTTCTTTTCTTATTGCAACCTAATATAGTACTTTTTTTTACACCTTATACCTTGAAGAAATTAAAATGTCCGATTAATTTAGCATTATGGTTTCAAATTCAGATCAGAAGAAACAAAACATATAATCAACAAATCCATAAAAAATTCATTATTATTTAAGTAATTTAGAGTCATTTAGTGGGTATAATTAAATAAGTTGATGTTGGATTCTTTGCAGATGTTTCATTTGATCCCCACTCCACAAGGAAGTTTCTACGTGCAAAATGACATTTTTCGTCTCAATTATGGTTGAATGTCATCCAAATTTATTTTGTCATTTATTTATTTATTGTGAATTTTCATGTATTTAATTAACTTCTGCGACTTTTATCTTTGAAACCGTCATACTTTAATTCGTATACTTTAATCGAGGGATGCATTGGGTTTAAGTCGAGGGGAATACAATTTTTTTTAGAACAACATATCATTAAAATAGCAAAAAGCTAGTATCAAAACAAACGAATTGTAAATAAATAACGATAACATAGGGTTGTGAAGCTAACCAACCTAGTTGATCTTATAATTTTTATACTTATTCCAAATCTATAACATTGAACAAGTATCAAATATCTCCGACTTCGCGAATCGAAAAAATTAATTATTACCAAAACTTCACAACACCTAGAGAGTTGTAACAATCACCGCATCAAAACACTTCTTTCGCAAAGGCACTAAAGCATGGACGGAACACGAGCAAAATAAGTAATTAAGGATGCCAAAACAAAAACAAATTCAGACATTTTTTCAAATGGATCAAACTCTAAATAATTTATCATATATGCCGAATATGTTAATACAAAAAATGTCAAATCATAATCAAAATCAATTAACAAGTAACAGTTATAATATTTTCATCTACGATACAGTTAAATTAAGCCATTACATAACTAATAAAGGTTTTTATTGAACAACTAATTAAATTAAATTAAATTAGATGAAACACAAAAAAATCAATGAAGAGAAAATACAATACCATGAGATATAATAAAAAGTAACAACCAAACTAACAAATGCTGGAATATGGGAGCCGCCAAGTAAATCAACCAAAAATAAATATAGAACAATACTAACAATTAAGAAAACTAATAAAGACATCAATGTAGCTGCAACACAATTCTAGAAGTTATCGTCGCCATACAATTTAAAAACAAATAAAAGGCAAAAAGTAATCGGTTATAAAGGAGATTATAGGGCCAAAAAAGAATAGATGAACACCAACTTTGATATTACTAATTGTGTAGATATCATGAGCCGTGAGGCTGCTGTCCTTCCTTTCACTTATCTGGGGTGTCCGTTGGTTTGAAAAATGAAGCTCAAAGAAATTGGAGGCCGAGTATTGAGAAAGTCCAAAGTAAACTTTCTTCTTGGAAGTCGAAGACTCTTTCTTTTGGTGGAAAATCGACACTCATTAAATCAGTTCTGGACAACATACCATTATTCTACCTCTCTATTTTTAAAGCCCGACATCCATTCTTGATGCTATTGAGAAGTTTTGCAGAACATTTTTGTGGGGAGGTAATGATGAAAAAGCTAAAATTTGTTGGGGGGCGTGAAATTAGGTTCTCGCTGTCAAAGATTCAGATGGTCGTGGGGTATTTTCTCTTAAAAGTCTTAATATTTCTTTGCTTTGTAAATGAATTTGGAGATTAAAGGTAGAGAACAATGCCTTGTGGCAACAAGTTATTTGTGGAATTCGTAATCTCACCCGCAAACCTGTTAATAACCTCTCCAAGCGTTCTATGCCTGGTATTTGGTGCAATTTGGTGTCGGTTTTGGATTCTATTCACGAGCTGGGAATTGATTTTTTTTTTTCACTTATAAAATTGGCTTTGGTCACAGGACCTTTTTCTAGATGTACAATTGGACTGGGGAGGGTATTCTTGTTTCTCGATTCCCCAATCTTTTTGCGCTAGACAAAAAGAAATATTGTTTTATTTCTGATAGGTTGTCTTTGCACGGGGTTTCTTGGGATTGGAAGATGATGTCATGCCTTCCTATGGAGCTGCTGGATCTGACAACTCTTTGTGAGCTCCTTAACGGCTTTTCCCTTTCGTCTTCTCCGGTTCTTGGGTTTCTAAGCTTTCAGGGGATGGCAAATTTTATGTTAGCGACTTTTTGAAGATCATTGACTCCAAGATTATTGTTTCTGTAACACCCTGTTTCGATAAGTTTTTTATTCTTGGGATTGTGGGTAATGAATTGATCCTTGAAGCTTGGCAATTGAAGATCCAAACTTTCATCTACCTTCTAGACATTTGTAAGTTATAAAATTCCAAGCTTTATTGCTTTCATCTTTGGATCTGAGTGTATTTGGTGTGTTTGTCCATTTTAATGAGTTTAGAATGAGAGTTGGGAATAAAGTTTGTAACTTTATTACTCTCTAAGGTCCCAAGAGCATTTTATGTTACAAATCTAGACTCCAACACCTTTTGATCAAGTTAAGAATGTTTTCTTGGACCTCATGGACTAGGAAAATTTTGATCTTTTGCCTTCCTTTTCAGCTATGCAAGTTATTTTGGTCATTTAGGCCATTTTGGCGTATTAAATTTTAGATGTTGAAAGCTTGAGGCATTATTATGGATAAAGTTGGAAACTTTATACATCTAAACATAACGTTGATTCAGATCTAAAGGTTTGAGACTTGAACGTAATGAATTCAGCTGAGAAAGATGCATTTTTGGTCCTTTTCAGACTTAAAGACTAATCTTGGTTGATTGGATCATCCTAATGGATAAAGTTAGAAACTTTATCCATTATGAAGCTATTTAGGAGCTAGATCTAAGGTTATGTGCCTTGGTCTGAATAAATTAAGCACTTGATGAAGATTTTGGCCTTCTGACCAAAAGTCACGATGTGACATCATGTGTCATGACGTGATGGTGTCCTGAATCGCGATTGTTTGTCGTTACATTCTCTTGACGTGACCAATGAATGGTCACGACGTGGTTGAATTTATCTAAGTTGATCGTTGACCTTGTTGACTTTGACCTTCGACCGGGGTTTTGACCAAAGGGTATTTTGGGTATTTTGCATAATAGTTTGAGACAAGGTCACTTTTTGTTATACATGTGACATGTGGAGTTGGTATACAAAGTTTTTTTGTGTTCAAATATCCTTTTAGATTGAGAGGTGACTTTTCCTCACTATAGTTGTGGCTCCAAGGCATCAATGCCGACCCGGTAGATTATGTATCCTAGTTAGGATGTTGGTATGATGTAGTGATATGTTAAGATCTGCATGATTATCTTTTTGTTTTTATATGTTTATCTGTTATGCATATGTCGACATAGTATGGTTGGTTTGAGGCAATGCTACTTTGTGTGGAAGCCAACAAACCCAGGACCAAGCCATACATAAGTTGTAGTACGAAAAGGAAAGCCAGACTTATGTTGTGGGCCTCAGAGCAAGCCAAACATAAGCTGTAGGCAAGCCAGACTTATGTTGTTGGCTCGGGGGGAGCAAGCCTGACATAAGTTATGGGACAGTAAGGCAAGCTAGACTTATGTTATGGGCCCGGGAGCAAGCCAGACATCTCATGTGGGCTAGTAAGGAAAGCCAAACTTATGATGTGGGCTCAAGAGCAATCCAAACATAATATGTGGGCCAGTAAGGCAAGCCAGACTTATGTTGTGGGCTTGAGAGCAAGCCACACATGAGCTGTAGGTAGGAAGGAAAGTCAGACTCATGCTGTGAGCTCAGAGGTAATCCAGTCTGTTAGCTGTGGACCTAGTATGCATGCTGTTATATGTTTGTGTGATGGTATTTTTGGGGAAATCAGTAAGCTCCATTCTTGCAATTTTATTTTATTGTTTCAGGTACTTCAGATGATCATGTCAAGGAGAAGGCGTAATCGTTCACGTCCTCCATATTTTATCTTATTGGATTCTGGGATACTCTGATTTATGAATTATACTTTTGAAACAATGTTTTTGTAAACATTTGTTGTCTTGGTGTTGTTTTGGAAAAATGAAAAATTTACTCTGATTTTTAGGATGTTACAAGTTGGTATTAGAGCTTTGGTTTGTGTGAATTGGATGAGCATTCGTGTGAATCCAATCTCAAGATAAGGATCTGTAAAAGTTTTCAAAATTGTTTTTAAAATTTTTTCAAAGTTGTTTTCAAAATTGTTTTCCTAAGTGTTTTCAAAGGTATCTAAAGAAGGATGAGACGTGTACGATTTACCGGAGCAAGAAAGTGTACCCAAGATACCCACACTGTTATTTTCTTATGCTGATATGATATAACTGCATGCTAGTATTAGGGTAGGGATCTTCAAGAATTGCATGATGAAATTGCCTGATGTATGATGCCTGATAGCCTAGGATGACTTCTTATATGTTAGATGAAATTGACACATTAATGTAGTTTCTTAGTTTGTGCATCATAGTTTTTCATAACTTAGATCTTATAGCCTAAGAATGTTTACTTTAGCCTTATTTCATGTTCTTTTCTGATGAAGGGCTTAGGGTAGGGTCAAGTATTCGATTGTCTATAGGATCACATGTTATGTATGATTAGCATGCACGAGTGGCTGTTGGGTTGGTGGAAGTTTCATGAGTGAGTATATGGGTGTAGCATGAGGAAGGATTAGCCATTCTCGAGAGAGTGGGGACATGATGACGGTGCATCCTAGATGCTTGGGCCTAGAGGTTGGTAATCTCGTATGAAGATCTTCCTGATTTTATTATTTCATAGGGTGAGTCGACTCCAGTGCTCGAATGCTGCTTTCTTTGTGCTTTTTGGGACTCATATTGATGTGAGTTAACTATCAAATGAATATGTAAAATAAAATGCTACGAAGGTTAAATAATATTAGAGTGAAGGATTTGGTCCTATTATGCAGCTCTCGTTTGAGTCTAACCATTATAGGGTTGAGTATTTAGTCGAAAGATTATTTGAGTTTTGTTGCATATAATTTTATTCATGAAGTGGTTAGCTGACATTAATAGGGGTTCTTCAGAAGCTGATGTCCGGGGGAGGTAGAGATCCTAGGAAGTTCTTTAGTGTTGTTGCTACGTTGTTTAGAGGGTGTTGGAAGTAATATTATGAGTATGTAACTTAGAGTACTCAGGATGACTCTTCAGGAAAGTATGGATTGGTGTAGAAGGTAGTATTGGGCCCATACTACTGGAAGCACAAGATCCATACTCGAATCAAGGAAGTGACGAGGATTCTAAGGAGCTGGTTGACGCTAGGTAGCATGGTTGGATAACCATGACTCATGGTAGTGTTTCTGTATCTGTCAATCTTTTGGTTATGATTGTTCAGGCTGAGGATGAGTCTGGTAATTGTTTGGGCTTTAGTGACCATGACAATTTGGGTTTGAATGGTATAGACCTAGGTGAGTTAGGTTATTTTGAGATCTCATGAGCCTTGCTTAAGTAGTGCCAATTGAGCGACTGACTCAAGAAGGAAGTGGTTGTCGTGATCGGATTGAGAATTTCGGCCGAAGGATGAGTGATTGGCAGATGGATTGGATATCACTATCGATGGTGAGGGTTATGTCCTTTCACTTTTCCGAGTTCGGAGAAGGAGTGAGAAGGCTTGTGACTTTCATAGTTGGGATGTAAACTGTCACACCCCAAAACCAAGAACGGCGGAAATGTTCCGGGGTGGAGGATGTCATGTACAGTATCACACCAGTGTAAAGTAGTAAACAAGCAACAACATCATCCATTGCATTAAAAGTAAAGTTTTAATACATGTGTGCTCTTTCAATATAATAAGAAACCAAAATATACAATCAAAATAAAAGATGAGTCTTGTCTGTGCTCCGTTTTTTCAAAACCTGGCCCTCGTATCTGTCTACTGGTGACCTGAGAATACAAGTTATTTTGAAAGCGAGTATCAACCTAAAGGTGGTGAATTCATAAGTATTTAAGTGTCATTGTCTTGTTTTGGAAAGCTGTTATGAATGCCCTGTAAAACTTTAAATGAAACAGTTGATGTAAGCAATGAAAGCCCTAGAAAATCCCTTATTTCCTACTAGTATGAAATGTAGTCTTCTACCAAGACCCAAATGTTTTGTAAGTGAAAATGATAGTTTTTCCTTTCTTTTGGCTATTACTAACAGTACATAGTCTAACTCATCGTTTATGTGAATGTATCACAAAATAAAGTAATAGGAAAATGTACTAATATAATTGTTATCCTTTTGTATTAGGATTAACACGACATTGCGATTAGCAAAATGTATAACCTTTGAACATCCGTAAATTGTTCAATTGTCCTCTGTAGCTGTAGCAGGTGGGAGGAAGGGTTAGTCCCGTAAAGGTACTCCTAGTATAAGTATTAACCGTAGGCATCCGTAGATGTTCATCAACCTTTATAGCGAACAGTAGGCCCAATGAATGGTTAGTCCCGTAAAGGTACCCCTAATATAAGTAACAACCGTAGGCATCCGTAGATGTTCATCTACCACTGTTGCTAACAGGTGGGATTTGGAAGGGTTAGTCACGTCTAGATATCCCGTTGAACTGGGCTAGGCAGGACAATTTACACAGAAGGTACTAATAAATCATCCTCGTAATTCTAGGTACAAGTATCCATGTAAGTGTATATAGGAAAATGTATCTATGTAAAGGTACTCATGTAAGCGTCTCCATGTAAACGTATTCATGTATCATGTAAGCATATGTAAACGTACTCATGTGTAAGCATGTGTAAACGTACTCATGTAAGCGTATCTATGTAAATGTACTCATGTATCATGTAATGTACTGGTATAGACTCATGAATGAACTGACTCTTGTGTGATTCCTTGTAATAGGAATAATGTTTTGTATCTCCTAACTATCCCTATAATAGTTAACTGGAAGGTAATTGATTGTCCAAACAGGTTTATACACCATTGCTATACAAGGGTGAGGGAAACTGAATGAAGGATGAAAACTATAACATCAATACATATATATAAACATAAGTGTATAGATATAGTTTTGTTCAAGAAGGTAAAAATGGTTTTGTAAGATATCTATGAGTTTTGAACAATAATTAACAATGACTTGATGTCATTTTAATAAACATTTCAAATGTAATACTTTTGCTACCAAGGTATTTTTAAGATAGAAAACCATTTCATGCATCACATTTTGAAGTATGTGAAATCTATTGGATGAAAACACAGTTATAAATATCTATGATTGATTTAAGAACATGCTGTTTTCTACTTGTATTCCCCCCCATTTCAAGCATTTAAAATCATTTAAAAATTGATTAAGGGGTATGAACTCACCTGAAGATGGTGGTTTGGATGAACTGAATGGTGTAGGATTGTTAGGTGTCAAGTGAGTATTTCTACACACACTATGATCCTAATGAACATATAATCACACATATATGCAACCAATTAGTCTTAAACTACTAATTGAAAATGTTAAGACATCCTAGAACATGATAAACTCTTTATTTAAGTGTTATAAGCCCTAAGGATTTCATTAAGTTGTTGTGGGACAAGGCAATTGGGTTTAGGGTTCCAAAGGACCCTATACATGAGTTTACTCTCCAATAAACCTCACACAAGGAGTTTACGGTCGTAAACCCTTGAGTTTATGGCCGTAAGCTCCTAAGCTTCATGTCATTTTGTGTTTTGAAGTTCTAAATGATCCCTAGAAGCAATTTTACTTGATGGTTTAATCCTTGGAAGGGTTTAGGGAATAGATACACTCCTTTGAGGAGTTTACGGCCCCAAGGCCATTTCCTTTTGAGTTTACTACCGTAAACTCATATGGAAAGGGGTATTTTTGTGTTTTCAAGTCTCATGCTCATCTAGGATAGGTTTTAGGCGATTATCTAAGGCTAACGAAGGCCTTAGGCACACTTTGGTACCCTTGATTGATGTTCACGGCCCAAAGACCATTTCCATAAGAGATTATGGCCGTAATATCTCTTTGGGATGAGTCTTTGATGTTTTAAGGTGCCTAATTAAACCAGGAGTAAATCTAGGTAATTGTCCAAGGCTTTAGGAGTGGTTAAGGTACTCTTTGGCCCTTGAGTTTGGATTTCACGGTCCAATAACTTCTTGGGCCGTGAACACCTTACTCTTGGTGTTCATGGATGATTTCTAGTCTTTTAAACACTAACATACAAGTCTAAGGTGGTTACTTATTAAGGGGAAGAGACTAGGCATCAGATTACCCTCATAAAAGAGTTTATTCCCCAAGGTGTTCTTAGGCGGTAAACTATCAAATCTAGCTGTTTCTCTATGAAATCGATGTTATTAAGCACATTATAATCCATTTAGTATAACTAGAGAGAGGTACTCATGATTTGGGATGAAAACCTGAAGATCCGTGAGAGAGAAAACGACTTTTCTCTAGTTGGAAATGTAACTAATGAATGAAAATGGCTCAGATTTCTATATATAGTCCTAGGATTTTTGGCAAAAAATATTTTATTCACGAAATGAACTCTAATATAATAGAGTTTTGGAATAACAGAGTTGCGCAAAACCCTAGTGCATCCACTCTCCTGATATCTCCTTAAGTGTAAACCCTGAAGTACTCAAACTTATACGAAAAAGTCTGAAAATTTACTGCGACTGTTCTGACTTCTATTGAAGTGATATTGTTTGTACATACTAGAATTTCGGGTTGTCACATCATCCCCCCGTTAGAAGGAATTTCGTCCCGAAATTATAATTTAAGCAAATAAGAAGTTACAAATAACTACACGAAAAGATGAAGATATTTTAGTTTCATCTGATCCGCTCGTTCCCAAGTGAATTCAGGTCCTCGTTTGGCGTTCCAGCGAACCTTCACTATCGGGATACAGCTCTGCTTTGTTTGCTTGACCTCTCGGTCCATGATCTCTACTGGTTCCTCCACGAAGTTGAGGCTCTCATTGATCTCGATCTCGTCGAGTGGAATAACAAGAGTCTCGTCGGACAGACACTTTTTCAAGTTCGAGATGTGGAAGGTAGAATGTACGTTACTGAGTTCGTGCGGTAGATTGAGTTTGTAAGCTACGGGGCCGATTCGGGCAAGGATCTCGAAAGGCCCTACGTATCTTGGATTGAGCTTCCTACGCTTTCTGAAGCGTATCAAGCCCTTCCAAGGTGAGACCTTCCATAGAACTCGGTCGCCCACCTGGAATTCCAACGGTTTCCTTCACTTGTCAGCGCAACTTTTCTGTCGGTCTCTAGAGGCTTTCAATCGTTCACGAATTTGAACGATCTTCTCTGTCGTTTCCCGAATGATCTCCGGACCCGTGAGAGTGCTTTCGAGAACTCGTCCCTTAGCTAACTGGGTATCACCCACCTCAGCCCAGCACAGAGGGGATCTACACTTTCGGCCATAGGGCGTCGAATGGAGCTGCCTTTATGCTCGTGTGATAACTGTTGTTATAGGAAAATTCGACAAGGGGTAAATGGGTATCCCATGCTTTCTCAAAGTCAATCACACAGGCTCGCAACATATCTTCTAAGGTTTGGATAGTTCTCTCACTTTTTCCATTGGTCTGTGGATGGTAGGCTGTACTCATGTCGACTACCAGAACCTCGAAGTGAATCTACTATCTCTATCTAAGATAATGGAAATGGGAACACCGTGCACTCGTACAATCTCCCTAATGTAGGTTCTCGTAAGTTTCTCCATTTTGTCAGTTTCTTTGATTGGCAAGAAGTGTGCAGACTCGGTCAGTCTATCGACGATGACCCATATGGAATCAAGTCCACCCGTCGTCTTGGGCAACTTGGTTATGAAGTCCATAGTGATCCATTCCCACTTCCATTCTAGTATCTCCCGTTGCTGTAGAAGACCAGAGGGTTTCTGGTATTCGACCTTGACCTTTGCGCAAGTAAGGCATTTACTCACGAAGGTAGCAATGTCTACTTTCATGTTAGGCCACCGGTATAACTTTTTAAGATCCAGATACATCTTATCTGAACCTGGGTGGATGGAATAACGAGTGTTGTGAGCCTCGGTCATGACCAAGTCTCTGAAGCCACCGTGTTTCGGTGTCCAGATCCGATCCATGAGGTATAAGGCTCCGCTACCCTTGACTTCTAAGTTCTTATCCATCCCTCTAAGGGATTCCCCTGCCATGTTTTCAGGTTTCAAAGCGTCGAGCTGAGCCTCCTTAATTTGCGTAGACAAGTGTGAATGGATAGTTAGAGTCAAAGATTTGACTATACGACCAACATATTCTTTCCGACTTAGGGCGTCAACTACTACATTGGCTTTACCCGGATGATAACGAATTTCGCACTCGTAATCACTGAGTAGCTCGACCCACCGTCGTTGTCTCATGTTGAGCTCCTTCTGGTCGAAAATGTGTTGTAGACTCTTGTGGTCTGTAAAGATCGTGCTTTTTGTACCATATAGGTAGTGTCTCCAGATCTTCAGAGCAAACACAACTGCTCCTAGCTCAAGATCATGGGTGGTGTAGTTAACCTCATGTGTCTTCAGCTGTCTAGAGGCATAGGCTATGACTTTACCTCGCTGCATCAGAACACATCCGAGTCCTTGATTTGATGCATCACAATAGACAACGAAGTCTTCTATCCCTTCGGGGAGGGATAGTATTAGTGCGGTGCACAAGGCTCGCTTGAGCGTTTGGAACGCTCTTTCCTGTTTCTCTTCCCAGTCAAAGGCCACACCTTTCTGGGTCAGGGTTATAAGAGGTTTCGCTATGCGGGAGAAGTTCTGAATGAACCTACGATAGTAGCCAGTGAGACCTAGAAATTGACGAATTTCTATAGGTGTCTTCAGTGCTGACCAGTTCTCAATGGCCTTGATTTCGGAAGGGTCCACGTGTATTCCTTCTTCACTAACAACATGGCCCAAGAATTCGACTCGTTGGATCCAAAATTCGCACTTGGAGAACTTCGCATAGAGCTTCTCCGCTCACAATGTTTCTAAGACTCTTCGGAGATGTTGACTATGTTCCTCCTTACTTCGAGAGTAGATATGTATGTCATCAATGAAAATGATGATGAAATGATCCAAATAAGGACGACACACCCTATTCATCAGATCCATGAATATTGCGGGCACGTTAGTTAATCCGAACGGCATCACCACAAACTCGTAGTGTCCATAACGAGTTCGGAAGGCTGTCTTGGGAACATCCTCCTCTAGCACTCGTAGTTGGTGATATCCGGATCAGAGATCTATCTTCGAGAAGTAGTTGGCTCCTTGAAGTTGATCAAATAAATTGTCAATGCGGGGCAAAGGATAACGATTTTTAATGGTAAGCTTGTTGAGTTCCCTATAGTCGATGCACATACGAAATGATCCATATTTCTTCTTGACGAACAAGACCGGTGCTCCCCATGGTGAGAAGCTTGGCCTAATGAATCCCTTCTTGAGAAGTTCGGTAAGCTGGATGGAAAGTTCCTGCATCTTGGCCGGTGCCAGATGATAAGGAGATTTGGGTACGGGAGTAGCTCCTGGCACTAAGTCGATTTTGAACTCGACTTGGCGTTGTGGTGGTAATCCGGGAAGTTCTTCTAGGAAGATGTTGGGAAAGTCGCGTACTTCGGGGATTTTCTGAATGTCTTTCACCTCTTGACTCATATCGACGATGTGCGCGAGGAATGCATGATATTCCTTTCGCAAGCACTTCTGGGATTAAATGCACGAAATGATGCGAAGGCTCGTATTAGGTTTGTCGCCATAGATAACTAAGGTTTCGTTAGGAAGGTTAAGATGAACTGCTTTTTCAAAGCACATGATGTCGGCGCGAAGAAGACTCAACCAATCCATGCCGATGATAACGTCGAAATATTTAATTGGGACCGGCATGAGATCTATCTTGAAAGTATGGCCATCTAAAGTTAAACTACAACCTAAGTATATGCAGTTAGTACTCTCTGTTTTCCTGTTAGCCATTTCTACCATGAACGAATTGTCTAATGCACATGGTTTTTGTTTAAGCAGGTGTGCAAATTTATGACTTACGAAACTTTTCTCTGCTCCACTGTCGAAAAGTATGCAAGCATATGAGTTATCGAGGAGAAACGTACCAGTAACTATTGTAGGATCATCTACCGCTTCCTCGTGGCCCAAGGACATAACTCTTCCTACTCCTCCAGCTATCCCCGCTTTAGGGCAGTTCCGCTTGTAGTGGCCCACTTCGCCACAACCATAGCAAGCTTGGCCCATACCGGCGTTAGGAACCTGGGCGGCCTGAGTTGTTGAAGTCTTGCAGAAACGGGCTGTATGCCCCTTCCTATTGCAGTTAGAGCACTGTATCTCTCTGCAAGGTCCGTGGTGGTGGAAGCTGCATTTGTTGCATTTCGGGAGAGTTCTAGCATAAGTTTTTGCTGGTAAGGGGTTCGCAGGGACAACGGGAGTTACCGTGGCAACATTGAATACCACAAGTTGTTGTCTCATGGAGGATTCTTGTGAAGCCCCTCTTTTCCTCTTGTTCCACCCCTTCTTGTTGTTGTTGACCTTTTGTGGTACGGGTGCAGAGATTGCTGGGTTTTGAGGTTTCCTGTGATCTATGAGAGATTGTGCCAGCTCCTCGGCACTATGAAAGTGACAAGCTTGGAAGCTAACACACTTGACTGGATCTGGGGCGACAGTCCCCATATATATCTCTCTCTATATTCTTGCTCTCGAGAGCAACCATATAAGGGCATAGGATTGCCAGATGACAGAACCTATTTGTGTAGGTTGATATGTCAGATCCAACCATTTGTAGACCCCAGAGTTCCTGCTCGAGTTTTTTTACTTCACCTCGAGGACAGTACTCTCTCATCAGCATGTCCTTCAAGTGTTCCCAGCTGATGGAATATGCCACCACTAAAGTAAGATACTTAACATGGCCATTCCACCATGACAGGAGCATTGATGGTTGACACAGCAGCTGCTACTGCTGCTGTGAAGGCTGCCTAGAACATAGTGGCATTGAAAGGAGAAGGTGGTTGAGGAGGTTGAGGTTGTGGTGGAGGTGGTGGTATCGGTGTTTCGTTAGTTGGGATACGCCTGGGATTCCTGTGTGGCAGCATCTTTAACTATACGTTTAAAAGATGACGACATGGATAAGAATAAATGAATAATGAATGTATCTCATGGACTAACTCTCCATAGTCCAACAACACAATGAATAGTATAAGTAAATGAAGATGACAACATTTGGATAATAATTTCCATATGATTAGATATCTGTCAATAATACTGGGATTATAGATGTAACAAGTTCGGGAAAATGGCCTAGAAGTAGGCCTTACAGCAACCAAGATAAGAAAATTTTGACAGAACTATGACTAGATCAAGACCTAACAGGTCTAAGATTTACAAAGATAGGAAATTAGACCAAAGTTTTTAGATAAACTAGGTTATATCCAAAAGATGAGCCGTCAAGATTCTATCGGCGATGAGAACTGCTAGCATGAGTTCTTGATCCCGACAGTAGAAGTTCTATGTCCCTTATACGCCTGTCAGCTCTCACTTACTGAGCTCGAAGTTCCCTAACTTTAGCTTGAGTTTCAACAAGTTCCCTCTGCAGAGCTGCAATGCGGACCAGAGTCCTCTCATGAGCAGACTCTAGTTGGTGAATGTGGGCAGTGTTAACGCCAGAGTTGGCGTCAATCTCCATGACTCGATCGATAGTTGCTTGACCCAGTATTGTGTTCCTAGAAATTCTACGAACCATGATGGGTAGGACCCTGTCAGCAGAACCTCCCTCAGTGAGGTTGTAGAAACTTCTGTCTCCGTTGTAGGGAATGGGTTGACCCTGTTCCTGACTCCATCTAGTCAAGTTAGCGGCCCACAAAGGTGTGGGTCCTTGAAATACGGGACGGGGGTTCAGGTTTAGGTCTTGAGCAGCTGGGGTTAGGTTGTTGACTTCAGGCTCCGAGTCAGAACTATTGGAAAAACCCTCAGCATGGTGATCATCCAAAGGGATTGGGTGATCATCTTCTGGTTCTTCCCCTAGTCATCCAGCGTTGCCTTGGTTTGGGAAGTATGGGTCGCCGTGATGAAATCCAGCCTTTAAAATCTATGCGAGAAAAGGGATATAAGAAATAGCTAAATAGACGAACTGACTAAGATAATTACAGTAAGACCAAATACCCCTATGGTATTTCTTTATGATTGTGTTGGTAAGTTTTTAGACTTGTTGCCACATCACAACCATTCTTGGGCATATGCTAATCACTCCTTGGACCAACATAGTTGATCAGGCTATGCCATTCCCAAGACTTACCATATATCCCCAGGCTTACTTGTGATATTCAACAATCGTAATACTTTTGTTCTTGTCATTGTGACATTGATTTTAGTATGAATGCAGGCACGTATACTTACTTAAATATTTTATTATTTATAAGTATAACTCTTAGACAGAGTGTTTTAATCCCAATGTATTTATAGTTAGTATATCTTTTATGGGTTGATATATTATATTCACTATAAACAATGCTCTGATACCAATCTGTCACACCCCAAAACCAAGAACGGCGGAAATGCTCCGGGGTGGAGGACGTCATGTACAGTATCACAACAGTGTAAAGTAATAAACAAGAAACAACATCATCCATTGCATTAAAATTAAAGTTTTAATACATGTGTGTTCTTTCAATGTAATAAGACACCAAAATATACAATCAAAATAAAAGACGAGTCTTGTCTGTGCTCCATCTTCTCAAAACCTGGCCCTCGTATCTGTCTACTAGTGACCTGAGAATACAAGTTATTTTGAAAGCGAGTATCAGCCTAAAGGCGGTGAATTCATAAGTATTTAAGTGTCATTGTCTTGTTTTGGAAAGCTGTTATGAATGCCCTGTAAATCTTTAAATGAAACAGTTGATGTAAGCAATGAAAGCCCTAGAAAATCCCTTATTTCCTACTAGTATGAAATGTAGTCTTCTACCAAGACCCGAATGTTTTGTAAGTGAAAATGATAGTTTTTCATTTCTTTTGGCTATTACTATGAGTACTTATTCTAACTCATTGTTTATGTGAATGTATCACAAAATAAAGTAATAGGAAAATGTACTAATGTAATTGTTATCCTTTTGTATTAGGATTAACACGACATCGCGATTAGCGAAATGTATAACCTTTGAGCATCCGTAGATTGTTCAATTGTCCTTTGTAGCTGCAGCAGGTGGGAGGAAGGGTTAGTCCCGTAAAGGTACTCCTAGTATAAGTATTAACCGTAGGCATCCGTAGATGTTCATCAACCTCTATAGCGAACAATAGGCCCAATGAATGGTTAGTCCCGTAAAGGTTCCCCTAATACAAGTAATAACCGTAGGCATCCGTAGATGTTCATCTACCACTGTTGCTAACAGGTGGGATTTGGAATGGTTAGTCATGTCTAGATATCCCGTTGAACTGGGATAGGCAGGGCAATTTACACAGAAGGTACTAATAAATCATCCTCGTAATTCTAGGTACAAGTATCCATGTAAGTGTATACAGGAAAATGTATCTATGTAAAGGTACTCATGTAAGCGTCTCCATGTAAAGTATTCATGTATCATGTAAGCATATGTAAACGTACTCATGTATCATGTAAGCATATGGAAACATACTCATGTAAGCGTATCTATGTAAATGTACTAGTATAGACTCATGAATGAACTGACTCTTGTGTGATTCCTTGTAATAGGAATAATGTTTTGTATCTCCTAACTATCCCTATAATAGTTAACTGGAAGGTAATTGATTGTCCAAACAGGTTTATACACCATTGCTATACAAGGGTGAGGGAAACTGAATGAAGGATGAAAACTATAACATCAATACATATATATAAACATAAGTGTATAGATATAGTTTTGTTCAAGAAGGTAAAAATGGTTTTGTAAGATATCTATGAGTTTTGAACAATAATTAACAATGACTTGATTTCATTTTAATAAACATTTCAAATGTAATACTTTTTCTACCAAGGTATTTTTAAGATAGAAAACCATTTCATGCATCACGTTTTGAAGTATGTGAAATCTACTGGATGAAAACACAGTTATAAATATCTATGATTGATTTAAGAACATGCTGTTTTCTACTTGTACCCCCATTTAAAGCATTTAAAATCATTTAAACATTTATTAAGGGGTATGAACTCACCTAAAGATGGTGGTTTGGATGAACTGAACGGTGTAGGATTGTTAGGTGTCAAGTGAGTATTTCTACACACACTATGATCCTAATGAACATATAATCACACATATATGCAACCAATTAGTCTTAAACTACTAATTGAAAATGTTAAGACATCCTAGAACATGATAAACTCTTTATTTAAGTGTTATAAGCCCTAAGGATTTCATTAAGTTGTTGTGGGACAAGGCAATTGGGTTTAGGGTTCCAAAGGACCCTATACATGAGTTTACTCTCCAATAAACCTCACACAAGGAGTTTACGGTCGTAAACCCTTGAGTTTACAGCCGTAAGCTCCTAAGCTTCATGTCATTTTGTGTTTTGAAGTTCTAAATGATCCCTAGAAGCAATTTTACTTGATGGTTTAATCCTTGGAAGGGTTTAGGGAATAGATACACTCCTTTGAGGAGTTTACGGCCCCAAGGCCATTTCCTTTTGAGTTTACTACCGTAAACTCATATGGAAAGGGGTATTTTTGTGTTTTCAAGTCTCATGCTCATCTAGGATAGGTTTTAGGCGATTATCTAAGGCTAATGAAGGCCTTAGGCACACTTTGGTACCCTTGATTGATGTTCATGGCCCAAAGACCATTTCCATAAGAGATTACGGCCATAATATCTCTTTGGGATTGGTATTTGATGTTTTAAGGTGCCTAATTTAACCGGGAGTAAATCTAGGTAATTGTCCAAGGCTTTAGGAGTGGTTAAGGTACTCTTTGGCCCTTGAGTTTGGATTTCATGGTCCAATAACTTCTTGGGCGGTGAACACCTTACTCTTCGTGTTCATGGATGATTTCTAGTCTTTTAAACACTAACATACAAGTCTAAGGTGGTTACTTATCAAGGGGAAGAGACTAGGCATCAATTTACCCTCATAAAGGATTTTACTCCCCAAGGTGTTCTTCGGCGGTAAACTCTCTAATCTAGCTGCTTCGCTATGAAATCGATGTTATTAAGCACATTATAATCCATTTAGTATAACTAGAGAGAGGTACTCACGATTTGGGATGAAAACCTGAAGATCCGTGAGAGAGAAAATGGCTTTTCTCTAGTTGGAAATGTAACTAGTGAATGAAAATGGCTCAGATTTCTATATATAGTCCTGGGATTTTTGGCAGAAAATATTTTATTCACGAAATGAACTCTAATATAATAGAGTTTTGGAATTACAGAGTTGCACAAAACCCTAGTGCATCCACTCTCCTGATATCTCCTTAAGTGTAAACCCTGAAATACTCAAACTTATACGGAAAAGTCTGAAAATTTACTGCGACTTTTCTGACTTCTATTGAAGTGATATTGTTTGTATAGACTAGAATTTCGGGTTGTCACATAAACCAAACATGGGGCTAGTTGGATGTGGTGTTTGACGTCATTATGACAACGTGGGAATGCATACGGGGATTGATGTGGTATGGATGCCTTGTGAAGTGATCAAGGGTCTATTTTCTTTGGATATTGGTAGGGGATGCATAATTATTATACCTTCTAGTTTTACCAACTACTTAACTAACTATAATGACTAACGCATTAGACCTAATCGCAGATAATATAACAAAAACAGTCAAGTATCGAACTCAGGGAACATATTTAATTTACTAACCTAACTAATATAGATAAATCTAAAAACAAGCAAAGGTTAAAATGGGTTTTATCTGATTTTTCGTGTTCAGAAAAACTTAAGCACTTAACTAACGGTTTTAATCAATATACTAAAACACTTTCGTTTAGTTCGATTCCACCTCTTCTCTATGGTTAGTTACTAATTATGGATGATTAATTTAGTTACCAATTATTATATAATTAGCAAATCAAGTCCAAATTTACTAATATTTTCACCAATTCATGAACTACCATGAATGGTCATACACAAGCAAACACATAATAGTTATTAATTATAGATGGGCTATGTAAGATTTATCTAAGGAAACACAATTATGTTCTCTAGCATAACTAAATTTGTTACTTTTATTGCTTATCTAAGATTCGGTCGATCCTAGCTCTAGCAATTTAATGTTCACTGAATCACTAGGCAAAGAAGTTCATGTAATTTAATGGCCACTAAGATACACTTAACTTGAATTTAAGCAATAAAGTCACAAACTTTAACATGCTAAGTAATGATAATCAAACACAAGCACAAAACAAACTTATAAAATCCATAAATTAATAAACTAAATAAATGACTCAAGGTTTCTTCTAGCTAAACAAAAGCAAATGAGTTTAGCTAATCATGACTGAAAACAAAAACACAACTTCAAAAGAAATCGACATGACTAAAGAAATCGACACGAAAAGGAATTGTTCTTCAATTCCTTGATCTTCAAGAAATTTCTCCTTTAAAAGTATGTTTTGTGCACTTCCCCGACCTCTAAAATCGAATATCTCAAATTATCTCTCCTCCCAAAAGCCCCCTCAATCCATAATGCATAGGATTCTATATATATTTGCAAAAGACATGGTTCGCATCGTGAGCTGGGTGTTTATCCGTATCGGGTAAGGATTCTAAATTCCCACAAGCTAATCTTCTAGAATTCCCTACTCATGTCGTGAGGTTGATTAGTCACGTCGTAAGTTGGGTTTTTTTTAGCTAAAATCTTCTTCTTTTAAGCTCCAAACCTCCAAAGTTCCAATGCTTGTCAATTCTTATCCATATTCTTCAAGAGTGTTCCATTTGGCTGCAAAATATAATTTAATTCAATAAGTATCACATATCATTGCAATTAACTAAAATATCAGTTAAAATGTATTAAAATATTACCTAAAAATGTGTATAAATATGATAATATCTAAATACCTCACACTTATCTTTTGATTGCACTCAAGGAAAAATAATTAATTCTAAATTAAACTTTCATCACTATTATCACATAAGACAATCCATTTTGAACACAACCATTATACCAAGACCTCAATGCGCATATTTATGTCTAAGGTTCCTAAAAACTTCCTAATCCTACATACTCACCATCCTTATGTAACGTCCAAAATTCAAGACTAAAAATTTCTTTTATAAAACATTACTTAAAACACAATGATCAATGCATAACATAATCAGAGTATTAATTTCCAAAACATTTGTTCATTATTAGAGTAAAACATCCCAGGCTGTCTAATCTACGGTGTGTGCCATGCGATCACCTTGAGCTCTTTCCTCCGCTACCGGAAGTACCTGAAACCAAAACTGAAAACCGTAAGCACGAAGCTTAGTGAGTTCCCCGACCTACCACATACCATGCATAACCACATACTGCACATACTACGCCATGCCCTCTTTTTTGGGCCTCGCCCCCTACCTCGGGCCTCGCTCGCTACAACGGCCCCGCCGCTCCTGGCCCTGCCTGGCTTCGAGCCCCACTCGGATACAAATCTGTTTAACTTAGGCCACGCCTGACATTGGGCCTCGCCCGCCAACAAATACTAACACATAAACATATCGCAACACATACACTAAACATATACTACCGAATCCTGTTCTAAACGCCTCGCTTATCTTGGGCCTCGCCCATATGTTGCAACTGATGAGTCATGGAACCCCGTCCACGCTCCTACTGATAGTGAGATACGGGCCCGACCTACACTCACTCTTTCTTTAACCTGGGCCTCACCCTTACTCTGCTGCTAATGAGATATGGAACACCATCCATACTCTGCTGCTGGTGAGATACGGGACATCGCCCACACTCACCTTCCTACCAGGCACATACATGTATCACACAGACAACAAGTATAACTATCATGCAAGCCATTCCTTGGGCACCCGCCCGCTACATTGGACCTCGTCCTGAATATCATACTAGCATACTGTGCCTATAGCTAACCCCTGGGTCTTCCTACTCATAACTACATGGGCCGACATTGTGGCCGTAGACCCATTCACACAAGGGGAAACTCACCTGCACTTGATAAACTTGCTGAAACCCCTCTGCTGCTGCCCGACAACTCTTCTGAACTGTGGCTCCACTAGTTCCCCGAGCTAACAATACCAATATAACACTTAGTCTAACTGTCCTCCGAAATTCAGCTAAGTCAACTCTAGTCAAAGTCAACCTTCCAGGTCAACCCTACTCGCCGAGTCTGCCTACTGACTCGCCGAGTTCATATGCTCATAGTCCTTCCATTCGTGACTCGACTCGCCGATTCCACCGATTTCCGAGTCCTGTCCTGTCCAACTCACTGAGTCTCCATCCGACTCACTGATTCGAGTCTTAACTCAAAGGGTTCGGGGTTCATGACATGACTCGCCGAGTCCAAGAACGGACTCGCCGAGTCCAAGGCAAACTTCAACAGACTCGCCGAGTTGTTCATCCAACTTGTCTAGTTCCTCCTAATCTTCATACTACTCGCCGAGTCCACTCGAAGGACTCGCCGAGTCTATTCAGTCCTTCATACATTCAGAAGCTTTTTGTTTCATGCAGGGACTCCAAACTATAGATCCACCCTTCCAAGGCTCATTCCTTATGTAAAGTTGCAAACTTTACATATAACTAAGGAGATCTAGGCTCAAAACACTCTAGGGCTAGGTTTTAAGACAAAAATGGCTTCACCAACTACTCAATATCTGATGCTTTACGACATTTTGGACCATCCCAACACTAGATCTGAAATGGCATCCTCATATCTAAGCCCCAAACCCAAGATAGATCTCAAACAACCATAAAACCCCCAAATTTCATAACAAAACAGATCTAGATGCAAAGGAGGGAAGATAACAGCTTATTACCTCTAAGATGTGCACAAACTGAAGTAGATCTCAGATCTACACCTCTCCTTTGAAGCAACCCTCTTGATCTTCAAGTTCCTCTCAAAGATTCCCTCCTCCAAAGCTATTTCTCTCAAATGATGGAAGCTCACACGAAATCTAGGGTTTACAGGCTCTCTAGGATGATATGAAGGCTGAGGAAGGCACATAACACCCTTTATATATGGTACAACTCCCGGGATTAGGGTTTTCTCCTTTCTGCACCAACTCATCGAGTCCAAGCTTCCGACTCGGCGAGTGGGTCACTTAATCTGCGACCCAAGCCCGCTCCGACTCGGCGAGTAAGCGAGCCTACTCGTCGAGTCCCTTCTTCAAATTGCAATTTCATTCCTTAATCACGCTTCTGAAATTTGAGATGTTACAATCTCCCCCACTTAAACTGAACTTCGTCCTCGAAGTTCTTCACGGTTAACCGACCTGCAATCTCTCTCCAACATCCTGCTTGATAGGTCTAACACCTGCTGACTACTTTCGTTGGCTTTCCACCTGATCATGCATACCGACCCTAATCCTTGCAATAACAATCCTCAACCATTCTAGGAACACTTCCTTCGCCACTGGTAATCCTTCCAGTGCTCCCCAAGTACTTATGCTGGACTCCGTAGGGTTCACTCCCCTTTGACTTATACGATACCTGGCCTTCCCAAGGCAACCTTCCATAACCACTACCTCCCTTATCATCGTGAATGACATACCTTTCACGATATCCAGTACTCCAGTCACTCCCAGTGCTGGTCTCTATAGCCGATAGACACTGAATACTCCTTACTACTACCAATCCATAGATGTTTCATCATCACAGCCACTCACTGGAAACGACGCTGCTCCTTATCCGCCTTCTGGATGAACTGAGACGATCCTAGGTCCCTTACTAATCTGTTCATCACTGGGTTACTGGACTCCCACCTGTCAGTATACCCAACCCAATCTTCTAGCCACTCCCAGCGACTTCCGAAGAAACCTCATCTATCTATTACCGCTCTATCTACTTTGCCACTCTGGCGCTACTAGACCTGGGATCCTCGATCCCCTGCCTTGATCCTACGGTCACTACCAGGTCCCACCTGTGCTACCAGAAACTCACGGGCCTCGCCCACGGGTCTCACCCGACTATAATACTGAGCAACCTTGCTCTCAGGTCTCACCTATACTGCTACTCCCATACGGGCCTCGCCCACGGGTCTCACCCAACTACATCCTGGAGCGGCCTCTCCCAAGGTCTCACCTCTCTAGGGCTATGCAGGAAGCTTCATACTATTCTCATCCACTTCCCCTTCCTGATCCCTATCTGATCACTAGGAGATAAGGGCCTCACCCCAATTCCGCTAACGAAGGTACTAAGGAACACTAAAGCTTACCCGTAGTCTTACAACACTTCCACCACTGACTGCTGGTACGAAAGCATCCCATGCTATCAGTTCTCAGGATCCTCATTCCGACTCACTCGAGTCCTACAGGCGATTCTCCAACCTGAATTCCCAACCATAAACCACCCATCTTGATTACATGATTTAACTGTTGGAAAGTTTCTCAAACTCCCAACCTTGAACTCATCAACCCATCCATCGCTGTGCTACTTCCTTTTCTTCTCAAGGCTCGTATACTCATCCTGGATCGGCGCGCTCTTACCATTGTACACTCGGAGGGTTCTCCCCCACTTCAATCCTGCTTACACCTCACTGCTCAATGCTCGAAAAGAATCCCTGATCCTTGCTACCATTCCATAATCAATCTGCTGAGAGACCCAAGCTTACCATAGCTAGGGGTCTAACCAGTCCATCTCTCAATAACACCTTTCTGAATCTAGTAGAACACTACCGAGTCCCATATAAGCATGCTATAGTTACTGCATCCTAAATAACCTTCTCCAATAGGGCACATCCCCTGACTACCATTTAAATATCCAAGATATGCAGATGGCATATAACTAAATCACCAGCAACCCACATAATTCTAAAACTCTTATACCAATAATGATGCAGAACCATAACAATATCACCATAACATAAGCTGACAGAAAGAGAAAAATACATACCCGCAACCTGCTCTGAAGAACCCTTGCATCCCCTTGTCTTTCGGAGCCTACTATGATACTGAGGCTGTCCCAACCGCTGAACGGGACAGTTCGCCCTAACATGGCCAGGCTGATGACAACGATGGCATAACTCTATTTCTACTGTGCATTCTTGCCGTTTGTGACCCTTCCACCCGCATCTGCCACACTTGGACCTACTGCACACATCACCCCGTGTCCCCTCCTTCCTTTAGCAACCATCCCGAATCCTGGGGTCCTTGTCACTATCCACGGTAAAGTCTGACTGTGCAGCTTGCTGAGCCAAACCAGAAACTTGCTTCCTCTTTCTCAACTGACTATCAGAACCCATCAGCTGCTCCCTGATCGCCCTGACCATTTCACCTACTACCCAAATAGTTGAGGTCCGCCTCTTTATCCCTTCGATCACTCTATCAGTGACACGTCTGATGGTGTCGGGTAACTCCTCGTGGAGGGCCCGCGAAACGTCCGCAGCAATCCAGTCCCGTAGGGAACTCCCCTGGGGGTAAGGTGTACGATCCACTCATGGCCCCTGATGGAAAGTGCTAAAAATGGGATTCTCCTCCCCAAAGGCCTTAAGTCGACTGTCCAAAAGCTCCACGATGGCCTCCCAAACCGACCCGAATATCACAAGAATCTGATTGATGATGTTACGCATAATTTCTGCGGAAATGACGTCTCTTATCTGATCATCAAGCTGTCCGGCTCTAGAGCCTGAGCCAGATCCCTCCCCGGCTCCTGAACTGCCAACTGGTATCTCGCGTAACGTCACCATGCTGAAAACATATCGCAATAACTATGAGAAGACCATCACTGCTGAGGGATCATACACACACTACAAGTTCCCCGGTCTTCTCTCGGCCTTTCCCGAATCAAGTATGGATCCTCTGCTTTCAATAGTACGGGCCCATACTACCTTCCACATCTATCCGTACTTTCCTCAAGAACTGCTTCAACTCCACCAGGTCCCTTTTTCTACTACTGTTCCCAGCACTACCTCATCCTAGGCTTACCCTAGGGAAACCCCTGACTCAACCCAAACCAGTCCTCAGCTGCTGAAGGCCTCCTTGCAATGCCAATTAGCCATCACCTGAATACCATCACATGTGACGAGGCTTAGATAATCCTTCGAGTAAAATTATCGTCCCTATAACGGTTAGACTCAAACGAGAGCTGCACAATAGGGCCAAATCCATCACCCTAAGATTATTCAACCCTGATCACATGTGACGTGACGTATTCACCTAATGGCTAACTGCCATCACTCAAAATCCCACAATGCACAAAGAAAGCAACATTCAGACAAGGGAAAATCTAACCATAACATACTCAAGCAGTCACAACCTCATATCAAGAATCTGTACTAGCATATAGCACAAGCTCATAAACTCAGGCATAACCTAAACAGGCTATCCTACTATTGTCTAACCAGCACTATCATGCAGCTCAAAAGCACATATAACAGGCACATAAGGCATCCTCCCTAGATCCTTAGTCCTAATCTAGCATGCTGTTCTACTAACTGATAATCATAACATAAACTTGTATGGGTATTTTGGGGTACTTACTTGAGTTCGGCTGATTGCATGCACCACACCCTTTTCTCTTATCAAAATTCTTTTCTTTCTGAATTCCTTTCGCTTTTCTAAAACTGTTTCATTTCTAAAAACTCTTTTTACAAAACTACCTTTTCATTTTGAAAAGAAACTTTTTGACCAAATCCCTTAGTTTGAGTTTAGACACACCCGAGAGTATGTCCGAATCCCTCAAACCAAGGCTCTGATACCACTTGTAACGTCCCAAAATTCAAGACTAACAATTTCTTTTATAAAACATTACTTAAAACACAATTATCAATCCATAACATAATTAGAGTATTAATTTCCAAAACATATGTTCATTATCAGAGTAAAACATCCCAGGCTGTCTAATCTAGGGTGTGTGCCATGCGATCACCCTGAGCTCTTTCCTCCGCTACCAGAAGTACCTGAAACCAAAACTGAAAACCATAAGCATGAAGCTTAGTGAGTTCCCTGATCTACCACATACTACACATACTGGGCTACGCCCGCTATTCTGGGCCTCGCCCCTACCTCGGGCCTCGCCCGCTACAACGGCCCCGCCGCTCCAGGCCCTGCCTGACTTCGAGCCCCGCTCGGATACAGATCTGTTTCACTTAGGCCTCGCCTATCATTAGGCCTTGGCCGCCAACAAATACTAACACATAAACATATTGCAACACATACACTAAACATATACTACCGAATCCTGTTCTGAAGGCCTCGCCTTTCTTGGGCCTCGCTCATGTCCTGCAACTGATGAGTCATGGAACCCCATCCACACTCCTACTGATAGTGAGATACAGGCCTGACCCACACTCACTCTTTCCCAAAGCTGGGCCTCGCCCTTACTCTGCTGCTAATGAGATATGGAACACCATCCATACTCTGCTGCTGGTGAGATATGGGACATCGCCCACACTCACCTTCCTACCAGGCACATACATGTATCACACAGACAATAAGTATAACTATCATGCAAACCATTCCTTTGGCACCCGCCCGCTACACTGGACCTCTTCCTGAATATCATACTAACATACTGTGCCTAGGGCTAACCCCCGGGTCTTCCTACTCACAACTACATGGGCCGACATTGTGGCCGTAGACCTATTCCCACAAGGGGAAACTCACATGCACTTGATGAACTTGGTGAAACCCCTCAACTGCTACCGACAACTCTTCTGAACTGCGGCTCCACTAGTTCCCCGTGCTAACAATACCAATATAACACTTGGTCTAACTGTCCTCCGAAAGTCAACTAAGTCAACTATGGTCAAAGTCAAAGTCCTGGTCAAAGTCAACCTTCCAGGTCAACCCTACTCGCCGAGTCTGCCTACTGACTCGCCGAGTTCATATGCTCAGAGTCCTTCCATTCATGACTGGACTCGCCGAGTCAGCCCGTGACTCGCCGAGTCCACAGATTTTCGAGTCCTGTCCCGTCCAACTCAATAAGTCTCCATCCAACTCACTGATTCGAGTCTTAACTCGAAGGGTTCGGGGTTCGTGACCTGACTCGCCGAGTCTAAGAACAGACTCGCCGAGTCCAAGGAAAACTTCAACAGACTCGCCGAGTTGTTCATCCAACTCGTCAAGTTCCTCCTAATCTTCTTACTACTCGCCGAGTCCACTCGAAGGACTCGCCGAGTCTATTCAGTCATTCATCCATTCAGAAACTTTTTGAGTCATGCAGGGACTCCAAACTGTATATCCACTCTTCCAAGGCTAATTCCTTACATAAAGTTGCAAACTTTACGTATAACTAAGGAGATCTAGGCTCAAAACACTCTAGGGCTTGGTTTTAAGACAAAAAGGGCTTCACCAACTACTCAATATCTGATTCTTTACGACATTTTGGACCATCCTAACACTAGATCTGAAATGGCATCCTCATATCTAAGCCCCAAACCCGAGATAGATCTCAAACAACCATAAAACCCCCAAATCTCATAACAAAATAGATCTAGATGCAAAGGAGTGAAGATAACAGCTTATTACCTCCAAGATGAGCACAAACTGAAGTAGATCTCAGATCTACACCTCTCCTTTGAAGCAACGCTCTTGATTTTCAAGTTCCTCTCAAAGATTCCCTCCTCCAAAGCTATTTCTCTCAAATGATGGAAGCTCACACGAAATCTAGGGTTTACAGGCTCTCTAGGATGATATGGAGGCTGAGGAAGGGACATAACACCCTTTATATAGGGTACAACTCCCGGGATTAGGGTTTTCTCCTTTCAGCACCAACTCGTCGAGTCCAAGCTTCCGACTCGGCGAGTTGGTCACTTAATCTGCGACCCAAGCCCGCTCCGACTCGGCGAGTAAGCGAGCCTACTCGTCGAGTGCCTTCTTCAAATTGCACTTTCATTCCTTAATCATACATATAAAATTTGTGATGTCACACCTTATGAACCTTTACCCCTTAGTCTATATAACACTCATTTCTGCAACCCTACCTATCCATCCTCAGATATCTTTCTTAACCTCAATGTATTTTTGGTTAAGCTACCCAAGCATACAAATGATCTAGAAATAATTTTAATTTTGATACGACAATGGATCTCTTGGAAATTCTTCAATTCTTTGATATATGCTTCTTTGATTTCTTCGAATCAATACATTTATGTTTGATTTTTGGTATATTCAACTTTTTAATTCTTTAGAATTTTTGACCTTTTGATCTTCATACTTTGATAGCTCCAAAATTCTTACTACTTTTTTGTAATTTTTCTCTCATTTTTTAATATGACTCACTTTTTTCGTTTAATTCCTACATGCTTAAGCAAGGGAGCTTAACTTCAACGTTTATTGGTTAGAGGTATTAGTCTAAGTGCAATGACTGTTGGGTTTTGAGCAATCTAACACTTCCTAAGTGTGCATGCAACCCTAATAAACCTTGGATCTATGTTTTCTTCTAAAATAAATCCCTAATAATTTCCAAGGTTTCTTCCTAACTAGCATAGCATAAGGATTATGAATCATAAAATTACTAGTAGAAATACATACCTTTTGGTGGTGGTTGATTGCTTGGAGTTTGAGAGCCAAGCACCAATAGTGTGAATGCCTCAAATGGAATCACAAATCACCACAAACACTTGGAAAACTTTGAGAGAGTAGTATAATTTCTTGTGGAATCGGCCACCACTAAGTCTCACACTACTAGTGTCACATTTCTTGCATCATATGCTTCTTTATATAGTGTGCATGGTTAGGGTGAAACCCTAATAACCCATGTCTTTTCCTTTTCAAGGATCCATGGGTTAAAAGCTCCATGGATCATCCTTGGACTTCCATATTAGCTTAGCCCATTAACAAATGAGTATTAGCCCACACAATATAAAATATAATAGCCCATAATTTAATCAGTCTTCTTTTTAATCTCTAAATTAATTCATAATTAATTTAAGACTAAAACTAATTAAATAAGATGACTTCATATTAATATATTATAACTTATAATATATTAATAAATCGTAAGTATACAATTCTCATAAAATTATCCATAAATCGTTTGGGTGAAGTGCAACCCAAATGGACCATGCCGGGTCGGGTCAAGTATGTACCAAATAGGTTATGGACTTAGACACCTTATCCAACAGACTTCCACTTGGATAAGTCTAATAACCATATTTGCGTATGTTACTTCAGGAACCAACCAGCAATCGTAGCTCTCGAAAACTCTGTTGAACTATGAAGCGCCATTTTAGATAAGTGATCATATAATCCTCTGTTCTCATGATATCAGCCGGAAAATACATGGAACAACGTCGTACTTATTGTCTAGCAGTTTGTTTCCCGATTTTCGATTTGTTTGACAAAGAACTTAATCGAACACATCAATTTAGTTCTGACCGGCCGGTACATAGGTCACAACAAAATCATCGAGGGGCCCAAATATCGCTTCTATTTCTAGAAGGAACAGATAAACTTCGACTCATATGCTTGTTCTACTACTTGTTGAATTGTACACAAAGGCACGTTTTATAACATCAAGTTACTGATGCGTTTACGTGCAATCAATGCACAACCAACTCATAGGTAACACTCATATCTCTAGGTTTGAAGATTTATATGATATTACCGTCTCATGATCACTCGAGATAAATTCCATGAAGTGATACAAGTGAGTGTGGGTTTATTCCAATACTCATAACTTATGAGCACTCATGAATGTTGTAGCAACCATTGCTATTACTAAACCCATTTAGCCATCTACAAACTCGATTCATGACAGTCTTGATTCATACCTACTTCCAACATATGAACGACTGTGGAGTGTTTAAATAACCTAGTCATTCGGAAAGAATAACCTAGCTATTTTGGAAGTCAAAACATGCAAAGTGAAACACAATAATAATCGAATCCAATATGGTCTCAGAACCCTTTTGAATATAAATAGAATCACCTTTTATTTATCACCATATTGATTACACATTATTCATTGTATAATATTTCAAACAATCAACTTAAGACTTGAATAAAAAACAACAGTCGTCCCATGCTCCTAGCATGTACACTTTGTTTTTCTAAACAATAGTTATGCCATACTCCAAGTATGCACACTATGTTTGTTTATGATCCTTACATTGTGATGTAGATCAATTGAACATGATTCCAATGATACTCATTTCATAATCCCAAATCCTTATTGTAAATGTGAGAATCCCCGATTCCTATCATTTACCAAAAAATCTTTTAGATTTTAAACTTTTATGCAATGTTCCTCTTGTAATGATTATCCACAAAGTCACCAAAACCTTGTCACCAGTCATTACAGAGTATTCCAAAGAAGGTCAACTTCTATGGAATGGAAGTCTCATATTCAAAGTACATTGCTTTGAACATCCTTCTTGCATTAAGGTTTTCTAATCTTACATAGATTGAATAACTTCCACCTATGGAGACATTTCCATAGTCCCATTTTGACTATCACTTCCGAACAAGAGTTACTTCTTTTCAGAATATGTCAATATGGTCCTTTCCGACAACTTACATCATACTTCCAACTTTCCCTGAGCAACCAATCTTTGGCGAACCTCAGATTGTCCTCGACAATTGCTTAATCACTTTAGTCATATCCAGTTCTAGACTTTTCCCTTCTCAATGCCTTAAGCATTTGGAAAATTTAGAAAAGATGAATATTATCGCACATGCAATCGATCCTATATCCGAAGCATATGGGACACGATTCATGATGTTTGACATAAAGACATGATACTAGACCAGTCTTTTGCTACAATATTTTTTATTTGCCATGTTTTCAAAATTTAACTATGAAGAGGGATGCCGTAATCATAATCGAATTTTGAAAATGCAATATATATAGAATTTCTTCAAGTTGAACCATTCCAACATAAAATTCATATATATATATATATATATATATATATATATATATATATATATATATATATATTCTTGACTAAAGATGATTAAAATCTCAATCTAAGCTTTAGAATTGAAATGAAGTATAATTTCCTCTCCCTTAATTATAGCAAAACAACTTTTCAACCCTTGCAACTTCACGAATTGAAACTTTGTTTTCTATAATTAACATTGCTAACTTGCAACAATAAATGTAATAATCATGCTCCCACTAACATGATGATTATCAGCATAACACTTATGCTCCCACTAGCTCTGACATATTTCCAGAAATTTGTTGGACTTCTGAAATTTAGATTCAGTCACCCTTTCTTAGATAGCTCACATGTGTGTCTAAACAATTTTCAGAACTATGAAAAGGGATACTGTAATCATAGTCTTTATTGTTTAGACCGTTGCCATTTCTCACAAGTCCATGTTAGTATGCCGGTGAACCACACGCGCTCCACTAACGACTTTTGAAAATGCAAATAACACAATTGATATCTACGTAAAATCTACTTAGTGAAAGCGTTTCCTCACCATCATTTTCATGAATCAGAGAGAAACCTTATGACATTTAGCTTTTATAGTGTATGAGTTCCTATCCATGTGAATTTGTCAAAACCATAATCACAAGATAAGGTTAGTGACAAATTCAGCCTTACATGGATTAAACTTGTTCAGTCTTAGTTTCTTGTCACCTTGGTAGCACAAGGCCCACCAATGCTTCCAAGTTGAACTTTGATAACTCACATGCAAATTCAACTTATTTGAAGTAGGTATAGAAATAAGAATTATGTCAACACGATAGGTTGCAAACCTTAAGTTGTGTGCTAGTGATAAATTATAGGTTTTACTCTTGATTAAATCTTGAAACTCTTTCAGGATCTTTAAGGCTCCCACTGTCCCCTTGACATATAAGTTTCCCCAGTCAAGAACCATTCCTTGACAAAACAAATATTCAAGGGACAGTGCGGATTCTTATCAAGACTAACACTTCACATAATTGGTCTTAGTTGGTCTTTGTGTCATCCAAGACATCACAACTTACCAATCTCAAATGTACAAGAGTAGAAAACATTTTACTCTTACATTTGATAAGTGTTTTAAACCTTACTTTCTGTCACTCAAAGTTACAATCTTGGAGTGTGACTCTAAGAATTGTTTTGGAACGAAGTATGACTCATCTTCTTGATTTTAACCAATCCAACAATTCATGACCTCTCTTCTTAGCCATAACAATACACTAAGACGTCCTTAGAGTATGAATTTGTGATATGGTTTCATAATCATTAAGATGATCATGAAACACAATACTAAAGTACTCTCCCATCCTTTCAGATTTGGGAAACTTTTATCTTTCTGCCTAATTTGATTCTTCTCATTTGTTTTGTCATACATTGTATCCTTTCCAATGTTACAGAATTATACTTAACCTCATAAGTACAATCATATTTACTAATCTTTAGTAAATCATGACAAATCAATCTTTGTGGTGGACCTTGACCAGCGCACACCCAGTGTACCTAATTCCTTAGTCCTTCAATTGATTCACATATACATGTGATCAAAGAATTAGTCTTAATTTTCAAAGATGAAAATTCTCATTCATCATACAACACAACTTGTATGATTCCAAGTTTCTGTCCAATTGAAACTTGGGTGATGAAAAACTTTCTTCATTCGGTAAATTCAGACACTACCACAAATGAAGGAATCAAATCCACTTTCCAATATTGCTATTACTGGAAACATATAAGCAACAATTTTCCACAGATGTCATTGTAAGGATACTTTTAAAATAAATAAAATTAAAACACTTTTTTTCTTTTATTTTAGAACTTTGCGGAAAAACTTATCCTTACAATCCACATGAAAACCTTGTTGTTATCTATTCATAAGCAATATATTATAACTCTTAAGTAACAGCTCAAAATTCTGATTACCGAACTATGCGATCGAAACCCACCTTCGCAATCAGAATCAACATATACTTACTTTAAGCTTCCTATCTTTTCTTTGATTCTTAAAAACCTCAACATGTGACCCATTCACATTATGTAATAAGAATCTCCAAATAGAAACTTAATAGAGTTAGACAGTGGACTTTACCTGAAGTAGAGTCAAACCTCTTGACTTGATCAACCTTATGACCTTTCAGGTGAATAGGGCAGCTCCGCAACCAATGTCCCTCCCTTTGGCAACAAAACACATGGGCCCTTTGGTAATGGCACACGAGACTATCTCATAATTTGCCTTTCTCTTTACTATTTGGTCAACCTAGTTGACTATAGACGATCCCTTTCCATTGGGAAGAGAAATCCTTTTCTAGATATCCAATGCTACCATTGTCAATGTCCATGTAGACTTGGGAAGTTGTTCTTTTAATCAAATTTGCTTTACTGGTGTTCCGAATCATTGCTGATTCCACAACACCAAGCAAAAAAAGATAACATCATTAAGGATCATGTCATAGTCTGCCTCATAGTAGTCCCAAAGAGACTCACTATGTTATTAAGAAAGTGATTGAACATCCAACTTTCATGAGACTTTGACACCCAACTCTCCCGGCTTGTCAATATGTGACTTTATCTCCAAGATGTGATCACACATAGACTATGCTTGCCAATAGGGATTGAGTGACTTTAAACTTTTCAAGAACTTGTGGCTGAGGGAGAATAATTGGAGGAGGTGGAGGAAGTGAAGCATGATGTTGAGGGACACCATCTTCAAGAGATTTGGAAAGATCATAGTCGTCTGAACCTGACATCTATAATGGGAGAAAATCAAGTTAGTTGATTCAAAGTCCTTAATATAACACCCAATATGAAATATTAAGGCTAGGACCCAACACAATATTTTATAATTTGTAAGAGGGATGCCGTAATCCAAACTATAAAATATTTGAAGGTAGGCGAATGACGATTCACCAATTTCCACCATGAAAAACGAAATAATTTATTAGGTTTTAATTGGATTTGAAATTCCTAGATCTTTTGAGATTCATTGAAATTTTCAATGGCATGTTTCAATCTCGAGTGTGCCCTCTCAAATTTTGTGACTGGGATGCCGAAGATCACAAAACAAGGTGTGAATAACCATACCAATTCACTTGGTACCCTTAATATTATCACCCAATCAATGTGCTGGTTAACCACACACGCTCCATTGATCTATGAAAAACATTAAGTCACCCTTCGTGATCCTTACTAGTCCAAGTTAGTGTGCCGGTTAACCACACACTCTCCACCAACGACTTGGTAAGGTATAAAGTGTGAATTCCATGGGCTAGCACCAAATTCACATTTTTCCTAAAGTAACTAAGATTGGGAATTAAATAAAACATTTAGTTACTTTATAATAATCATTATACTTTTAATGAGAATTTAAAATTAATGACCCTCCACCGATCAAGCAAGCGGTGGGTGAGAGTGGACACCCATTAAGTTGCCATTTTATAGGCAACAAACTTATACCCACCTTATAGAACGGCTTCATGAATGAGGCCTACTAACGGTAAAATGACTTGTTCTTATACATATATATAATAATTAACCATTAATGTTATAAATAGTATAAGTGTTGAATTTTAACTTTTAAAACTCTAGGATGTGGAATTAAAGTTTGTGTGTGACTTTACAAATTCCAAAAATTGAGGGCAAGTTTTGAACAATTCAAAAACTTTGGATATTCATAACTTATGAGTTTTAATTAAGTGTTTTAAAGCTTTTAATGAAGAGTCTCTTGGAAATCCATAACTTGAGGACAAGTTATGAAGTCCATAAAAGCATTTATTAGAAAACTCTTCAAAAGTGTAACTTATGACTTCTTAAAAAAAACATTTAAAAGAAAAAACTTTTGGAATTCCATAACTTGAGAAAAAATTATGAATTCCATTAAAACACATTAAGATCAAGAATTAACTAACAAACAATTTGCAAATAATTCCTATGATCTAACAAAACTCATATGAACATGAACATCCACATCAACAATTTCAAGAATCATATGAACACATATAAACTTGAAATTTTGATTATAACTTTGAAATTGGTCCACCATCATCATTACCACATCAAAAACAAGTTTTATGAGTCCAAAACAGTTTAAGGTAATGATTGTAGAACAATTCCAGCACCAAAACCCGAAGATATGCTGTCTGGGGGTCCAACTCGTCAAGTGCATGAACCAACTCGCCGAGTTGGATGAATTTTGTCTTGGACTCGTCGAGTCCCTTCATGGAATCGGCGAGTCTGCTGTGCAGACAGCACATAAACTTTGATTTTCAGCAATTTGCATCAAGTATTCAATAAAACAAGCCTAGGCTCTGATACCACTATTGGGTTTTGAGCAATCTAACACTTCCTAAGTGTGCATGCAACCCTAATAAACCTTGGATCTATGTTTTCTTCTAAAATAAATGCAAATAATAATTTCCAAGGTTTCTTCCTAACTAGCATAGCATAAGGATTATGAATCATAAAATTACTAGTAGAAATATATACCTTTTGATGGTGGTTGATTGCTTGGAGTTTGAGAGCCAAGCACCAATAGTGTGAATGCCTCAAATGGAATCACAAATCACCACAAACACTTGGAAAACATTGAGAGAGTAGTATACTTTCTTGTGGAATCGGCCACCACTAAGTCTCACACTACTAGTGTCACATTTCTTGCATCATATGCTTCTTTATATAGTGTGCATGGTTAGGGTGAAACCCTAATAACCCATGTCTTTTCCTTTCCAAGGATCCATGGGTTCCATATTAGCTTAGCCCATTAACAAATGAGTATTAGCCCACACTATATAAAATATAATAGCCCATAATTTAATCAGTCTTCTTTTTAATCTCTAAATTAATTCATAATTAATTTAAGACTAAAACTAATAAAATAACATGACTTCATATTAATATATTATAACTTATAATATATTAATAAATCGTAAGTATACAATTCTCATAAAATTATCCATAAATCATTTGGGTGAAGTGCAACCCAAATGGACCATGCTGGGTCGGGTCAAGTATGTACCAAATAAGTTATGGACTTAGACACCTTATCCAACAATGACTACATAAGCTCTTCTGGATAGATTTCAGGTACACACTACAAAACTTATTATGTCATATAAACTACCAGATTACCTTTCATATCTCATGGCATTTGACTAAAACTTGGGAAGCCACAAATGTACTATAATATATGTTGGCTCAATTAGACATTTGAGCTTGCATTGGATCATTCCACTCAACACTAGCAACATCACTAGATTTAATTTTATATTATTATTCCAAATCTATTAGACTATTTAAAAAAAAAATTCTAGCAATTTTCTTTTTCGACCCCTACCCCACACTTATTTCATACAATGACCTCATTGTATACAGAAAACAATAAAACAATAAGAGGGAGAAAAAGGAACAGACTCCCCTAGGGTAATAGTGGCGAGATCAATTATGAACACATATTGAAAACTTGACACCTTGAGTATGTTATTGGAATTGAATCTTCATTGATACGTGTGAAAGTGCCGACAAATTGTGAATCAGAAACTTGCATCTTCAAAAAATGTGGTGCATAAGATCTTCAAAGAAAATCATCTCAATGTGGGAAAGCATACATCAGATTATAAGGTTGAAAGAGTAGAATAAAAATGCCATTTTTTTAACACTCACAACGTGATAAGTGAAGTTCACGACGTGGTGTCGATATAAATCGAATTCTGAAATCGTGAGGCCAACAATCTCACGATGTGAGGAGTAAAGTCTCATGTTGTGAGAACTAGGTGCAACAGAAACTAGATTTGCAATACTTCTTCCATTCAAGTGATGTGCATTTGACCTTCTTAATGGATTAATACTCTTCTAAAACTCCCATGTTTCTAGGACCCCTCTGTGACAACTGTCAAATTCAGGTCATTCTCGGACTCATGCATCTTTATAAAAACCATTCATGCACAACATGCCATGGCCTAGTAGTATAGATTAGGCCAAAATCTTGCATAAACTAGGATCCAACTAAGATCTAGGACTAATATACTTGATACTTATAATTCTAGTAAGTTGCTTAGCTACAATAGGAAATGCCAATACTATAATTAGAATAAAGCTTCAAGCTTTGTTATAATTGAAATAGGGTATAAAACCCTAAAAATAAATTAAAACATTCTAATTATACTTCAACATGTTGTGAATATCAAACAATATTCCAAAAACCCTAAAGAGCCAAAAATCCAAAGTTATAAATTATAAAGCTTAAAAACTTTATAAAATTTGGCTATAAACTTCCTAATATCAAATTGTTATTAATGAAATTAAGAATTATAGTCAATGAAATAGAAACTAAATTACCAAGTATTAATCATAATTCATTTGTTGAAAACAAGATTTTAAATAAATCCAAAATTGCTTAATAATCACTTTTATAAAAATTAGATTTTTTTATAAAATTAAGGAGGGATTTTTATAAAATTTGAATTGAGGAGAGAGAAGGCCCTAATCCACTCAAAAATCTGGCCATTCTCCCCTCCCCATGCTCCCTCTTCCCAAAAACTTCAATCATTAAGTCAAAACCCTCACTCCACCTCTTCTTTCTCCACTCTCTTACACTCCACTCTTCACACACTTCACTCTCTTCTTCCCTCTCTCTAAACTCACGAAAATACTCTCATTCCTCTGCAAAATTTCGAGATTGTGAAGCCCTTGAAGTGTTCTTACTTCCCTCAAGATCATAACAAAGGTAAACAACATCATCTTCTTCCATAGTTACATGATTTTACTTCTTTTCTTTCTTAGTTTTCTCTTCTTTTCGGATTCTATGCCATTCCATGGCTAGAAATCTTTATATTTTCCCTTGTGGTTTGTAGATTCTCACCATAACACAATGCATGTGTAAGAGATGGTGAAAATCCGGGATCAAACCCATGCAAGGAGTGAAAAAGATGCACATATGATCATGTGACATCAAAACATAATATTTCATGTTCTTCTCCCTTTCTTTTGTGTTCATGCATGACCAAAATCATTTAAACCATTTCTAGTACATCTTGGATGCTCATTCATTCCATGCATGTGTTAGAAATCGGGCCTTACTAAAGACATGCATGATGTTCTTGTTGAAATACCCTAATAATGCACACAAACAAACATGCAATCTACCAGATTACTTTGTTCGACTTTGAACGGCCATAACTCAGTCATTTCTTAACCAAATCATGATATTCTTTTTTTATTGGTTAGTTCCACGAGTTAAATTTCACACCCAACTGGTCTCACTGTAAAATATTAAATATCCGATTTTTGGCAGATTTTACAAAAAGGTTGCGCATACAGCTCTTTTTCTGTGATCACTATTTTTATCTTGCTTAAACAATGGCCTTAAACCCAACCATAAATCTGAGGAAAAATACCATAGAAACTTAGCATATCTAGTGAATGATGGTTGAAATTTCGTGGCTTAAAACCTCACTGAATGGACTACAAAAATTCATGAACTTCAGCCACATCTACACTTCATGCATTATTGCATGCAACTTTTCTTAAATTGTTTGGAATCATTACACTCATTTCTCTTCTGAATACATTCTTAACATTTTTACTTTTGAAAGCCCTTGCATTCATGAGATAATCTGGAAATTTCAAGAGCTTTTGTTATTTCTTTGATTTATTAGAATTATTGCTAAAACCAAGAGCATAAATCATATAAAATACTTCCAGGGGTCAATAAATCCTAAATAAAAATATGGATGATCCTTATGGGGAGTAATTACCCCTCACCAAATTTCAGCAATTGTTGTTACTGTTTAATACGATTTCTAATTTTCTTTTCTTTAGGACATGATAAATTACAAAACCAGTTTAGAGGATATAAAAATTGTATCTAACAATTTTAGCATACCTTACCTGTAATGGGTGACTCCAGAAAATAATTTCAAGATTTTTCATCATGTCTTACTATTTTTCCCAATTTTTGGTAATTATAATGGTCTAAAAATGGGAGAAATAGTTCTGATTATATAAAATTCATGAACATTTACCAGGATATAATATTATACATTAGGAGGTTACAAAAAATTTTTGAATATTTTTCTCTACTGTAAACTATTTTTCTCTTATTTTCTAAAATTAATTGCATTAAAATGCACTTAAATACACATAAATACCCAAAACCCGTTTATGCATTATGAAAACCACTTTTGATATTTTTCCCAGGATATTTATACTGTAAATGATGTTACAAAAATTTATGGTGATTTAGTTTAACTGTTTAATATTATTTCTTTAATTAATGACTATTTAAAGGAATAAAACAAGGAAAAATACAAATAACCACTGAAAAATATCTTTTATATTTTTCCCAGCCTATTTATGTACAATAACAGTTAATTAAAAAGTTTGGGTAATTTTGGAAACTGTTTTCTATTTATTTCAATTTTTATTGAAATAAATGCTCAAAAATCATAAAATATAATTAAACAGCTTGGAAATCCATTTTTATATTTTTCCCAACTTAGTATTGTGTAATAACAGTTAAATAAAAAGTTTGAGAATTTTTATCCCTCGAATGCTATTTTTCGTGAATTTATGTTGTTATAGAGACTTAAAAATTTGGAAAGTTTATATTCCAAGGTTGTAATTAATCGCCCGATATATAGAATTTCATTACTTCAGAAAAAGTGTAACTAATTGATATAAAATCCAATACTAAAACTTGGGAAGCCACAAATGTACTATAATATATGTTGGCTCAATTAGACATTTGAGCTTGCATTGGATCATTCCACTCAACACTAGCAACATCACTAGATTTAATTTTATATTATTATTCCAAATCTATTAGACTATTTAAAAAAAAAATTCTAGCAATTTTCTTTTTCGACCCCTACCCCACACTTATTTCATACAATGACCTCATTGTATACAGAAAACAATAAAACAATAAGAGGGAGAAAAAGGAACAGACTCCCCTAGGGTAATAGTGGCGAGATCAATTATGAACACATATTGAAAACTTGACACCTTGAGTATGTTATTGGAATTGAATCTTCATTGATACGTGTGAAAGTGCCGACAAATTGTGAATCAGAAACTTGCATCTTCAAAAAATGTGGTGCATAAGATCTTCAAAGAAAATCATCTCAATGTGGGAAAGCATACATCAGATTATAAGGTTGAAAGAGTAGAATAAAAATGCCATTTTTTTAACACTCACAACGTGATAAGTGAAGTTCACGACGTGGTGTCGATATAAATCGAATTCTGAAATCGTGAGGCCAACAATCTCACGATGTGAGGAGTAAAGTCTCATGTTGTGAGAACTAGGTGCAACAGAAACTAGATTTGCAATACTTCTTCCATTCAAGTGATGTGCATTTGACCTTCTTAATGGATTAATACTCTTCTAAAACTCCCATGTTTCTAGGACCCCTCTGTGACAACTGTCAAATTCAGGTCATTCTCGGACTCATGCATCTTTATAAAAACCATTCATGCACAACATGCCATGGCCTAGTAGTATAGATTAGGCCAAAATCTTGCATAAACTAGGATCCAACTAAGATCTAGGACTAATATACTTGATACTTATAATTCTAGTAAGTTGCTTAGCTACAATAGGAAATGCCAATACTATAATTAGAATAAAGCTTCAAGCTTTGTTATAATTGAAATAGGGTATAAAACCCTAAAAATAAATTAAAACATTCTAATTATACTTCAACATGTTGTGAATATCAAACAATATTCCAAAAACCCTAAAGAGCCAAAAATCCAAAGTTATAAATTATAAAGCTTAAAAACTTTATAAAATTTGGCTATAAACTTCCTAATATCAAATTGTTATTAATGAAATTAAGAATTATAGTCAATGAAATAGAAACTAAATTACCAAGTATTAATCATAATTCATTTGTTGAAAACAAGATTTTAAATAAATCCAAAATTGCTTAATAATCACTTTTATAAAAATTAGATTTTTTTATAAAATTAAGGAGGGATTTTTATAAAATTTGAATTGAGGAGAGAGAAGGCCCTAATCCACTCAAAAATCTGGCCATTCTCCCCTCCCCATGCTCCCTCTTCCCAAAAACTTCAATCATTAAGTCAAAACCCTCACTCCACCTCTTCTTTCTCCACTCTCTTACACTCCACTCTTCACACACTTCACTCTCTTCTTCCCTCTCTCTAAACTCACGAAAATACTCTCATTCCTCTGCAAAATTTCGAGATTGTGAAGCCCTTGAAGTGTTCTTACTTCCCTCAAGATCATAACAAAGGTAAACAACATCATCTTCTTCCATAGTTACATGATTTTACTTCTTTTCTTTCTTAGTTTTCTCTTCTTTTCGGATTCTATGCCATTCCATGGCTAGAAATCTTTATATTTTCCCTTGTGGTTTGTAGATTCTCACCATAACACAATGCATGTGTAAGAGATGGTGAAAATCCGGGATCAAACCCATGCAAGGAGTGAAAAAGATGCACATATGATCATGTGACATCAAAACATAATATTTCATGTTCTTCTCCCTTTCTTTTGTGTTCATGCATGACCAAAATCATTTAAACCATTTCTAGTACATCTTGGATGCTCATTCATTCCATGCATGTGTTAGAAATCGGGCCTTACTAAAGACATGCATGATGTTCTTGTTGAAATACCCTAATAATGCACACAAACAAACATGCAATCTGCCAGATTACTTTGTTCGACTTTGAACGGCCATAACTCAGTCATTTCTTAACCAAATCATGATATTCTTTTTTTATTGGTTAGTTCCACGAGTTAAATTTCACACCCAACTGGTCTCACTGTAAAATATTAAATATCCGATTTTTGGCAGATTTTACAAAAAGGTTGCGCATACAGCTCTTTTTCTGTGATCACTATTTTTATCTTGCTTAAACAATGGCCTTAAACCCAACCATAAATCTGAGGAAAAATACCATAGAAACTTAACATATCTAGTGAATGATGGTTGAAATTTCGTGGCTTAAAACCTCACTGAATGGACTACAAAAATTCATGAACTTCAGCCACATCTACACTTCATGCATTATTGCATGCAACTTTTCTTAAATTGTTTGGAATCATTACACTCATTTCTCTTCTGAATACATTCTTAACATTTTTACTTTTGAAAGCCCTTGCATTCATGAGATAATCTGGAAATTTCAAGAGCTTTTGTTATTTCTTTGATTTATTAGAATTATTGCTAAAACCAAGAGCATAAATCATATAAAATACTTCCAGGGGTCAATAAATCCTAAATAAAAATATGGATGATCCTTATGGGGAGTAATTACCCCTCACCAAATTTCAGCAATTGTTGTTACTGTTTAATATGATTTCTAATTTTCTTTTCTTTAGGACATGATAAATTACAAAACCAGTTTAGAGGATATAAAAATTGTATCTAACAATTTTAGCATACCTTACCTGTAATGGGTGACTCCAGAAAATAATTTCAAGATTTTTCATCATGTCTTACTATTTTTCCCAATTTTTGGTAATTATAATGGTCTAAAAATGGGAGAAATAGTTCTGATTATATAAAATTCATGAACATTTACCAGGATATAATATTATACATTAGGAGGTTACAAAAAATTTTTGAATATTTTTCTCTACTGTAAACTATTTTTCTCTTATTTTCTAAAATTAATTGCATTAAAATGCACTTAAATACACATAAATACCCAAAACCCGTTTATGCATTATGAAAACCACTTTTGATATTTTTCCCAGGATATTTATACTGTAAATGATGTTACAAAAATTTATGGTGATTTAGTTTAACTGTTTAATATTATTTCTTTAATTAATGACTATTTAAAGGAATAAAACAAGGAAAAATACAAATAACCACTGAAAAATATCTTTTATATTTTTCCCAGCCTATTTATGTACAATAACAGTTAATTAAAAAGTTTGGGTAATTTTGGAAACTGTTTTCTATTTATTTCAATTTTTATTGAAATAAATGCTCAAAAATCATAAAATATAATTAAACAGCTTGGAAATCCATTTTTATATTTTTCCCAACTTAGTATTGTGTAATAACAGTTAAATAAAAAGTTTGAGAATTTTTATCCCTCGAATGCTATTTTTCGTGAATTTATGTTGTTATAGAGACTTAAAAATTTGGAAAGTTTATATTCCAAGGTTGTAATTAATCGCCCGATATATAGAATTTCATTACTTCAGAAAAAGTGTAACTAATTGATATAAAATCCAATACTAAAACTTGGGAAGCCACAAATGTACTATAATATATGTTGGCTCAATTAGACATTTGAGCTTGCATTGGATCATTCCACTCAACACTAGCAACATCACTAGATTTAATTTTATATTATTATTCCAAATCTATTAGACTATTTAAAAAAAAAATTCTAGCAATTTTCTTTTTCGACCCCTACCCCACACTTATTTCATACAATGACCTCATTGTATACAGAAAACAATAAAACAATAAGAGGGAGAAAAAGGAACAGACTCCCCTAGGGTAATAGTGGCGAGATCAATTATGAACACATATTGAAAACTTGACACCTTGAGTATGTTATTGGAATTGAATCTTCATTGATACGTGTGAAAGTGCCGACAAATTGTGAATCAGAAACTTGCATCTTCAAAAAATGTGGTGCATAAGATCTTCAAAGAAAATCATCTCAATGTGGGAAAGCATACATCAGATTATAAGGTTGAAAGAGTAGAATAAAAATGCCATTTTTTTAACACTCACAACGTGATAAGTGAAGTTCACGACGTGGTGTCGATATAAATCGAATTCTGAAATCGTGAGGCCAACAATCTCACGATGTGAGGAGTAAAGTCTCATGTTGTGAGAACTAGGTGCAACAGAAACTAGATTTGCAATACTTCTTCCATTCAAGTGATGTGCATTTGACCTTCTTAATGGATTAATACTCTTCTAAAACTCCCATGTTTCTAGGACCCCTCTGTGACAACTGTCAAATTCAGGTCATTCTCGGACTCATGCATCTTTATAAAAACCATTCATGCACAACATGCCATGGCCTAGTAGTATAGATTAGGCCAAAATCTTGCATAAACTAGGATCCAACTAAGATCTAGGACTAATATACTTGATACTTATAATTCTAGTAAGTTGCTTAGCTACAATAGGAAATGCCAATACTATAATTAGAATAAAGCTTCAAGCTTTGTTATAATTGAAATAGGGTATAAAACCCTAAAAATAAATTAAAACATTCTAATTATACTTCAACATGTTGTGAATATCAAACAATATTCCAAAAACCCTAAAGAGCCAAAAATCCAAAGTTATAAATTATAAAGCTTAAAAACTTTATAAAATTTGGCTATAAACTTCCTAATATCAAATTGTTATTAATGAAATTAAGAATTATAGTCAATGAAATAGAAACTAAATTACCAAGTATTAATCATAATTCATTTGTTGAAAACAAGATTTTAAATAAATCCAAAATTGCTTAATAATCACTTTTATAAAAATTAGATTTTTTTATAAAATTAAGGAGGGATTTTTATAAAATTTGAATTGAGGAGAGAGAAGGCCCTAATCCACTCAAAAATCTGGCCATTCTCCCCTCCCCATGCTCCCTCTTCCCAAAAACTTCAATCATTAAGTCAAAACCCTCACTCCACCTCTTCTTTCTCCACTCTCTTACACTCCACTCTTCACACACTTCACTCTCTTCTTCCCTCTCTCTAAACTCACGAAAATACTCTCATTCCTCTGCAAAATTTCGAGATTGTGAAGCCCTTGAAGTGTTCTTACTTCCCTCAAGATCATAACAAAGGTAAACAACATCATCTTCTTCCATAGTTACATGATTTTACTTCTTTTCTTTCTTAGTTTTCTCTTCTTTTCGGATTCTATGCCATTCCATGGCTAGAAATCTTTATATTTTCCCTTGTGGTTTGTAGATTCTCACCATAACACAATGCATGTGTAAGAGATGGTGAAAATCCGGGATCAAACCCATGCAAGGAGTGAAAAAGATGCACATATGATCATGTGACATCAAAACATAATATTTCATGTTCTTCTCCCTTTCTTTTGTGTTCATGCATGACCAAAATCATTTAAACCATTTCTAGTACATCTTGGATGCTCATTCATTCCATGCATGTGTTAGAAATCGGGCCTTACTAAAGACATGCATGATGTTCTTGTTGAAATACCCTAATAATGCACACAAACAAACATGCAATCTGCCAGATTACTTTGTTCGACTTTGAACGGCCATAACTCAGTCATTTCTTAACCAAATCATGATATTCTTTTTTTATTGGTTAGTTCCACGAGTTAAATTTCACACCCAACTGGTCTCACTGTAAAATATTAAATATCCGATTTTTGGCAGATTTTACAAAAAGGTTGCGCATACAGCTCTTTTTCTGTGATCACTATTTTTATCTTGCTTAAACAATGGCCTTAAACCCAACCATAAATCTGAGGAAAAATACCATAGAAACTTAACATATCTAGTGAATGATGGTTGAAATTTCGTGGCTTAAAACCTCACTGAATGGACTACAAAAATTCATGAACTTCAGCCACATCTACACTTCATGCATTATTGCATGCAACTTTTCTTAAATTGTTTGGAATCATTACACTCATTTCTCTTCTGAATACATTCTTAACATTTTTACTTTTGAAAGCCCTTGCATTCATGAGATAATCTGGAAATTTCAAGAGCTTTTGTTATTTCTTTGATTTATTAGAATTATTGCTAAAACCAAGAGCATAAATCATATAAAATACTTCCAGGGGTCAATAAATCCTAAATAAAAATATGGATGATCCTTATGGGGAGTAATTACCCCTCACCAAATTTCAGCAATTGTTGTTACTGTTTAATATGATTTCTAATTTTCTTTTCTTTAGGACATGATAAATTACAAAACCAGTTTAGAGGATATAAAAATTGTATCTAACAATTTTAGCATACCTTACCTGTAATGGGTGACTCCAGAAAATAATTTCAAGATTTTTCATCATGTCTTACTATTTTTCCCAATTTTTGGTAATTATAATGGTCTAAAAATGGGAGAAATAGTTCTGATTATATAAAATTCATGAACATTTACCAGGATATAATATTATACATTAGGAGGTTACAAAAAATTTTTGAATATTTTTCTCTACTGTAAACTATTTTTCTCTTATTTTCTAAAATTAATTGCATTAAAATGCACTTAAATACACATAAATACCCAAAACCCGTTTATGCATTATGAAAACCACTTTTGATATTTTTCCCAGGATATTTATACTGTAAATGATGTTACAAAAATTTATGGTGATTTAGTTTAACTGTTTAATATTATTTCTTTAATTAATGACTATTTAAAGGAATAAAACAAGGAAAAATACAAATAACCACTGAAAAATATCTTTTATATTTTTCCCAGCCTATTTATGTACAATAACAGTTAATTAAAAAGTTTGGGTAATTTTGGAAACTGTTTTCTATTTATTTCAATTTTTATTGAAATAAATGCTCAAAAATCATAAAATATAATTAAACAGCTTGGAAATCCATTTTTATATTTTTCCCAACTTAGTATTGTGTAATAACAGTTAAATAAAAAGTTTGAGAATTTTTATCCCTCGAATGCTATTTTTCGTGAATTTATGTTGTTATAGAGACTTAAAAATTTGGAAAGTTTATATTCCAAGGTTGTAATTAATCGCCCGATATATAGAATTTCATTACTTCAGAAAAAGTGTAACTAATTGATATAAAATCCAATACTAAAACTTGGGAAGCCACAAATGTACTATAATATATGTTGGCTCAATTAGACATTTGAGCTTGCATTGGATCATTCCACTCAACACTAGCAACATCACTAGATTTAATTTTATATTATTATTCCAAATCTATTAGACTATTTAAAAAAAAAATTCTAGCAATTTTCTTTTTCGACCCCTACCCCACACTTATTTCATACAATGACCTCATTGTATACAGAAAACAATAAAACAATAAGAGGGAGAAAAAGGAACAGACTCCCCTAGGGTAATAGTGGCGAGATCAATTATGAACACATATTGAAAACTTGACACCTTGAGTATGTTATTGGAATTGAATCTTCATTGATACGTGTGAAAGTGCCGACAAATTGTGAATCAGAAACTTGCATCTTCAAAAAATGTGGTGCATAAGATCTTCAAAGAAAATCATCTCAATGTGGGAAAGCATACATCAGATTATAAGGTTGAAAGAGTAGAATAAAAATGCCATTTTTTTAACACTCACAACGTGATAAGTGAAGTTCACGACGTGGTGTCGATATAAATCGAATTCTGAAATCGTGAGGCCAACAATCTCACGATGTGAGGAGTAAAGTCTCATGTTGTGAGAACTAGGTGCAACAGAAACTAGATTTGCAATACTTCTTCCATTCAAGTGATGTGCATTTGACCTTCTTAATGGATTAATACTCTTCTAAAACTCCCATGTTTCTAGGACCCCTCTGTGACAACTGTCAAATTCAGGTCATTCTCGGACTCATGCATCTTTATAAAAACCATTCATGCACAACATGCCATGGCCTAGTAGTATAGATTAGGCCAAAATCTTGCATAAACTAGGATCCAACTAAGATCTAGGACTAATATACTTGATACTTATAATTCTAGTAAGTTGCTTAGCTACAATAGGAAATGCCAATACTATAATTAGAATAAAGCTTCAAGCTTTGTTATAATTGAAATAGGGTATAAAACCCTAAAAATAAATTAAAACATTCTAATTATACTTCAACATGTTGTGAATATCAAACAATATTCCAAAAACCCTAAAGAGCCAAAAATCCAAAGTTATAAATTATAAAGCTTAAAAACTTTATAAAATTTGGCTATAAACTTCCTAATATCAAATTGTTATTAATGAAATTAAGAATTATAGTCAATGAAATAGAAACTAAATTACCAAGTATTAATCATAATTCATTTGTTGAAAACAAGATTTTAAATAAATCCAAAATTGCTTAATAATCACTTTTATAAAAATTAGATTTTTTTATAAAATTAAGGAGGGATTTTTATAAAATTTGAATTGAGGAGAGAGAAGGCCCTAATCCACTCAAAAATCTGGCCATTCTCCCCTCCCCATGCTCCCTCTTCCCAAAAACTTCAATCATTAAGTCAAAACCCTCACTCCACCTCTTCTTTCTCCACTCTCTTACACTCCACTCTTCACACACTTCACTCTCTTCTTCCCTCTCTCTAAACTCACGAAAATACTCTCATTCCTCTGCAAAATTTCGAGATTGTGAAGCCCTTGAAGTGTTCTTACTTCCCTCAAGATCATAACAAAGGTAAACAACATCATCTTCTTCCATAGTTACATGATTTTACTTCTTTTCTTTCTTAGTTTTCTCTTCTTTTCGGATTCTATGCCATTCCATGGCTAGAAATCTTTATATTTTCCCTTGTGGTTTGTAGATTCTCACCATAACACAATGCATGTGTAAGAGATGGTGAAAATCCGGGATCAAACCCATGCAAGGAGTGAAAAAGATGCACATATGATCATGTGACATCAAAACATAATATTTCATGTTCTTCTCCCTTTCTTTTGTGTTCATGCATGACCAAAATCATTTAAACCATTTCTAGTACATCTTGGATGCTCATTCATTCCATGCATGTGTTAGAAATCGGGCCTTACTAAAGACATGCATGATGTTCTTGTTGAAATACCCTAATAATGCACACAAACAAACATGCAATCTGCCAGATTACTTTGTTCGACTTTGAACGGCCATAACTCAGTCATTTCTTAACCAAATCATGATATTCTTTTTTTATTGGTTAGTTCCACGAGTTAAATTTCACACCCAACTGGTCTCACTGTAAAATATTAAATATCCGATTTTTGGCAGATTTTACAAAAAGGTTGCGCATACAGCTCTTTTTCTGTGATCACTATTTTTATCTTGCTTAAACAATGGCCTTAAACCCAACCATAAATCTGAGGAAAAATACCATAGAAACTTAACATATCTAGTGAATGATGGTTGAAATTTCGTGGCTTAAAACCTCACTGAATGGACTACAAAAATTCATGAACTTCAGCCACATCTACACTTCATGCATTATTGCATGCAACTTTTCTTAAATTGTTTGGAATCATTACACTCATTTCTCTTCTGAATACATTCTTAACATTTTTACTTTTGAAAGCCCTTGCATTCATGAGATAATCTGGAAATTTCAAGAGCTTTTGTTATTTCTTTGATTTATTAGAATTATTGCTAAAACCAAGAGCATAAATCATATAAAATACTTCCAGGGGTCAATAAATCCTAAATAAAAATATGGATGATCCTTATGGGGAGTAATTACCCCTCACCAAATTTCAGCAATTGTTGTTACTGTTTAATACGATTTCTAATTTTCTTTTCTTTAGGACATGATAAATTACAAAACCAGTTTAGAGGATATAAAAATTGTATCTAACAATTTTAGCATACCTTACCTGTAATGGGTGACTCCAGAAAATAATTTCAAGATTTTTCATCATGTCTTACTATTTTTCCCAATTTTTGGTAATTATAATGGTCTAAAAATGGGAGAAATAGTTCTGATTATATAAAATTCATGAACATTTACCAGGATATAATATTATACATTAGGAGGTTACAAAAAATTTTTGAATATTTTTCTCTACTGTAAACTATTTTTCTCTTATTTTCTAAAATTAATTGCATTAAAATGCACTTAAATACACATAAATACCCAAAACCCGTTTATGCATTATGAAAACCACTTTTGATATTTTTCCCAGGATATTTATACTGTAAATGATGTTACAAAAATTTATGGTGATTTAGTTTAACTGTTTAATATTATTTCTTTAATTAATGACTATTTAAAGGAATAAAACAAGGAAAAATACAAATAACCACTGAAAAATATCTTTTATATTTTTCCCAGCCTATTTATGTACAATAACAGTTAATTAAAAAGTTTGGGTAATTTTGGAAACTGTTTTCTATTTATTTCAATTTTTATTGAAATAAATGCTCAAAAATCATAAAATATAATTAAACAGCTTGGAAATCCATTTTTATATTTTTCCCAACTTAGTATTGTGTAATAACAGTTAAATAAAAAGTTTGAGAATTTTTATCCCTCGAATGCTATTTTTCGTGAATTTATGTTGTTATAGAGACTTAAAAATTTGGAAAGTTTATATTCCAAGGTTGTAATTAATCGCCCGATATATAGAATTTCATTACTTCAGAAAAAGTGTAACTAATTGATATAAAATCCAATACTAAAACATAAATTGGCATTTCCCTATATGTAGAGTTTAGTATATTAGCATTAGTTATCGACATGGAAACTCACTAGTGCGTGTGTTTGATGTCGTAGGATCCCGGTAGTAAGACGTTGGTGCATCCCGAAGTACCGCTTGTGCCTACACAAAACATCGTGAGTATTCACGTACTCCCCTATTTTCGGTTTTTAAATGTTTTGGGGTGGAAAAGCATGTCCTAAACTTTTTATGTTCGTTGTATTTATTTTGACTCGTATAAACTTGGTTGCTATATTTTGCATATTGTGAGTATTCACGTACTCTCCTATTTTCGGTTTTTATGTTTTGGGGTGGAAAAGCATGTCCTAAACTATTTATGTTCGTTATATTTAATTGACTTGTATAAACTTGATTACTATATTTTGCATATTGTGAGTATTCACGCACTCCCCTATTTTCAGTTTTTATGTTTTGGGGTGGAAAAACATGTCCAGAAAAACTATTATTTGCATGTTGTATTTAAATTGATTTGTATCAATCATGATTGCTATTGTATTGCTATGTATCTCTATGTATGTCTATGCAACACGGAACATGAGAACTTATCGTACTAAGGCCCTTCCCTTATCTCTAACCATTAACTCTTTGAGCCAATGGTCATTATGGATAGCGCTATTAGGAATTGACAACTCCTCACTCGCCCGAATCGCTGGAGTGCATGATACCATATTCATCTATGGAACGATAAGCATAGATCTCGATAGGGCTTCAGTCATAGGTTTGGTTGAGACTCATTGTTTGCTCATACACATACAAACGCGTTTCTCGTTATAGCAATAAACTTGTATTCCTTAATAGCAATCAACTTTGTTTTATCATTAAAGCAATGTACTTGTACTTACGAAAAGCATTATTGTACCCTCGATCTATAAACTTGTGATACTCACCAACTATTTTCATAGTTGACGCTCGTTTTACATGCTTTTTCAGGAAATCATTAGTAAGTGAATGTAAAGATTCATCATCATAGAGCATGCTGCATCGTGTTGAAGCTATTATGAAGTTATATTTTGATTAATGTTGTTTTGGAAAAACTTGTACTTTGTTTCTTTTAAGCTATGGGTTGTAAACTTTTAAATACTGCTATGGTGATGTATCTTTATCTTTTGCAATGAAGCCGTTATCGCTGTCATACCTTGCGTTTCCGCTTTAGCGGGGTGTGACACCCTCTTTCTCCAATCTCTTTTCACATACGAAATTCACTCCATACTTATTAAAAATTATGGGCTTCGACTCGTAACTCTAAAAGACACGGCTTCTCTCGCTTCCTCTATTCTCTCATTTTTTTCTTTTCTCTCATGATATTCTAATAAATCTGCAACAAAACAAACCACTTGCGGAGAAAGTAGAAAACAACCATCACACAATTCGGTTACGAGTTTTAAAAGATACCAATGAAAAACAAAAACTCACAAAATAAAAATGCAAAACAAATAGAAGAAGAAAAGAAAAGAAAATGCAAACTGAGCTCGGGTTGCTTCCCGAGAAGCGCTTTTTTTTGATGGAGTCATGGGTCGGACTCCGTATGCCCTACGTGGTATTGGTTGGAGGTACGATCTCCATATGCACCATCTCTTCCTTCCACCTTTTCTTGTAAGCTTGCACCTTTCTTACATATGCTTTCTTAGAATTTTCCTTCTTCATTGTAGAATCGCGTTCCTCATGCTTTCTTTTCACCCCTTTATTCTTAACAACAAGTTCAGGTTCCCCTTTTTCTTTTTGTAGCACCTTAGCTTCAACATCCATCGTATCCAAAGATCGCCTGCTCAAGTCTTGTGTAATTTCTTCTTCTTCATCACTTGACAGCAAACTTTCTTCACTTTTTTCACTCACTAAAGACTTTGGAGTTTTATATGCAAATACCTCAAATAACATTGGAATTGAAGCTCTAGGCTTTGTACGCTTGACTTGTTCTCTTGTTTGAATTTCTTCTTCCATCATTTTCTCTAACTCTTCAAGCTCGTTTTCTTCATCCATAAAGAATACTTCATTTTGAGCACAATCCTTCTTGAATCTATCTTCCACTCCAAAAGTCATTTGCTCAGATCTTACTCGCAATGTAAGCTTCGACTCGCGAATATCCACCTAGTCTCATTCGGTATTTAGTAAAGGGCGTCCAAGGATAATTGGGACATATTTATCCTCCTTCATATCTAGCACCACAGAATCAATTGGAAAAATAAAGTTTCCAATTTTTTCCAGAATTTCCTCAATTTTACCTCAAGGATTAGTCACCGAACGATTGGCCATATGAATTGTCATTCGAGTAGCCTTCAATTCTAGAAGGTTTAGATTTTGGTAAAATGAATAAGGATCAAATTTATGCTCGCTCCAGAATCGGCTAAAGCATATGTCTTTATGTTGTTTCCAAACTCACATGCAAGTGTAAGTTGTCCAGGATATCCCATGTTCCTTGGTATCCCCTCCATAATAGCCATAGAACTTTGCTCACTAAGTACTACCTTGAAGAAATTTGGCATATTCGAGAACCTTCGCTAAGGATTCAATGAAAGGAGTATTGATCAGAATACCCTTAACTTCTTTCTTAAAGTTGATATGCTCTTGCTCTAGCGGGTGAACTCTGGATCAATAAGGAAACGGTAAAGGAGATTAATATTCTCGAGCACTAGGAGAATTTTCCTGCTAAGACTGAGACCACGTCGTGAGGATTAAATCCTCACATCGTGATGATGGTGTTTCTATAACGACCGGATCCTGGCATGTATTTTAAAACAAATTATTCATTTTTGCAAAGGGACTCGACGAGTTGGAGGCCCCAAACTCTTCAAGTAGGAATGGGATTTTGATGCGGGACATGAAGTCTACTCGACGAGTAGGGCTGCCAGAGTGAAACCCTAATTTTCAGGGTTTGCACCCTATTTAAACACCTTGACCTCCAAAGGGTGGCCTCATTTGTAGCCTCCATCACCTCAAACCCTAGCCACCAAACCCTAATCCACCTTTGAGTGTTCTTGAGCCATTTTTGTATGTTCTTGGTGATTTTGAAGCTTGAGAAGGAAGGAGAAGCTTGAGGATTCAAGAGGAAGCCAATAGATCTGGAAGTTGAGCTACATTCCTGACTCATTTGAGGTATAAAGTTGAAATCTTGGCTTTCTATTGCTTAGATCTTCATTTAGGGTTGTATTTTGTCATTTTCAGGATTTGAGTGTATCATGAGGTTTTGACTTCAGATCTAGACACTCATGAGCTTATCAGGCTTGAATTTTCCAGCTTTATCAAGCATTGGCCCTTCCCCATGCCCTAGATCTCTTATATAGCTTAGTTTTGGTGTTTCTAGCTTCATGACACCATGCATGAACGTAAAGTTAGCAACTTTACATGGTAACTTAGTCCTAGGGGACCAGATCTATGGTTTGGAAGCATTGAACTCAATTGGAAGTGAACGAATGGATTTAGACTAAGAGGGACTCGACGAGTTATTCATCCAAGTCGGCGAGTTAGGTCGTGGTCCCCAAATATTTTCTGTTACTGAGCAAACTCGTTGAGTCTAGGAGATGACTTAGCGAGTTGGCCATGGTTTTGGGTTTCGAATATTGAAGAAGTCGATGACTTCAAGGAGGAACTTAGCGAGTCATGAGTGAAATATCCTGAGTCTATTAAGAGGAGGAACTCGACGAGTTCACGAAAGAACTCGACGAGTTGGATCGAGATTTCCAGGGTTTTATGGATCATGGAACTCGACGAGCTGATGGACAAAACCAGCAAGTTCAGTCAACCACGATGTGACTTTGACCAGGATGTTGACTTTGACTTTGACTTTGACTATTGACTAGAGTTGACCCTTAAAGGGGTTATGAGTATGAAAGGGTAATTAAAGGAGATTTTTATGTTTAAGAGTTTGATAGGAGTTGATCCCAGAGCCGAGGACAGTTCCACTACTACACAACATTTGAGGTGAGTTACCTTCAAGTAGAAGAGGGTCGAAGGCACCAATGCCAACCCACTAGTAAGAGTTATGGTAGAGATGATTTTCTCTGTGATAATTATCTGGTATGTCACTATTTGTTATGCTTTGAGTGCCAATATGCTATGATATTAGGTGATAGTGGTAGTAAGGGTAGGATAGGCCCCAGTACCGACGAAAGGACCGAAGGGGTATGCCAGTACACTGATAAGCTAGGCAGTATATGAGTTATGTGTACATGGGCTAGGATGTTATATGGTAGAAGTAGCAAGTGAAATAGTCCCCGATACCCGTCGAAAGGACCGAAGGGGTAGGCGCCCTGATATGCTAGGCGAGGTACCATTTGAAAGGACCGAAGTGGTAGGCCAGCACCCGGGTATGCTAGGAAAGTTGTCGGTTGAAAGAGACCGAAGGAGTAGGCCAGCACCCTGATATATTAGCCAGTTACCGGTTAAAAGAGACCAAAGGGGTAGTCTAGTACCCATATATGTTAGACAGTATGTTTATTGTATGGTATGTGGTATGACGGGGAACTCACTAAGCTTTGTGCTTACAGATTTCATTTTTTGTTTCAGGTCCTTCTTCTTCGAATGGAAAGGAGCCGGAACAATAGTAACTCATCGCACACATGATTTTCTGCACATGAGATTCTTGGGATTTGTACTCTGACATTATTCTCCTATGATATGTTTTTGAGATGGTTGACTTATGGTTTTCATGATATGAGATAACATTGATGGAATTTTCAGTAATTTGTTTTATGAATCTTTAATTTAAAAATAAAATTGTTGGTCTTGAAATTTGGGATGTTACAAGTTAGTATCAGAGCCTTGGTTTGAGGGATTTAGACACACCTTCGGGGGTATCCACCCTATTTAAACCCCGTTATGCGCCCCAAGTTAGCCTCCTTCACCCTCAGAGCATCATATACCGAACCCTAACCCACTCCTTGTGATTTGAAGTGCTTTTGTGCTTGTTCCTGGAAGATTGAAGAAGAGAAGGAAGGAAAGACCAAAAGAGAAGGTGAAAAGCAAGGATCTAGGACCTAATCCAGAGTTCATTGAGGTACAATTTGGATCTATTCTGTTTCGATGCTCAAATCCCCATCAGAACACCATTAAAGCTATATTTGAACCATTTCCATGCTTGATAGTAGTATAGGGATCATAATGGGTTGAATAGCCACTTGATCTGGCTATGTTCGAGTTCCAGGAGCCTAGTTCTAATACCTTTATGGGGCCATATTGCATGAAGGCCCTAGATCTGCCCCTTTTAGTGTGTTTTGATCCTTAAAATCCCCATTGATGATTATATACACATAAAGTTGGAAACTTTACGTGTTAATCAAGCCCTAGGATCCCAGATCTATAAATGGAATGCACTGGATTCAAGCAGAATCGAGTGTAGAGAGATTGCATGTATGCAAATAGGCGAGTTGTTCTTCGGACTCGGCGAGTCAAGTCGCGAGTCCCCGATTTTCCCCCTTTCGATTATGAGGATAGAGCAGTGAGCCATAGGTGGACTTAGTGAGTCGGAAGCCAGACTCAGCAATGGAGGGACTCGGCGAGTCAATGCCCTGACTCGGAGGGTCACAGTCTAGAGTGTTCATCGGATGAAGATCAACTCGGCGAGCTGTTTATACAACTTGACGAGTCGGATGAAGGACAGTTGAGTATCAGTTAGGAAGAGAACTCGTCGAGTCAGTTCCTAACTCGATGAGCATAGTCGGGAGTATGAACAATCGACTGGATATGGACTCGACGAGTTGGAAAGCCAACTCGGCGAGCCGGGTCAACTGGAAGTTGACTTTGACTATGACTTGACTATGGTTTGGAATCGGTCAGGGGTAAAATAATCATTTTACCCTGGGAATAGTATCAATGTCTGATTAAGTGTTTTATGGAAATATAGTCGGAGGATCACCGGAGCAAAAGTCAGACATTTGCGGATTAGTTTTTCAGCAGCCAGCCTTTCGAGGTGAGTTACCTTCCAGTAGGGGTGCGTCTAAGGCCGCAATGCCGGCCCACCAAGTAGGAGTATTTTAGAAGATGATTGTCTTTGTGATAATTATCTTGGTATGGAAACGTGTTTGGTTATGAGATACATCTGTATGATATGTTACGTGTATGATAGGGATAGTTTTCACCTGACAAAATTGTCCTTAGGACCAAAGGGTAGGTCAGTACTCGGATATGCCTGATCGTATGCTTATACCTTGTTGTTGGATGCTAGTAGTAGGGGGTGGAATAGACCCCAATTACCGGTTGAAAGATACCGATGATGATTACCGGTTGAAAGATACCGATGATGATTACCGGTTGAAAGATACCGATGGTATTGTATGGTATGTGGTATGATGGGGGAACTCACTAAGCTTTGTGCTTACGGTTTCATTTTTTGGTTTCAGGTGCCTCTTCGTCTAAGGGGAAGGAGTCGGCGGCATAGCATGGCGTCACACACACATCTGATTTTCCGCACGAAGTTTTCTGGGAGTGTACTCTGATATGATATTTGTTTATGACGTGGGTTTCGAACACGATGCATTTTTTATGAAATGACGTGTTCGCACAATATTTTCTAATGAATGCTTTTATGAGATAAATAATTAAAATGAAATTTTTGGGCTTGAATTTTGGGATGTTACAAGTTGGTATCAGAGCCTTGGTTTGAGGGATTCAGACACACCTTCAGGGGTTTCTGGACTCAACCCGAGGGACTAAAAGATTTTTACAAGGAAAATGGTTTTCTAAAATCTAAAATGGGAAGTTTAAGAAAGACGAAGTGTGTGATGCGTGCGACCGGCCGGGCTCAAGTAAGTTTTCTTCAAGATACCCATACTTGTTATGTTATGTTGTATGGTTTTTATTCAGAAAACTGCATGCTAGAATACGACTAAGGATCTAGGAGGATGCCCTGTGTGCCTGATATATGATTTTGAGAATTACATGCTAGTTAGGGCTAAGGATCTAGGAAGGATGCCTTATATGCCTGTTGTATGAGCTGTATGCTAGGCTGTTTAGTCAGCTGTAGGATGGCCTGTGCAGGTTATGCCTGGTTTGGTTACTCAACGTACGAATGCTGCTTGGTTGTGCTATGGAGGGGTTCTGGCCAACTTCGACTAACTAGTGAACGTATATGTAACCGTATCCTCAAACTAGTTAGGGGGACGCGGTAAGGACTCCTAATGCAACTGATGGCGGGGAGTATGTCGGAGAGTGCCCTAGGGAAACCTAGGATGTGATCAGTTGGAAGAGCATCGGTGAAAAGGGACTTGGTGAAGTCAAGGCAATCCTTGAGGAAAGTACGGATAGATGTGGAAGGTAGTATGGGCCCGTACTACTGAAAGCAGAGGATCTGTACTCGATTCTAGGAGGGCCGAGATAGAACCTAAAAACATGGAGAGTGTGTGAGACCTTTCGGGGGTATATGTGATCCTGAAAATTGTGTTATTATTTTCAAGATGGTGGTCACACGTCATGGAGCAGGGGGATCAGGATCTGGTTCAGGATCGGGTTCGGGAGCGGGAACCGAGCATGTCGATGATGGGTTACATGAGTTCATCACGTCTGAGATTACGAGAGGTATCCTTGAGGCAACCTTGGTTATTTTCGGGTTGATCAAGGAAGGGATTATCGAGCTGATGGAGGATCGCCTCCAGGCATTCAGGAGTGATCTGGCGTCTAGCCAGGTGGGTACACATACACTGTCCTTTAAGGAATTCCGTAGGAGTGGTGCACCGTATTTTCATGGGGTGAAGGACCCTATATCTACTAGGAGATGGATTGCAGACATCGAGTCTGCGTAGCTAACGAGTTTCTGCCCGGAAGGGTCGAAGGCCCTTTTCGCTGCAGGTTGTTTGAGGGATAGATCCAGAGATTGGTGGAAGTTGATTGGCAATACGTTGGGAGCCCTAACCATTAAGGCTATGACATGGTCAGATTTTGTGACCCGATTCAGGGCTGAGTTTGCACCAGCTGTGGAGCTTCAACAGCTAGCCAGAGAGTTCTTGGATATGAGACAGACTACGGAGACTGTGGCGGAGATCACCGCCAAGTTCTGGGAGAGGGCCTTGTTGGTACCCAAGTATGCGGGGGATGAGGATATGAGGAGGACCCGATACCATGACATGCTACAGGATGATATTTGGGAGCATGTTAGTTTCTCTACTTGCCCTACCCTAGATTCCATGATTGCCAGGGCTAAGGAGAGAGAGAGAGAGATTGATTTGGAGCACATACGGAAGAGGAAGGCCGCTGAGGGGCAGGTGATGGGGGCTTCGGGGAAGAAGCCCAAGGGATCCGATGGAAAGCCGAAAGGCCATTCAGGGCGGGACCGCTGTGGGAAATGCGGTCAGGCACATGAGGGAGTTTATCGCACTGGGTCAGGTTCAGGCTGCTATAAGTGCAGCAAGGTTCGGCATTTTGGCAGAGATTGTACTGCCCCTACTTTTGCGATTCAGATATCAGACCTGATTTGCTTCCATTGCAATCAGAGGGGCCATAAAAAGGCCAATTGTCCCAGGTTGACAGCAGCAGCAGCAGCGCCGATAGTGGCGTCAGCGTCAGTGACAACACAGGTTATGGATGGCCGAAAGGTCAAGTCGGAGGCTCCAATGGTTCAGAGCCGAGCATTTCAGCTGACAGCCGAGGAGGCACGCGCTGCACCCGATGTGGTGACGGGTATGATTCTTTCCCTCTGATTTATTTGTATGATGTTATGATATTGATATGTGCTCTGTATGTATGCGTTTAGGATCGTTCCATGTGAACGGTATCCCAGTTCAGGTGTTGTTTGATTCGGGTGCTACCCGATCATTTGTCTCTCTTGCGCTTAGCAAGAAGTGTCCTGAGTCTTCGGGCATGTTGGAATGCCCTCTAGAGGTCGAGATTGCAGACGACCGATCAGTGGAAGCATCGGAGGTCTACCGAGATTGTGTTTTGTGGTTGTTCGAGGAACGTTACCTGGTAGACTTGGTTCCCATACCGTTGCGAGGGAACAAAGTTATTATAGGTATGGATTGGTTGAGCCCCAATGGGACAGTGATAGATTGTGCACATCAGCTGGTGTAGATCAGGACCCAAGTGGGGGAGAGTTGGTAGTTCAGGGCGAGAGGCCACAGCGAGGACTAGCTGTATGCTCAGGAGCGAGAGCTAGGAGCTACCTTCAGCAGGGTCGTGCAGGGTATTTCGCTTATGTTATGGACACCTGGGAGGCGGGTAAGGCGACAGTGGCGATGCACCTGTGGTGCGGGAGTTTATGGATGTATTCCCCGAGGAGTTTCCTGGGATACCTCTGGAGAGGCAGGTGTAGTTTAGGATCGACCTAGTCCCTGGTGCAGCTCCGATAGCCAAGGCATCGTATCGGTTGACTCATCCTGAGATGCAAGAGTTGTCTTGACAGCTGCAGGATCTATTAGACAAGGGATTCATTAGACCGAGCAGTTCACCCTGGGGAGCCCCAATTCTATTGGTGAAGAAGAAGGACGGGTGGCATCGGATGTGTATAGACTATCGGGAGCTGAATAAGGTAATGGTGAAGAACCGTTACCCAATCCCGAGGATCGATGATCTCTTCGACCAGCTTCAGGGAGCATCTTGGTTTTCCAAGATTGATTTGCGATCAGGCTATCATCAGATGAGGGTCAGAGAGGAGGATGTGCAGAAGACTGCTTTTCGGAGACGCTATGTTCATTATGAGTTTGTAGTGATGCCTTTTGGGCTCACTAATGCTCCTGCCGTGTTCATGGATCTCATGAATCGCGTGTGCCGGCCGATGTTGGATCGGTCCGTGATTGTTTTCATTGACGATATCTTGGTTTATTCCAAGACGCGAGAGCAGCATAAGGAGCACTTGCGTGAGGTTTTGAGTACTTTGAGGAGGGAAAGGTTATATGCTATGTTCTCCAAGTGTGAGTTCTGGTTGCATAAGGTGCAGTTTCTGGGGCACCTTGTCAACCAGGATGGGATATCAGTGGATCCAGCCAAGGTAGAGGCCATGATGAGATGGGAGGTCCCGAGGTCTCCATCCGAGATTTGGAGCTTCCTAGGATTGGCAGGCTACTATCGGAGATTCATTCAAGACTTCTCCAACATAGCTGTACCCCTGATCAGGCTGACGAGGAAAGCCATGGTTTTTCGTTGGGGGCCCGAGCAGCAGACTGCATTCGAGACGTTGAGACAGAAATTGTGCGAGGGGCCAATCTTAGCCCTGCCAGAGGGCATGGAGGATTTTGTTGTGTACTGCGATGCGTCCATCTCGGGTTTGGGCGCAGTGTTGATGCAAAGAGGGCACGTTGTTGCTTACGCATCGAGGCAGCTGAAGCCTCACGAGGCGAACTACATGACACATGATTTGGAGCTGGGGGCTGTTGTATTCGCCGTCAAGATTTGGCGTCATTACCTCTATGGGGTTCGTTGTACCATCTACACGGACCACAAGAGCTTGAGGTATCTTATGGACCAGCCGAATCTGAACATGAGTCAGTATCGATGGCTTGACGTGGTAAAGGATTATGATTGTGAGATCCTTTACCATCCAGGGAAAGCCAATGTGGTGGCTAACACGCTTAGCCGCAAGGCAACGCCAATCCGAGATATCTGCCTGAGGATGAAATTGGTGACTCCACTGTTGGAGCGGATTCGGGAGGCCCAACAAGTGGCCATGAAGGAGGAACATTAGAAAAGCGAGCGGATTGTGGGGCAGGTTTCCTCCTTCGACTATGACAGTAGAGGATTGCTAACACTACACCGTAGGGTGTGGGTGCCATATCTCGGGGGTGTGCGCCAGGTTCTAACGGAGGAGGCACACAAATCTCGATTCTCCATTCATCCGGAGGCGAAAAAGGTGTATAGGGATCTTCGTGTAGACTATTGGTGGCCATGCATGAAGCGGGATATAGCTTGGTACGTGGAGCGGTGCTTGACCTACAGGAAGGTCAAAGGCGAGCAACAGAGGCCCCACGACAAGATGCAGCCGTTGGATATCCCGTTTTGGAAATAGGAAGACATCATGATGGATTTCATCATCAAGCTTCCCAGGACCGCACGGGGAGTGGATTCTATATGGGTCATCGGGGATCGGTTGACCAAGAGCGCCCACTTCATACCGATCCAGGAGAGTATCTCGGCCGAGATGTTGGCCGATATCTACATCCGAGAAGTGGGGGCACGACACGAAGTGCCGGTCTCCGTGATTTCAGACATAGATGTACGGTTTACTTCCAGGTTCTGGAAGAAGTTCCATGACGAGCTGGGTACTCGTCTGCGTTTTAGCACTGCTTTTCACCCGCAGACAGATGGTCAGAGTGAGCGGACCATCCATAATATGGAGGATATTTTGCGGGCATGCATGCTAGACTTCAGTCGTAGTTGGGATACCTATATTCCTTTGGCTGAGTTCTCATACAACAACAGCTACCACGCGAGTATTGACCATCCACCTTTTGAGATGTTATACGAGAGAAGGTGCAGGACTCCAATATGTTGGGGTGAGGTTGGCCATAGGATCATCGGGAGCACCAAATTGGTGCTCAAGACAACTGAGAGGATTCAGTAGGTTCGGAGCAGGCTTCAGATTGCTTAGAGTCGGCAGAAGAGTTACGCCGACAAGTGCCAATCAGACCTGGAGTTCCAGGTTGGGGATATGGTTCTCCTGAAGGTGTCGCCATGGAAGAGAGTCATCCAATTCAGGAAACGGGGCAAGTTGGGCCCCAGGTACATTGGACCCTTCAGGGTTTTGGCCCGGGTGGGCAACGTGCCGTATAGGCTGGATCTGCCAGCCGAACTCAGTCAGATACACAAGACTTTCCATGTTACTCAGTTGCGAAAGTGCCTGGTGGACGACTTAGCAATGGTACCCCTGGAGGATATTCAGGTTAATGGCAGCCTGAATTACATTGAGTGACCAGTGGCAATCCTCGACCGAAAGTCGAGGGATTTGAGGAACAAGAGGGTGGAACTTGTGAAGGTGCAATGGCAACACCGGAAGGGTTCGGAGTGGACTTGGGAGCCGGTGAAGGAAATGATGGAGCATTACCCCGAGTTGTTTCAGGATCTAGCAATAGACTTCCAGGACGAAGTCTAAAATAAGCGGGGGAGATTTGTAGCACGTGGTTCCTAGTATGTATGATTTATCTGAGTATTTTACATTTTTAGCCTTGGACTCAGCGAGTCGTAGGCTAGAATCGCCGAGTAGGGACGGGATTTTGAGCACGTTTAAGTTGGCGACTTGGCGAGTCCATACTCTGGACTCGGAGAGTCCACCAGTCTGGAAGAAACCCTAAATTCAAGGGTTTGCACCCTATTTAAACCCCCTTATGCACCCCAAGTTAGACTCCTTCACCCTCAGAGCATCATATACCGGACCCTAACCATCTCCTTGTGATTTGAAGTACTTTTGTGCTTGTTCCTTGAAGATTAAAGAGGAGAAGGAAGGAAAGAACAAAAGAGAAGGTGGAGAGCAAGGTTCTAGGACCTAATCCAGAGTTCATTGAGGTACAATTCGGATCTATTCTATTTCTATGCTCAAATTGATGGGTTATGAGCATTCTAACACTCCTATGGTGTACATGCAACCCTATAAACCTTGGATGTATGTTTTCTCTATTATACATGCAAATAAGAACTTTCCAAGGCTTTAATCCTAACTAACATATTATGAAGCTCTTATACTACAAAGTACTAGTTAGATGACATACCTTTTGATGTAGCTTGATGTCTTTAAGCTTTAAGACATTAGCCCCAATAGTGTGGAAGCCTCAAGTGGAATCACAAATCACCAAAACACATTGGAAGACTTTAGAGAATATGGATACTTGGTTCTCTCTAGTGAAATCGGCTAGCCCTTCATAGTGTACCCACACTAGTGCCCATTTCACAAACCAATGACATCTTTATATAGTATGGAGACTAGGGTTAAACCCATGACCTTTCATTTCATATGATCCATGGGTTAAACACTCCATGGACTATCCATGAAATCTTAGCCCAACCTAAATGAACTTGGGCTATTCCATATATAAGAGTCCATATTTAATTAGTTCATTTTGATCACTTAATTAATTATAAATTAATTCTTGATGAATACTAGTTAAATAATATGATTATATATTAATATATTAGAACTTATAATATATTAATATAAATCATAAATATTCTATTCTCAAAAGACTATCCATATAAATTGTGCCAGTGAAGTGCAACCCAAATGGACCATGCGAGGTCGGGTCAAGTACATACCAAATATAGTTATGGACTTAGACATTAATCCAACAGTCTCCCACTTGGATATGTCTAAAACTATTATTGAGTATGACTTCAAAACCTAACTGGCAATCGTAGCTCTTAAAGCCGCTGTCGAACTCTGACCTTGTAAACGAACTTGTCCATTAGATAAGGGCTCATATATTCCTCCATTCTAGATATCATATGGACTGAGACATGGATTATAATCATTTTCTCTGTCCATTTGTTGTTTCCGATTTCCGATTCATGATGACTGACTGATTAAACAAATCAAATCAGTCCTGGCTTGGCCAAGCACTCACATTTGTCATCATTAAATCATCGAGGGGCCCACATATATCGCTTTTATCCCAAAGGTAAAAGGAATGGATAAACTTCAACTCTTATGGCTTGTTCTACTACTTGTTGAATCATACACAAAGGCACATTTTATAACACCGAGTTACCGAATGCGTTTTCGTGCAATCAATGTACAACCAACTCATAGTAACAACTCATATCTCTAGGTTTGAAGAATATAAGATATTATCATCTCATGATCACTTGTGATAAAATTCATGTAGTGATTCCAATGAGTGCGAGTTGAATCCAATACTTAGAACTTATGAGCACTCATGAGTGTTGTAGCCCTTTCTCCAACATCTTAGACCTCTACAAGCCAACCCATGACAATCTTAATTCATATTTACTTCCAACATATGATCGACTGTGGATGGTTTAAATAACTTAGTCATCTAGAACAGTGACCTAGTTATTATGGAAGTCAAAACATGCAAATTGAAACACAGGAATAAATGAATCAAATATGGTATCAAACCCTATGAATATAAATAAACACTTTTATTTATCACCATACTGATTACTTATTATTCATTGTTTCGGCTTTATCAACTTTATGCTTGAATTAAAAACACTAGTTGTCCCACGCTCCAAGCATGTACACTAGATTTTTCTTAAACAATAGCTCTGTCATACACCAAGTATGCACTCTATGTTTGTCTATGATCCTTACTTTGTGAACTAGATCGATTGAACATAACTCCAATGATTCTCATTTCACAGTCCCAATTCCTTATTGCAAATGCAAGAATTCCAAATTCATGCCATTTACTGAAATCTGTTAGATTCTAAACTTATATGCATTGATCCTCTTGTAATGATTATGCACAAATTCACAAAGACTTGGCAACAATCATTACAGAGTATTCCAAAGGAGATCAACTCGTTGGAAACGTCCTTCTTGCATTAAGTTTCCTAATCATACAGATTGAATACTTTCTAACTTTGAAGCATTTCCAAATTCCATTTTGACTATCACTTCTGAACAAGAGTTGCCCCCTTACAGATTATGTCAATATGGTCCTTCCAGAACTAATGCTATACTTCCAACTGTCCTTGAGCAACCAATCTTTGGTAAGCCTTAGATTATCCTTAACAATTGCTTAATCATTTTAGTCCTATCGAATTCTAGACCTTTTCCCTTCTTAATGCGCCATGCATTTGAAATTTTTTAGAAAGGATGAATATAGCACATGTAATCGATCCTATATCCGAAGCATATGGGACACGATTCATGATGTCTCACATAAAGACTAAACCCTCTTTTGCTACAATATTTCCATTTCTATTTGCCAACTTCTCATAATTCAGATTATGAAAAGGGATGCCATAATCATAATCGAATTTTAGAACGCAAATAATGAACCCATATATAGAATTTCCTTATGTTGATCCATTCCAACATGAAATTCATATATATTCTTGACTAAATACGATTAAGACCTCAATCTAAGCTTTCAGATTTGAGATGAAGTATAATTTCCTTTCCCTTAATTGTAGCAAAACAACTTTTTCAACCCCTGCAACCTCACGAATTGAAACTTTTGTTTTCTATAATTAACATTGCTAACTTGCAATACTTATCATAATTATCATGCTCCCACTACATGATGATTATTAGAATAACACTTATGCTCCCACTAGCTTTAACATGTACCCATAAATCAACTGGACTTCTAGAAATCAATACTTTATTGACTTTCTTACCAAAGTTCAAATTTCTGATACTAGATTGCCTTGATAAGACTTTATCAAAATCATACACCTCTCTTAGATAGCTCACAAGTGTGTCTAAACAATTTCAGGAACTATGAAAAAGGATGCCATAATGATAGTCTCAATTGTTTAGAGTTTTTTCCATTTCTCATAAGTCAGTGTTAGTGTGCCGGTTAACCACGCACGCTCCACTAACGACTTTGAGAACTGCAAATATCACAATTGCTATCTACTTAAAGTCTACTTAGTGAAAGAGTTTCCTTACCATCATTTTCATGAATCGAAGAGAAGCCTTATGCCACTTAGATTTTATGGTGTAAGCGTTCCTATCCATGTGAATTTGTCAAAACCATAACCACATGACTAGGTTAGCGACAAATCCTAACTCATATGGATTGAACTTGTGCAAAGTGTAATTTCATGGATTAGCACCTTATTCACATTTTTCTAAGTAACTAAGATTGGGTATTTATAAAAGGTTTAGTTACTTAGTATTTATCATGAATACTTTTAATGAAGGGATAATTATAGTCCTTGTCCTACCCATTCGGCTAACGACCGTTCACCAGTCAAGGAAGCGGTGGGTGAGAGTGGACACCCATTAAACTGCCATTTTATATGTAGTAACCTTATACCCCCATTATAGACCGACTTCGTGAATGAGGCCTACTAACAGTAAGACTGACTTTACTCTTATACATATATATATATATATATATATATATATATATATATATATATATATATATATATATATATAATTAACTTAGAATATTATAAAGTATAAGGGTTGAATTTTAACTTTTAAAATTCTAAGGGCTAACTTGGAATTAAAGTATTCATAAGAGAAAACTTTTCAAATTCCAAAACTTGAGGGCAAGTTTTGTAACTTTCAAAACTTTTTCTATTCCATAACTTATGTGTTTAAAGTAGTTTTAATTAAAAAACTCTTCAAGTTCCATAACTTGAGGCCAAGTTATGGAAGACTTTAAACTAATAAAAGAATTAACTTTTCTTTATTTTATAACTTATGGAATTAATTAAGGTTACACATTTTATTACTTAATGAAGTGACTCTTGAACTTCTATAACTTGTGGACAAGTTATGGAGTCATAAAACCATTCAATGAGACAAGACTCTTCATATTTGTAACCATTGCCAACTTTTATGAGTTTTAAGAAACTTTAATGTGAATTTTCATGTAACTTGAGGACAAGTTAAACAAACACATTTTAGAATCAATTCTTAGAGTAAAATGGATCAAAGACACATAATCAATCAACCTTTTCTATTAATCTAAGAAACTCATATGAACATGATAATTGGAATCAAACTTTTTCATGTAATTAGCATAACACTTAAACTAATACAAAACATGAATCTATTGACAATTATCTTTGAAATTGGATTAGTATGAACATTACCACATCAAAAATAAGTTTATAAGTACAAAAACAGCTTAGGGTAATGTTCCTAGTCTATTTCTAGCCAAAAAAGTCGAATATATGCTGTCTGGGGCTCCTACTCATCGAGTGCATGAACCTACTCGACGAGTAGGATGATTTTACTCACGGACTCGGCGAGTTCATCAGTGGACTCGGCGAGTCCAGTGCCCAGAATGCCCGAAATTTGACTTTTTCAGCATTTTTCAGCAATTTGCATCAAGTATAATTGAAAAAAACCAGTCTCTGTTATCACTGATGGGTTATGAGCATTCTAACACTCCTATGGTGTACACGCAACCCTATAAACCTTGGATGTATGTTTTCTCTATTATACATGCAAATAAGAGCTTTCCAAGGCTTTAATCCTAACTAGCCTATTATGAAACTCTTATACTACAAAGTACTAGTTAGATGACATACCTTTTGATGTAGCTTGATGTCTTCAAGCTTTAAGAGCTTAGCCCCAATAGTGTGGAAGCCTCAAGTGGAATCACAAATCACCAAAACACGTGGTAAGACTTTAGATAATATGGATACTTGGTTCTCTCTAGTGAAATCGGCTAGCCCTTCATAGTGTACCCACACTAGTGCCCATTTCACCAACCAATGACATCTTTATATAGTATGGAGACTAGGGTTAAACCCATGACCTTTCATTTCATATGATCCATGGGTTAAACACTCCATGGACTATCCATGAAAGCTTAGCCCAACTTAAATGAACTTGGTCCATTCCATAAATATAAGAGTCCATATTTAGTTAGTTCATTTTGATCACTTAATTAATTATAAATTAGTTCTTGATCAATACTAATTAAATAATATGATTATATATTAATATATTAGAACTTATAATATATTAGTATTAATCATAAACATACTATTCTCAAACGACTATCCATATAAATTGTGCCGGTGAAGTGCAACCCAAATGGACCATGCCGGGTCGAGTCAAGTACATACCAAATATAGTTATGGACATAGACATTAATCCAACACAAATCCCCATTAGAACACCATTAAAGCTATCTTTGAACAATTTCCAAGCTTGAAAGTAGTATAGGGATCATAATGGGTTGAATAGCCACTAGATCTGGCTATGTTCGAGTTCCAGGAGCCTAGATCTAATACCTTTATGGGGCCATATTGCATGAAGGCCCTATATCTACTCCTTTTAGTGTGTTTTGAGCCTTAAAATCCCAATTGATGATTATATACACGTAAAGTTGGAAACTTTACATGTTAATCGAGCCCTAGGAACCCAGATCTATGAATGGAATGCACTGGATTCAAGCGGAATCGAGTGTAGAGAGATTGCATGTATGCGACTCGGCGAGTTGTTCTTCGGACTCGGGGAGTCGAGTCGCGAGTCCCCGATTTTTCCCCTTTTGAGTATGAGAGTAGAGCAGTGAGCCATAGGTGGACTCAGTGAGTCGGAAGCCAGACTCAGTAATGGAGGGACTCGGCGAGTTAATGCCCTGACTCGGCGGGTCTAATGCAATCTTCTTGCCTCAAGAACAGACTCGACGGGTTGTTCATACAACTCGGTGAGTCACAGTCTAGAGTGTTCATCGGATGAAGATCAACTCGGCGAGTTGTTTATACAACTCGGCGAGTCAGATGAAGGACCATTGAGTATCAGTTACGAAGAGAACTCGTTAAGTCAGTGCCTAACTCGACGAGTAGAGTCAAGAGTAAGAACAATCGACTGGATATGGACTCGACGAGTTGGAAAGCCAACTCGGCTAGCCGGGTCAACTGGAAGTTTGACTTTGACTCTGACACGTTTGTGGTTTGGAATCGGTCAGGGGTAAAATAGTCATTTTACCCTGGGAATAGCATCAATGTCTGATTAAGTGTTTTATGGAAATCTAGCCGGAGGATCACCAGAGCAGCACTCAGACATTTGCAAATCAGCTTTTCAGCAGCCAGCCTTTCGAGGTGAGTTACCTTCCAGTAGGGTGGGTCTAAGGCCACAATGCCGGCCCACCAAGTAGGAGTATTTTAGAAGATGATTGTCTTTGTGATAATTATCTTGGTATGGATACGTGTTTGGTTATGAGATATATCTGTATGATATGTTACGTGTATGATAGGGATAGTTTTCCGCTAATAGTGGTCCTTAGGACCGAAGGGTAGGTCAGTACTCGGATATGTCTGATATACCTTGTTGTTGTATGCTATTAGTAGGGGGTGGAATAGACCCTGGTTAGCGGTTGAAAGATACCGATGATGATTACCGGTTGTAAGATATCGATGATGATTACCGGTTGAAAGATACCGATGGTATTGTATGGTATGTCGGTATGATGGGGGAACTCACTAAGCTTTGTGCTTATGGTTTCAGGTACCTCTTCGTCTAAGGGGAAGGAGTCGGCGGCGTAGCATGGCATCACACACACATATGATTTTCTGCACGAAGTTTTCTGGGATTGTACTATATATTTGCATATGACGTGGGTTTCGAACATGATACATTGTTTTATGAAATGACGTCTTGGCACAGTATTTTCTAATGAATGCTTTTATGAGATAAATAATTAAAATGAAATTTTTGGGCTTGAATTTTGGGATGTTACATAAATTAGAATTAATCCTCTCTTACCATAATTTATCCTTTCAAGTTGCTTTGGTGAAGGCAACCCAAAAGGACCATGCACCATCGCGTCAAGTGCATACCAATATAGTTATGGACTTAGACACTTATCCAACACTAGGTCGATCCTGGACTCCACCTGTCTATCCATAGGTATCCCAGAAAACTCCTCTGGAAGTACGTCCGGGTACTCTCGTACAACTGGCACATCACTCATGTTCGCCTTACCTTCCTCCCGGGTATCTGTAACGTAGGCGACATACCCTATGCAACCCTTCTCGAGGTAGCTCCTAGCCCTCGCTGCTAAACACAAAGCTGGTCCACGATGCGGCCTCTCGCCCTGAATCACTAGCTCTCCCCCACTTGGGGTCTTGCCACGTATCAACTATTGCGCATAGTCGATCACCGCCCCATTAGGGCTCAACCAGTCCATGCCTATGATAACCTTGTTCACCCTAAAAGGAATGGGAACCAAATCCACAAGATACTGCTCATCGTACAATCTCAAGACACAATCCTTGAAAACCTCTGATGGTCGTACAGATTGGTTGTCAGCAATCTCAACCTCTAAAGGACAATCCAACATACCCAAACACTTAGAAAACCTCTTGCGAAGTGCAAGAGAGACAAATGATCAGGTAGCCCCAGAATCGAATAAAACTTGAACTGGGATACTGTTCACATTGAACGATCCTAAACAAAATACATAAAACATAGAACATAAATAACATAATCGAGTCCCTTTCACTACTACTTCTATATGTACATTCCTCAAGGATTGCCTTGAATTCACCAAGTCCCTTTCACTACTACTGTTCGTTGTACTAATCTCATCCTAGGCTTACCCTAGGGTAACTCTCCGTCCTACTCTCCGCCATCAGCTGCATAAGAAATGCCTGCTATCTTTACCTGACTAGCTTGCGAATACCATTGCATATCACTAAGACAGATAATTCTTTGAATGGGAGGTCCTACCCTACAACGGTAGGAATCAAACAAGACCTGTGAAATAGGGCTAGACCTAACCATCTGAAATTATTTAGTCCTTGCAATATGTAACTTAACGTATTCAATTACTAGTTAGTTAAAGATAACTAGGACTCCTCAAAGCACAAAGCAAGCATCATTTGGGTATTGAGTAACCAAACCAATCATATCCTATTATGGCCATCATATCACTGACTAGTCAGTTCTAGCATGTAATTCAATAAGCACATATACCAGGCACATAAGGCATCTTCCTAGATTATTAGCCCTAATCTAGCATACAGTTCTCATACACATACAACAGGCATATTGTAACATCCCAAAATTCAAGCCCAAAAATTTCATTTTAATTATTTATCTCATAAAAGCATTCATTAGAAAATACTATGCCAACATGTCATTTCATAAAACAATGTATCATGTTCGAAACCCACGTCATAAACAAATATCATATCCAAGTACAATCCCAGAAAACTTTGTGCGGAAAATCATATGTGTGTGTGATGCCATGCAACGCCGCCGGTTCCTTCCCCTTAGATGAAGAGGTACCTGCAACCAAAAATTGAAACCGTAAGCACAAAGCTTAGTGAGTGCCCCCATCATACCACATACCATACAATACCATCAGTATCTTTCAACCGGTAATCATCATCGGTATCTTACAACCGATAATCATCATCCGTATCTTTCAACCGGTAACTATGGTCTATTCCACCCCCTACTACTAGCATAAAACAGCAAGGTATAAGCATACAATCAGGCATATCCGAGTACTGACCTACCCTTAGGTCCTAAGGACCACTGTCAGGGGAAAACTATCCCTATCATACACGTAACATACATACAGATAAATCTCATAAGCAAACACATATCCATACCAAGATAATTATCACAAAGACAATCATCTTCTAAAATACTCCTACTTGGTGGGCCAGCATTGTGGCCTTAGACCCACCCTACTGGAAGGTAACTCACCTCGAAAGGCTGGCTGCTGAAAAGCTGATTTGCAAATGTCTGACTGCTGCTCTGGTGATCCTCCGGCTAGATTTCCATAAAACACTTAATCAGACATTGATGCTATTCCCAGGGTAAAATGACTATTTTACCCCTGACCGATTCCAAACCACAAACGAGTCAGAGTCAAAGTCAACTTCCAGTTGACCCGGCTAGCCGAGTTGGCTTTCCAACTCGTCGAGTCCATATCCAGTCGATTGTTCTTACTCTTGACTCTACTCGTCGAGTTAGGCACTGACTTGACGAGTTCTCTTCGTAACTGATACTCAATGGTCCTTCATCTGACTCGCCGAGTTGTATAAACAACTCGCCGAGTTGATCTTCATCCGATGAACACTCTAGACTGTGACTCACCGAGTTGTATGAACAACCCGTCGAGTTTGTTCTTGAGGCAAGAAGATTGCCTTGGACCCGCCGAGTCAGGGCATTAACTCGCCGAGTCCCTCCATTACTGAGTCTGGCTTCCGACTCACTGAGTCCACCTATGGCTCACTGCTCTACTCTCATACTCGAAAGGGGAAAAATCGGGGACTCGCGACTCGACTCCCCGAGTCCGAAGAACAACTCGTCGAGTCGCATACATGCAATCTCTCTACACTCGATTCCGCTTGAATCCAGTGCATTCCATTCATAAATCTGGGTTCCTAGGGCTCGATTAACTTGTAAAGTTTCCAACTTTACGTGTATATAATCATCAATGGGGATTTTGAGGCTCAAAACACACTAAAAGGAGTGGATCTAGGGCCTTCATGCAATATGGTGAAAAGGCCTTTAGATCAATCAATTTATCAAACAATAATAGTAATTGAGAATAAAAGGAATTCGCGAAGAAAAGCTTTCACTAAGAAAGATAACCTCACAAAGAGATTATCGTGTGCACAAAGCAACGATTAGGGTTTGTGAAAGATGAATATTTCACAAACCTATACAAAAGATTATATACTGCAATTCTAGACAATCCCTACAAATCAGGGATATGCCAGCTAACTAATTAGGCTAATTGTGGAAACAAGATAAATACAAGATCTGTTACAATGCACTGACTAAACAATTACAAACTGAGCTGCTGAAACGCTGATGCTGATACTGAGATATGCGCTGATGCTGAGGTCTGTTTTAAACATTATCATATTTCAAGGTTTGACCTTACAATCTCGCCCAATATGATGATGTTCAAAACAAACTAAATTAAAACACCTCTGGACAGGAACTCTTCATACTCAGCTTCAGCTTCTATTTTTACTGGCTAGTAAGGACTATCCAGCAACTCCTGTCTTCTATTCAGCAGCTCCATGGCAATAAGGATGTGAAACTCTCCGGAGAGATCTTGATGACTCATGCACATTTGCCTTAAGCCAACAAGATGAGTGGTTGGAGCCTTTGGGATCTCAGCAGTTTGCTAAAAACACATCTTTCTATTTTTATCAAGATAGAACATCCCGTGTTCAGGAGCTGAGATAAACTTATGCTGAACCGGGTCAACACTGATAGTAAGAGAATTGTTTATTCCACCGGCACCAAAGTCCAGAACCAATACATCTTCACCATCAACTTGAAACTTGGTTCTTCGAGTTCTAGGAACAGATGACTTTTGGCCTTGATGCTGAGGTCGTTCTTTAGGAACAAGATCCAAACGCTGAACTTTCTTGATCAACAAATGAAGAGCACAAGTCAGTTCCTAAGAGTGAGCTGAGGTTTGCTTGGATGCTAGTTCGAGTAGTTCCATCCATTCAGAATATCCATACTTGATCAGCTCATCCCTCTTGACAACTTTAGTGTATGAATGCTGAGGACCTTGACGAGTGATCAGCAACGTAAGAATTTTCTCATTTCGTGGTTTGGAAGCTTTAGCTTTGATGATCTTATCACCACACACTCGTCGTTTAAGAACGTCTTCAAACCTTTTTCGATCAATCCTGTCAAGAACACTGTCAATCTTAGGCTTACTACTGCTAGGAGAAGGCTGAGAAGATTGAGATTTGTACTGAAATTCTAGGAATTTCTGCATCTGAGCTTCAAAAGATCCTTTGGCCTGAAGTTTGTGCTGAATAAGAGTTTCATCAGCTTGAGCAATATTCTTTAGAAACTGAGCTTGATTAGCTTCATCAAGAATTTGTTTAACTTGATCAGAAGACATGTTCCATTCAGCCGCCAAGTTTGATATACTGACTATGGACTTGGGTTTCTTGGCAGGCAAAGAAATATTAGTTTGAGAATGAGCCAAGTCAGTATCTACTACCTTACGCTTTCGAGATAGCGGATGAGAATCTTCACTGGCAACGTCTGAATCTTCTCCTTGGACCGGAATAATGGGATCAGCAATAGGATCGACTAATTTCATATCTGGCCTTTGAGATTCATTATCAAGATCATCTGAATCTTCTTCTTGAACTGGAATAAGGGGATTAATGAAGTTCATATCCAGTATTTGACATTCATCATCTGATTCATCATCATGCTCACTATCTTCAACTAGCTTTTCAGTGGCTGCTGGACTATTAGGCCCCGCAGAGTCAGACTTATGCATCGGCTTTGGTGATTCAGGCTGAACAATGGTGTTGTCAACAAGTTCGGTGCCTCTCTCATTCTGTTCTTCATCAGCATTATCATCAGCATCAGCATCATCATCAGTATCTCCCCCTTTTTGAGCATCATCAGATTCGGGACTGGAGGGAGGAGTATGCAGGAGAACTTTCTTTAGCTGATGAACATCAGCCTCAATGCGTAGAAGACGATGACTCATGTCCCGAGTCAGTGTCAGAAGTTCAGTAAATGCTGAGGTCGGAATTTGAATTAATGAATTAGCTGGAGCTGCTGGTGAGCTAGGTGGCATCCGGGGAGAATAGTGGTTCCCCTGAGGTGGATTCTCCCCCTGCGAGGGATGCTCCCCCTGAAATTGTTGCTCCCCCTGACTTAGTGAATCCTTTAGAGCCGAGGGAACTTTCTCAGTTCTAGAGACGATATGATGAGAAAGTTGAGGAGAGAATTGACCACCATCATGTGGTTCATCTTCTTGATTGGCATGATCTTCATGGATACCATCAGTGCCTCCTTCATCAGTATCAGCAGTGAGAGAGGGAACAGTGTATGGATTTGCCATCCATTCTCTCATTCTATCAGAGATTCCAATGTCAGTATCCAAGGGATCATCTTGATACATTCGAATAGACATGCGAGGGCATGGGATTGGATTTCCAGAATGTGAGAAGTAGTCTACAGCGAAAAATTTATCGAGCACAAGAGCAATCCAGCGTGGGAAAGGAACGTGATCAGCGCGTACATTTGCATGAAGAAGCTGAACAAGTTGATCAAAGAATAGGGCCCCATAATCAAGTCTTTTGTTGAGAAGAAGTGAGCAGACGACTTGTTGCTCATAATTACTCAATTGATCACCACTTCGAGACTTGTGACCCACACACTTGCACAGAGCACTGGTGAAGAATTTCCATCCTGGGGTCATACATTGGCGCAAAATAAGAGCCGATCGAGCACCAACCTTTGAGTGATCATATCCCAGTTGATCAAACAGACGTCTACACCATTCAATAGAAGGAAGTTCAGAGAAAGGTTCAAAGATTGGTTACCTAAGTGCAGCACTGAGAAGTTCTGCGGTGATAAAGACATAGTGTATTCCACAGCCAATGGTCCCGGTAATGGCATTGTTGTCGTCATTGACAGTTGCAGTGTAGTAGAACTCACAGACTTGTTCAGGGAAGAACTCTGATGGAATGTCACTGATTGCGTATCGTAGGCGGCAGGAGGCTAAGAAATTAACAAAATCATCGAGTCCAAGACCTCGATGAACCTCGGGGATATCAGGGTTGAAAACAACGTTTGTGGCTTTGATGTATATTGGAAGAGGAGGAGAGTTTGGGGCGGGAACTACCCTTCGTGAAGTGGAGGAGTAAGTGAACAGAGATGCCGCCATTAGAGAGTTTTTAGGGTGCTAGGGTTTTGAATCTAAGTGAAGGAAGTTTAAAATTGTGGAAGGAAATTTTAAAACAAGGGTGAAAGAGGTTTAAATATGGAATGAGACGGGCCTTTAAAAAGGTAATGATTATCTTCATTAAAAATAACGGCGTATCGTAACAACCTGTCAGATCAAAATATAGCCGTTGGGTAAAAGAGCCATTGACTGAAGATGAAATGTCAATCAGTGTTCGCGGAAGCGCTGAGATCAGAGTCACAAAAGTTACATGTTGAACATATTTCACCGTCAATTCAATGTACAACTTGCTTAATTGTGGCTAGCAAGGAGATTGGTGCGTGTGATAGATACTAGTTATATTATCTAGCCATCGGCACAGAGTGTTGTGTCTTTATCAGTGAGTGGTTTATCTTACTGAATCATTAGACACTGAATGAGAAGAAGGTAAAGAAAGGATTGTTGCGTGTGATAAACCTTGGTGTTTTGGTCTAACCATCGGCAAAGATTTTTAGATTCTCATCAGTGTGTGTTTTGTCACACTGAATCATGGAATCAGTGTAAGATTGGTAAGAAGAGATAGTTGCGTGTGATAGATCTTGGTGTTTTGATCTAACCATCGGCAAAGATTTTTAGATTCACATCAGTGTGTGTTTTGTCACACTGAATCATGGAATCAGTGTAAGATTGGTAAGAAGAGATAGGTGCGTGTGATAGATCTTGGTGTTTTGATCTAACCATCGGAAAAGAGATTCAAGTTGTTATCAGTGTATGGTTTAATACAATGAATCATTCAACTTTAGTTGAGAAGAGTTGAAGAAGAGAAAGATAGAAGATCAAACCGAGTAGTTAGTATGCAAATATCACTAGCATGTCATCATCAGCACAATGTACATCAACTTATAAGACAATACCAAACATTAGCAAAATTAATCAGCAAAATTAATTACAAGATAATCATTCCAAGTTCTCCAATAATGTAAGCAGTTGTTTGAGAATCCAGTGCCTTAGTGAAGATATCAGCAAGTTGCTCTGAAGTCTTGACATGTTTAAGAACAACCTTTCCCTTTTCAACATTATCTCTGATGAAATGATGTCTGCTTTCGATAAGCTTCGTATTTGAGTGCTGAACAGGGTTTTGTGTGATTTGAATGGCACTGGTGTTGTCACAATATATGGGACTCTTTGAGAAATTGATCCCATAGTCGAGAAGCTGATTTTGAATCCATAAGAGCTGAGCACAACATCTCCCAGCTGCAACATACTCAGCTTCAGCAGTCGATTTGGCTACTGATGTTTGCTTCTTGCTAGACCAGCTGATGAGACGATTTTCAAGGAAGTGACATCCACCAGACGTACTCTTTTTGTCTAAATTGCATCCTGCATAGTCTGAATCAGTGTATCCAAAAAGTTCAAATGTTGAGTCGCGAGGATACCACAGTGCTAGGTTTTGAGTCCCTTTCAAGTATCGAAAGATACGTTTGACAGCCATGAGATGAGATTCCTTTGGATTAGCTTGGAATCAAGCATAGAGAATGGTTCCAAACATGATATCAGGACGACTTGCCGTGAGATATAAAAGAGATCCAATCATTCCTCGATACAGAGAGTGATTTACATCAGTTCCAGTTGGATCAGCGTGTATCTTATCAGTCTTGGACACTGTTGTAGAGGCTGCTTTGCAGTCACTGAGAGAATACTTAACAAGCAAGTCAGAAATATATTTACTTTGGCAAATAGAAATACCTGACTTTTGTTGCTGAACTTCAAGACCTAAGAAAAAGGTCATCTTCCCCATCATGCTCATTTCGAACCTTTGAGACATGATCTCTGCAAATTCCTTGCTCAGTTTCTCATTTGGAGAGCCAAAAATGATGTCATCGACATAAATTTGAACAAGAACCATATCTGAGCCTTTGTTTTTGATGAAAAGAGTATTGTCGATTGCTCCTCGTCTGTATCCATTTTCAAGAAGATACGATGTCAGCGTCTCATACCAAGCCCTGGGTGCTTGCTTCAGTCCATAAACAGCTTTGTCTAATCGGTACACATGATCAGGGTGATCTTTGTCAACAAAGCCTGGGGGCTGATTGAGGAAAACTTCTTCTTCTAACACACCATGAAGAAAGGCTGTTTTCACATCCATCTGATAGACAATGAAATTCATGTAGGATGCGCATGCGAGAAATAGTCTGATTGCTTAAATTCGAGCAACTGGAGCAAAGGTTTCCATGTAGTCGATGGATTCAATTTGAGTAAACCCTTGAGCGACAAGCCTTGCCTTGTTGCGAGTAATGATTCGATCTTTATCAACCTTGTTGCGATGGACCCAGCGAGTTCGGGTGATGGTCTTTCCTGATGGTCTTGGGACAAGAGTCCAAACTTTGTGCCTTTCAAACTCATTCAATTCTTCTTGCATGGCTTTAATCCAATTAGCATCTTGAAGAGCTGTGTGAATCTTGTCAGGTAAGATCGTTGAAACAAAATTAACATACATGCAAAAGTTGTTAGATACACGAGATCTGGTTCGGACACCATCATGAATATTTCCAATAATTTGATCAACAGGATGATATCGATGTTTAGAGACTGATGCTGATTCCGAAGAATTTGACACTCACAAGTTATCATTTGCAGGAGAATCTTCAGCTTCAAGGATTTCATCAGCACCTGATGAATTATTTGACGATCTGGCTGCAGAATCTTGATTCAAGGAACATGGACCTGGGACAATAGAATCAGAAATATCCGCTTCATCTCCAGCAAGAGGAACTTTGTCAAATGGGCAAGAGCGAAGCTCTTGAAAAATAGAGGAAGAGTGAATGACTTTTTCATCAGTGTATAATTCCTCATCAAACTTCACATGAATGGATTCTTCAATGCATTGCCTGTTCACATGAAAGACACGAAAAGCCTTTGAAATAGATGAATATCCAACAAAAATACCTTTATCAGCCTTAGGTTCAAATTTAGATCGTGGGTCACGCTGATTTAAAATATAGCAAACACATCCGAAGACGTGAAAGAAGGATACGTCTAGCTTTCGACTTTTCAGCATCTCATATGGTGTCTTCTTATGAGTCCTGTGAATTAAGGATCGATTCTGAGTAAAGCACGCTATATTGACAGCTTCAGCCCAAAACGACATAGGAAGACCAGCATGAATCATTAAGGTCCTTCCAGCCTCAATCAGTGTTCTATTTCTTCGTTCAGCGACTCCATTTTGTTGAGGAGTACGAGAAGCTGAGAAGTTTTGCCCAATGCCTTTATGATCACAAAATTCTTCAAGAGTTGAATTTCGGAACTCAGTACCATGATCACTTCTTAGCTGCTTAACTTTGAGACCTCTCAGTGTCTCATTTTTACGAATCAGTGAAATAATTTCCTGTGCAGCATGACTTTTCTTCTTCAGGAAATCCACCCATGTAAATCGAGTGAACTCATCCACAACCACTAGAGTATACTTATTTCCACCTAGAGAACGGACAGGAATAGGTCCAAACAAGTCCATGTGGAGTAAATGAAGAGGGACTGATATACTGGAGCATGACTTGGGTTTGAAAGAGGACTTGGTTTGTTTTCCTTGTTCACAAGCTGAGCACATCTTGTCTTTCACAATGCTGAATTTTGGGAGCCCTCTAACTAGATCTTGATTGGATATTTTGGATATATTCTTGAAGTTCAGATGAGATAACCTTTTGTGCCAAATCCAGCTAAGATTCATCTGAGACTTTGTAAAGAAGCATTGCATCAGCGCCTTGTCACTCGAGAACATGTCAAGAACATATATATCATCTTTTCTACTTGCCGAAAGTACGATGTTCTTGTTAGTGTTGACAACTCTACCTTCCTTCTTTGTAAAGTGAACTTCATAGTCAGCATCACACAATTGACTGATGGACATAAGGTTGTGTTTGAGACCCTTTACATATGAAACATTTTGAAAAGACACGTTATTGCATTTGATATTTCCATATCCTTTAGTGAACCCCTTTCCATTGTCTCCATAAGTTACTGCAGGACCAGTTTTCTTGACATAATCTTCCAGGAGAGACTTTGATCCTGTCATATGCCTTGAGCAACCACTATCTAAGTACCAAAGATGCTCCTGACCCTGCAGTGCTGAGAAACTAGTTAGAACACACTGACCCATTCGAGGATGGGTCATTCACAAAGTTATTTGATAATAGATTATAATACTCCTTAGGAAGACAGTTTAAAGAATTTGACTTAAGAGTCCATTTTTCATTTCTATCTTTAATATTATCAGCTCTTAAAGATGATTTATCAAATAAACATTCACTAATCTTATGAGAGGTATCACCACATCTGTAACAAACTCTAGTACCAAAGTTCCTCTTGGTGAGCAATTTTTTTGAATTAACACATTTTGACTTGTAAGATTCACCAAGAGAGCTTTATGTCCTTTTGTTCATTATTGAATCACAACTGAATTCAGTGTCAGACAGATTATGATCAGTGATAGACGATGAGCTATCATCAGTGTCTGATTTGGACTTGTTCACAATTGCATTGCAGTTAGGAAAGTGCTTAAGTTGTTCATGAACAGCATGAAACACTCCATTTAAGATAGGAAAGGCAATAATATTCTCAGTGAGAGGAGTTGGTCTTACAAGATGTGCATGGTAAGAGGTTGGATCAATTCCGGTAATTTCAACATTACACTCAGTAATACCATCAGAGTTAGTAACACAATATTCATCAATTAAACTTTGATTAATAAAAGAGTTACTGACAAACTTATTTTTGAAATTGTTTTTCATCTCATTCATGGAATAAAACTCAGATTCCTTTTCTTGTGATTTAAAAACTTTTTTAGCTTCTTCAAAATTACCCCCAAGAATTTTCTCACATGAATGTGGAATTTGAGCAGGAATAATATAATTGACATTCGTATGAGATTTTGCCCAAGTACGAAGCACAGTTTGTTCTTTAATCAAAAGATTTTTAACATTGTCAATTTCAGCAGACAAAGATGAATTTGACAAACTAGTGATTCTAAGGTTTTCTTGAGTGGATTCAATAAGGTTATTTTTCATGGATATTTCAGTTTTAATAAGACCAAGTTGATTTTGTAAATCCCTTATTGTTTGATTCTTTTTAGAATTAATGACACCCAAATACTCAAACATTCTGACTTTTTCATTCATTGAATAAGAAACAAAGTTTTTAACCTGATACATTGAAGAAGAGTCAGTGTTGTGCTTCTTGGATTTTTCAACTGCATCAGACATATCAACATCAAATGTACTTGTGCCTTTTTCAGGAAAATCCATGTCTTCTATCTTTGCCATTAGACACTTGACTTCATCATCTGATGACTCCTCATCAGTCTTCCAATTTTCTTCTTCAGCAACAAGAACTTTATGTTCCAAGTTTTCTGCTTTCAGTTTCTCAATCAGCTTGTTGTACTTCTGCTTCCAGTATTCATCCGAAATTTGTTTTTTTGTTTACATTCCTTTGCAAAATGATCAGTGCTCCCACAGTTAAAACACTGAGCCCTCCTTTACTTATCAGCGCCATGCTTTTTGTTAGCATCTGATCCTTTTGAAAACTTTCCTCCCATCTTTTTCTGAAACTTTGAGAAGTTTCGACCTGATTTCTCAAAAGTCTTTACAATCAAAGCTGCACTAGCCACAACTTTTTCAAGATCATCAGTGTCAGTTTTAGAGGAATCAGTATCTGAATTGCTTTCAGTGTCTGAATCTGACACTAGCTTTTTGTTTGAGAACAAAGCTACAGATGATTCACGCTGAGAATCTTTCATCAGTTCCTTTCTTTGAAGCTTGGATTCTTCTTAGTATCGAAGATTTCCATAGAGACTTTGTAAGTCCATAGTGTTGATCTTCTCACTTTTTTTCAGCACATCAACATGGTTCTCCCAACCTGCACCCAGAGAATCTAAAAACTTCTGCACTAGAACAGTTCTATGCTTCAACTGATCTAATCTCCGTAAATCATTAACAAGAGTATTGAATCTGTTAAAGGTTTGAGTCAAGGTTTCACCTTTCTTTGCAAGAAAATGTTCATAACTTCTGTTAAGATCATTTATTTGAGTGGCTTTGACTTCTTCAGTGCCTTCAAACGATACAGTCAAAGTATCCATCATCTCTTTCGTTGAGACACAGTTCTGAACCAACCCAAAGATATTATATGGAAGAGCGTAGTTGATTGCAGCACAAGCACGAACATGTAGACCATGTTTTCTTTTGTCATCTGCCGTCCAGTTTTCTTTAGGTGTTTTCTTCATAGCACCATCAGGAACGTTATTTTTCAGAGGCTGATACATCGGGACATATGGATCATTTTCAACGATGTCCAACATATCTTCATTTACTGACTCTAAAGCATATAGAGCCTTTATTTTCCACATGGCAAAATTTGTTTCATCAAACGGAGGAATTTTAGCGGAAGGATGATTTGATGAGTTCGACGAAGAGGAAGATGAAGCCATTTGTTTGATAAAAGAAACCTGCTCTGATACCAATTGAAAAGGCCTTTAGATCAATCAATTTATCAAACAATAACAGTAATTGAGAATAAGAGGAATTCACGAAGAAAAGCTTTCAGTAAGAAAGATAATCTCACAAAGAGATTATCGTGTGCACAAAGCAACGATTAGGGTTTGTGAAAGATGGATCTTTCACAAACCTATACAAAAGATTATATACTGCAATTCTAGACAATCCCTACAAATCAGGGATATGCCAGCTAACTAATTAGGCTAACTGTGGAAACAAGACAAATACAAGATCTGTTACAATGCACTAACTAAACAATTACAAACTGAGCTGCTGAAACGCTGATGCTGATACTGAGATATGCGTTGATGCTGAGGTCTGTTTTAAACATTATCATATTTCAAGGTTTGACCTTACATATGGCCCCATAAAGGTATTAGTTCTAGGCTCCTAGAACTCGAACATAGCCAGATCTAGTGGCTATTCAACCCATTATGATCCTTATACTACTATCAAGCTTGGAAATTGTTCAAAGATAGCTTTAAAGGTGTTCAAATGGGAATTTGGGCATAGAAACATAATAGATCCGAATTTTACCTCAATGAACTCTGGATTAGGTCCTAGATCCTTGCTCTTCACCTTCTCTTTTGGTCTTTCCTTCCTTCTCTTTTTCAATCTTCAAGGAACAAGTAGAAAAGCACTTCAAATCACAAGGAGAGGGTTAGGGTTCGGTATATGAGGGTGAAGAAGGCTAACTTGGGTTGCATAAGGGGGTTTAAATAGGGTGCAAACCCCTGAAATTAGGGTTTCTTCCAGACTGGTGGACTCGCCGAGTCCAGAGTATGGACTCGCCGAGTCGCCAACTTAAACGTGCTCAAAATCCCATCCCTACTCGGCGATTCTAGCCTACGACTCGCCGAGTCCAAGGCTAAAAATGTAAAATACTCTGATAAATCATATATACCTGGAATCAGGTGCTACAAATCTCCCCTGCTTATTTTAGACTTCGTCCTCGAAGTCTGTTGCTAGATCCTAAAACAACTCGGGGTAATGCTGCCATTGCACCTTCACAAAGTTCCACCCTCTTGTTCCTCAATCCCTCGACTTCCGGTCGAGGATTGCCACTGGTCACTTAATGTAATTCAGGCTGCCATCGACCTGAATAAACACCAGGGGTACCACTGCTGAGTCGTCCCCCAGGCACTTTTGCAACTGAGAAACATGGAAAGTGCTGTGTATCTAACTGAGTTCGGCTGGCAGATCCAGCCTTTACGCTACCTTGCCCACCCGGGCAGAACCCTGAAGGGTCCAATGTACCTGGGGACCAACTTGCCCCATTTCCTGAATCGGATGACTCCCTTCTATGGCGACAACTTCAGGAGAACCATATCCCCGACCTGGATCTCCAAGTCTGATCGACGCTTGTCGGCGTAACTCTTCTGCCGACTCTGAGCAGTCTGAAGCCTGCTCCGAACATGTTGAATCCTCTCGGTCGTCTTGAGCACCACTTCGGTGCTCCCCATGACCCTTTGTCCAACCTCACCCCAACATATTGGAGTCCTGCACCTTCTCTCGTATAACATCTCAAAAGGAGGATGGTCAATACTCGCGTGGTAGCTGTTGTTGTATAAGAACTCAGCTAAAGGAAAATAGGTATCCCAACTACCACCGAAGTCTAGCAAGCATGCCCGCAACATATCCTACAGAGTCTGGATGGTCCGTTCACTCTGACCATCTGTCTGCGGGTGAAAAGCAGTGCTAAAACGCAGACGAGTACCTAGCTCGTCATGGAACTTCTTCTAGAACCTGGAAGTAAATTGTACATCTGTGTCTGAAATCACAGAAACCGGCACTCCGTGCCGCGCCCCCACCTCTCGGATGTAGATATCGGCCAACATCTCAGCCAAGATACTCTCCTGGATCGGTATGAAGTGGGCGCTCTTGGTCAACCGATCCCTGATGACCCATATAGAATCCACTCCTTGTGCGGTCCTGGGAAGCTTGGTGACGAAATCCATCGTGATGTCTTTCCATTTCCACAATGGGATCTCTAACGGATGCATCTTTCCGTGGGGCCTCTGGTGCTCGGCCTTGACCTTCCTGCTGGTCAAGCACGGCTCCACGTGCCAATCTATATCTTGCTTCATGCAAGGCCACCAATAGTCAAGATGAAGATCCCTGTACATCATCGTCGCCCCTGGATGAATGGAGAATCGAGATTTGTGCGCCTCCTCCATCAGAACCTGAGGCACACCCCCGAGATATGGCACCCACACCCTACGGTGTAGTGTTAGCAATCCTCTGTTGTCATAGTCGAAGGAGGAAACCTGCTCCACAATCCGCTCGATTTTCCGATGTTCCTCCTTCATTGCTTCTTGCTGGGCCTCCCGAATCCGCTCTAACAGCGGAGTCACCACTGTCATCCTCAGGTAGATATCTCGGATCGGCGCTGCCTTGCGGCTAAGCGCGTCAGCCACCACATTGGCTTTCCCTGGATGGTACAGGATCTCACAATCATAATCCTTTACCGTGTCAAGCCATCGACGCTGCCTCATATTCAGATTCGGCTGGTCCATAAGATACCTCAGGCTCTTGTGATCCTTGTAGATGGTACAACGAACCCCATAAAGGTAATGACGCCAAATCTTGAGGGCGAACACAACAACCCCTAACTCCAAATCACGTGTGGGGTAGTTCGCCTCGTGAGGCTTCAGCTGCCTCAAAGCGTAAGCAATAACGTGCCCTCTCTGCATCAACACTGTGCCCAAAACCGAGATGGACGCATCACAGTACACAACAAAATCCTCCATGCCCTCTGGCAGTGCTAAGATTGGCGCCTCGCACAATTTCTGTCTCAACGTCTGGAATGCAGCCTGCTGCTCGGGCCCCCAACGAAAAACCACGGCTTTCCTCATCAGCCTGGTCAGGGGTACGGCTATCTTGGAGAAGTCCTGAATGATTCTCCGATAGTAGCCTGCCAATCCTAGGAAGCTCCAAATCTCGGATGGGGACCTCGGGACCTCCCATCTCATCACGGTCTCTACCTTGGCCGGATGCACAGATATCCCGTCCTGGTTGACAAGATGTCCCAGAAACTGCACCTTGTGCAACCAGAACTCACACTTGGAGAACATAGCGTATAAGCTCTCCCTCCTCAAAGTACTCAAAACCTCACACAAGTGCTCCTCATGCTGCTCACGCATCTTGGAATAAACCAAGATATCGTCAATGAAAACAATCACGGATCGATCCAACATCGGCCGACACACACGATTCATGAGATCCATGAACACGACAGGAGCATTGGTGAGCCGAAAAGGCATCACCACAAACTCGTAATGACCATAGCATGTCCGAAAAGCAGTCTTCTGCACATCCTCCTCTCTGACCCTCATCTGATGATACCCTGATCGCAAATCAATCTTGGAGAACCAAGATGCTCCCTGAAGCTTGTCGAAGAGATCATCGATCCTCGAGAGTGGGTAACGGTTCTTCAACGTTACCTTATTCAGCTCCCGATAGTCTATACACATCCGATGCGACCCGTCCTTCTTCTTCACAAAAAGAATTGGGGCTCCGCAGGGTGAACTGCTCGGTCTAATGAATCCCTTGTCTAACAGCTCCTGCAGTTGTGTAGACTACTCCTGCATCTCAGGAGGAGCGAACCGATACGACGCCTTGGCTATCGGAGCTGCACCAGGGACTAGGTTGATCCTAAACTTCACCTGGCTCGGGGAATACATCCATAAACTCCCGCACAACGGGTACATCGCCCACTGTCGCCTTACCCGCCTCCCGGGTGTCCATAACATAGGCGATATACCCTGCGCAACCCTGCTGAAGGTAGATCCTAGCTCTCGTTGCTGAGCATACAGGTGGTCCTCGCTGTGGCCTCTCGCCTGAACTACCAACTCTCCCCCACTTGGGGTCTTGATCCGCACCAGCTGATGTGCACAATGTATCATTGCCCCATTGGGGCTCAACCAATCCATACTTATAATAACTTGGTTCCCTCGCAACAGCCTCAAAACAAAATCTCGATAGACCTCCGATGCTTGCACTGATCGGTCGTCTGTAATCTTGACCTCTAGAGGACAGTCCAACATGCCCGAAGACTCAGGAAACTTCTTGTTAAGCGCAAGAGAGACAAATGATTGGGTAGCACCCGAATCAAACAACACCTGAACTAGGATACCGTTCACATGGAACGATCCTAAACGCATACACACATAGCAGATATCAATATCATAACATCATACAAATAAATCAGAGGGAAAGAATCATACCTGTCACCACATCGGGTGCAACGCATGCCTCCTCGGCTGTCAGCTGAAATGCTCGGCTCTGAACCATTGGAGCCTCTGACTTGACCTTGCGGCCATCCATAACCCGTGTTGTCGCTGACGCTGACTCCACTGCCGACGCTGCTACTGTCAACCTGGGACAATTGGCCTTTTTATGGCCCCTCTGATTGCAATGGAAGCAAATCAGGTCTGATATCTGAATCGCAGAAGCAGGGGCAGTACAATCTCTACCAAAATGCCCAACCTTGCCGCACTTATAGCAGCCTGAACACGGCCCAGTGCGACACACTTCCTCATGTGCCCGACCGCATTTCCCACAGCGGTCCCGCCCTGACTGGCCTTTCGGCCTTCCATCGGATCCCTTGGGCTTCTTCCCTGAATCCCCCATCGCCTGCCCCTCAACAGCCTTCCTCTTCCGTATGTGCTCCAAATCAATCTCTCTCTCTCTCTCTCTCTCTCTCTCTCTCTCTCCCTAGCCCTGGTAATCATGGAATCTAGGGTATGGCAAGCAGAGAAACTAACATGCTCCCGAATATCAGCCCGTAGCATGTCATGGTATCGGGTCCTCCTCATATCCTCATCCCCCGCATACTAGGGTACCAACAAGGCCCTCTCCAGGAACTTAACGGTGATCTCCACCACAGTCTCCGTAGTCTGTCTCATACCCAAGAACTCTCTGGCCAACTGCCGAAGCTCCACAGCTAGTGCAACCTCATCCCTGAATTGGGTCATGAAATTTGACCATGTCATAGCCTCAATGATTGGGGCTCCCAACGTATCGCCAATTAACTCCCACCAAAATCTGGCTCTATCCCTCAAACAACCTACAGCGAAATGGACCTTTGACCCTTCCGGGCAGAAGCTCGTCAGCTGCGCAGACTCGATGTCTGCGATCCATCTCCTAGTAGCAATGGGGTCCTTCATCGCATGAGAATCTGGTGCACCACTCCCACGGAAGTCCTTAAAGGATAGTGTACGTGTACCCACTTGGATAGATGACATATCACTCCTGAATGCACGGAGGCGATCCTCCATCAGCTCGATAATCCCTTCCTTGATCGACCTGAAAATAACCAGGGTCGCCTCAAGGATACCTCTCGTAATCTCAGACGCGATGAACTCGTGTAACCCATCATCGAATGCTCAGATCCCTCTCCCGAACCCGATCCTAAACCAGATCCTGATCCCCCTGCTGCATGATGTGTGCCCACCATCTTGCAAATAATAACACAATTTTCAGGATCACATATACCCCCGAAAGGTCTCACATACTCTCCACATTTCCAGGTTCCATCTCGGCCCTCCTTGAATCGAGTACGGATCCTTTGTTGTCAATAGTACGGGCCCATACTACCATCCGCATCTATCTGTACTTTCCTCAAGGATTGCCTTGACTTCACCAAGTCCCTTTTCACTGATGCTCTTCCCACTGATCACATCCTAGGTTTCCCTAGGGCACTCTCCGACATACTCCTCGCCATCAGCTGCATTAGGAGTCCTTACCGCATCCCCATAACTAGTTTGCGGATACTGTTACATATCCGTTCACTAGTTAGTTGAAGTTGGCCAGAAGCCCCCCATAGCACAAGCAAGCATCATTCGTGCGTTGAGTAACCAAACCAGGCATAACCTACATTGCCAGAGTAGTGGCTATTCAAACATAGCAAGAGTATGGACTCGCCGAGTCGCCAACTTAAACATGCTCAAAATCCCGTCCCTACTCGGTGAGTCTAGCCTACGACTCGCCGAGTCCAAGGCTAAAAATGTAAAATACTCAGATAAATCATACATACCAGGAACCATGTGCTACAATTTATTAATATATTATGAGAATAATATATTAAAGGAGAAATCATATAGTTTAATTAATGTTAGTCAAGAATTAATGAGAATTAATTTTGTGGCTAAAAAGATATTAATTAAATAAAGGGGATTCGAACTGTCAATTGTGTGATTGTTGAATATTGGGCTAATGGAGTCCATAGAGGATGGAGTGGATGAATTCAATGGGGAAACCCATTAGTAATTATCCAAGGCCTCTAAGGAGGGAGTGCATGGGCTGCTTAGGGCCTAAGAAGTCATATTAGGGTGCCTTGTTAGATAACCCTATAGCCTCACTATTTAAGGACCCCTAGGGCACCAATTATGTAGCTAAGAGTTCCTTAGGGTTTCTTGGACGTTTTTAGTCCCTCCTTCTCTTATCCTAAGTCATTCTCTTGCTCTTGGTGTTTGTGAGCCATTAGAGGTGTGACATTTGTGACACTAAGCTTTCAGAAGCTATTTGCAAGGAGGATTTGAGATTGTTATTGCTACATAACAATCAAGGTAAGATCTAAACCCTTTTCTTATGTTAATATCAATTATCACATGCTAGATCTAGGGTTAAAAGTCTTGGATGAATGCATGTACAATAGAGAAACCTAGATCCAAGCATTAGGGTTTGTATGAGCACATAGGATGTTATTACGGCCAAAACCGATCACCTGGTCCCTGGTGCGGCTCCGATAACCAAGGCACCATATCGGTTGACTCATCCCGAGATGCAGGAGTTGTTTACACAACTGCAAGAGCAGTTAGACAAGGGATTCATTAGGCCAGGTAGTTCGCTTTGGGAAGCCCCGATCTTGATTGTAAAAAAGAAGAACGGATTGCATTGGATGTATATAGATTACCGGGAGCTAAACAGGGTAACGGTGAAGAACCATTACCCAATCCTGAGGATTGATGATCTCTTTTACTAGCTAGATAGGGCATCTTGGTTTTCCAAGATAGATTTGCGTTCTGGCTACCAACTGATGCGATTCAAGGATGACGATGTACTAAAGACTACTTTCTGGACTCGCTATGGCCACTACGAGTTTGTGGTGATGCCCTTTGGGCTCAACAATGCCCCTGCTGCGTTCATGGACATCATGAACCACATATGCAGATCGATGCTGGATCAGTCTATGATAGTCTTTATTGATGACATCTTGGTTTACTCCAAGACGTAGGAGCAGCACGGGGAGCACTTACGGGAGGTGTTATATACCCTGAGGAGGGAGAGCTTGTACGGCAAGTTCTTTAAGTGTGAATTCTAGTTGTGCGAGGTGCAGTTTCTAGGGCACCTTGTCAACTAGAACGATATTTTGGTTGACCCGACCAAAGTGGAGGCCATGATGAGATAGGAGGTTCCGAAGTCTCCATCTGAGATTTGGAGTTTCCTCGGGTTAGCAGGCTATTACCAGGGATTCATATAGGACATCTCCAATATAGCAGTACCCTTGAACCGGCTGGCAAAGAAGGCCGTTATATTTCACTGGAGGCCTGAGCAGAAGGCAACTTTTGAGACGTAGATGCAGGGCTTGTGCGAGGCACCGATTTTAGCCCTGCCAGAGGCCATTGAGGATTTTGTAGTGTATTGTGATGCGTCCATTTTGGGTTTGGGCACAGTTTTGATGAAGAGAGGGCACACCATCGCTTATGCCTCGAGGCACCTAAATCCTCATGAGGCGAAATACCCAACGCATGATATGGAGTTGGGGGCGGTTGTTTTTAACCTCAAGATTTGACGACACTACCACTATGGGTTCTGTTGTACCATTTACACAGAACTCAAGAGGTTGAGGTTCCTCATGGATCAACCGAATCTTAACATGAGGCAGCGCCGGTGGTTAGATGTGATGAAGGATTACAACTATGAGATTCTTTACCACTTGGGGAAGGCCAGTGTTGTGGCCAATACCCTTAGCCGCAAGGCATTCGTGGCCCCGATCAGAGACATCTTCCTGAGGATGACAGTAGTGACTCCGCTTCTGGAGAAGATCCGGGAGGCCAAGCAGGAGGCTATGAAGGAGGAACACCGGCCGAGTGAGCGTATATTGGGCCAAATTTCCTGCTTCGACTATGATAGTTACGGGTTGTTGACACTTCACTGCAGAGTGTGGGTTTCGTACGTAGGCAGTATGCGCCAGATCCTAAGGGAGGAGGCGCACATGTCCAGAATTTCCATCCATCCCGGGGCTACAAAAATGTACAGAGATCTTCATCTTGATTATTGGTGGCCCTGCTTGAAGCACGATGTAGCCTGGTACATTAAGAGATGCTTGACCTGCAGAAAGGTCAAGGCAGAGCACTAGAGGACTCATGGAAAGACACAACGATTGGATATCCCTGTGTGGAAGTGGGAGGATATTACTATGGATTTCATCACAAAGCTTCCCAGGACCGAACAGGGATTGGATTCGATTTCGGTAATCATGGATCGGTTGACCAAGAGTGCCCATTTCATTCTGTTCCAGGAGAGCATTTCGGCATGGATGCTGGCCGAAATCTACATTTGAGAAGTAGTAGCTCGACACTGAGTACCAGTTTCTGTGATTTCTGATCGAGATGTACGCTTCACTTCTAGATTTTGGAAGAAATTTCATGACGAGTTGGGTAATTGTCTGCATTTTAGTACGACTATTCACACCCAGATGGATGGTCAGAGTGAGAGGACCATCTATACCTTGGAGGACATGCTACAAGTGTAGCACCTGGTTCTTGGTATGTAATTTATTTAAGTATTTTGCATTTTTGGCCTTGGACTCGGCGAGTTGAAGGACCAACTCGCCGAGTAGAAGCGGAATGGGACGCGAGATTGAAGTGATGGACTCGTCGAGTCGGGTCCCGGACTCGACGAGTATGCTCTGACTGGACAAAACCCTAATCTGATGGTTTGCACCCTATTTAATCATCTCTTTCAGCGACCACTCATCCCTATTGCTCCCAGAAACCCTCCATAGCAAACCCTAAGTGTTTTGGTGCAAGATCTAAGGCTTTTGTGGTGATTTTGGTAGTTTTGTTCACAAAGAAGAACGAAGAGCATACAAGGATCAAGAGGAGACTGAAGGATTCGAGTTTGGTGCATCATTTTTAGTCTTTGAAAGGTATAAAGTCTATACCTTTCTTGTTCATTTGTTAGATCCATTTTTGGGGAAGATTTAGAGCTTTTTAGGCCATATGAGGTGGCCAACCATGATTGAAAACATGGTTGGGGGTCAAGACTTCAGATCTAAGTCTTGGGAGGAGTCACAAGGCAGATTTGGGTTGTTTTTGCACCCAAGCAAGGTCCCATGCAACATAAGAGCCATTTTAGATCCTTTTAGGCTCAAAAGTCCCATGCATGCACGTAAATTTCGTAACTTTACATGCAAGATCGAGCTTAGGGGCTTGGATCAATCATTTGGTCAAAGGTTGTACATAAGAAATCGAGGAAATAGGGCATGGACGTTATCGAATTGGCGAGTTCGTTCTTGGGACTCGAAGAGTCCATGGCATAAAGTCCCATATCTATTGAAGGTCAAAAGAATTCAGTTGGGTGTTAGAAGGGTTGTAGAAGGTCCGAAGGAGTGACCCAACATATTGGACTTAGCCTTAGACCTGGAGTTCATGGGACTCGAAGACTGCTAGAACAGACTCGGCGAGTCCAAGGAAATCTCCTTATGGTTGAAGATGAACTTGACGAGTTGTTAATACAACTTGGCGAGTCAAGGACAGAACTTGTTCATCAGATGAAGGTGAACTCGACGAGTTGTTCATACAACTCGGCGAGTCGGATGAAGGTTCATTCGATGTTCATATAGAGGAGGAACTCGTCGAGTCGTTGCTAAACTCGACGAGTCGAGTCGTGGACAAGGAAGGATAAAGGGTTAGGGACTTGACGAGTTGACGGCCCAACTCGGCGAGTCGGATCAAATCGAAGTTGACTTTGACTTGGACTTGGTTGGGGGTAAAATAGTCATTTTACCCTAAGAGTAGATATCAGATTATGACTGAGTGTTTTGTGGGAATTATAGCCGGAAGAGTTCCGGAGCAGTAACAGACAGAGTTTCCCTGCTCAGATCATCAGCAGCTACTCGTACGAGGTGAGTTACCTGCCAGTAGCGGTGGGTCTACGGCCACAATGTCGGCCCACCAGTAGGAGCTGTATGTTAGATGATTGTCTTTGTGATATTCATCTAGGTTTGCTACTACCTTATATGTTATAAGCTAGTATGATATGATATTAGATGCTAGTAGCAGTAGGGGAGATAGTCCCCAAGGTTACTGGTTGATAAGGCCAAACGGGTGGTTATACCTAGTCATACTAGATAGAATATGGTTATGTGTTTCATGCTATGTAGTAGTAGTAGTGGGGTGAAATATGTGACAACCCGAAAAACTTCTCGCATGCACTCTTCAATTCTTTCCAATATTAGACTTATTTTACTATATAGTAGTACCCTTTAGAGTGTAATGAAGCATTCTAAATGCGATATAATCAAGGTAGGAGTGTTAAAAATGGTTAACTCGAAGTGTAGGAATCAAAACCGGGCCAAACACTCCAACACATGGAGTGTGCGGCCACACACTTGAGTGTGCGGCCACACACTCTCGTTTGTGGCCTGACACCTTCCCAACCGCACACTCCACCTATATATGCCACACTTAGATCATTCTTGAACCGTTCCTTAATTTCTTCAAGCATAGAAACACGAAAATCCTCTCAAGTATCATCCATTCTCCTTGAAGATCTTCATAAAAGGTACCAAGAACACCAAGATCATCATTTGGCCGCACACATGGCAGCACACACCACCTGGCAGCACACATGGCCGCACACCTGTGTTGGCAGCACACTAGGCCACACACCCGGCCGCACACACACACATATAGTGTGTATTTTGGCCATACACCCTCTTGTATAGCCTTATAAACCCTCATACAATCATATATGATTATAACACTTCATTATAAGTGTTTACTAGTCCCTAAGGCGGTCCCAAAATCATCAATTAGTTGTTCATAACACTAATTAAATCCATATATGTGCCAATATATGCTAAATAGGATTCGCGCGTGTACTCAAGTCACCACTTGGCACCTAGCGTCTAATCCAACATTTGTCATCAGAACCACTCACTACAGGTGAGTTTATACCCCTTTAATTAACCTTTGAAATAATTTTAAACGTTTTAAATACTTTTATGGGGGGGGGATACAGTTGAATACTTATAGTTATTACATGAATCACATGTGATTAATAACTACCAAACCAATGATTTCATCACTGTTTCAAAATGTTTATCAAACTGTTTTACTTCAAAATGTTTTACAAACTCTTTTACTTATCAAATACTTATATTTAAACTTTATTATACTTCTTATAAATTGCATGTCCATATATGCATAGATATATAAGAAATGTTGAAAAGGCTTAGGAAGGCCATTCGCCCTATTTCCTTTTCCTCGATTTGGATGTGGTCTGGTGGGATGTCGGGTAGCCGTCCGAGGGTCGTTTTAATATTAATTATATTTCATATGTGCATATATAGACATAAAAGTACTTCCATATTCATGCGTATCAGTTACATCATTTGTAAGTTACCATCGGGGTAACACAAGATTTCACTTATACTATTGCTAGATCAATGAGTCAGTTCATTCATGAGTCAATACTTATTACTATGAGAACATATACATTACATTACTATGAGTACCTATACAACTATACTAGAAAGAGAATGTATACAAATATACTAGAAAGGAAACATATACGACTATACTAGAAACAGAACACATACAACTATACTAAGAAGAGAACATATACAACGATACTAGAACATGAACAATACATTACATATACATACATACACTTACATAAATGTGATCCACTGTATCGGAGCATGCCTTAAATGTCATGTCCCGAGTTGTAACTAGAGTCTCTTGGAGGGAGAGCGTGAGTTTGTGTATAGATCTATACTGGATTGACTATCCTACACCTTGCTGCTAGCTATAGCCGGACCTGCAGGTCTGCGGGTGCCAAACGTCATACCTTTTTACGACCTACATTTGTCGTTGTTACTCAGTCGATAGTATGGTACAATTTATCACATAATACCTTAATATAAATCCAGTTTATGGTAGATAGTACAATAGTAGTTATTATAGTACAATACTACAAGTACTACAGTAATTTATCCTTTATATACATTTAGTGACTATTTCACTTAAATAATAATGTATAAACTATATTTTTGATAATGATAGTTACATTTGGAAAATTACCCACTTTTACGATAAACAAACATACAAAAAAGTTACGCCTTGGGAGAAGGCTACTTTTGATAGAAAATATAGGTTTTTCTGAGAGATTCAAACTTTTTCAAACACTTATAAATATTTACTTACATTTTACAAACTTACACTTGAGACATATTCAAACGTTTTGATAACAAACACCGACACTAAAATACTTATGAACTCACCAGCTTAATGCTGATAAACTCTTTCAAAATAACTTATATTCTCAGGTCATCAGTAGACAGGTATCGAGACCAGCTTTTGAGAAGATGGAGCGCATTCAGGAGTCATCTCTTTATTTTGACTTACATTATTTTTGGCGTCTATAACTGTACAGAACACATTTGTATTAAAATTATATATTTAATGCAATGGATGATGTTGTTGCTTGTTTACTTTTACTGTGTTGTGATACTTTACATGACGTCCTCCGCCCCAGAACGTTTCCGCCGTTCTTGGTTTTGGGGTGTGACAGATTGGTATCAGAGCACTGTTTATGGTGAATTAAGTATATCAACCCATAAAAGATATACTAAACTATAAACCCATTAGGGATTAAAGCACTCTGACCAAGAGTCTATACATTGAATACTAAAATATTTAATTAAGTATACTAGGCTGCATTCATACTAAAATCAATGTCACAACGACAAGAACAAAAGTATTACGATTGTTAAATATCACATGTGAGCTCGGGGATGTATGGTCAGTCTTGGGAATGGCATAACCTAATCAACTATGCTGGTCCGAGGAGTGATTAGCATATGCCCTAGAATGGTTGTGATATGTTAAAAAGTCTAAAAACTTACCAACAATACCACAAGAAGATCAGTAGAACCTAAACTTAAAATACTATAGGTGTATTTTGTACTACTAGCTACACATATACGATATTCTTATACCACTCTTCTCGCATAGATTTAAATGGCTGGATTCCATCACGGCGACCCGTACTTTCCAGATGAAGGCAATGCAGGGTGGATCGAAGAAGAAGAGCCCGAAGATGAGCATCCAATCCCTTTGGATGATCACCTCGCAGAAGGCTTTTCTGATGGATCCGACTCCGAGCCGGAAGTCAACAATCTACCTCCCATAGGTCAAGCCCCAAACAACGATCCTTGACCAGCATTTCCAGGTCCCACTCCCTTGTGGGTGAACAACTTGAATCGCTGGAGCGACGAGCAGGGTCAACCTTTACCTTTCTTTGGGGACCGAAGCTTTTACAACGTTAGTGAAGGTGGTTCTGCGGATAGAGCTCTGCCTGTCATGGTCCGTAGAATTGCTCGAAACGTCGAACAAGGTCGAGCAGCCATCAACCGAGTCATGGAAATTGATGCCAACTCAGGCATTAATACCGTCCGTATTCGCCATCTAGAAGAAGCGCTCGAAGGGACGAGGAGAACCAATGACGCACTGCGACAACAATTAACCACCGAAGTCGTAGAACTTCGAGTTCGCCAAAGAGCTCACGAACGACACCTCCGAGAAGTGGTTCGCCAACTGGCTGATATGAGGATTCGCCCTAGGAATTCCTGTCGCCGTTAGAAGATGTCGAGTACATCTCTGTCTTTTGGATAAGGAATAGCACTTGTCTGTAAATATTCCTAACTCTCAGTACGCTAACTAGGAATCTTGTAACTGTCAAACTTTTCCGTATGGTATGATGTAAGACCTACTGTTAGGTCGATTTTTCCCTTGAACCCATTACATCAATAATACCAGTAATATTGACAGCTAGTTAATCTGTGAGAAAATCTTAATACATGCATTTTCCTAATATTCTTTTCTATTGTAAATTCAATTCGTACACTCATTCAACTGTTGGACTATGGCTATTTAGACCATGAGTCACTCTCAACTTGCTTACAATTGATTCTTACCATTGTATCTGTCTTTATAAACTTATAGCTGAAAGATGCCTCCTCGCAAATCTCCCCGGAATAACCCTGCACCTCCACCACCTCCTCCTCCGGTCATCGATACCGCGACTATAAATGCTGCAGTAGCTGCGGCAGTGGCAACTGCCATGGCTCAATATCACTCAACTAACAACAGCCAAGGTATTACCGCTGTTGAATCTACTCATGCTGAGATCCGTGTGCGCACTAGAGAATGCTCCTATAAGGATTTCACCAACTGTAAGCCGAAGTCCTTTTATGGAACCGGCGGAGTCATTGCCCTCTCGCAATGGTTCGAGAAGACTGAATCGGTCTTCGAAATCTATTCATGCCCTGCTGCGAGCAAAGTCAAATATGCCGCATGCACCTTTGAAGGAAAAGCCCTAACGTGGTGGAACGACCACGTTAAAGCTCTAACTCTTGTCGGAGCCAACGACATGGGCTGGAAAACAATGAAAGACCTGATGCTAGAGGAGTATTGCCCGAGGGGAGAAATCCAAAAATTGGAACAGGAACTTTGGGGCCTAACCATGAAGGGCTCCAACATAGTCGCATATACCGCCAGATTTAGCGAACTGGTGGCTATCTGCCCCAATATGGTTCCCACTGAAGGGAAGAAGATCGAGAGGTACATCTGGGGGCTGGTGCCTCCGTACCAAGGAAATGTTCTATCATCAAACCCCACTACTTTCAACAGTGCCAAGCGACTGGCACAGTGTAACGCTTGTGTTTTCGGGCATGCCACTTTTAGCAATGTAATGGTCTAGGCTAACCTTTGTAACCTGTTTTGAAATAATAAAATTGTATTATTTGAGTATTATGTGTTTTGTGCTTAATTGCTTAATTATGTGGTTTGATTAATTAAGAATAAAAATAAGCGTCAAAATTTAAGTGTAAAATAAACTTAATATCTTTGATCTATGTTGTAGTAGTTGAAACGAGGTTTCCGAATATATATAGAACGCCCAAATCTGACTTCGTATGAGGAAGTTATGATTTATCGAAGTTTTGGCTTAGCGGTATGCAGCCTGTTTTACTTGATTTGAGATCGAGCGGTTTTTAGCTGAAGCAATCTAAATGAGAATCGAAGATCTCATTGTTGGTGTCGAAGCGATAAAAAGTTAGGCGAGAACAGACGTCAAACGAAGAAGTTATGAACTTATAATGAAGTTTGTCTGTCGCGGCCTATTAAAAATAAATAATAAAAATAAAGTCAAAATTAGCCGACGGAATCTAAATGAAAGTCATTGAGCGTAGTCTCACCTTTCCGTGGATATAAAGAACGTCGAAAACGGAGTTCGTATGAAGAAGTTATGAATTTCCGAAGTTTATGAATCATTTTGTAATTAAATTTAAATCAAAAATCAGAAGCATTATCCGAAGCGAGTCATTGATCTGATCCGAGGTACGCGCCGCGTACTCGAGTACACCCCGCGTACTTTGAACGCTGTCGACATTTCGGATGACGCATGCAGTGAAGATTCGGAGCCCTGTACGCCCCGCGTACAGGCGTACGCCCCGCGTTCGTGCGAGGGTCCAGCACTATAAAAGGGGATCCGAAGGTAGCCAAAATTTTTGTTCATTTCTTCTCTTCTCTCTATTCCTCTGCCTCGTTTTGCGTGCCGATTCCATCCCGAAGCCCCGGTATTATTCCCGAGCCCCGAGGCAAGTCCTGAGATCCCGAAGATCCCGAGAAGTGCGGTTCCCGAGCCGAAGCTCTGCCCGCGAAAAGTTCGATTTTTGTGAAGATCTTCCAGATCTGCGGAGGATTACTACTTCTATAAGCCGTAGTGCTGTCGGATCATCTTCTGATCAAGTGAGTGTGTAGTTATTTTCTTCTAATACAATAATACGAAGTATTTTATATAAAATACGTGCTATGTGTATATATTTGGTTGTGTTATGTGTGAATGTGTATTCACTCTCTTCTATCTTATAGATCTGATTATTTCTCTATGAGATATGTGTTATGTGTGTTGATTAAAGCATGCTATACAGGTTTTTAAACTATGTATACAAATGTATATTTTTATCTACTAATATGTTGGGTAGAACATGGGTAGATAGTTGGTGTGTAATAAACAGATGAGAGGTCTCGTTGTTGTTTGATTTAGTCATCTAGCGGAGTTTAGATGATGACCACATACTTTTCTAGATAGTCTTGTGGAAAGATTAGCAGGTTCGCCACCTGTAGGTGTTAATGAACTTGGGTGTTCATTCGCTGTACTCCATCCCCCTCATGGTTGCCTTATTTGACTTATATTGCTGAGGTACCCCCGAAGCATGTGTTGTCGCCCCGATGAAATATTCTTAGACTAGGTCCCTTATGTTAGTTGCTTTAGGGACATTAAAGTGAGAATAACGGGAATGGGTAATTGGGTTATTGTTGGTTGGTGAAAATTAAATATGATATTTATTGTGGGTTGAAAACCCTATATGCTCACCAGGCTCCCAAGCCTGACCCACTCAGTTTTAAATTGTATTACAGGAAGTGGCGGAAGGGCATGAGATGGATGAACTATCAAGTTGTTTTGTTTGCAAGTCTGCATATGTTTATATTTGTTATATGACTTGTAATAATGTATTCGTTTATGCTTATTGGTCTGTATCGGAACATGACACCCCGAGTTTTGATTATAATGAAAATACATTTCTTTTATGAAATGCTTTGGTAAACATTGTTTTATCATGCTTTGTTTTTGGGAACAAATTCCGCAACTCTTTCAAATCAAAAGGATTTACTCTGAAATATTTAAAAGCATAAATGAAAATCGGTCTTTTCTGGCCGAGATTTTGGGGATGTCACACACAGCGACTCATTGACCATGGAATTCAATCCCCAACAGCGACAACAACCCTAGCCATCCCGGAACCCTCCAAACCACCTGACACTAAGCGGAAGCTCTGGGACGAAAAGAAGAAGAAACAATGAGCTGCCAAAAAGCAGCAAATTATGGCAGTGCATGCCGTGATAACCCCTGTTGCTGCTACTGCTCCAGTGAAGCAGTATGCTGGAAGTTTGCCTAAGTGCAACAAATGCAACTTCCACCACAATGACCCCTGCCGTGAAATGCAGTGTTCTAACTGCGACAAGAAAGGAGACACTGTCCATTTCTGTAGGTCTCCAGCAAGACCGATCACTCAAGTCCCTGGCTTAGGCGCGAGCCCAACCTGCTATGGATGTGGTGAAGCAGGCCACTACAAGAGGGACTGCCCTAAAGCAAAGAATGCAGGTGGATCGGGGAGAGTACTTGCAATAAGCCATGGGGAAGTAGTTGCTGACCCGATGGTGGTGACTGGTACATTCCTTCTCGATAGCTCATATGCATGCATTCTGTTCGATAGTGGAGAGGAGCGAAGCTTCGTGAACCATAAATTTGCTCACATACTTAAACATCAACCACACGCACTTAAAGAACAATTCACGATAGAAATGGCTAATGGGAAAATTGAAAGCACCAAGAGCATATACTTAGGTTGTACCTTAACTCTAGATAACCATTCATTTCCAATCGACCTCATGTCGGTTTCCATTAAAAGTTTCGACGTTATCATCGGCATGGATTGGTTGAGTCTTCATCGCGCTGACATCATGTGCTTTGAGAAAGCAATCCGTCTAAACCTCCTGTCTAATGAAACTCTCATAGTCTACGGTGACAAACCCAGTACAAGTCTTCGTATTATCTCCAGTATCCAAGCACATAAATACCTACGTAAGGAATATCGCGCATTCCTTGCTCATGTTGTCGATACAAGCCTAGAAACGAAAGAACTAAAGAACATTCCAGTAGTGAGCGACATCCCCGACATTTTCCCAGAAGCGCTACCAGGGTTACCTCCGCAACGACAGGTCGAGTTCAGAATCGACTTAATTCCAGGAGCTACCCCAGTAGCCTAGTCGCCCTACCGATTAGCACCAGCAGAGATGCAGGAATTATCTGGTCAGCTTAACGAACTACTCAGGAAGGGCTTCATAAGACCAAGCTTCTCACCGTGGGAGCACCAGTCTTGTTTGTTAAGAAGAAAGACAGATCATTCCGTATGTGTATCGACTACAGGGAACTCAACAAACTGACGGTCAAAAACCGTTACCCTCTGCCTCACATAGACGATCTATTTGACCAACTGCAATGGGCGAACTACTTTTCCAAAATTGATCTGAGATCCGGATATCACCAGTTACGAGTGCTAGAGGAGGATGTGCCGAAGACAGCCTTTCGAACTCGTTACGGACACTACGAGTTCGTGGTGATGCCATTCGGATTGACCAATGCGCCCGCAGTCTTCATGGATTTGATGAATAGAGTATGCCGACCTTACTTGGATCAGTTCGTTATTGTCTTTATTGACGACATTCTGATCTACTCCCGGAGTAAGGAAGAGCATTGCAACCACCTACGACAAGTTTTAAGAACTTTACGAACGGAGAAGCTCTATGCGAAGTTCTCGAAATGTGAATTTTGGATTCGAAGAATTGAATTCTTAGGACATGTGGTAAGCGAAGAGGGAATCCACGTGGATCCATCCAAAATTAAGGCTATTGAGATCTGGTCAGCACCAAAGACGCCTACAGAAATTCGTCAATTTCTAGGCCTTGCTGGCAACTACCACAGATTCATACAAAATTTCTCCAGTATTGCAAAACCTCTTACAACACTGACCCAGAAGGGCGTGGCCTTTGACTGGGAAGAGAAACAAGAGAGAGCATTTCAAACGCTCAAGCGAGCCTTGTGCACCGCACGAATACTATCCTTACCCGAAGGAATAGAGGAGTTCGTAGTCTATTGCGATGCATCGAATCAAGGGCTCCATTGTGTCCTGATGCAACGGGGTAAGGTCATCGCCTACGCCTCGAGACAGCTGAAGACACACGAAGTTAACTACACCACCCATAATCTTGAGCTGGGGGCAGTTGTGTTTGCCCTGAAGATCTGGAGACATTACTTGTATGGCACAAAAAGCACTATTTTTACCGACCACAAGAGTTTACAACACATATTCGATCATAAGGAGATCAACATGAGACTACGACGGTGGGTCGAGCTACTCAATGACTATGAATGCGACATTTGTTATCATCCGGGTAAAGCCAACGTAGTAGCAGACGCCCTAAGTCGGAATGAATATTCTGGTCGAAGGGTTAAGTCGTTGACAATGACTATCCATTCGCACTTGTCTAAACAAATTCAGGTGGCTCAACTTATCTGAACATGTGGCGAGTGAATCCCTCAGAGGAATGGATAAAAACTTAGAAGCCAAGGGTGGCGGAGCCCTATATTACATGGACCGGATCTGGACCCCGAAGCACGGTGGTTTCCGAGACTTGGTCATGACCGAGGCGCACAACACTCGGTATTCTGTCCACCCAGGTTCAGATAAGATGTATCTGGATCTTAATGATTGGGATATCAAATGGGCTATCCAAGATCAAGCAAATGGTCTAGAGCAATTTAATGGGCCTAGGGTAAGGCCCAAGTAAGCGGCTTGGGCCCAATTTAGAAAATTGGGCCATAAATGGGCCATAGTTTGGGCCTTAATGAGTATATGATGTTGGGCCTCAGAATGAGACCATGTATAGGCCTAGGCCCAATTTGGAAAATTGGGCCATGTGTTTGGCTTTGATTCCTAATTGACCTTGGGCCTACGGATTGGGCCTTGGGCTTGAATAAGCCAAGCGAGGGGTAATGTAGTAATTACCCAAAGAATGTATGTACGGTTATGTATTGAGACCCAATTATTAATTGGGTGTTATTTTGTTGTTGACAGTTTGGGAATCTGTCAGCCATCAGATGGGGTCGAGTCTGCGGGACATCGGCAAGTGTGGGATTGTGTCTTCGGGACTTTAGCAGTGTGAGGTGAGTTACCTTCCAGTAGCGGTGGGTCTAAGGCCACAATGCCGACCCACCAGTAGGAGACATATGATAGATGATTGTCCTTGTGATATCATCTAGGTTTGCTACTACCTGATATGTTATATGCTAGCATGATATGTTGTATGTGATAGTAGCCGAGTTCGGTTGTTAGGACCGAAGGGTAGTCAGACATCCCAGATACGTCTGACAGTATGTGATGATATGTTTGCATGCTGGCTTGTTATGTTATATGCGATAGAGGTAGTATGAGGGGACCAGTCCCGTGTTCGATTGTTAGGACCGAAGGGTAGTTCAGGCACCCCAGATATGTCTGATAGTATGTTTATGTTATGATATATGTGATAGTAGCAGTAGGGGGTGGAATAGTCCCCGAGGGTCGGTTGTTAGGACCGACGGGTAGGTCAGCACCCCAGAATGGCTTGACACAGGTAGGTCAGCATCCCATAATGGCTTGACACGGGTATGTCAGCACCCCAGAATGGCTTGACATGGGTAGGTCAGCACCCCAGAATGGCTTGACATGGGTAGGTCAGCACCCCAGAATGGCTTGACACGGGTAGGTCGGGCACCCCAGAATTGCCCGACAGTATGTATGCTATGTGATTGTATGGTATGTGGTATGATGGGGGAACTCACTAAGCTTTGTGCTTACGGTTTTCAGTTTTGGTTTTAGGTACTTCCTGTTTAAAGGAAAGGAGCCGGCTCGATCGCAGTGCATCACACTATGGTTTTCCGCATATGAGATCTTTGGGATTACACTCTAATATTATTTTATGATAACACCTTGGGTTATTTCTACTTTGGTTTTGACATGACATGATATTACAGATGTTTTATTACACTGTTGGTTTATAATGACGTATTTAAAAATGAAATTTTTGGCCTGTATTTTTGGGATGTTATAGTTTTATTATCGGGATTTTAGGAGGTAACCGCTCATTAACCAATCTAGTTAATTACCCAAGTTGAGCTTCAATAATTTTAATGGATGCTTGATGATTTCTCATGGTAGCATCAGCTGCATCGTGATGTTTTTCAGAAGCTTCCATGAATCCGTGAAGCATTGACTCTAAGTCCACTTTTTTCTCAAGTTGTGATTGTTCCTTTTGGTAAAAGTGTCAGCCGATTTTCCTATATTTCTCTTATTTTTGCTTTTTATACCTATGATATGGCAACCATTCCTTCTTCAGCTTCCTCAAATCTTCATTATAGCAGTATCCACTTGAGTAGAAAACTTGTGCCTTTCTATTCCCGTTTTCATCAAAATGCCAATCTTTTGTCAGATGTGGACCATTGTAGTTCTCATAACCCACACGTATCGCGAGTATGGATAGGTCCATCTTAGTCATTCTTCTATCCATGCTACTTAACAACCAATATCGCTGCCCAATGTTGTGAAAATCCCAACTAGGTCCCGATTAATCTCCGATTAATCCCTAGGCGCTACTCAACCGATTAGAGGGCTCCTAACGATTAATCCCTTCACACATAATGAGTGAAATAGTAGAGCTCGATGAAATTTTAACACTTTGAAGAAGTTATTGATGGGTTTTATGCATAAGAACAATCCTATGTGCTCATACAAACCCTAATGCTTGGATCTAGGTTTCTCTATTGTACATGCTTTGAATCCAAGACTAACAAACTTAGATCTAACATATTATAAACTGAATTAGGTTTTATAGAATTACCTTTGATTGTTATATAGCAATAACAATCAAATCCTTGCTTGAATTGGCTTCAAAAGCTTAGTGCCTCAAATGCTGCACTTCTAATGGAGTGACAAACACCTTATGCAACTTGGATGAAGAAGAGAAGAAAGGGGAGGCACCAAAAACGGCTGCAAACCCTAGAGAATCAGTTGTCCTCGTTTTTGGGGCCTAAGGGGTCCTTTATATACTTGTGTGGGCTGCTAGGGTTTTAGTCAAAACCCTAATGGACAGCTTAAACTGTAAGCAGCCCATGGAACCTTCTGGATAAGCCCATGGACGAAAATATGATGGACTTCCATCATAATTTCGTTCACCCCTTGTTCCTTTAGCATTCCTTAGCCCAATAACTAAATTATCCAATAATTGCAGTCCAGTCCCCTAAGTTTAATTAATCTCTTTTAGCCACAAAATTAATAATCAATTAATTCTTGACTAATATTAATAAAACAATGTGATTTCTCCTTTAATATATTATTCTCATAATACATTAATAAATCATATTTAAACCACTCTCTCCTTAATTCATCCTACATATTGCTATGGTGAAGGCAACTCAAAAGGACCATGCTCATAATCGGGTCAAGTACATACCAAAATAGTTATGGACTTAGACACTAATCCAACAGTCTCCCACTTGGATAAGTCTAATAACTATTTCCCGTATGACTTCAGAACCTGATCAGCAATCGTAGCTTTCAAAAGCCGTTGTCAACTCTGATCTTATCAAATAGCGTGTCCTTTAGATAAGGGATTATATATTCCTCCATTCTCAAGATATCGTATAGACAAAAGACATGAGTTTCAATCATTCTCTCTATACTGTTTCCCGACTTCCGATTTATGACGACTGATAACAGACTACAATTGAACACATCAACTTAGTCCCGGCTTGGCCAAGCGCTTAGGTGTCATCACTAAATCATCGAGAGGCCCACAGATATCGCTTTTATCCCACTTTGGGTAAAAGGAATGGATAAACTTCGACTCAAATGCTCGCTTGCATTTATTTATCGAGTCACACACAACAATAAGTTTTATAACACCAAGTTACTGGTGCGTTTACTTATTATCAATGTGCAACCGACCAACAAATAACAACTCACATGTCTCGGTTTCAAGAATATACAATATTATCGTCTCACTAATCACTCGTGATAAAACCATGAAGTGATCCAAGTGAGCGTGAGTTTAATCCAATACTCTAATCTTATCAAAGCACTCATGAACTCTGCAGCAAACTTGTGCCATGTCTAAACAATTCAGACAATCTACAGACAGATTCATGACAGTCTTTCTTCATACCTACTCCCAACGTATAACCGACTGTGGATGTTTGAATAACCTAGTTATTCTGGAAGTCAAAACATGCAAATTGAAACATAACAATAATACTTAATCCTATATGGCCTCAAACTTGTGAGAGTAAATAAAACATTTCTATTTAACCACCATATTGATTACTCATTATTATCGTTTAATGTTTCGGATAATCAATTCATTACTTGAATTACAACAACAATTGTCCCATGCTCTAAACATGCACACTTTGTTTTCTATGGTCCATGCTTTGTGAAATAGATCAATTGAAAAACTTTTTCAATGATGCTCATTTCACAATTCCTTAATCCCCATTGTTAGTGTAAGAACACAAGGTTCTTGCCACTACTAGAATATGCTAGATTCTAACATTTTACGCAACGATCCTTTCGCAAAGTCATAGCACAAAAGTCACCAAGACTTGGCTAATGAAATTACAAGGTACTCTATCGGAAATTGTTACAAGACAATTCCATAGACGTGAAGTCTCACATTCAAAGTACATTCATTTGAACATCCTTCTTGCATAAAAGTTTCTATCTAGGCATAGACTCTCAATATCCAATTCCCAATATGGAAACATTTCCACATTTGCCATATGACAGCTCATTCTTAATAGAATCTTATCTATTCATAATAATGTCGATATGGTCCATCCAATACCATACTTCCAACTACTCACAAGCGACCAATCCTTAGCGAACTTTGGATCGTCCTTTGATAGTTGTTTAATAATTTTAGTCAAAATCCATTCTAGTCCTTTTTCCCTCTTAATGCGCTAGACATTTGAAAAAATTTAGAATGGTAAAATATTATAACCTTTGCAATCGATCCTATACCCGAAGCGTATGGGACACGATGCATAATGTCTTACATAAAGATATGATACTTTACCAATCTTTTGCCATAATATTTTATGTGTCATGTTCTCACAATTCGAACTATGAAGAGGGATGTCGTAATCATAATCGAATTTTAAGAACACACAATGTACCCTTTGACTGAAAAAATTAAAATTTCTTAATCTAAGCTTTAGATTTTGAAACGAAGTATAATATTCTCTCCCTTAATTATAGCAAAACAACTTTTCAACCCATGCAACTTTGCAAATTTGAATCTTTGTTTTTCTATAATTAATATTGCTAACTTGCAATACTCGCCATAATAATCATACAATCATAACACTTATGCTCCCACTATCATGATGATTATCATATAAGCACAACACTTATGCTCCCACTAGCTTTGACATGTATTCAGAAAACAAATGAACTTCCAGAAAACAATGCCTATTGAATTTCTGAAATTCATATTTCTAATACCAGATGCTTCGATAAGCCTTTATCTAAGATTCTTAAACTTATACACCTTTGCCTTAGATAGCTCATATGTGTGCTTAAACAATTTAGAAATTATGTTACTAAGTTCCAAATATTCAAACTAATTGCCAAATCTCACAATTCGAACTATGGAAAGGGATGCCGTAACCATAATTGAATTTGAGAATACAATTTTCACAATCTCTATCTTCTTAAAATCTCTTTTAGTGAAAGCATTTCCTCATAGTCATTTTCATGAAGGAGGGAATCTTATGACACTTAGATTTTATGGTGTATGAGTTCCTATCCATGTGAATTTGCCAAAACCATGGTTTGCGACAAATCCAAACTCATATGGACTGAACTTTCTTAATCTTGATTTCTTGCCTTATGGTAACACGAGTGCCCACCATGTCTTCCAAGTAGTTTAGTAACTTGTCCTTACATATCAATGTGCTTTCCATCGACTAAGGCTCTAGTATGCATTCAAATGAGAACTCATAGAACTCACCTACACAACTAATTCAATTGGAATGGCACAGAAACAAAATAATGTCAGTACGATAGGTTGTAAACCTCAAGTCGTGTGCTAGTGATGATCGATAAGGTTCATTCTTGGTTTGTTCTTGAAACCTATCAAGACTATTAAGACTCCCACTGACTCCTTGACATATAATATTCTCTTGTCAAGAAACATTTCTTGACAAAGCAAATATTCAAGAGTTAGTGTAGTTCTTATCAAGACAAAACACTTCACATAATTGGTCCTAGTTGGTCTTTGTCTTATCCAAGACAACACACCTTACCAATTTCAAATGTGCAAGAATAAGAAAACTTTTTCAAGTTCCACATTTGATGAGTGTTATAAACCTACTTAAGACTTTTCACTCAATGTCACAATCTTGACTCTAAGTCTTGATAATGAACGAAGTATGATAGACTTATTGATTTAACCATTTCTACAATTCTCGATTCCTCTTCTTAGACATGCAAATGCACTAAGACTCACTTAAAGGGTCAATTGAGATATGGTTCTTAATCATTAAGACTTCATCATAAAACACAATAAAAGGTACACTCCCTTCTTCTTAGAATGGAGAAACTTTTATCTTTCTGCCTTCTTGATTCTTCTTATTCGTTCTGCTATTGATTGAAACTATTTCAGTTAACTCAGAATTATACTCAATCTTATAAGTATAACCATATTTACTAAACTTTAGTAAATCATGACGAATATCTTTGTCACTCTTGTGGTGGACTTGATCAACGCACAACCTAGTGTACTTGATCTCCTAGTCCTTCAATTGACACTTTGTTAAAGAATTAGCCTAAGTTTCCCAAATGTGAAAGTTTTTCATTCATCATACAATACACTTTGCATGATTCCAAGTTTCTGTCCAATTGAAACTTGGATGATGAGAAACTTTCCCTATTTGGTAAACTTTTGACATTTCCACAAATAACATAATTAAGAATCAAAACCATTATTGCTAATAATAGAAACATTCAAACATCAATTTTTCATACATGCCATCGCAAGGATAAATAAATAAGATAAAATCAGAATTCATTTTATTGCGGAAAAAATTTTGTCCTTACAATGCAACTTAATTGAAAAACTATGTTATTACATATTTCTTAACAATCTTTTCTAACTCCAAGTAGTAGCTCAAGAATCCAATCTTCAAGTAATGCGATCGAAATCCATTTCTTCACGATCAGATTCAGCTCACTTCTTCCCTTAAGCTTCTTCTCTTTTCTTCGATCCTACAAAACATCAAAATGTATTCTTATCACATCATGTATTAAGAATCTAGAATAGGAATTTAAAAGAGTTAGATAATGGATTTTACCTAAAGCAGAGCCAAACGTCTTGACTCTCCCATCTCTTAGATCTCTCAGGTAGTTAGGGCAGCTTCGTCTCCAATGCCCCTTCTCTTGGAAATAAAAGCAAATGGACTCCCTTGGCACAGCACATCGGACAATCACAGACTTAGTTCTTTCTGGACTTCCAATGTTGCCAGTGTCCATTGAAGTTTGGGAGTTTGATTCACCAGACAAATTTGCTTGACCAGCACGCCAAATCATTGCTGATTCAACAGCTATAAGCGAATAGGTGAGATCAAGTAGGGTCACGCCGTGGTCCATCATATAGTGCTCTCTAATGAACTCACTATATGATTCAGGAAGTGACTGAAGAACCCAGTGAACAGCCAACTCGCTTGAAATCTCGACACCCAACATGCTTAACCTATCAATGTGTGACTTCATCTCTAAGACGTGTGCACACACAGGTTTCCCATCTTCGTGTTTACTTGCCAAAAGGGATTGAGTGAGCTTGAACTTTTCAAGCCTTTGAACTTGTGGGTCAGGGAGAATAATTGGAGGAGGTGGAGGAAGTGAAGCATGACTCTCATTTCCTCGATCATATCTTGGAATGTCATCTTCATTTGGAAAGCTTGTTCCAAAGGATTTGGGAAGACCATTGTAAGATTCAGACATCTACAAAACGGGAGAAATTCAAGTTAAGTTGATTGAGTCCTTAATAAAACACCCAAATGAGTTATTAAGGCTAGGATCCAACACAATATTCTACAACCTAGAAAAGGGATGCCGTAATCTAGTTGCAAAATATTTGAAGGTAGGTAAATGACGATTTACCAATTTCCACCATGAAAAACGAAAAGGAAGATTAGATTTTAAATGAATTGAAACTCCTAGATCTTTTGAGATTCATTGAACTTTTCAATGGCATGTTTAATCTCGATTATGCCCTACTATTTGTGACTGGGATGCCGAGGATCACAAACAAGGTGTGAATAACCATACGAATCACGTGGTGCACCCAATGCTACTATCACCTAATCAATGTGCCGGTTAGCCACACATGCTCCATTGATCTATGATAAGCATCGAGCCACCCTTCGCCACCTATGTCATCCCCAAATTAGTGTGCCGGTTAACCACACACGCTCCACTAACGTTTGACAAGGGTACGAAGTGTAATTCCATGGGTTAGCATACAATTTCACATTTTGCCTAAAGTAACTATGATTTGGGAATTTGAAAAAGCATTTAGTTACTTTGTACTTCATTATACTTATAATGGAAGGTTTCTGTCCTATCCTACCCGTTCGGCTAACGACCCTCCACTAGTCAAGAGTGCGGTGGGTAAGAGTGGATACCCATTCAATCGCCCTTTTATATGCAATTTCCTTAAACACCCCTTATAGACCAGCTTCGTGAATGAGGCCTACTAACGGTAAGAATGACTGTTTACTCATACATATATAATACTAAACTTTTAATGTTATATATAGTATAGGGTGTATTTTACACTTTTAAAATACTAGGTGGTTTAATTTAGTGAAATTATGCTTTTAATTTAATTAAATGTAAACCAAAACTTTATGGGTTTATTAAATCACTTTTAATTATACACTTTAATTAATTAATATATCATAAGGGTGTGATTTGAACTTTTTCAAATTACTAGGTTTTCAGAATTTAACATTTCAAAATTAAACTTTTAATTAACTATTAAATTCCAAAAACTTGATGGCAAGTTTTGAAACATTTCAAAACATTAGGGATCAAATAACAAATAATTCAAATTAAACAATTAATTTCACAATTATCTATATTTGACCTAATCTAATTTTAGTCATTAGATAATTACCAAATAATTTGAAATAATCCATATTTATCATATAAACAAACTATTATTTAAAAGATTTGAAATTATCTATTGTTTTGGCAAGGATAATCACTAATTTAAGATAAAAATCGGATTTTAACTTCAAAAAAAACGAATTAGGTATCAAATCCAAGTCAAAACAGCAGCAAAAACCCGAAATTCCCTCTGTCTGACCCCTGGACTCGCCGAGTCAGGGACACACTCGCCGAGTTCATCCACTGACTCGCCGAGTCAGGTCGGGCAGACGCCAAAAATCGATTTTTCAGCAAATAAAGCAGTTAAGCATCACATACAACTGAAACCAATCAAGGCTCTAATACCACTGATGGGTTTTATGCATAAGAACAATCCTATGTGCTCATACAAACCCTAATGCTTGGATCTAGGTTTCTCTATTGTCCATGCTTTGAATCCAAGACTAACAAACTTAGATCTAACATATTATAAACTGAATTAGGGTTTATAGAATTAACTTTGATTGTTATATTGCAATAACAATCAAATCCTTGCTTGAATTGGCTTCAAAAGCTTAGTGCCTCAAATGCTGCACCTCTAATGGAGTCACAAACACCTTATGCAACTTGGATGAAGAAGAGAAGAAACGGGAGGCACCAAAAAAGGCTGGAAACCCTAGAGAATCAGTTGTCCTCGTTTTTGGGGCCTAAGGGGTCCTTTATATACTTGTGTGGGCTGCTAGGGTTTCAGTCAAAACCCTAATGGACAGCTTGAACTCTAAGCAGCCCATGGAACCTTCTGGATAAGGCCATGGACGAAAATATGATGGGCTTCCATCATAATTTCGTTCACCCCTTGTTCCTTTAGCATTCCTTAGCCCAATAACTAAATTATCCAATAATTGCAGTCCAGTCCCCTAAGTTTAATTAATCTCTTTTAGCCAAAAAATTAATAATCAATTAATTCTTGACTAATATTAATTAAACAATATGATTTCTCCTTTAATATAAAATTCTCATAATACATTAATAAATCATATTTAAACCTCTCTCTCCTTAATTCATCCTACATATTGCTATGGTGAAGGCAACCCAAAAGGACCATGCTCATAATCGGGTCAAGTACATACCAAAATAGTTATGGACTTAGACACTAATCCAATAGTTATATCTTAGTAGAAACTGTTTAAGGTATGATTAGTCTTTTATTAATCATAATAACCTATTTTGTTATGATATTAGTGGTATTTATGAACTTTTATATGATATTAGTCATATTTAATTTTTTAAAATTCAAAAAATTATCAATCAAAGGTCCTCGGTTAATCCCCCGATTAATCTCCTCCTAGCCGATTAATCCCTTAACCCCAGTCCACCGACTAGCTAACGTCAAGCGATTTTTACAACCTTGTCGCTGCCATATCTTTTGAAGCACCATTCCATATCCTAGTTCCATCATTATGAGGGTTGTGATATTCCCGTGAATGCTATGAAAATTCTTCGATTAGTTCTTTTATTTCAGCAAGATTCTTCTTCGTTAAAGGTCCTTGAGAATCAAGGATTTTCCTTGTCGTCACGTTCACTCCATCGTAGAAGATCGAGACTTCTTGTTGCTCGTTTAGATCATTTTGGGGACAATTTCTTATCAACCTTTTATATCGCTCCCATGCCTCGTATAAAGACTCCCCCACTTGTTGCACAAAATTAGCTATGACCTTCTTGACTTTAGAAACTTTTGATGGTGGGAAAAATTGTTGGAGGAATTCTTCACGCATCTATACCCAAGTGGTGATTGAACCTGGTGAAAGTGCCTTCAACCAATCTTTAGTTGCTCCTTTAAAAGTAACCAGAAACATTCTTAACAAGACAGTCTCTCGAGGTGCATTAGGAATGTTGAAATAGTCAGGTATATCACTTACTTTAGCGAGGTGCTTGTATGCATCTTCATGGTCTTTTCTGGAAAATGGAATATCCTTTAATGTCGAATGGATATGTCCCTTAAGCTCGAAGGTAGCAGTAGAAGGAATTACGTGTTGCACAAGTCCTGGACCGGTGTCCTTTCTTAGTCAGTTCTTGTACGCCCCCATCGTCATGTCAACAATGCCCGTCATGATGCTTTTTGGCTCGCTTTCGGGTTCACTACTTTTGTCTGTTTCTATTTTGGGCTCATAATCAACTTCCTTTTTGTTAGGAGTTCTTTCAAAGATTTCGAATGTGCTTTCGTTTTTCGGAATCTTACTTGATCCTCCTACATTCTTGTCCTTCTTTTTATGAAAAGTTGACTCTGGATCTTCAAGTGGTGGTGTCAACGACATGTTTGATCCACGGGTCATATACCACTGTAACAAAAACAAAAATAAAACGTAAAAACGAAACAAAACTAATTAAAAAGTCCTACCGAACGATTACCACGGCGTGGTAATAATTCCACCCCATGGTATAGCAAATAAAAGAAATAGAAAGGAAAACGAAATAAAATGTGAAATATCAGAGCTCACGTCGTGAGTTTAGTATTTCAAAGAAAGAAAAACCTAATGCTAAAAATTAAATTTTTGTAAGTTTTACCCCACAAAAAGGATCGGTTAACCTAAATCAACTAAATTAAAAACTAAAATAGGTGTTCCCCGGCAACGGCACAAAAACATTGAAGCGTAATTATTATACCTTCTAGTTTTACAAATGTAACATCCCAAAATACATGACCAAAAATTTCATTTTTAATATAACTAAAACACATTTGTAACTTGGCTCACACATTGAAAAGCATTTCAAATAAAATATTTATCAGAGTTCATTCTTAAAAATCACATATTACGGAAAACATAGGTGATTGCGCTACGATCGCCCCGACCTCCTTTATTTGAAAGTTGTAGGTACCAGAAACCAAAAATAAAAATCGTAAGCATGAAGCATAGTGAGTTCCCCAAATGCCACATAGCATACATATCAACTGACACATACATTCCATACATAACCATGAGCCATACATACATTATAATCAATAAAGGTGCTATGTGCCACACATAGTATGACCATTATGCCACGGGCATCCACGTCTTTCTTGCCAAGCCGGGGGCCACCCCCTAGGTCTTACAAACAACTGCCAAGAGTGACCTCTTGGTCTTCCACGCAAGCATCACAAAGACAACTAACATACATACTACTCTACTTAGCTAATTAGCATACAATGTGCCAGTAGCCTCGTCCTGTTCTTTCATACATATTGCCTAGAGCTAACCCCCAGGTATTCCTAACATACATAATAACAAACAGTGTACCAGAAGCTGCCTCCTGGTCTTTCATACATAATGCCTTAGGATAACCCCCAGGTCTTCTTACAACACATAAACCAAATGGGTCGGCATTTGTGCCTTTGACCCATACAAACAGTGAGGAGACTCATTTCAAATGCAGAAGCTCCCGGGAAGAAATCCTAAGTTGCTACCCTACCGACTTTCCAAGCTATCAATACCAGAACCAGATAAAATCATAGTTAATACACCAAAATCCTCAAGTTTGGCCCAAGGTCAAACTTGGGCAAAAGTCAACGGTCAACGAAAGTCAAAGTCAGGTTGAGCCCGCCCAACATACTCAGCTCGTTCGCATGGTGTAGTTACGAACAATAATCGGGACCCCATACGGGTACGTGCAACATACTCGAAGGTACTCCCAACGTACCCGACCAAATGACACTTTTCCGTGAAGTGTTAATCTCTTAAGTCCTTTCGTCCTACACTTAGATCTTGTTAGGGTTTGTATTGTAATATGTCGAAGTATTAGTTTTGTTATGAAGAGTCTTTAGTCTTCGTATATTGAGTCTTCGAATGTAACGTTATATTTACTAAGGCATTTTAACGAAGCTTTAATGTCTAGTCCTTAGTATTTTATTATGCTTTTGTACGCCTATAAATAGGAGTCTGTACTATGTGAGAATATTACAAATTTTCACTTACACTTTACAGAGAATTCTTTTATACTCTGTAAAACGTAAAGCATAATATGAGCTGATCAAAGATTATATTTACTCTCTTGTTCATCGTGATTCTTCTTTCTTAATTCTTACTTGATTTGATCTTTAAACTCGATTACGAATCTCTTCAATTGGTATCAGAGTAGGAATCCTTTCTGTGATCTGATTTTCATTCGATCAAAAAGGTTTTTGAATCTATTGTTTGATTCAAAAAGTTTCCGTCCTTTTTGAATTTGAAATTTTCATCTAGATCTCAATCTAGGATTTGATTCTGCAAAATTTTTTTGTTAATCGAGTGTTCTTTGTGTAATTCTGAATTGAATTATACAATTTGATTTTCAAAATTCTCAAAAGTCAAGTTTCATCTTGAAGTTTTTGTCCGTACAACAATGGCGTCATTCAATCTTAATTCGATGACTTCATTTTCTCATTTGCTTGGATCATCTACAAAAATTCCAATGCTTATTCCAGAATATTATGATCAATGGGCAGATCGTATGGAAGATTACTTGAACGGATTGGATGAAGAATTATGGAAGTGTATCACAGGAGAAGTCAATCAACCTGCACAAGTTCAACCAATTGGCATGTCTTCAAGCAGTTCAGAAGTTGATAATCAAACCGATCGTTTAAAACGTCTGGAGAAGAAATGCATGAGGGAATTAAGAGGTGCATTACCTCCTGTTGTGTACAATTATGTAAGAACTTGCAAAACAGCTAAAGAAATCTGGAACAATCTCAAAGATAAATTTCAAGGAAGTGAAAAGACGAAAATCACATCTGTAAAACAATGCCTGGTGGAACTCAAAGACTTTAAACAAAAAGAAAATGAGTCAATTGAAGCATACTATGATAGGTTCAACGAGTTAATCTATCGTTGTAATCGTTATTGTATAATCAGGTCATCAATGGAGTAGAATTTGATATATGTTATGGGACTTCGAAAGGAGTGGAGGAGTGTGAGTATGATGGTGAAAAATCAACAAAGTTTTGATACTTCGACTTCGAATGACTTGTACAATCAATTGAAATCTCATGAAAATGAAGTTAATGAAATAGCTGAAGAAGCTACAGCAAATCTTGGTGGTCCTTTGGCTCTAGTTTCAAAGGTCTCTGAAAGAGAGAATGATAAATCGAAGTCTGATGAAGAAGAAGGTTTTTTGATGAATTCTGATGATGAGGCAGTTGCTTTTTACTCAAACAATAAAGTAAAGAAATTTTTTAAGAAACCTTTTAATCCAAAGAAGTCATCAGATTCAAAGGGTAGCTTTGAGAACAAAAACAAACTGGATGAGAAGAAAATAGAAATAAAGACAGATTCGAAGAATGAGATAGAGAAAATGAAGATGCTATTGAAAGATGATACAGGGATCAATTGTCATTATTGCTATGGAGCAAATCATTTGGCTGTGGATTGTCTGTTGAGAAAGAAGGAAGAAAAGAAGAGTAAAACAAAAGATGAAGCTTACTACACAGAGAAACTGTAGGAAGTCAAGAAGAAGGCAAAGAATTTGTCATTAGTGGCTCATGGAGAAACTGAATCAGACGACACATATCAAATATGGTCTTCGGGTTCAGATGATGAAGAGATGAAAAATCCAACTCATGGAGCCATGTATTCAAAAATGGAAGAAGATTCAGATGATGAACAGACTGACAAAGTGTGTGGGCGATGCTTCGTTCCGAAGTCTACTGACACGTCGCCTATGACTACTAAGGTACGTAACATTCTTGAATCCTTTAACATTCCAGTTTCTGCATATAATTATGAGTTAGTATCTTTTGATGAAACTGTTATTTACTTTGATTCAATCGTTGTGTCTGCTAGCAATGAAGCCAAAAAGTTAAGTGATCAATTACTAGAGACGAGAAAAATGCTGGATTCGAAAGTCACTAGAATTGATTACTTAGAATTGCAAGCTTCAATTATTATGGAGGATAGAGAAAAATTAGGAAAAGAAATAAATTTGTTGTTAGCTCAGAGAAATATCTTTTGTAATTCTGCAAAAAGATTATATGGAAAATTAACTGAGTTACATCATTCATGTGAAATTAGCAAGGAACAACATAGAAAATTACTACCTTTTTTAGCTTATGATAGAGCTAAGGTTGATAGTATTTCATATGATTGTGAAAAAGAAATTTCTGATTTTAACAAAGTCCCAAATGATAGGTTTAGATATGGAATTGCAAAAGTCGAAGATTATCTTGATACTGCTGATTTAGTAAAAATTGTAAATGAAACCTTAACAAAATCAGAACAACTTCGAATTTTGAAAAAGACTGAGAATTCTACGTCTAATAGTGAAACTAATGTTGCTGACATTGAAGATAATTCTGATAATATTAGTGAAATTAGTGATTTAGAAGATGTAGATTGTTCACAGTTGTCTGTCATAAATGTTGCAAATTCATTTAAAGGGAAAGAAAAATGTGAAGATTTATTAATGAAAATTGAAACTGATAAACCCTCAACTTCGAAAGTTTGTGATATGGAGTTTGTGGAAATACATGAGAGTCAAATGGATGATAGTGACAATGAGGAGGAAAATTCAAATGCGAAGCCGATTCAAAAGTTGAAAGAAATTGAAATTCCTCGAGTGGTAGTTGATCAAGTCTATTTGGATACACAAGAATTTGAGAAAATTCTTAGTGAAAAAGGTGCTCATTTTCTTGAATCGAACACTGTTGTTTATCCAATCTTCAAACGCACTGATGATGTTGTGTTTCCAAATCAAGTCTTCGTAACAACAGGGAATGTTGAAAATGTAAAACCTGAATTCAAAAAGATGGCGGAAGAAGACAATAAGCAAACTTCAAATGAAGGATTCTTTTCAAATCAAAGTACAATTGAGAATAATCTTACAAAAAATTCATATAAATTTCAACATCATAAACCAAAAAGAGTTTGGATTGAAAAATCAAAAGTGGAAAAGAAGGAAATTGTTTCAAATGCAAATATGTTTTCAAAACAAGAAAGTGTTAAAAATGATGTTAAAACAATTAACAAAGCAATAAAACTAAATTCAAAAGAATTTAAAGCACAAGTTGAAAATTTTTCAAAGGAAAATAATATTTCGAAACATCAAGCTAGAAAAACAATTTTTTGGCAAACTGTTGAACCATCAAAAATGAGATCAACAAATTTTTCAAAAAGAAGAAAAGTTTTTAAAGAAAAATCTCAAATTTTTGAAGAGAAAAGTGCTTTGTTTTCAAATAAAAATTCAAAAGTTTCAAAAGAAATAAAATCTACATTACCAAGAAATTTTTTTAAGAAAAAGGTTGGAAATCAAACTTCAAAGGTTCAAAGCAAGACGTCTTATCATGAATCATATCTTTGAAAACCAAAAGTTGATTATGTTCCAAATTCAGCAAAATGTTATAATCCTTTGAAGAAACAAGCTGACAAAGTTTCATATGCAAAGGGTATAATAACAAAGAGAAATATTGACCATTGGTTGGAAGGAAAAGGAAAAATGTATCAATCAAGCAAATATTCGAAAGAACAGATAAAAGAAGCATATGACAAATATGCCAATCCTTCAACAAATTGAAGTTCATCATCCAAAGAGTCAAATATATCAGTTAAAGTTTGGCAGCCAGTCTCAAAAGCAAAAAGAGAAGAATCACAAACTCAAGATGCGAAGGGTGAAGTTAGTCACAATTTGAAAATAATAAAAACTCATATATCTGACCCCTTCGAATGAAAATGTTAGATTTATTGACAGTTTCAAAAACAAAGTATATGATTGGGTTAATGGTTGTAACTTACAACTGAATCATAAACCTAATATGAATGGACCCAACAAAGCTTGGGTACCTAAATTTTTCCAATGATTGCAGGTACTTTGTGACGAGCAATATGATAACAAATGGTACATTGATAACGGTTGCTCACGTCACATGACTGGGAAGAAGGAAAAATTGCGTGATTTTCGAAGCCTAGAAAATGGAGGGGTGGTTAAGTTTGGTAATAATCACAAATGTAAAGTCAAGGGTTATGGGAAAATAACGAATGGAAATTTTACTATCAACATAGTTGCATTTGTTGAAGGTTTGCAACACACCTTGATAAGTGTTTCACAACTTGTTGTAGGTACTGGCAATCAAGTTCTTTTTAATGAAGAAGGAAGTGTTATTTCGAATATCAAGACTAAGGAAGTGTTACTAAAGTCAATAAGAAGAGGTGACATGTTTACATTGGATATTGTTCCTATTGTAGGTAAACCTGCTGTGTGTCTACTTTCAAAGGTTGCTGCTGTTGTTAGCTGGTTATGGCACAAGAGATTATCACATCTCAATTTTCGAAACATCAACAAACTTGTCATACAAGATCTGGTAAGAGGTTTACCCATTCTTAAATATGATAATGACAATTTGTGTGCAGCTTGTGAAGTAGGAAAACAACATAAACAAGGTCATCCAATAACAATAGAATCAAAGATTGTTGAACCCCTTGAACTCCTACATAGAGATTTATGTGGTCCTTCAACAGTTGCTACTCTTAACAACAAAAGGTACATTTTGGTAATAGTAGATGATTTTTCAAGATTCACGTGGGTTTATTTTCTCAGGTTAAAATCCGAAGTTCCACAAGTGATGATTGATTTTATCAAAAAGATGGAAGTTTCATTGAGGAAGACTGTTCGAAAAATTAAAAGTGACCATGGAACTGAATTTAAAAATCATGTCTTCGATACATTTTTGGTGGAAAAAGGAATTTCGCATAATTTTTCATCTCCTTATACACCACAAGAAAATGGTGTAGTTGAGAGAAGAAATTGATCATTATGTGAAGCAGCAAGAACAATGTTGGCTTTTTCGAATCTACCTCAATATCTTTGGGCTGAAGCTGTTTCAACTGCATGTTTTACTCAAAATCAATCATTCATTCATCGACGGTTTAATATTACTCCTTATGAAATCATCAATAATCGAAAACCTAATGTCAAATTTTTCCATGTTTTTGGATGCAGGTGTTTCATAATGAATCTCAAGGATAATCTTTCGAAGTTTCAAACAAAAGCGGATGAAGGAATTTTCTTGGGATATTCACACAATTCAGTTGCTTATAGAGTATTAAATAAGTGAACTCGCAAAGTGGAAGAAACTTTTAATTTGACATTTGATGATCATTAAATTAAAAAGTCAAATCATAAATTTGTGAATTATCCTATTTTACAAAATTCTTCAAATATAAATGATTCAATTGAAATGAATGATGTTGATTATGATTCGATTTTTGGTATTTCAGATCAAGCAATTGATGCAGAAAGAAAGGCATCTGATAATCAAACATCAGAAAATTCGAAGTATAGCAATGATTCATCTTCGAATTTGAATCAAAATCCAAATGAACAAACTGATGATCCAGTGGAGGGGGAGCACTTGGAATCATATACTTTTGTTGAGGGGGAGCGTTATAGTGAAAGAGATAACATGTCAAAAAATGTTAGTGTCGAAGAGGAGCAAATTAATGAAGAAGAACCGATCAATGAACCAAAGAAAAATACCGAAACAGAGTCAATCATCGAGGGGGAGCAAATACTAGAGAATGATCCAATTCTTGAAGAAGAACATTTTGATGATGCTGATGATTCTATTTCTATAAATGGATCAGAAACAGATGTAATGTTCGAAGATGCACTTTGGATTTTGATCCTAATTATCCACCAATGGATAAATGGACAAGAAATCATCCAAAGGATCAAATTCTTGGTGATCCACAAGCAGGAATCATGACGAGAGCACAACTTCATGCACGAAATGAGGTACTGAACAATCATCAAGAGTTTTGCATGTTTAATGTTTTTATTTCCAAAATTGAACCAAAGACAGTTAAGAATGCAATGGAACACTCTGATTGGGTTGTTGCTATGCAAGCTGAATTGTCTGAATTTGAAAGAAACAAGGTTTGGAGATTAATTCCAAAGCCTGATGATGTGTCAGTTGTTGGACTTAAATGGATTTATAAAAACAAAACTGAAAAAGATGGAAACATTATTCGAAATAAGGCCAGACTTGTTGTTAAAGGATATTCTCAACAAGAAGGAATTGATTACGAAGAAACATTTGCCCCTGTCGCAAGACTCATGGTTGTTCGTATTTTTCTGGCTTTTGCAGCTCATAAAGATTTTGATGTCTATCAAATGGACGTTAAATGTGCATTCTTAAATGGGGAACTCAAAGAAACGGTATATGTTGAACAACCTCCAGGTTTTATAAACTCTGAGCATCCTGATCATGTTTATATTTTAGATAAAGCTGTATATGGGTTAAAACAAGCACCAAGAGCATGGTATGCAACTCTTACATCATTTTTGAAACAATCTAAATTTAAACAAGGTTCAGTTGATCCCACTTTATTTCGAAAGAAAATTGGGAATCATCTGATGCTTGTTCAAATTTATGTTGATGATATAATTTTTTGGCTCAACTGATCCTGCTTTATCTAAAGAATTCGAAGATTTGATGAAAAGCAAATTTTAAATGAGTATGATGGGCAAAATTAATAACTTTTTGGGTTTAAATATTAGACAAAACAGGGAAGGCATATTCATCAATCAAGAGAAATATACGAAGAATCTGTTGGAAAAATTTAGAATGACAAATAGCACAAGGTTACGAATACCAATGGCAACGGGCATAAAGCTAACTCCTTCGTTAGATAAATTTGCTGTTGATATTACTTTATATCGAAGCATGATTGGGTCTTTATTGTATTTAACTGCAAGTAGACCTGATATTATGTATTCTGTTTATAATTGTGCTAGGTATCAATCCAATCCACGAGAACCACATCTCACTGCAGTAAAAAATATTTTCAGATATTTGAAAGGCACTACTTCGTTAGGATTGTGGTATCCTTCGAAAACAGGGTTCTTTGTACAAGCTTATTTAGATGCGGATCTTGGAGGATGTAGTCTTGATCGTAAAAGCACAACTGGTGGGTGTCAATTGCTAGATGGAAAGATGGTCAGCTGGCAATCGAAGAAGCAAACATGTGTATCAATATCCACCGCTGAAGCTGAATATGTTGCTGCAGCTGCCTATACATCACAAATAATTTGGATTCAAAGTCAATTAAGAGATTATGCAATTAATATGAAAAAGATTCCTTTTATATTGTGACTCACAAAGTGCAATAAGAATTTGTCATAATCCTGTGCAGCATTCAAAGACAAAGCACATTGCTCTTCGATATCATTTCATCAAAGATCATGTTGAAGAAGGAAATATTGAAGTTCATTTTGTGAAAACAACGGATCAATTGGCAGATATTTTTACAAAGGCTTTGGATGAAAAAGCGTTTCTTCGGATATTAGATGGATTGGGAATGATTGATGGAAATTCTCTTCAGACCACTAAAAACGAAGAGTGATAGTCTGAATCATTTGGTGAATGGGTGGAAAGAATGATTAAGTGTTCAGAGGTTACTGTTCATGGTCAACGCTTCGAACGCTTCGCATTCGAAAGTTTTTAACAAATCATCAGAGGTTACTGTTCAGGTCAACGCTTCGAACGCTTCGTATTCGAAACATTTTTAACACATTTCAACTAAGGTTAGATTTTTTTTATGTTTTTTTTGAAAATCCTGAAAAATCAAAAATATTTTCTTTTATTGAAAAATCAAAAATCCAAAAAGATTTTATTTTTGTTCTTTAATTTTGAAAAATCAAAACTACAAAAAGATTTTATTTTTTTTGTTCTTTCATTTTGAAAAATTCAAAAATCACAAAAATATTTTTGTTTTCTTTGTTCTTTAAACTGTGTGTTGAGAATTTAATACAGGGCAACAATGCGAAGAGGTCATACATTTGTGTTTCTATGGGAAGGTATTAAATTTCTTTTACAAACTAGTTAGGATGTCCCTAGAAGCATGCAGCTGTATGTAGACCAAAAGTCTCAACATGACTCTATGTGTGTCAAGAAAGCCTTAATGAAATTCTCTCAAGAAAATTTCTTCCCAAAAAGGCTTATATTCGCATAAGTCAAAACGAGCTACCTTACTCTTCTCAAATGAGTTAAGAGTTTTCTGTTTTGTCCAAATATAACAGAGGTACACTTCGATTATTAACCAATCTTTTTAAACCAAAATTTTATAAACCTTAAGGAATTGACGGGGAACAATGTTCCAGATCCTACGAAGCTTTTGCTTCAGTACCTTTTATACTCCAAATCATATTCATTTCTTTTGAGTGATCTTAATCAAGCATTCGAAAACTACGATGTTTGTTCCCAAATAGATTCAGCATAAATTTTTTTTGAATATGATTTCCGTGTGAGTATATTTAAAAACCTTCGTTACTTTGAATATCATTCGCAACCAAGTTGTCACTGACTACACTAGTCAAACAACTAATTTTGTTTACAATTACTCACCTTATTTTAAGGTTGATGTGTAACAAAATTTTCGAAGCCACCCAATGTGTCCATTAAAAGAAACCCTTTGAAACTTCTTTACAAGTTATCGATTGTATTTCACGGGAAACCACACAAGCTGTTAATTATCTCTCTTGATAATTTTCGAAGATATCTTTGCCTGGGATAAAACTGTTTTTGTGTCACAAAGAAATTGTTGACATCACGAGTTTTCAAAAGTTTTTTTCTTGCTTCTCATCTAATTTCTTTTGGAACACAACACACACGAAATCCTTGAGGTTTGAGTTACACCAACTTAAACTGACGATTTCGAAAATTTGGCAAATGACTTCGCTTTTTAAACCCCAAAGTGAAAGAGCCTGACCTCAATTCCGAAGGTATCCGACGGTTACAATTCTTTTGGGGAACACCAAACAGTGCTATCTCTTGATGACGCATGGTGTAGGATAAGCGTGTAAGGCGTGTTGATAGTTACGATTGTTACTTTTTGATGAGTGCATTCCGGGTTTCAAGGTGCCATGTCAGCAAGCATTTAATGCATCTCGCTTCAAATTCAAAAATTTTAGGGTTACATATAAAAGGGCAAATTACAACTTCATAACCCTTTACGCGATCAAACTTTCAGAAAAACAAAAACTCTCTCTACAAATCATCTTCTTCACAAAGTTCTTTTCTTCAACTCATCTACAATGGCGGCTACTTCATCAACAACAACAGATGCGGTCATCAGTGTTCCAATCTTGAAGATCCAGGGTTCAAACTATCAAGTAGAATCGGATTTGTCGAAATATCCGGAAGAACTACAGATGCTGGTGGTTGCTTTACAGAATTCTGTTCTGTCTAAAGCCATGTTTGAATCATTTGTTGCACCAATGTCCTGGTTATCGAAGGCAGGTTCTACAACTTCCTACAACAAAGAAACTGGGTGTATGGAGTTCACCATGGTTACTGATACGCGAATCAGGGTTTCCAAAAGATTGTTTTGCAAGATATTGGGAATTCCAAATTCAGGTCCATACGATGAACTCACGTCTTCGCAAGTGGTATACATGTTCAATGAGATGGGTCACCAACCTCCATTGACACGTATAAGTGATTTCAAGAAGTCAGGTCTACCAACTATTTGGAACTTTTTATTTGGCATCTTCCTTAGATGTCTTACTGGAGGAACGGTGGGGTTAGACAAAGGAAGAATGGAGGTATACGCAATGGTTGCAGGGCTATACTATGACTTACAGGTGGATTACTCTGAGCAGTTGTGGACAGAGTTTATTACAAGCATTTCGAAGACGAGTGCCAAACAGGGAATTTCTTGTGCCATATATTGGAGTTTAATTGTCCAATATGTATATCAGAATGAAAATATTGAGGTACCGGATTACGAAGAAAAAGCTGTATTCCACATGTACGGGAGTCCGAAGGAAGTACATGACGATCCGGCCATTTTTACCTCAGTAGCTCGGATTCCAGATGCTATGTTAAAGAAGGTGGATCAATTGACACAACAGTTGTGACTGGGATGTTACAACACGAAGTCAAGAAGAAGTCGAAGAAGTCCAAGAAGACGGAAGGGGACTCTTCGGAAAAAGGGGTGAAAGACGAACATAATCAGGCACTCATTGTTACTTCTACAACTATCGAAGAGGTGTCTCCGGTCTTAACCTCGGTTGCTGATACACCGGTAATTGAAGCCTCTCCATCAAAGGAAACGATTCCTTCGAAGACGGGGGTTTTTCGAAGAATCAAGATAAAGCGAAAATTTCAATTGGTGAAGAAAACGCAGGTTACTCACCAAGAGGTTACAGTTCGTGAAGTTCCAGCTCCTGTGTCTCCATCTTCGAAAAAGAGAAGGGCTGAAGAAATGGCTAAGTTCTTGAAGAAAACCAAATGTCTCGAAGATGAATAACGTGTGCCTGAGACCCCTGAAGATGATATTCCAAAAGAAATCGAAATCTTTCAGTTAACTGAGATTTCAAAACCTGCTGATATCAAGATTCTTGAATCAACGACTCTACCACAGGTTACTTCTACCGCCGATTCTCCTACATTCCAATCCATAATGGATAAACCCTTCACCACCATTTTCTCAACACAATCCACTTAACCACCACATCCTTCATCACTTGTTGTTGAAACAATGGCAATTGATGAAGAAACAGACAACGAAGGGTTTGGAGGAACCTTCGAAGATCTTTCTTTTGATAAAGCAGAAGAGGATTTTCCAGATCATATGCTAATGACGATGAAGCAGTTCAAGATTTTGAATTCAAAATTGAATTCAATCTTGCAATCTCAAGCGGATGTCGGAAGTGCTGGAATCAATCTTTTGGAAGTTGATTCTTTGATGAAAGAAATGGAAATCAGGCTGCTATCGAAGACTTCAGGGCTCATTCGTGATTCAGAAAGCCGGATTCTAGAGAAGACTGATCAGTCTGATAGTTCTACTAAGATTAGAATCAATTCTCTTAGAACTGATTTCCCGATGGAAGTTAAAGATTTGAAGATGGTTACGAAGGAGCTTCATGTGCTCTTCGTACAGGGAGGTGAAGAAGGTTAGAGAGGATGTGAATATGCAGATTAGAGAACTTCGTGAAGAAGTGACGAAGGGAGTTCAAACTATTCAACAGGGGTATGATTCCGCACATCAGAAGATTGACATCATTTGTGATGCAGTTGTTCAGTGTGTCAAGATGTTTGAACAACTCAACACACAGATGATCTCTCTTTCAGCAACTGAAGTTCAACATTTTGGAGAGTTGGTGAATCTGCTGAAGGAAATCAAAGAAATCTCTTCGAAATCCTCTTCTCCGATTATCTCTCAAGAATTTATATCTCAAAAATTTCTTCATTTCGAAGCCATTATTCAAAAGCATCTTACTCCGCTACTTCGAATCTCAAGCCTATTACCAAGTGTATCAGATGCCCCACCTACTGTCACAGGGGTGCAAGGGGGAGAAAAGAGTGTTCAAGCAAAGGTTGGGGAACATGAGATGAAACCAGAAGATTCGAAGGCTCCAGTCAAACCAACAATTGTTAATCCTTCGAAAACTATGGTCAAACCAACAATTGTTTCAGCTGCTCCAGTCATGTCGACTGTGACTACAATGGTTCCGATTACAAGACCTAGTACAAAAGGTATTGTAATTGGGAATGTTGTTTCTTCGAATGTTTCTTCATCAAAAAGTGCAACTCCTTCGAATGTGAAAGACAAAGGAAAAGGAGTCTTGATTGAGAAGACAAACAAAGAAAAGAAAGTTGAGGTGGCAGCTGAAGTGGAACGAATGAGGCATGTGGAGAGCATTATGCGACAAAGAGCTCTTGAAGGTTCGAATGTCGATAAGGGAGATCCTTCGAAAGTTTTCAACTATGAAATTATCGAATCAAGGGTGATGTTTGACCATATGTACTCTTTTGAGAAGATTCCTAAGAAGAGTTATGTGGTGACAAACACTGATTATGGGCAACTCGACTTTCCAATCAATGAAATGATGTTTGTCATGCCACAGTTTAAAGCAGAGTCAAAGAATGTGGATGTCGAAGAAGGAAAGAAGATGAAAATTCGATTTCATGCTGTGTTAGCTAAAGCTCAAGAAGAAGTCTGGTACTTGGAGAAGATTAAGAAGGTGATATCCATAAAAAGGGATGTCATTTTCGAAGGAAAGTTTCAAAACTTGAAGTATGTTGTGACAAGGGCAAGTGGGAAGATACAAGAGTTCACTATAGCTGACTTTTCGTTGATGAACACTTACGATCTCATCAATGTTGCACTGATTCTCAAAGACAAGTCCTTTTCTTACCTCCAAGAAACAGAACCCAATGTCTTCAGTCTTGGGTGTAGGCATATAAAAGTTTTCTTGGAAAATTATTTCGAATGCCTAGCTCAAACTGATATCGAGCTTGCTACTGTCAAGGGCATCGACATTACAGCTCCAATGGCTCCTACGAAGAAGCAGGTGGAATTGAAGAAATACGAAGACGGAGAAATCTGTTTAAAGCCATTGGGGATATTCTTCGCTGGAAAAGACAAAGCTGGAAGAGCCAAGAGATTCTTGTTTCAAACCTCTTAAGTGGAAAGATATACAAACTCGCAATATACGAACTTAATTGTTTGTATGAATCATTGCAAGAAGAATTCAGAAGGAGACAAGAAAGAGACAAAGAAAGTTATCTCTTGGTACATGGAAATTCGAAGAGTGCTGATGTATGCTGTATAACTACTTACTTCATGAAGACTTCGACCATTATTCCAAAGGGGGAGATTGTTAGGGTTTGTATTGTAATATGTCGAAGTATTAGTTTTGTTACGAAGAGTCTTTAGTCTTCGTATATTGAGTCTTTGAATGTAACGTTATATTTACAAAGACATTTTAACGAAGCTTTAATGTCTAGTCCTTACTATTTTATTATGCTTTTGTACGCCTATAAATAGGAGTCTGTACTATGTGAGAATATAACAAATTTTCACTTACACTTACAAAGAATTCTTTTATACTCTGTAAAACGTAAAGCATAATATGAGCTGATCAAAGATTATATTTACTCTCTTGTTCATCGTGATTCTTCTTTCTTAATTCTTACTTGATTTGATCTTTAAACTTAATTACGAATCTCTTCAGATCTAGTCCCACATGTAACATCCCGAACTAGCAAGAGTAGGGTTGAAGGGCTAAAAGTGTTAATTGGGAAAGAGTGACTCGGCGAGTCCATGGATGGACTTGGCGAGTAGAGTCGCGACTTGGTCGCGTGTTAAGTAGCCGACTTGGCGAGTCAGTGAGATGGACTCGGTGAGTAGGCGTTGAGTGGATAAAACCCTAATTCTCGGGGTTGAGCCCTATATAAAGAACATTATGTTTTCCTCCCAGCCTCTTTATCACCCCTTGAGCCCCAGAAAACCCTTAATCGCGGAGAAGCACCATTGTTGAGTGGATTGGAGCTTGGAGAAGTATTTGTTGAAGAAAGTTTGGGAGTTTGAAGGTGTGGAGCAAGGGGCTTTGCTAGGATTCGAGTTTCCTTGCAGTTGGGGCATTCTTCTGAGGTAATATCTCGTTCTTAGGCTGTTGTTATCTTGTTTCTTCATTTTGGGGTTTGTGGGAAGCTTATCTTGGGCTATATTGGAGTCTAGAGGTTAGATCTGATGTTGCTACCTGAGATCTGAGATGGAGAAGAATCAGAGAGCATGAAAGTCCTTGTGTTGGAGTGTTTAGTGAAGCCTTCATGTCCCAAACCCTAACCCAAAGTGCAAAAATCCTTGATCTCGTAGGATTCACGTAAAGTTTGCCACTTTACATGATGGATGGGTTGTAGGAGGCTAGATCTATGTTTTGGATCAATTGCATGGCCTGGAATGCTTCTGTATGGATTCGGACCGGCAGTACTCGGCGAGTCACATGGGTGGACTCGACGAGTTGCTTGAAGATACGCTGGGACTCGGCGAGTTGGATGAAGATGGCCTGGAACTCGACGAGTTGTATGAACAACCCGGCAAGTAGGTTGAAGATAGTCGTAGACTCGACGAGTCTGTTCTTAGACTCGGCGAGTCTTGTCGAAGAGTCCCGAAGTTCTCTGGTTGAGTCTAGAATCGGTGAGTAAAGGGATGACTCGGTGAGTTGTGTGCGATTGGACTCAGAGTTGTTGGACTCGGCGAGTCTCGGGGTGACTCGGCGAGTTAGGTCGCAGATTGAGGGAAGCTCTGAGTTTGGGGACTCGGCGAGTCATCCGGTTGACTCGGCGAGTTAGGTTGCGGATTGAGGGAAGTTCTGAGTTTGGGGACTTGGCGAGTCATCGGGTTGACTCGGCGAGTAGGGTCAGTCAGGTTGACTTTGACCTTGTCTTGGACCAAGGGTTGTTTAGTGGGTTCAAGGGGTATTTTGGTAATTGTTGATTACTGTTTTGAGTTCAGTGCATCGGTGATTGACCAGTGGTGGAGATCGTATCAGGGATCAGAGCAGCTTGAGTTATCTGTAGTGTCGGCAATCACGAGGTGAGTTATCCTCACTATATCGACAGGGTCTACGGCACCAAGGTCGACCCTTTATCGGATGGAAATCCGGATAGTTGTCTGTTATGGTATTGCTTGATAGGGGCCGGAAGGCATTATGATATGGGCCGGAAGGCATTACGATATGGGCCGGAAGGTATTATATATTGTGTGGACCGGAAGGTCATGGCCTGGAAAGGCGTATGCGCGTAAGTAGTATTTTGGCTGAGATGTAGGGTGAAGTATTGCTAGTGATCGGTTAGGCTGGTATCTTGGTTAGGGTAATGATATGCTATGTGATCTGTTGATCGATTTGCTGACTGTGAACTGTTATATGATTATATGTTATGTGCACGGTTGCTTGGTCTGGGGTTTGACCCGATATGCATGGCTGTTCTATGTTGTGTTATGATATGTATGCTTTTTATGTTGTGGGCCGGAAGGCAATATGTTATGGGCCGGAAGGCAATATGTTATGGGCCGGAAGGCATTACGTTATGGGCCGGAAGGCGATATGTTTTGGACCGGAAGGTCGTGGCCTGGAAGGGCGTATATGTGGTTGGTATTTTGGAGGTATCTCACTAAGCTTTCGGGCTTACAGTTGTGGTTTTATGTTTTCAGGTTCTCAGGAGTCTGTGGCAAGGCAAAGGCGTGATCGTACCGTTCCTCGCGTTGGTGTTTTATGAAATGAACCTGGGGAAATACTCTGTTAAATAATGTATTGAAAACCTTTTTGTAATAATGTTATTAAAATGGGTTGTTTTCGAAAAGTTTTAATTGTTTTCAAATTATTGGTCGTTACACCACAACTTTTGGGTTTTGAGCATTCTAACACTCCTAAGGTGTACATGCAACCCTAAATACATTGGATCTACGTTTTCTCTATTATACATGCAAATATGGAGTTTCCAAGGTATCACCCTATACTAGCATACAAATATCATATACTACACAAGATTCTATTTAGAATAACATACCTTATGGAGGAGCTTGAAGTCTTTATGTATATAGCCTTAAGAGCTTAGCCCCAATAGTGTGGAAGCCTCAAGTGGAATCACAACACATCATGGACAAAAAATGAACTTGAGAGAGAATCTCCATGCACCAAAAACTCCATGAACTCTAAGACTAGAGTAGGTCACGATTTTTGGGCTAGAAGCATATATATATATATATATATATATATATATATATATATATATATGTGTGTGTGTGTGTGTGTGTGTGTGTGAGGAATCCAAGACTCATGGGTATAACCCATAACCCTAATCTATATCCATGGATTCAACGATCCATGGTTCATGTGGCCCAACTCTTTATGTATCCATATATAAACTTGGTCCAACATCGATCATAATCCGAACACATATAAATATAACTAATGAACATAATTAATCCCCATAGATTTCATTAGTCTCTTTTGATCACTACATTAATCTCCAAGTTAATTCTTGATGAATACTAATTAACTCATATGATTTCATATTAATATATTATAACTTATAATATATTAATAAATCATATATAACATCTGTCACACCCCCAAACCAGAATGGCGGAAACATTCGGGGGTGGATGACTTCACGTAGTATCACAACCATTGAATATTGTAAAGAAAGTAACACAACCATCACATATATAATAAAAAACGTATGTTGTTGCGTTATACATATTAGCAAAAGAATATTACAATAAGATGATAAATGTTCAATAATAAAACATCCTTAGTGTTCCCTTCTCCAAAAGCTGGTGGTTACCTGTATTACTGATTCCTTGAGAAATACAAGTGGTTTCAAAAAAGTGTCAACTATTAAGTTGGTGAGTTCATAAGTGTTTTGCATTGAAAAGTATGTCCTTTTTGATAGTAAATCGATGAACGAGGTTTTCCGAAAATCCAATATTTTCTATAAATAATTTGAAAAGTTTCCCGTGTTGGAGTGCGTTTGTGTTTTCCATACTTGAATAATAGTGATAAAATTTGTGTTAACGATAAAATGGAAAACTGAAATGCATATATGAATCTCGTAAATCAAACTTGTTTTTATACTTTTATGTGAGTTTTATAACCATACTATTGACACTGACGGCCTGTAACAACATTCTTCAGGTGTTGTAGTGTTATGACATTTGTCACCCCAGACATGCCGGTCTAACTATAGCTAATAGTTTAGGTGCGGGATTGTCAATCCCGTATAGATCTATACACAAGTATCACGCTCTCTCTCCAAGAGATTATGGTATATAATACAGGACTTGAAATGCATACATACGAGTACGTTGAAGTTTAAATGTCTCACACTAGTTGGTATAAACAGATTTACGATAATAAAGACTTTACTTCTATTGAAAACATTTCATTTGTTCAAGATGTATATGTAAAATGTATGAATCATTTGAATACTACACTCATTATAGTTCCTCAAAAGTATGTTTCCATTTAGTAAGAACAACTTAGTGATATAATAGCCCTTTTATCATAACGTCATTTTTGTATCAAAACCCTATAAGAACGATATTATAATTATGGTTATAAAATGATACTTTGACTTGTAATGTACTTGTATTTCCCCCATTAAAACATAAAAAGAATTGAAAAGTAGGGGTATGAACTCACTCGTTAAGTTTGAAGAGAGGGGCTAGAGTTGAGCAGAGTTTCGACCGCGGAAAGTTGCGTCTTCGGGTTCTCGGGAATCTCTGCAGCATAGATCCTTCGTCGGGGGCTCGAGTGCGGAAACCAAGGTAAGAAAATGGTCTCTGGAGCTGGGAGAATGGCTGACGAATTGTGAAGGTGTGCCAAAACTCGAAGCTCATGCCATCTATTTATAGTGCTGGAAGAGTGAGTACGCGGGGCGTAATTTTGGAGTACGCTGGGCGTACTCATGTACGCGGCGCGTACGTCGTTACGCTGGGCGTAATATGGCGTCATGGCTTACGACTCCTGGCTAGCTTAGCGTAGAGGGGGCGGGCCGATGGGACTCGACTCTGGGTCTAGTACGTGGGGCGTACTCCCAGAGAACGCGGGGGGTAACTCGGCTTGTCCTCTTCTAAATTCCGTAACTTTCGCGTACGAGCTCCGTTTTTTGTGTTCTTCATATCCACGTGTAGGTGAGATTATGTTCTACAACTTTCATTTAGACTCCGTCGGCTAGTTTTGACTTTATTTTTAATGATATATTTTTAATAGGCCGGGCCTTGTAAAGTTCGTTAAAAATTCATAGGTTCTTTATTCGACGTCGGTTTTTGTTTGTCTTTTTATCATTTTATTACCACTGAGGAGATCTTCAACTTCCGTTTAGGTGGCGATAGCTAAATAACACTCGATCTTGAATCCGAGTTTTTAGCCCTCTACTACTGTTACGAAACTTTGAAAATTCGTAACTTCTTCATACGAGGTCCAATTTGGGCGATCTTTTTATGCACGCTCACCTTTCAACGAGATGTACGACTTTTGTTTAGATGCTTAAGGCTAAAATGTATTTTATTGAGATTTTTCTTTTTATGTCAAATAATGTTTTAATGTCGTGTCGTAAATATATGAGTGGTTATAATTTCTTCAATATAACTCGGTTTTGAGTGTTCTTTATGTTTTTGGAAACCTTGGCATGATATCTAATATTCGATGCAGCCCAACCTTGATACTTGAACGCTTTATTTTCGAGGTTAATTTCGTTGTACTTAGCTTTCGAGTGTTACAATGCTTTTGGAAAATATAGGGTTGTCAGATCATCCCCCTGTTAAGGGAATTTCGTCCCGAAATTTAATCTAAGATAGTGTTTACGATTTAAGGAAAAAGTTGCGGGTACTTTTGTTTCATCTGATCCTCGCGTTCCCAGGTGTATTCAGGTCCTCGCTTGGCGTTCCAGAGTTCCTTTACAATGGGTATTCGGCTTTGTTTAGTCCTTTTGATTTCCCGATCCATGATCTCTACTGGTTCCTCCACAAACTGGAGGTTTTCATTTATTGCAATTTCGTCTAGAGGGACGACAAGGGTCTCGTCGGATAAGCACTTCTTTGGATTTGATACGTGAAAGGTAGGGTGTACGTTGTGGAGTTCCTGAGGTAGTCTAAGTTTGTAGGCCACTGGACCGATCCTGGCAAGGATCTCGAATGGTCCGATGTATCTAGGGTTCAGTTTTCCACGTTTTCCGAAGCGTATTAAAGCTTTCCAAGGCGATACTTTTCAGTAGGACATGGTCTCCAACTTGGAATTCCAAGGGTTTGCGTCTCTTATCTGCATAACTCGTTTGTCTATCCCTTGATGCTTTTAGAAGTTCTCGGATTTGAACAATCTTCTCCGTAGTCTCCCTTATGATTTCTGGTCCAGTGAGCGTGTTGTCAGTTGCTTGTCCTTTTGCTAGTTGTGTGTCCCCTACTTCGGCCCAGCACAAAGGTGACCTGCATTTGTGGCCATAGAGGGCTTCGAACGGGGCAGTTTTGATACTGGTGTGGTAGCTATTGTTGTATGAGAACTCGACCAAGGGTAGATGTGTGTCCCATGCTTTTCCAAAATCGATTACGCAAGCTCCAGCATGTCTTCTAGGGTTTGTATAGTTCTCTCGCTCTGGCCGTCGGTTTGTGGGTGATAAGCGGTACTCATGTCTAGTCTTGTCCCCAAAGCTTTTTGTAGCGACTGCCAGAACCTTGAGGTGAATCTACTATCTCGGTCCGAGATAATGGATATGGGCACACCATGCAGTCGTACAATTTCTCTGAGGTATGTCCTTGTTAACTTCTCCAATTTATCCGTCTCTTTGATTGGTAGGAAATGCACTGACTTAGTTAACCTGTCGACAATTACCCAAATGGTGTCGAGTCCGCTTGTTGTCTTGGGTAATTTTGTTATGAAATCCATGGTTATCCGCTCCCACTTCCATTCGGGTATTTCTGGTTGTTGTAATAAACCCGAGGGCTTCTGGTATTCCACCTTGACTTTGGCACATGTCAGGCATTTGCTCACGTAGGTAGCAATTTCGGCTTTCATGTTTTGCCACCAGTACAACTTCTTGAGATCGAGATACATCTTATCGGAGCCGGGATGTATGGAGTATCGTGTTTTATGGGCTTCGTCCATAACGATTTCTCTAAATCCACCAAACTTCGGTATCCAAATTCGATCCATGAAATAACGAATCCCGTTGCTCTTGGTCTCAAGGTTCTTATCCATTCCCCTTAGGGCTTCTCCTGTCACATTTTCTGATTTCAAGGCCTCTATTTGGGCTTCCTTGATTTGCGTGAACAGGTGTGATTGGATCGTCATAGTTAGGGATTTCACTCGGCGACCTGAGCACTCCTTACGACTGAGTGCATCAGCCACTACATTAGCCTTTCCAGGGTGATATCGAATTTCGCACTCGTAATCACTTAGTAGTTCTACCCATCGTCTTTGTCTCATGTTGAGTTCCTTCTGATTGAGGATATGTTGGAGGCTTTTATGATCAGTGAAGATGGTACATTTTGTGCCGTAGAGATAGTGTCTCCATATCTTCAGAGCAAAGACGACTGCTCCTAGCTCAAGATCGTGCGTTGTGTAGTTCACTTCGTGTGTCTTTAGTTGCCTTGAGGCGTAGGCGATGACCTTCCCTCTTTGCATTAAGACACACCCAAGTCCTTGGTTTGATGCATCACAATAGACCACGAAGTCCTCCGTTCCCTCTGGCAAGGTTAGGATGGGCGCACTACATAAGGCTCGCTTTAGTGTCTGAAATGCACTGTCTTGTTTTTCTCCCTAGTCGAAGGTCACATTCTTCTGGGTTAGGGTGGTAAGTGGCTTGGCAATCTTTGAAAAGTTCGGTATGAATCTTCGGTAATACCCAGCGAGTCCCAAAAATTGCCGGATTTTTGTAGGGGTTCTTGGAGTAGTCCAATTATCTATTGCCTTTATCTTGGAAGGGTCCACGTGTATTCCTTCTTTGCTTGCAACGTGTCCTAGGAAATCCATTTCCCGAATCCAAAATTCGCATTTGGAAAATTTTGCGTAAAGTTTCTCTGCCCTTAATGTTTCCAGTACTTGGCGGAGATGTTTGCTGTGTTCTTCCTGGCTTCTTGAATAGATGAGTATATCATCTATGAATACGATCACGAATTTATCCAGGAAGGGACGACATACTCGGTTCATCAAGTCCATGAACACTGTTGGAGCATTCGTCAATCCGAAGGGCATTACCACAAATTTGTAGTGACCATAACGTGTTCAGAAAGCCGTTTTGGGGATGTCTCCCTTTAGTACTCACAGTTGGTGATAACCAGACCTTAGATCGATCTTTGAGAAGTCGCTTGCTCCCTGCAGTTGGTCGAATAGATCGTCTATGCGCGGTAAGGGATATCGGTTCTTGATCGTCAGTTTGTTTAATTCCCGATAATCGATGCACATGCGAAAGGATCCGTCCTTCTTTTTCATGAATAGGACTGGCGCTCCCCATGGTGAGAAGCTCGGTCTGATGAATCCCTTGCTCAGCAGCTCGTTTAATTGACTGGATAGTTCCTGCATCTCGGCTGGGGCTAAACGGTAAGGTGACTTTGCTACAGGGGTAGCTCCGGGGATTAAGTCGATTCTGAACTCAACTTGACGTTCCGATGGGATTCCTGGAAGATCTTCTGGGAAAATATCTGGGAAGTTGCAGACTTCCAGAATGTCTTTAATGTTTTTCGATTCTCGCTTCTTATCTACTACGTGGGCTAGAAAGGCATGATATTCCTTACGAAGATACTTTTGTGCTTTAATACAGGAAATGATTTGTAAACTTGAACTAGGTTTGTCGCCATAAATGACAAGAGTTTCGCTGTTTGGCAGATTTAGGCAAACGGCTCTTTCGTGGCAAAGGATATCGGCATGGTGAAGGCTCAACCAGTCCATACCGATGATGACATCGAAACTTCTTATGGAAATGGGCATAAGATCGACTCGAAACAAGTGCTCGTTTAAATTTAGTGTGCACCCTACGTATAAATCGTTTGCGTGTTCTGTTTTACCGTTTGCCATTTCTACAGTAAATATTTTATTGAGTGGTTGGGGTTTTTGATTAAGTAGGTGTTTGAATTTATGACTCACAAAACTTCTCTCCGCACCGCAGTCAAAAAGTATGCATGCATAAGTGTTGTTGAGTAGGAACGTACCCGTAACCACCGTGGGGTCCGCTATTGCTTCATTTTGTCCTACTGCCATCACTCTCCCCACACCGCCAATATTCCTTTCCTTGGGGCAATCCCTCCTGAAATGTCCAGTCTCTCCGCACCCATAACACGCCCGACTTACTCCAGTGCCAGAAACTTGAGTGATTGGTCGTGCCGGTGCTTTACAGAAACGGGCTGTGTGCCCTTTCCTGTCACAGTTCTTGCAGTGCATCTCGCGAAAAATACCATGGTGATGGTAGTTGCACTTGCTGCACTTGGGCAGATTCCCCGCATATGGTTTTGTTGGTGCAGAGGTAGCAGGAGTTGTGGTGGGGGTAGTAGCAGCATGAAGCGCAACCATTTGCTTCTTTGAAAGTTCTTGCGAAGTTTGCCACTTCCTTTTGTTCCAAAATTTCTTCTTCTTGTTGTTGTTGGCATTGATTTCATTGTTGCTGTTCCCTTTGGTTGGTTCAGCCATAATAGCCGCGACTCCTTGACAGACACCATGATCAACAAGAGATTGCGCTAGTTCCTTGGCGCTGGCGAAAGTCAAGGGTTTGGAGGCTAATACACTTCCTCGAAGTTGGGGTGATAGTCCCCAGATGTATCTCTCGACCTTTTGGCTCTCCAGGGTTAACATTCCTGGGCAAAGTGTTATTAAGTCACTGAACCTGTTGGTGTAACCTGCTATGTCCGAACCTACCATCGAAAGGTTCCACAGTTCCTGTTAAAGCTTCTGAATCTCGCCTCTTGGGCAGTATTCTCGAAGGAGCATTCTTTTAAGGTTTTCCCAACCCATGGAGTTTGCCACCACCAAGGTTAGTGTCTGGACGTGGCCGTTCCACCAAGTCAGGGCGCGTTCAGAGAAAGTAAAAGCGGCGAACTTTACTTTGCTCTCTTCAGGACATGCACAGATTTCGAATACCGCTTCCGTTTTCTCTATCCATTGAGATATAGCCAATACTCCCCCAGTCCCGTTAAAGGGAATAGGTTTTCCGTTGGTGAAGTCTTTGTAAGTGCATACCCCTGAACGGCTTTGACCTTGGCCATTTGTAAAACTGTTTGTTCCTCCCCCCGATCCGTTGTTGCTCATTTGTGCCATTGCTACTGTTACAGCAGCGGTTACAGCAGTCTGGAACATAACAGTGTCCATAGTTGGAGGAGGTGGTGGAGGTGCTGTTGAAGTTGAGTTTCTGCGTGTTGATCTACGAGGAGGCATGTTCTGGTAGAGAAAACTAAGAATGAATACTATAAGTTTCTAATGTTTTGACAATCGTGTGTTAGTTGTATCGTGTAATTTGTTTTGACTTTAGTTTATGGTTTCAAGGTAGGCATAGAAATTTAAAACTCATAATTTTTTAGAGGTATAAAATAAGAAATACTTCATATTCATACATATAGGTCACACCTGAAGTGTGTTACATTACATGTTTTGTTTGGAAAATTTGACCCTCCTAAGGGTCTCTGATTACAGACGCAAAAGGGAAATAAGGAAAAACTTTTATCTGAAATCCTAATTTATAACAAAATTGTTGGGGCTCGAACAAGTCCTACTTGCGGCGTTTGGAGCTAGATTCGGCATCCGACCGTTTGACTCCCATTAGTTGCCTCTCGAGATCTGCTTGGTGTTCCTTCATTTCACTTATTTCTGCCAGAGCCGTTATCATTTGGTTCTGAAGTGTTCCCGTGTAGATTTGGGTATTCTCATGTAGTCCTTCCAAACGGCAGATGTCAGCGGCGTTACCTTGGGTAGCAGCATTGATCTCGCGAACTCTGGCTGCTTGTTGGTCCGCCTGGTAGTTCTGGTTAGCTATGGCATTCACGACGACAGGTATTGCTCGATCAGCTGAGCCTCCCCCACTGACATTGTAAAAATCTCGGCACATGTCGAAAGGAGGGTGTACACCTTGCTGGCGGCTCCAGTAGTAGAGGTGGCTTCTCCAGATTGGGATGGGTCCCGGTTGATATGGTCTGATTACGGGAGGATGAGGGATGGGAGGGTCGTACACTTCTGGCTCGGAGTCTGTCCCGCTAGAAATCTCCTCGATCTCTTCGTCGACTTCGAATTCCTCTCCGACTTTGACTTCGAATTCTTCCTCGATAACCCCTTCGGGTTCTTCCTCGACCTCTTCTTCGATTTCCTCTGGGTCTTCCTCCGGGTCTTCTTCTATCCAACCGCCGTTGCCTTGGTTTGGGTAGTAGGGATCTCCTGGTAAATGGAATCCGGCCATTTGTCTGTACTAGGATAGATGTATGAGAACGTTATAAGAAAAGAAATTTGTATTTAGCGACTTAAATATTTTTAACTATAATTTTTATTGTACAACTATTTTTAATAATACTTCTATACTATTTCAACTTGGCGAAACTGAAATAATTTTGTATTTGGTAAGTTTTTGGCTTGTTGTCCACTACGACCATTCCTCGACGTACATTGGTCAAATCCAGGATAAATATAGTTGATCAGGCTATATTTATGCTCGACCTGATTACATACCCCGGGGCTCAATCGTAGTGTCGTAACTTGCCTTAATACTTTTTAGTAAAACTTGTCATGATACGAGATTAATGCATGCTTGTAAAAATGTATATCTTTAAAAGAAAGTATTTTGTTCATGAAAATGTTTTGTCAGAGGGTTTTTGGTCCCCTTTGCATTTATAGTTTGTATATCGTATATGGTTTGATATATTTAGTTCACTATAAACAATGCTCTGATACCAATCTGTCACACCCCCAAACCAGAATGGCGGAAACATTCGGGGGTGGATGACTTCACGTAGTATCACAACCATTGAATATTGTAAAGAAAGTAACACAAACATCACATATATAATGAAAAACGTATGTTGTTGCGTTATACATATTAGCAAAAGAATATTACAATAAGATGATAAATGTTCAATAATAAAACATCCTTAGTGTTCCCTTCTCCAAAAGCTGGTGGTTACCTGTATTACTGATTCCCTGAGAAATACAAGTGGTTTCGAAAAAGTGTCAACAATTAAGTTGGTGAGTTCATAAGTGTTTTGCATTGAAAAGTATGTCCTTTTTGATAGTATATCGATGAACGAGGTTTTCCGAAAATCCAATATTTTCTATAAATGATTTGAAAAGTTTCCCGTGTTGGAGTGCGTTTGTGTTTTCCATACTTGAATAATAGTGATAAAATTTGTGTTAACGATAAAATGGAAAACTGAAATGCATATATGAATCTCGTAAATCAAACTTGTTTTTATACTTTTATGTGAGTTTTATAACCATACTATTGACACTGACGGCCTGTAACAACATTCTTCAGGTGTTGTAGTGTTATGACATTTGTCACCCCAGACCTGCCGGTCTAACTATAGCTAATAGTTTAGGTGCGGGATTGTCAATCCCGTATAGATCTATACACAAGTATCACGCTCTCTCTCCAAGAGATTATGGTATATAATACAGGACTTGAAATGCATACATACGAGTACGTTGAAGTTTAAATGTCTCACACTAGTTGGTATAAACAGATTTACGATAATAAAGACTTTACTTCTATTGAAAACATTTCATTTGTTCGAGATGTATATGTAAAATGTATGAATCATTTGAATACTACACTCATTATAGTTCCTCAAAAGTATGTTTCCATTTAGTAAGAACAACTTGGTGATATAATAGCCCTTTTATCATAACGTTATTTTTGTATCAAAACCCTATAAGAACGATATTATAATTATGTTTATAAAATGATACTTTGACTTGTAATGTACTTGTATTTCCCCCCTTAAAACATAAAAAGAATTGAAAAGTAGGGGTATGAACTCACTCGTTAAGTTTAAAGAGAGGGGCTAGAGTTGAGCAGAGTTTCGACCGTGGAAAGTTGCGTCTTCGGGTTCTCGGGAATCTCTGCAGCGTAGATCCTTCGTCGGGGGCTCAAGTGTGGAAACCAAGGTAAGAAAATGGTCTCTGGAGCTGGGAGAATGGCTGAGGAATTGTGAAGGTGTGCCAAAACTCGAAGCTCATGCCATCTATTTATAGTGCTGGAAGAGTGAGTACGCGGGGTGTAATTTTGGAGTACGCGGCGCGTACGTCGTTACGCTGGGCGTAATATGGCGTCATGGCTTACGACTCCTGGCTAGCTAAGCGTAGAGGGGGCGGGCCGATGGAACTCGACTCTGGGTCTAGTACGCGGGGCGTAACCCGGCCTGTCCTCTTCTAAATTCCGTAACTTTCGCGTACGAGCTCCGTTTTTCATGTTCTTTATATCCACACGTAGGTTAGATTATGTTCTACAACTTTCATTTAGACTCCGTCGGCTAGTTCTGACTTTATTTTTAATGATATATTTTTAATAGGTCGGGCCTTCTAAAGTTCGTTAAAAATTCATAGGTTCTTTATTCGACATCGGTTTTCGTTTGTCTTTTTATCGTTTTATTACCACTGAGGAGATCTTCAACTTCTGTTTAGGTGGCGATAGCTAAATAACACTCGATCTTCAATCCGAGTTTTTAGCCCTCTACTACTGTTACAAAACTTTGAAAATTCGTAACTTCATCATACGAGGTCCAATTTGGGCGATCTTTTTATGCACGCTCACCTTTCAATGAGATCTACGACTTTTGTTTAGATACTTAAGGCTAAAATGTATTTTATTGAGATTTTTCTTTTTATGTCAAATAATGTTTTAACGTCGTGTCGTAAATATATGAGTGGTTATAATTTCTTCAATATAACTGGTTTTGAGCGTTCTTTATGTTTTTCGAAACCTTGGCATGATATCTAATATTTGATGCAGCCCAACCTTGATACTTGAACGCTTTATTTTCGAGGTTAATTTCGTTGTACTTATCTTTCGAGTGTTACAATGCTTTTGGAAAATATAGGGTTGTCACAACATCTTCCCTCAAAAGTCCATCCTAACAAATTGCCCTGATGATATGCAACCCAAACGGACCATGCTACTCTCGGGTCAAGTACATACCAATAATAGTTATGGGCTTAGACATGTAATCCAAAAATCTCCCACTTGGATAAGTCTAAAACTATTATTGCAAGTATGACTTCATAACCTGACTAGCAATCGTAGCTCTTAAAGCCGATGTCGAACTCTGAAAAAATCAAATGATGCGTCCATTAGATAGGTGATCATATATTCCTCCATTCTAGATATCATATCGACTGAGACATGGATTATAATCATTCTCTCAGTCCATTTGTTCTTTCCCAATTTTCGATTTATGACAACTGACTCATTAAACAAATTAAATCAGTCTAGGCTTGGCCAAGAACTTAGGGGTGTCATCACTAAATCATCGAGGGGCCCATAGATACCGGTTTTATCCTTTTGAGGTAAAAGGAATGGATAAACTTTGACTCATATGCTTGTACTAACTACTTGTTCAATCATACACAAAGGCACGTTTTATAACATCAAGTTACTGATGCGTTTTCGTACAATCAATGTACAACCAAGTCATAGTCAACAACTCATATCTCTAGGTTTGAAGAATATAAGATGTTATCATCTCATGATTCACTCGTGATAAAATCCGTGAAGTGATTCAAATGAGCATGGGTTTAATCCAATACTCAGACCTTATAAGCCCTCATTAATGTTATAGCAACCATTGCTATGTCTAATGCACCTTAGACAAATCTTAGAAGCTAAATTCATGATAGTCTTGATTCATATCTACTTCCAACATATGACCGATTATGGATGGTTTGAATAACTTAGTCATTCAGGAAGAACGACCTAGTTATTCTGGAAGTCAAAACATGCAAAGTGAAACACAAGAATAATACTTAATACTATATGGCCCCAAACTCTTAAGTATAAATAAAAAACACCTTTTATCTAAGCACCATATTGATTACTCATTATTCATGTAATGTTTCGAATTATCAACTTAATACTTGAATTAAAAAAATAGTCATGCCATGCTCCAAAAAGGCATGCTATGTTTACCTATGGTCCTTTATTTTGTGAAATAGATCAATTGAACATGACTCCAATGATGCTCAATTCACAATCCCAATCCCTTTTGTAAATTTAAGAATACCAAATTCTTGCCATTTACTGTAATCCATTAGATTCTAAATTTATATGCAATGATTCTCTTGTAATGACTATGCACAAAAGTCACAAAGACTTGGAAACAGACATTACAAAGTATTCCAATGGAGATGAATTCCATGGAAACAAAGTCTCATATTCAAAGTACATTCCTTTGAACATCCTTCTTTGCATTAAGTTTTCTAACCTTACACAGATTCAGAGAATAACTTCCACCTATGGAAACAAATCCATATTACCATTGTGACTATCACTTCTAAACAAGAGTTGCCTCTTTTTAGAATATGTTAATATGGTCCTTTCCAAAGTTTAACACTATACTTCCAATTGTCCACTAGCAACCAATCTTTGGTAAACCTTAGATTGTCCTCGACAATTGCTTAATCATTTTAGTCATATCCAGTTCTATTTCCTTTATCCCTCTTAATGCCATAAGCATTTGGAAAAATTTAGAATGGATGTAATCGATCCTATAACCGAAGCATATGGGACACGATTCATGTTATAGAAATTTTATTTGCCATGTTCTCACAATTTAAACTATGAAGAGGGATTCCGTAATCATAAGCGAATTTTGAGAACACCAAATATATAGAATTTCCTTATGTTGAACCATTCCAACTGAACATTCAAATATATCCTTGACTAAAGTTGATTAAAATCTCAATCTAAGCTTGTAGAATTGGAATGAAGTATAAAATCTCTCCCTAAATTATATCAAAACAACTTTTCAAAGAAAATTGAAACTTTTGTTTTCTATAATTAACATTGCTAACTTGTAGGACGTAACATAATAATCATGCTCCTAGTAACATGATAATTCAACTAGCATAACACTTTATGCTCCCACTTGCTTTGACATGTATCCAGAAATCAGATGGACTTCTAGAAATCAATACTTTATTGACTTTCTTACCAAAGTTTAGTTTTCTGATACGAGATGCTTTGATAAGAATTTATCAAAATCATACACCTTTCCTTAGATAGCTCACATGTGTGTCTAAAAAGTCTTAGAACTATGAAAAGGGATGCCGTAATCATAGTCTCAATTGTTTAGACCTTTGCCATTTCTAACAAGTCTATGTTAGTGTGTTGGTTAACCACACGCGCTCCACTAACGACTTTGAGAATGCAAATGTCACAATTGCTATCTACTTAAAATCTACTTAGTGAAAGCTTTTCCTCACCATCATTTTCATGAATCGGAGAGAAACCTTATGAAACTTAGATTTTTTATGGTGTATGTGTTCCTATCCATGTGAATTTGTCAAAACCATAATCACAAGACGAAGTTTAGTGACAAATCCAAACTCATATGGATCGAACTTGTGCAGTCTTAACTTATTGCCACCTGGCAGCACAAGGGCCTACCATTGCTTCCAAGTTGTTATGCAACCAATTGAGAACTCTCAGAACTCATATGCAAAGCCAATTTTAACTGGAATGTGCACATAAATAGGAATATGTCAGTTTCGATAGGTTATAAAACTCAACTCGGGTGCTAGTGATACACTACAGGTTTTACTCTTGATTAGATCTTGAAATTCTTTCAGGATATTTAAGACTCCCACTGTCCTCTTGACATATAAAACATTCTTGTCCAATATTTAAGAGATAATGCGGATTCTTTATCAATACAAACACTTCACACAGTTGGCCTTAGTTGTTCTTTGTTTTATCTAAAACATCACAACTTACCAACTTCAAATCCACAAGTGTAAGAAACATTTCACTCTTACATTTGACAAGTGTTAGAATCCTTTCTTAAAATTATTTCACTCAAATTACAATCTTAGACTATAACTCTAAGACTTGATTTTGGAACGACGTATGATTTATCGTTTGATTTAACCATTTCAACAATCCATGATCCCTCTCGTTAGCCAAACAAATGCACTAAGGTGTTCTTAGAGAATCAATTGTGACAAGGTCTCATAATCACTAAGATAGTTATAAAACTAGATACTCAAGTACTTTCCCATCTCTTCAGATTGGAGAAACTTTTATCTTTCTGCCTTATATGATTTTTCTTATCTGTTCTGCCATACATTGAAACTTTCCAATGTTACAGAATTACACTTAAACTTGTAAGTACAACAACATTTACTAAACTTTAGTAAATCATAACGAATAATCATATTGACCTTTGTGGTGAACCTGATCAATGCACAACCAAGTGTACCAGATCCTTTAGTGCTTCACTTGAGTCACATGTAGATATGAACAAGGAATTAGTCTTAATTTACAATAGATGAAAATTCTCATTCATCATACAATCCAAGTTGCATGATTCCAAGTTTCTATCCAACTAGAACTTGGGTGATGAGAATCTATCCTTACTTGGTAAATTATGCACCACCACAAATGAAAGAATCAAATCTATTTTCCAATATTTCTATCAACGAAATCATATAAACGACATTTTTTCACAAATGCCATTGTAAGGATACTTAAAGTAAATAAAATCGAAACTTTTCTTTTATTTTAAAACTTCCAAAAAAACTTATCCTTAAAATGCAACTACATATGAAAACATGTTGTTATGTATTCCTAAGCAATATATCGTAACTCTTAAGCAGAAGCTCAAAATTCTGATCATCGAACCATGCAATGGAAATCCATCTACTCGCGATCAGAATCACTTTACTCTTTCTTTAGGCTTCCTTACTTTTATTTGATTCTACAAAACATCAAAATGTAATTACATTACATCATGTATTAATAATCTCCAAATTAGAACTTAATAGAGCTAGATAGGGGACTTCACCTGAAGTAAAGTCAAACCTTTTTTACTTTACCATCCTTATGATCTTTCAGGTAAAATGGGCAGCTTCGCAACCAATGTCCCTTCTCTTGGCAATAGATACATATGAACTCTTTGGAAATGGTGCGCGAGACTATCTCAGAATTATCCTTTCTCTTTACCATTAAATCAGATGACTTGACCATGGTCGATCCCTTTCTATTGGGAAGAGAAAGCTTTTCTGGACTATCAATGTTGCCATTACCAATGTCCATAGGAGCATGAGAAGTAGATCTTTCAATCAAATTTTCTTTACTGGTGCTCCAAATCATTGCTGATTCAGCAGCATCAAGCAAATAGGTAAGATCATTAAGGGTCATGTCATAGTTTGTTACATAGTAGTCCTTAAAGATCTCAATATGTGACTTAGAAAGTGATTGAAGAACCCAGTCAATAGTCAACTTCCTTAAGACCTTGACACCCACTCTCCCGGCATGCCAATATGTGACTTAATCTCCAAGATGTAAGCACATATAGAGTTTGCATGCCAAATAGCGATGGGTGACCTTGAACTTGTGGGTCAGGGAGAATTACTGGAGGAGGTGGAGGACGTGAAGTATGATTTCCAGTCCCATTAATTCACAACGAAGGGATTAATATTTCACCTTGATTTCCATTTAGGATACCATTTTCATTAGGAAAGCTTTATCCAAAAGGATGAGGAAGACCATAGTTGTCAGAACATAGACATCTATGAGGGACAAATTCAAGTTTCAGTTGATTTAAGTCCTTAACATAACACTTAATATGAAATATTAAGGCTAGGACCCAACAAACTATTTTATAACTTGGAAGAGGGATGCCGTAATCCAAGCTATAAAATATTTGAAGGTAGGTAAACGACGATTTACCAATTTCCACCATGAAAAACAAATTAAATTATTAAGTTTTAATTGGATTTGAAACTCCTAGATCTTTTGAGATACATTGAACATTCAATGGCATGTTTGAATCTCGATTATGCCCTCTCAAGTTTGTGACTGGGATGCCGAGGAACACCAACAAGGTGTGAATAACCATGCAAATTGACTTGCTACCCTTAATTTTATCACCCAATCGATGTGCCGGTTAACCACACACGCTCCACCGATCTATGATAAAACTTAAGTCACCCTTTGTTACACATTGTCAGTCCCATATTAGTGTTCCGGTTAACCACACACACTCCATTAACGACTTAACAAGGTGCAAAGTGTAATTTCATGGGTTAGCACCATTTCATATTTTCCTAAGTAACTAAGATTGGGAATTTATTACTGTTTAGTTACTTTGTATTTATCATTATACTTTTAATGAAGGGAGAATTATTAGTGAGAGTGGACACCCATTAAACTGCCATTTTTTAGTTAGTAACCTTATACCCCCCTTAGAGACTGACTTCGTAAATGAGGCCTACTAACGGTACGATTGACTTTACCTTATACATACATACATACATATATATATATATATATATATATATATATATATATATATATATATATATATATAACCATTAACTTTTAATATTATAATAGTATAAGGTTGAATTTTAAACTTTTAAAATTCTAAGGTTTAATTTGGAATTAAAATATACACGGGGAGGTAACTTTGCAAATTCCAAAACTTGAGGGAAAGTTTTGAAGCTTTTCAAATCTCTTAGATTTTTATAACTTATGAGTTTAATTAAGGCTTTAAAAAACTTTAATGAAGAGACTCTTGAACATCCATAACTTGAGGACAAGTTATTGAGTTCATAAAACTATTTATGACAAAAAGAGTCTTTATGTTTGTTAACCTATGGTTTTAATAACTTTTTGATGAGACTTTTCATATAACTTGAGGACAAGTTACAAAAACATATGTTATGAATAACTTTTATATTAGTTTGGATTGAAAACAACTATCACAAACATGTCTAGCAATATTCATAATCTTGATTAAACTCATATGAACAAGACAATCCAAAATCAAGCGATTTTCATGTAATTAGCCTAATCATTAAACTAATACAAAACATGAAACTTTTGACAATTATCTTTTGAATTTGATTAGAATGATCATTACCACATCAAAAATAGGTTTATAGGTTCAAAAACAGCTTAGGGTAATGATTCTAGTCCAATTCCAGCCTTAAAAGTCGAAAATATGTTGTCAGGGGCTCATACTCATTGAGTGTATGAACCTACTCGACGAATAGGATGATTTTCTTCATGGAATCGGTGAGTTAATTAACGGACACGGCGAGTCTAGTGCCCAGACAGCCATAAAATTGATTTTTTCAGCATTTTCAGCACTTTGCTTCAAGTATAATTGAAAACAAGCCTAGGTTCTGATACCATTGTTGGGTTTTGAGTATTCTAACACTCCTAAGGTGTACATGCAACACTAAATACCTTGGATATATGTTTTCTCTATTGTACATGCAAATATGGAGTTTCCAAGGTATCACCCTATACTAGCATATAAATATCATATACTACACAAGAATCTAGTTAGAATAACATACCTTATGGAGGAGCTTGAAGTCTTGATGTATCTAGCGTTAAGAGCTTAGCCCCAATAGTGTGGTAGCCTCAAGTGGAATCACAACACATCATGGACAAAGAATGAACTTGAGAGAGAATCTCCATGCACCAAAAACTCCATGAACTCTAAGACAAGAGTAGGTCACTATTTTTGGGCTAGAAGCAACTATTTATATGTGTGAGAAATCCAAGAGTCATGGGTATAACCCATAACCAAATCCGTACCCATGGGTTTAATGATCCATGGTTCATGTGGCCCAACTCATTATGTATCCATACATAAACTTGGTCCAACATGGATCATAAGCCCAACACATATAAATATAACTAATTAACATAATTAGTTCCCATAGATTTAATTAGTCTCTTTTGATCACTAAATTAATATCCAAATTAATTCTTCATGAATACTAATTAAATCATCTGATTTCATATTAATATATTATAACTTATAATATATTAATAAATCATATATAACATCTTCTATCAAAAGTCCATCCTAACAAATTGCCCTGATGATATGCAACCTAAATAGACCATGCTACTCTCGGGTCAAGTACATACCAATAATAGTTATGGGCTTAGACATCTAATCCAACAACAACATCATTCTAAGTCATAAAGTTTCCACCTTTATGACTTTCCATGTCTAGAAATGGTCGAAAAGCTAAAACCTTAACTTATTAATCCTTTAAGATATCATGATACTCTCATGTAAGGTATAGAAGTACAAAGATTATATTTTATGGATCCTAAAAGCTCCATAATGGATAAAGTTTCCAACTTTATCCATTAGAATGATCCAAACCACCAAGATCTAGCCTTTAAGCATGAAATGGAACGAAAAGTGCATCTTTTTCAACATAATCCATTAAGTCCAAGTCTCCAACCTTCATATATGAATCACAATGATGTTTAGATGGATAAAGTTTCCAACTTTATCCATAACAAGCTCACAAACTTTCAAGATCTAAACTTTGTGCAATAAAATGACCAAAAGCTCATATAATCCAAAACTAGCTAGATCTGACAAATGCAGCATCAAGATTCAAAATTTATACCTGTAGAAGATAGATCAACGCGAACAAAGTCTAGATCTAGAAGCTCCAATGCAACCAACATTTCTACAAGAAGTTTCTTCTTCTCCAAGGCGCACCATGAATACTCAAAAGCACTCAAAATCACCTTCTTTTAGCTCACAAGGCTCATCTAACGTTAGGGTTTCATGAAAGGGGTGTTGAAGGGGTGGAGGCTGAGAATGGTGTGGGGTTTGGGGAGTTAAGGAGCTTAAATAGGGCCTAAACCATGAAAATAGGGTTTGGGCATTGATTACGTAAGCCCAACGTACTCCTGGTACGCCTAGTCTACACATGATTCCATCAGTACGCCCATCGTACACCTTTTTGTACGCCGAACGTACTCATCTTGGCCCATAACCGCCCTATCTTCAAACTATCTTAACTTCTTCGCTCTAACACCATTTTCAACGTTATTTATATCCACAGAAAAGAATTGAGGAGCTCTACAACCCTATCTAGTTACATTTGACTTAAAACACATCGAACTAAAATCCATAATTTATAAAATAAGTCGGAAACACTACATTCCCATTTTACCCTTTTACTCAAGAGTGCAAATGAAACTATTGGGTCACATATCTACATTATCCACATCCAAATGGGCCTAAGTCTTACCTTTTCAAAGGCCCTAATCCTTATGATGACCACTCTTCGGGCCACAACCTCGAATTAGGAATTGATTCAGAATAGGGCGTTACAACTCTCCCCCACTTAAATTAGATTTCATCCTCGAAATCGTTCATTACCATCCCTAGCATACCAGGCAACCTAATCAAGAAAACCATAATCTCGTGAATACCACAACCTTCCCAAGGCAACCGAACAAAACCCTAACAAAAATATCCAAACCTAAAGATAACGATTCCTTAATCGCTAACAAAGGACCACATCTACTCTTCCAAGACCTGAAATCTGCATTGGTCTGACCCCTCGACAAACCACCCCCGCTGAACCATTACTGTGCCAATTCCATCTCGAATAAATGATCGAGCAACCACTCCCGGTCCTGATTATCTTGGTTTTACCAACTGAATGAATTCACTTACCATATCCAGATGCAAAACACCCGTCTTAACAGAAAGTCAAAATAATCCTTCGAGTAGAGGATCCCAAATGACTGCCGCTACTCAAAATATCACACCGCCGTCTAGCTACTTTCCATATCAACCATGACTTCCCTGCATCCTTATCTTGCCAGCCACTATCTGAAATAACGGATTCCTGCCCGGTTGCTGATCCAACAAGCAACCTTGCATTCGCCCAACGCGACCTCCGAAGGATTCCTTGTCTAACAATAACTGCCCTATCAACACCGCCACCCATGGCGCCTTCAATCCTCTTGATCCTCCAATCATGATACGCTGACAACCTGTCGCCACTGAATCTGATGCAAAAAGGTGAATGCTACCATAATAACTGTAGTCTTACATCATGCTCGGTCTCCTTCGACCTACCGGTTCCCAAATCCGATGATATTGTGGCCTACTCACATTCGTGCGGCTGACCCGACCTGGCCTAAATAATCTGAAGGAATCTGTAACGACCTGTCTCCGGTACGATGATTCCATAGTATTTAATTAGAAGTTTGTAAGAGGGACTCGGCGAGTTCATAGCCTGACTCGCCGAGTAGGGACGGGATTTCGAGCACGTGTTAGTCGGCGACTCGGCGAGTCCATATTCGGGACTCGACGAGTCTGCCTGCGTGGAAGAAACCCTAAATCCCCGGGTTGCTCACTACTTAAACCACCTTATAGCCCCCAATCTCACCTCCTTCACCCTCAGAGAGCTGTGAGAAAACCCTAATCCATCCTTGAGTGATCTAAGTGTTCTTGTGTGAAATTTTGAAGGCTTGAAGAAGAAGAAGAAAGGAGCAAGGAGAAGAGGTATAGAGCAAAGATCCAAGGGCAAATCCTAGATCTATTGCCTTTTCGAAGATACTTTGCATGAAAACCCTAGATCTAGCCTTTATTATGCTTTTTGAGCCATTTTATCTTCATGGATGCATATGGGCACGTAAAGATAGAATCTTTACGTGCTAATCGAGTTAAGGGAGCCCAGATCTATAAGTTTTATACACTGGATTCAAGCAGAATCGAGTTTAGAATTGCTGCATGCAAGCGACTCGGTGAGTCGGAAGAACGACTCGGCGAGTCGAGTCGCGAGTCCCCGATTTTTTTCCCTTTTTGAGTGATGCCGAGTGGGGACTAGTGAGTAGTAGAGTAGACTCAGCGAGTTTGAGGTCAGACTCAGTAATGGAGGGACTCGGCGAGTTGTTCATACAACTCGGCGAGTCCAAGGCAATCTTTTTAGCTCGAAGAACAACACGTCGAGTTGTTCATATGACTCGGCGAGTCGGATGCAGATTGCCTGAGTTTTTGATTCGGAAGGGAACTCGTCGAGTTGATGCCATACTCGACGAGTAGCAGCGAGTAAGGTTGAGAAGTGAGAATAGGGACTCGGCGAGTTGGCGGTCCAACTCGGCGAGTCAGGTCAACTGTGGGTTGACTTTGACCAGGAGAGTTGACTTTGACCAGGATAGTTGACTTTGATCAGGAGAGTGGACTTTGACCAAGGGTAAAAGAGTCATTTTACCCCAGCGCAGTGATTAGCATTTGATTGAGTGTGTTATGGATTTGTAGCCGGGGAGATACCGGAGCAGCAGCAGTTAGCTTCCAGAGCCATACACACATCAGCCAGTTCACGAGGTGAGTTTCCATCCAGTAGGAACGGGTCTACGGCCACAATGTCGGCCCGTATAGTTAGTAGCAGTTTCGGACTTCACTCCGAAGCAGTGGTTCAGTACGCTTGATGTCTATGTAATTCAAGCACGTTTGTGTGTTATATGTTCCGAACTACGGTCCGATGCAGTATGCAGTATATGTGTTTATGTTAGTTGATATGTGTTATGCCATGCTATGATCAGTAGTTTCGGACTTCGGTCCGATGCAGTCAGTTCCGGACTTCGGTCCGATGCAGGCAGTTCCGGACTTCGGTCCGATGCAGTCAGTTTCGGACTTCGGTCCGATGCAGTTAGTTCCAGACTTCGGTCCGATGCTATCAGTTCCGGACTTCGGTCCGATGCAGCTAGTTCCGGATTTCGGTCCGATGCAGTGGGCAAGCAAAGGGAAGAGCTCGGGAGCTCACTAAGCTTCATGCTTACAGCAAAGGCAAGCAGTGGTTCAGTACGCTTGATGTCTATGTAACTCAAGCAATCCTATCCCTATATGTGCTTTATATGTATTGTATGGTATGTGGTAGTTTGGGGGAGCTCACTAAGCTTCATGCTTACAGTTTCAGTTTTGGTTTCAGGTACTTCCGCAAGCAAAGGGAAGAGCTCGGGATGATGGCATCGCACACACCACAGCTTCAGTTTTTATCCTGGGAGTTGATTCAGTTTCTAGATATGATTTGATACAGTTATGATACAGTTTTTCCTCACAGTATTTTACTATGGGTTGAGATACATAGTGTGTGGTTTTATTATATGATACTCAGATTTATGATTTTTGGATATATTGAAAAAGAAATTTTTGGGTCGTATTTTTGGGTCGTTTCAAGTTGGTATCAGAGCCTTGGTTTGAGGGATTCGGATACACTTCCAGGTGTATCTGAACTCAAACTAAGGGAAAATAAAAGGTTTTTAAAAAGGAAAATGTTTTCTAAAAGAATTTTAAAAGCACTTACAAAGAAAGAAAATTTTTTTAAACGAGATAAGGGTGTGGTGCATGCGATCAGCCGAGCTCAAGTAAGTACTCCCAAATTACCCATACATGTTATTTGTTTCAGTTTCAGTTTCAGTAGAACAGCATGCTAGTATAGGACTAACGATCTAGGAGGATGCCTTATGTGCCTGCTATATGTGTTTCAGCTTCATGAGTATTGCATGCTAGTATTGAGTAGACAGCAGTAGGATAGCCTATTTAGGTTATGCCTGATAGTATGAGCTTAGCATTATATGCTAGTACAGTTTCCTCGTTATAGGGATAGGATTGCTTGAGTAGTTTCTTGTGTTCGAATGCTGCTAGCTTTGTGCTTTGTGGGACTCTGAGTGATGAAAGTTAGCCATTAGGTGAATACGTCACACCGCATGTGATAAGGGTTGAATAATCTCAGAGTGTTGGATTTGGCCCTACTGCGCAGCTCCTGTTTGAGTCAAACCGTTGTAGGGACGAGTCTTTTACTTGAAGGATTATCTGATCCTCGCCGCATGTGATGGTATTCAGGTAGTAGCTAATTGGCATTATAAGGAGGCCTTCAGCAGCTGAGGACTGGTTGAGTGGAGTCAGAGATTTCCCTAGGGCAAGCCTAGGATGAGAGTAGCAGAGATCAGTAGTAGTAGAAGTGACTTGGTGGAGTCAAGGCAATTCTTGAGGAAAGTATAGATAGATGTGGAAGGTAGTATAGGCCCGTACTACTGAAAGCAGAGGATCCGTACTCGAATCAAGGAAGGCCGAGACAAGACTAGGAAACTAGTTGTAGTACCAATGATCCCTCGAGATATTTCAGTTTTCTGATGTCGTTGTGATGTGTTTCAGAATGGTGCTGTTGCATTCGAGACCAGCAGCCGGCAGTGGAGGTGCCGGGGAGGGATCAGGTTCAGGCTCGGGGGACGAGCGCATGGATGAGCAGACCAGAGAGTTTCTCTCTTCAGAGATTACTCGTATCATTGTAGAGCAGACTCCTGTGATCTTCGGTTCGATCAAGGAGGGTATCCTAGAGCTGATGGATGAGAGATTGGGCACCTTCCGTGCCGAAGTGGCGGCCATGATGGGGTCGCGTACACTTACGTTCAATGAGTTCAGGGCATGTGGAGCTCCAGACTATCACGGGGCGCGGGACCCCATAGCGAGTACTAGATGGTTGGCGGATGTGGCCAACGCTTTCCGCGCTAGCAGGTGTCCCGAGGGGGACAAGGTCAGATTGGCGTCCTGTCTTCTGAAGAACAGGGCACTGGATTGGTGGGAAGAGGTCGGACATACCATTGGAGATGATGCAGCTTTGGATGCCATGACCTGGGCTGATTTCTCTACCAGGTTTAGGGCGGAGTTTGCACCGGTTATTGAGGTGCAGCAGTTAGCTAGAGAGTTTCAGGACCTCACCCAGACTATAGAGACAGTGGCGTAGATCACCGCCAAGTTCAGGGAGAGGGCTCTTCTCGTTCCTCAGTATGCAGCCGATGAGGAGATGAAGAAGGCCTGTTATCATGAGATGTTACGGAGCGATATCCGCCAGTTTGTGAGCCGGTCCAGCTGTAAAACGCTGGATGACATGATTGCTAGGGCTCAGGAGAGGGAGATTGATCTCGAGATGGAGAAGAAGAGGAAACCGGAGGTGGTTTCGGGTACAGGTAGTTCGGGCAAAAAGCCCAAGGTTTCAGATCACAGATCCAGGAGTCAGCAGAGCCACGGTCGATGTGGCAAGTGTGGGAGATTGCACGAGGGGGCGTGCAAGGCAGGGAGTTCCGGCTGCTACAAGTGCAGTCGGATTGGGCATTTGAGCAGGGATTGTACGGCCCCTGCTACTGCCGTTGCAGCATCAGATCTGATTTGCTTTCAGTGCAATCAGAGGGGACATAAAAAGTCCCAGTGTCCAAGATTAGCCGCAGCAGGGAAGGTGGCTGCACCTGCCCCTGCTACCTTGAGGATTATAGATGGCCGGCAGGGGCGAGCTGAGGTGCTAGTGGCGAAGAGTAGGGCGTTTCAGATGACAGCAGAGGAGGCGCGAGCGACTCCTGATGTGGTGACGGGTATGTATCTTCCCTTCATCTCTATTTTTATAGATTGTTTGTTGCTTATGATTATATGTTTTGTATAGGGTCGTTCTCTGTGAACGACATTTCTGCTATGGTATTATTTGATTCGGGGGCTACCCGATCATTTGTATCACTTGCACTTAGCAAGGGATTTAGTAGAGCTCCAGGGGAGCTGGATTGTCTACTAGAGGTTGAGATAGCAGATGACAGGACCGTAAGGGTCGCCAGAGTATATAGAGGGTGTTCGCTTCAGTTGTTTGACGAGCAGTTTTCGGTGGACCTGGTTCCTCTTCCCCTGCGAGGGAATAAGGTTATAGTAGGCATGGATTGGCTGAGCCCCAATGGGGCGGTGATTGATTGTGAGCAGCAGTTAGTGAGGGTTCACACTCCCAGTGTGGGAGAGTTAGTGATTCAGGGCGAGAGGCCACAGCGCGGACCGACCTTTTGTTCCGCCGCGAGAGCGAGACGTTATTTCCAGCAGGGTTGCGCTGGATATATAGCTTATGTAGTAGATGCCCGGGAGAAGGGTAAGGTAGCAGTAGATGATGTTCCGGTAGTGCGAGACTACCCGGATGTATTTCTCGAGGATTTACCGGGAATACCTCCTGAGTGGCAGGTTGAGTTCAGGATCGACCTGATTCCTGGTGCGGCTCCGATAGCCAAGGCACCGTATCGCCTAGCTCCCCCTGAGATGCAGGAGTTGTCTACGCAGCTGCAAGAGCTGCTAGACAAGGGTTTCATTCGGCCAAGTAGTTCGCCTTGGGGAGCGCCGATCCTGTTTGTGAGGAAGAAGGATGGGTCGCATCGTATGTGTATAGATTACCGGGAGTTGAATAAGGTAACGGTGAAGAACCGTTACCCACTTCCGAGGATAGATGAATTGTTTGATCAGCTTCAGGGAGCGTCTTGGTTCTCCAAGAACGATTTACGCTCCGGTTATCATCAGATGCGGGTTAGAGATGAGGATGTGCAGAAGACTGCTTTCAGGACCAGGTATGGTCATTATGAGTTTGTGGTGATGCCATTTGGGCTCACCAATGCTCCAGCCGCATTCATGGATCTCATGAATCGCGTGTGCAGGCCGATGCTGGATCGGTCAGTGATAGTATTCATAGATGATATCTTGGTGTATTCCAAGACGTAGGAGCAGCACGAGGAGCACCTGAGGGAGGTGCTGGAAGTTTTGAGGAGGGAGAGACTTTTCGCAAAGTTCTCCAAGTGTGAGTTCTGGTTGTGCGAGGTGCAGTTCCTTGGTCACCTCGTCAACCAGAAGGGTATTTTGGTAGATCCGGCCAAGATAGAGGCGGTGATGCAGTGGGAGGTCCTGAAGTCTCTATCCGAGATTCGGAGCTTCCTAGGGTTGGCAGGGTATTACCGGAGATTCATTCAGGATTTCTCCAAGATAGCAGTGCCGCGCACCCGACTGACCAAGAAGTCGGTGGTATTTCGTTGGGGGCCTGAGCAGCAGGAAGCGTTCGAGACCCTCAGACAGAGATTGTTCGAGGCTCCGATCATTACCTTGCCAGAGGGAGTAGAGGACTTCGTAGTCTACTGTGATGCCTCGATCACAGGTATGGGAGCATTGTTGATGCAGCGAGGCCATGTGATAGCCTACGTCTCGAGATAGTTGAAGCCTCACGAGGCTAACTATCTTACCCATGATTTAGAGCTGGGGGCGGTTGTGTTTGCCCTCAAGATTTGGAGGCACTACCTTTATGGGGTCCGCTGTACTATCTACACGGATCACAACAGTTTGAGGTACCTTATGGATCAGCCGAGTCTGAACATGAGGCAGAGGAGATGGTTGGATGTGCTGAAGGATTATGACTGTGAGATCCTTTACCACCCAGGGAAGGCCAACGTGGTGGCCGATGCCCTAAGCCGCAAAGTGTCGGCAGCCCCTATCAGAGATTTGTGTTTGAGGATGACAGTGATCACTCCACTGTTGGAGTGGATCAAGGAGGCTCAGGTTGAGGGCCTCAAGGAGGAGAGGCAAAAGTGTGAGAGAATAGTGGGCCGAGTAGCCTCGTTTGATTATGACAGTCGGGGGTTGCTGACACTTCACGGGAGAGTGTGGGTACCGTACTGGGGTGGGGTACGGCAGGTGTTGATGGACGAGGCTCATAAGTCTCGATTTTCTATCCACCTAGGGGCGACGAAGATGTATAGAGATCTTCGACCCGATTATTGGTGGCCCTGCATGAAGCGGGACGTCGCTTGGTATGTTGAGAGATGCCTGACCTGCAGGAAGGTCAAGGCGGAGCACCAGAGGCCTCACGGCAAGATGCAGCCGTTAGACATTCCCGTGTGGAAATGGGAGGACATCACCATGGATTTTGTCACCAAGCTTCCCAGGACCGCACGAGGAGTAGATTCGATATGGGTAGTAGTGGATCGGTTGACGAAGAGTGCTCATTTTATCCCGATCCAAGAGAGTATATCGGCAGAAAAGTTAGCTGATATCTATGTGCGTGAGATTGTGGCACGTCATGGAGTGCTGGTATCGGTGGTGTCAGACCGAGATGTCCGTTTTACATCCAGATTCTGGAAGCGGTTCCACGACGAGATGGGTACTCGTCTCCATTTCAGCACCGCTTTCCACCCTCAGACGGACGGGCAGAGCGAGAGGACGATTTAGACTCTCGAGGACATGCTCAGGGCATGTGTTTTAGATTTCGGTGGCAGTTCGGATATGTATCTTCCTTTAGCGGAATTTTCGTATAACAACAGTTATCATGCGAGTATTGATCGAGCTCCCTTTGATATGCTTTATGGGAGGAAGTGTAGGACCCCGATTTGTTGGGGCGAGGTCGGTCAGCGAGTCATCGGGAGCACAAAGGTGGTGCTCAAGACGACCGAGTTGATCCAACAGGTCCGTAGTAGACTGCAGACTGCGCAGAGTCGGCAGAAGAGTTACGCCGATAGGAGGCGTTCAGACTTGGAGTTCCGGGTGGGTGATATGGTCCTTCTTAAGGTCTCACCTTGGAAGGGTGTCATCAGATTTCGGAAGAGGAGCAAGTTGGGTCCTAGGTTTATTGGTCCTTTCAGGGTTTTGGCCCGGGTGGGTCGAGTTGCTTATCAGTTGGATCTTCCTGAGGAGCTTAGTCAGATCCACAACACCTTCCATGTATCTCAGTTGAGGAAGTGTTTGGTGGATGAGTCAGCAGTCGTTCCCCTAGAGGATATTCAGGTTGATAGCAGCCTGAATTATACTGAGAGGCCGGTCGCGATTCTGGACCGGAAGACAAACACCTTGAGGAACAAGGAAATGCAGTTAGTGAAGGTTCAGTGGCAGCAACGGAAGGGGTCTGAGTGGACATGGGAGGCTGAGGAGGAGATGAGAGAGCACTACCCGGAGATATTTGCAGATTCAGCCGTAGCAGACTTCGAGGACGAAGTCTAAGACAAGTAGGGGAGAATTGTAACGACCCGTCTCCGGTACGATGATTCCATAGTATTTAATTAGAAGTTTGTAAGAGGGACTTGGCGAGTTCATAGCCTGACTCGCCGAGTAGGGACGGGATTTCGAGCACGTGTTAGTCGGCGACTCGGCGAGTCCATATTTGGGACTTGGCGAGTCTGCCTGCCTGGAAGAAACCCTAAATCCCCAGGTTGTTCACTATTTAAACCACCTTGTAGCCCCCAATCTCGCCTCCTTCACCCTTAGAGAGTTGTGAGAAAACCCTAATCCATCCTTGAGTGATCTAAGTGTTCTTGTGTGAAATTTTGAAGGCTTGAAGAAGAAGAAGAAGAAAGGAGCAAGGAGAAGAGGTGTAGAGCAAAGATCCAAGGGAAAATCAGAGTTCATTGAGGTATTCTTCGGATTTCCTCCCCTTTTATGCTTTAAACCTCCATTAGAACTCTTCTAGAACTAGTTTGATGCTTTTCTCAAGCGTTATGATTGTATGGATGCCCTAATAGGTCGAGATATCCTTAGATCTGTTCATTTAGGAGTTGTAGAGCCCAAATCTATTTCCTTTTTGAAGATACTTTGCATGAAAACCCTAGATCTAGCCTTTATTATGATTTTTGAGCCATTTTATCTTCATGGATGCATATGGGCACGTAAAGATAGAATCTTTACATGCTAATCGAGTTAAGGGAGCCCAGATCTATAAGTTTTATACACTGGATTCAAGCAGAATCGAGTTTAGAATTGTTGCATGCAAGCGACTCGGCGAGTCGGAAGAACGAATCGGCGAGTCGAGTCGCGAGTCCCCGATTTTTTTCCCTTTTTGAGTGATGCCGAGTGGGGACTAGTGAGTGGTAGAGTAGACTCAGCGAGTTTGAGGTCAGACTCAGTAATGGATGGACTCGGCGAGTTGTTCATACAATTCAGCAAGTCCAAGGCAATCTTCTTAGCTCGAAGAACAACTCGTCGAGTTGTTCATATGACTCGGCGAGTCGGATGCAGATTGCCTGAGTTTTTGATTCGAAAGGGAACTCGTCGAGTTGATGCCATACTCGACGAGTAGCAGCGAGTAGTGTTGAGAAGTGAGAATAGGGACTCGGCGAGTTGGCGGCCCAACTCGGCGAGTTAGGTCAACTGTGGGTTGACTTTGACCAGGAGAGTTGACTTTGATCAGGAGAGTAGACTTTGACCAAGGGTAAAAGAGTCATTTTACCCCAGTGCAGTGATTAGCATTTGATTGAGTGTGTTATGGATTTGTAGCCGGGGAGATACCGGAACAGCAGCAGTTAGCTTCCAGAGCCATACACACAGCAGCCAGTTCACGAGGTGAGTTTCCTTCCTGTAGGAACGGGTCTACGGCCACAATGCCGACCCGTATAGTTAGTAGCAGTTTCGGACTTCAGTCCGAAGCAGTGGTTCAGTATGCTTGATGTCTATGTGATTCAAGCACGTTTGTTTGTTATATGTTCCGGACTACGGTCCGATGCAGTATGCAGTATATGTGTTTATGTTAGTTGATCTGTGTTATGTCATGCTATGATCAGTAGTTCCGGACTTCAGTCCGATGCAGTCAGTTCCGGACTTCGGTCCGATGCAGTCAGTTCCAGACTTCGGTCCGATGCAGATAGTTCCGGACTTCGGTCCGATGCAGTCAGTTCCGGACTTCGGTCCGATGCAGCTAGTTCCGGACTTCGGTCCGATGCAGTGGGCAAGGCCCAGTATGTGCTTTATATGTATTGTATGGTATGTGGTAGTTTGGGGGAGCTCACTAAGCTTCGTGCTTACAGTTTCAGTTTTGGTTTCAGGTACTTCCGCAAGTAAAGGGAAGAGCTCGGGATGATGGCATCGCACACACTACAGCTTTAGTTTTTATCCTGGGAGTTGATTCAGTTTCTAGATATGATTTGATACAGTTGTGATACAGTTTTTCCTCACAGTATTTTACTATGGTTTGAGATACATAGTGTGTGGTTTTATTATATGATACTCAGATTTATGATTTTTGGATATATTGAAAATGAAATTTTTGGGTCGTATTTTTGGGTCGTTTCAGAATCCGTGAGTGAATCACAAATTTGTCACATTCTCACTGTTGAATAGCGACCGGTGAATGGTACGGGCCACCCCACAGTCTTACAACACTCCCATACTAACTGAGCACTAGTGAATGCTACGGGTCGCCCCCTCAGTCTTACTATACCACTGTACTAGCAGCTAACTAACGAATCCTACGGGCTACCCCTGTAGTCTTACAACATTTGTACTCTATCTGCCAACTAGTGATTGCTACGGGCCACCCCGCAGTCTTAAAACACCTCTACTCTATCTACCAACAAGTGAATGCTACGGGCCATACCATAGTCTTACAACACTTTTACACTACCTCCTAACTAGTGAATGCTACGAGCCACCCCGCAGTCTTACAACACTCCTACACTGTCTGCTAACTAATGCTACGGGCCACCCCACAGTCTTACCACATTCCCCATGCTATCTGGCCGATGGTGAATACTACGGCTATCCCACAGTCTTACAACACCATCCCTGCTATTTGGTTGTTGGTGAATGCTATGGCTATCCTTCAATCTTATATCAATTCCCACGCTAACTCAACCGCTTACAATGTTATTACCGCTGATTACCAAGCCAAAAACATATAAAGTCGAGCACATACATGGTCTAACATCCATCATTGAACTCATCTCCTGACTGGGATCATCAACCTGGTTCCCCGTAGTCTGCTACACATTAATCAGGTGTAATCCCAAAGTCGGGAAGTTTCCCGAACATCTAATTCACATTATCCTCCATACATGAAACCACTTAGGCTACCTTTCCTTTCCTGATGGGGATACGAGCTCATCCCAATTGCACTCTTGCTTCTGTCCTGGGTACCTGAATAGCTCTACCCCACTTCGATTCGACTAATTCACCACGTCATACGAGAAATGGAAGGATTTCCGATCCTTCCAACCTTCCAATGATCGATCTGATAACAACCAACGCTTACTAATTCTAGTGATTCATTACTAGCCAAACTTACAAGACCATACAATCTCTAAAGAATAGATGAACACTTTCTGAATCCCAACAATACTGATAACTGTAGATGCCTTGAAATGATATCGTACTCAGATCTTGAAGTCCGATTAGTCGATGCTCAGAGCAAAACTTCGGTAGTAGACCACTTCCCTTGGTTTCCCCATGAGTCAATTTGGGCATAATGACTGAGCCCTCCGAATCTTGAAGACGATGGGTAACCACCTTGCTGAACCCTAACGGCAGACCTTCCACATAATGCCCCTGAACCGATCTCGACCATAAACCAATATGACACTAAACACTCCGAACCAGCAAAAGGGAAATGTCCCTTCCCTAACCACTTTGAAATTCACGGTATGCAAATGGCATATGACACTACTTGAAGATGTAACTCATATATGGGAAAGGAAATGAACCGATATATGCTTTACCCAAGCTGATGCAAGATTCTAATAACCATAAACACAAATGTAAATAACCTGAAAGAAGGCATGAGATACATACCTACAGAACCCAACTCCTCTCTGTTGGGTTCATGCCCTACCTTCTCGTCCATCGGTAATCCTCAAAGAAGTCTTAGCAGGCATGCTCACTACTCCTCCCCTCAATGTCGGATAGTCGGCCTTCTTGTGGCCCACCCGATCACAGTAAAAGCATAATGGACTTGCTCCATGAAGACAGTCCTTGCCGAAGTGGCCAACCCGACCACACTTGTATCAACCTAGACCCTTAAAACGACAAGCCCCATGGTGTAGCTTCCCGCACATCCTGCACTGACTCCGGTCCTGCTGGTCTCTAGACTGCTGATTAGAAGTCCTGGGTCTCTTCCCGAGACCCTCCAAAGTATGCACCTAATATGACCTCCTCTTCTCAATGTGCTCCAAATCAATCTCCCACCCTCACGCTCTAGAGATCATATCATTCAAAGTCTCGCACCCTGAAATCTCATGAATTTCCTGATGTCATCCTATAGCATATCATGATATCTTACTTTTTTCATCTCCTCGTATGCTACATACTGCAGTACAACCAAAGCCCTCTCCCAGAACTTGGTAGTGATCTTTGACAGAATCTTAGTAGACTGGAGGAGATCCAAAAACTCTTGCGCCAACTTCTACACCTCAATCGTCGGTGCAAACTCAGCTCGTGACCTTGTCGAGAAGTCATCCGATGACATAGCATCGACCGCATCATCACCCAACTCACTACCGATCTCTTACCACTAATCACGTGCCCGATCCTTCAACAAGCATGACGTATATATGAACTTCACCTTCGTGAGGCAAAAAATCGTCTTGAATGCATTAGCCATATCTGCTAACCACCTCCTACTAACAATGGGGTCCCTTTCCCCATGGAACGCAGGAGCTCCACAAGCACAAAACTCCAGGAAAGTCGGTGTGCAAGTTCCAATGATAGCCATAATCTCCGCACGGAATGCGCCCAAGCGCTCGTCCACTATCTCCAAAACACAACGAGAGATCTCTGATGAAATGAACTCTTACAACTGCTCGCTAATTGGCTTAGCACCTGTACCTGAGTCAGAACCCGAACCTAAACCATCTCCCTGAGAGCTCATCTCCAAACTGAAATACAATCAAGACAACAATCAAAACATACCTAAGAATCCACCTCTCATAAGCTTTTTAGATTCTCCAAGACTCTCACGAATATGATTATGGATCCTCTTCTTTCAGTAGTACGGTCCCAATACTACCTTCTACACCTATCCATACATTCCTCAACAACCCTCCTGAATCCTCTAAGTCACTCCTTCATACCATTATGCAAATACTCACTGAACCATACTACTAACCTACTGCAGCATGTCCTAGGCTTTCCTAGGTTCCCGAACCCACCCAGTCCTCAGCTGTTGAAGGATTTACCATTAATTTCAATTAGCTACCTCATGAATATAGCCACATGCAACAGAGACCAGATATTCCTTTGAGTAAAAGACTAAATCCTAGAACGGTTGGACTCAAAACAAGAGTTATGTAATAGGGCCAAGTCCCTCACTCTGACATTATCCAGCCTATGCCACATGTGACTTAGCATATTCACTTAGTAGCTAGCTCACATTGCTAAAAGTCTCAGAAAGCATAAAGCAAGCAGCATTCAGACAATGGAAAATCTAACCAACATACTCCATCAACCCATTCTATCCTTTAATCAGGAATATGTACTAGCATGTAATTCGAAGGCTCATACAACCAGGCATAACCAGAACAGACCATCCTACCACTGGCTGATCAGTTCTAGCATGCAAATATACAAGCTCATATAAGAATTCAAAGGCATCTCTCATAGATCATTAGCTCTAATCTAGCATGCAAATCACATAACCGTATCACATAACAAACATGTATTGGTATTTTGGGAACCACTTACTTGAGCTTGGTCGATTGCACGCATCACACCTCTTCCTTTACATAGAAATACTTTTTTATTTTAATTTTTATTTTATAAAAATTTCATCAAGCCTTCAGTTTGAGTTTAGGCACACCCGAGAGTATGCCCGAATCCCTCAAACCAAGGCTCTAATACCAACTTGTAACATCCCAAAGTACATGACCAAAAATTTCATTTTTAATATAACTAAAACACATTTGTAACTTGGTTCACACACTAAAATCATTTCAAATAAAATTTTTATCAGATTCATTCCCAACATTCACATATTACGGAAAACATAGGTGTATGCGCTGCGATCGCGCCGAGCTCCTTTATTTGAAAACTGGAGGTACATGAAACCAAATCTGAAAACTGCAAGCACGAAGCTTACTGAGTTCCCCAAATACCACATACCATACATATCAACAGATCCATACATGTCATACATAACCATGAGCCATACATATATCATAATCAATAAAGGTGCTATGTGCCGCACATAGCCTTGTCATTATGCCACGGCCCGCCACATGGTTTTTCTTGCCAAGCTGGGGGCCACCCCTAGGTCTTACAGACAAGTGCCAAGAGCCACCTCCAGGTCTTCCATACAAGCATCACAAAGACAACTAGCATACATAGTACTCTACTTAGCTAATTAGCATACACTCATGAGCTACCTCCCGATCTTTCATACATAATGCCTAGGGCTAACCCACGGGTCTTCCTATCATAAATAAAAGCATACAATGTGCTAGGAGCCGCCTCATGGTCTTTCATACATAACGCCTAGGGCTAACCCCTAGGTCTTCCTCCAGCATATAAACCAAATGGTCCGACATTCATGCCTTCGACCCCTACAAACTGTAAGGAGAATCACCTCGAATGTAGAAGCTCCCTGGAAAAAATCGTTAGCTGCGGCTCCACCGACTTTTCGAGCTATCAATACAAGAACCAGATAAAATCTTAGTTATAAGGCCAAAACCCTCATGTTTTGCCCAAGGTCAATCTTGGTCAAAATTCAATGGTCAACTGAAGTCGAAGTCAAAAAATCAAAGTTGAGGATGTGTACGCCCAACGTACTCAGCTTGTACGCATGGCGTACTTACCAATCAGAGTCAGGACCCCATACGAGTACGTGCAGCGTACTCGAAGGTACGCGCAACGTACCAGGCCAAATGACACTTTTTCATTAAGTGCTTATTCTCTTAAGTCCTTTCATCCAACAATAAGATTTAGTCCCACAACATCATTCTAAGTCATACCGTTTCCACCTTTATGACATTCCATGTCTAGAAAAGGTCGAAAAGCTAAAACCTTAACATATTAATCCATTAAGACATCATGATACTCCCATGGAATGTATAGATGGATCAAGATTACATTTTTATGGATCGTAAAAGCTCCATAATGGATCAAGTTTCCAACTTTATCCTTTAGAAAGGTCCAAACCACCAAGAAATAGCCCTTAAGCATCAAATAAGACCAAAAGTGCATCTTTTTCAACTTCATCCATTAAGTCCAAGTCTCCAAACTTCATATCCAAATCACAATAATGTTTAGATGGATAAAGTTTCCAACCTTATCGATAACAAGGTCACAAACTCTCAAGATCTAAACTTTATGCACTAAATTGATCAAAAGCTGAAAACATCCAAAACTAGCAAGATCTAACAAATGTATCATCAAGATTCAAAGTTTATACCTCTAGAAGGTAGATCAAGGTGAACAAAGTCCAGATCTACAAGCTCTAATGCAACGAACACTTCTACAAGAAGTAACTCTTCTCCATGGTGCACCATGCATACTCCAAAGCACTCAAAATCACCTACTTTTAGCTTACAAGGCTCATCTAAGGTTAGGGTTTCATGAAAGGGTGTTGAAGGGCTAGGGGATAAGAATGGAGTGGGTTTGGTGGAGTTAAGGAGCTTAAATAGGGCTTAAACCAAGAAAATAGGGTTTGGATACTGATTGCGTATGTACAACGTACTCGTAGTACACACATCATACTCAGGATTCCATTAGTATGCCCAACGTACACCTTTTTGTACACGCAACATAATCAACTTGGCCAAAAACCACCTAAACTTCAAACGACCATAACTTCTTCGTTCTAACTACGTTTTTGACATTCTTTATATCCATAGAAAGCTATTGAGGATCTCTATAACCCTATCTAATTACTTTTTACTTAAAACACATCGAACTAAAATCCATAATTCATAAAAGAAGTATGAAACACTATATTCCCATTTTTCCCTTTGACTCGAAAGTGCAAACCGAACTACTGGGTCACATATCTACATTAACCACATCCAAAAGGGCCTAAATATTACCTTTTAAAACGCCCTAATCCTTATGCTGACCGCTCTTCAGGCCACAACTTCGAATTAGGAGTTGATTCAGAACAGGGTGTTACAACCAACTACTTAACTAACTGTTACGACTAAGATAGTGGACCTACTCGCAGATAATATAGCACAACCAGTCGGATATCGAACTCAGGGAACATATGTAATTTACTAACCTAACTACTACATATTAATCTAAAAACAAGCAAACGTTAAAAAAGGTTTTATCTGATTTTTCATGTTTGGAAAAACTTAAGCACTTAACTAACGGTTTTAATTTATACACTAAAACAATTTCACTTAGTATGAATCCACATCTTCTCTATGGCTAGTTACTAATTATGGATTATTAAAGTTGGTTACCAATTATTATGTAATTAGAAATTCAATTCCAAATTTACTAATATTTTCAGCAATTCATGAACTATCATGTATGGTCATACACAAGCAAACACATAATTAATTATTAATTATAGATGGGCTATGTAAGTTTCATCTAAGAAAACACAATTATGGTCACAATTATGTTCTTTAGCACAACTAAATTTCTTACTATAATTGCTTATCTATGATTTGGTCGATCCTAGCTCTAACAATTTAATGGTCACTAAATCACTAGGTAAACATGTTCATGTAATTTAATTCTCACTAAGATATAGTTAACTTGAATTTAAGCAACAAAGTCACAAACTTTAACAGGCTTAGTAATGATAATCAAATACAAGCACAAAACCAACTTATAAAATCCATAAATTAATAAACTAAACCATAGGTTCATGGTTTCATCTAGCTAAACGAAAGCAAGCGAGTTTATCTACTCATGAATGAAAACAAAAACACAAGTTGAAAAGAAATAGACATGACTAAAGTAAATCAAAACGATGTGATGAATTGTTCTTCATTTCCTTGATCTTCAAGCAAATTTTCCTTCAAAAGTATGTTTTGTGCACTTCCCTCACCTGTAAAATCGAATATCTTAGATTATCTCTCCTCCCGAAAGCCCTCTCCATCGATAATGAAAAGGAGTTTATATATATTCGCTAAAGACGTGGCTCACGTCGTGAGCTGGGTGCTCATCTGTATCGGGCAAGGATTTTGACTTTCCGCATGATAATCTTTTAGAATTCCCTCCTCACGTAGTGAGTTTGATTAGCACATCATGAGTTGGTTTTTTCAACTAAAATGTTCTTCTTTTAAGCTCTAAACGTCCAAAGTTCCAATGTTTGTCAATTCTGGTTCATATTCTTCAAGATTGTTCTATTTGGCTGCAAAATATAATTTAATTCAATAAGTATCACATATCTTTGCAATTAACAAAAATAATTAGTTAAAATTTATGAAAAATATTGCCTAAATATGTGTAAACTATAGCAATATCAGCAGATCAGGTACCAGATTGAAGTTGGGATTCTGGGCGAAAAGTGTATGTTTTTGGATAGAATGTTGGTGTTTTGCTTATACATTTGCATGAAACGCTTAATGTTAAAGGTGGTTATGATTAGAAATTTCTGAGGTCTTCATTTGAGATTCATAATATCTTAGGGTTTGCTTGGTGGTTATCTGAAAGATTATCTTACGTGTGTTATACAGTGTAAGTGTTAGGGATGGTTTCTACCTGGTTGAGCCAGTTTGAGAGATGGTTTGGTTGCAACCCCAGTGGGTGGTAGTTCGAACCCTAAGTGGGGGAGCACTAGGTATTCTTCTTGGAGGATCATCGACATGTTCAATTTTATGGTGTCAAAAGAATCGTTCATAAGGATCTATAGTGTGGGTTATGCAGGATTTCGGTTCAAGATTTGGTCAAGTCAGGGTGTAGAGCATGTGGCTATCAGATGTATATATTAAGGAAATACATGAGTTGTCTCTCAGCAAGAAGTAGTTGGTCAGGGAGCTCGTTGTATCCATTGTTTCCTTTTCGGATGCCAGTGAATATATGAGGTGGCTCTAGGATCACTCATGTTGAGTATCGGTTGTTGAGGGAATTGATAGCTCGTTGTATGGAATGCTATTTATAGTCTAGATTAGGCAGTAGTCGATGTAAATCAGTTTCATAGATGGGTATGTTCATCTCCGTGTGGGTTATGGTTCATTGGATTAAGTGTCAATGCATCCTTGATCATTGGTCATTTCGTTCACCATCAAAAAGGAGATTCCTCAGAAGTTTTGAGCTATAGCAGTTGAAGTCCAATGGATTCATCAACATATCGTCAAGCTCAGCTTGAGTTTGGAAGATGTCCTTGGTTACCGGGAGTATAGAATTTAGGACAATGTGGTTTAGTTTTCTAGATATGACATTAAGTCTGCGTAGAATATAATTTTTGGCATGCCATGCTGGCAGGGTTGGTATCTAGATGGATCCAAGCAGAGTTTTAGTAGCATATCTAGATAACTTTAAAAGTTTTATCGAGATAGTTACGTATTGATATGGTCTGTTCAGTCTCAATCAAGGTATGGATCTTGTTTCAGTCGTTCATGAGGATGTTTTCTGTTAATGATTGAGGTTCATCATTTCGTTCGATCTCTGGTACTTCACCCTTTAGGTAAGGTTACAGGTCCCCTTAAGGGTGTGTATTGTGGTAAGCTCATTAGATATTTTCGTGACGGGTGTATGTGGTATGGACAAGATAGCAATCGAGCACTTAGTTTGAATTATATACATGGTTCTTATTTGTGTTATGGCCTTTGAATTGGAACTAGAATATGACCGTCTATCCTATTCTCGAGTCATGTGCGACCACTTTTGTTGAATTTTTAATTGATAGCAGCCTGTACTGTGAAAGGAATTGTGCATGGTAAAAGAGTATGGAAGTGTTGTGTTCGGTTAGCGTTGAGACAATGAATTGAGGTTGAGTATCTTTTGGCCCCGTGGTGCTAGTCGTGAGTTTTTAGGCGAGTGATGGAGTTTTGAATAGATCAACATGATACCGGAAGCATTCCACAAATGGGTTGAGGGCCAAGAAGGGCATTCTAGACTCATGCTATAGGCTCGGAGGCAATCCAGACTTATGCTAAGGACCCTGTAGGGGTATTCCAAACATAGGCCGTGGGTAGGGATGCAAACGGGTCGGGGATTCCCCACTACCCGTGGGGACCCGATCCGAACAATTCAGCAATTCCCCGTCTTAGCGGGTAATGGGTCGGGGATGGGGATTAAATATCTTACCCAAAACAGGGACGGGGCGGGGACGAGTATAATACTATCCGAGCTGTTTAAAACCCGATATATATATATATATATATATATATATATATATATATATATATATATATATATATACTCATACAAGAGTAGCTTTTTTGCCATGTGTCACCATATTAGACATTTTAATTAATGTGTTGCCACTTGTCAATCTATTAGTTTTCCATTTTAAATTTATTAGACCTCCTCATTAATGTGAATCTATTTTAAATTTTAAAATTTAAATAATTGTTTTCATTAATTCAAAAATAAAAAATATCTAATATATATTAAAAATTAATTTTATATATTTATTTGAATTAATGATTATAATTTCACATAACTACTAAAAAATATTTCTTAAATTAATAACTTATTTAAAATAACTTATTAATGATTTTGAGTTTTTACTATAAAAGTTTGATTAATTTTATAACCATGGTTCCACAGGTTATAAACTAGTATTTATATATATACCTGAAATCAGTTTTAATTTTCATTAAATACTATTTAATAAATAGATTTCAATTTAGAGCACATAGATAGGTATGCAAACGTTTTCAACTCTTCGAGACTTAGGTGTTGTTTGTTTTTTGTGTGAAGAGCTGCGCAACCACTTTTGTCTGCGCCGCGCAGACAATGCGCAGACATATGCCCTCGCAGAGTGTTTGTTTTTTGGAAGTGCGCAGACCAAAAAACGTCTGCGCGAGGTCTTCCTGGCGCAGACATGGACCACTGTCTTCAAAGGTCTTCAGACCTCATTTTAACTAAAAAAATAAAAAAAACCACCCGTTTTTTTTTCTTTCTCTTTTTGCTAAAAATGCTTTTTTCATCTTTATGACATGAAATTAAGTTTGAAAAATTAATTTATTTCAATGTGCAGACGTTAAAAACAAACAATCTTCTTATTGCAGACTGCAGACATTTGGTCCACCTCTTCTGCCGCAGAGGCTTGCAGATGTGGCCCGCAGACTGTAGACATTTGGGCTTAAAAAAAACAAACAACACCTTAGAGTGACTCTTCGTTCTTCCCTTTTGCAGAATCAAGGTTCAAGACTTTAATATGCTCACTTTTCAATAATCAAACTCTATATTTAATTCAAGGCTACACTTCTGATTCTTTAGACGATAATCAAGAGGAAAAAATTAGTCATTATCATGAATGATTATCCTACGATTGATCAGTGAGTTTCTTTTTCTTACTGAACTTTTTTTTAAATCGATTTTGTGAAATATGTGTTATGTAATCGATTTTGCGTAATCGTTTTTATACTTAGATTCCTTAACTATTAAAATCGATCCTCTATTTAGTTTGATCTTTTTTTTTCTATAGTAGATTTCTGTTTAAATACACATAATTACTTGATTATTATATGTTTCATATGAATTTCTTGTTTTCTTATTTTCCTAACTAGTTGTAATACTCGTATACTATACGGGTTGATTAAAACAAAATATTGAATATGAACGATTAAATGAGAACTTTATTTGAATTTGAAATTTGAAATAAATAAAAATTATGAGAAAAAAAACATGCAAAAAATAAATAAATTAAAATGTATGTTTACTCATTATACCCGTGTACTAAACAGGATAATTATAATACAATGTTAAACACGAAGGTTTAAACTGTAAATTTATTTGAATTTGAAATTTAAATTTAAAATTTAAAATTTAAAATTAATAGTCATTATGGTTTGTTTAATTTATGAAAACTAATTAATGATATATTGGGAAAAAAATGACAAGTGGAAATTAAATATATCTCAAAATTATGACAAAATGACATGTGGCCAATTGAATGAGAGAATGACATATGACAAAATCATTCTTATTTATTAGGGTAGATATTAACTTAATGTAATCTGTTTTAATGTGCTCTTGTATTTCGAATCAAGATCAATAATTATTTTGTGTAACTATAGTTACCTGAAATTAACTTTGGTGTAACTTCTATTCCTTAACTATTAACTGAATATCATTTGTTATTTGAATAACTTAATTTCTGTGTAATGCACTGTGATTCGTATTTTATGTAACTATAGTTCCTTAATTTTAATAATTTTTTTATAGTGATAATCAAGATCAACAACCCTGACAACCAAAAAGAAGATTTACTTATGCAGTTTGGAGTCATTTTAAAAAGCAAAAGATTCATGGAGTTGATAAAGCAATATGCAATTATTGCAGGAAGCAATTAAGCGGTAAAAGCAAAAATAGAACTACACACTTGCTTAATCATTTAGAGTTTTATGGATCCAAGTGTTCTAGATTTTGATACTTAGATTATGAAGATTTGTACTCGATGAACACCAAAGATTATTTTCTTGAACAAGATCCTAAGAGTGAAATTTATAATTATTGTTTTTATTTTAGTTTCTTAACAAACATAAAAGTGTCATGATTTTTATTATTATATCATGTATGAGAATGAAGTAAGAACTTTTGTAAATTTTACTTGTCATGATCATTGTTTTTGATTTTTTATATTTTTTAGATTTGGAAAAGCAACTTGATTTTTTATACGAAACGGGTATCCATCGGGTTCCCCATATCCAACGGGGATTTTTTCACCCGAACCCGTCGGGGATTTGGTGGGGCGGGGGCGGGGATGGTATGGGGAATGGATGTCGGATACGGGGACGGGGATTACAGTCCCGCTAATATCCTCCCCCGTTTGCATCCCTAGCCATGGGCCTTGTGATCATGTTTTTTTACCGTGTGTGGTACTTTGGATATTAGTGCATTGTTGGGAGTCAGGAGACTCATGGACCAACTCGTTTGGATTATGTGGTCAGTAAAAGTTTGTTTTAAGCATTCTTTCTGCATGATTTGGTGGTGTTCCTAGTCATGGACTAGGGGTAGGTACGATATATGGATGATCATTAGTCTTAGGGTATGGTTTCTAAAGTCTTGACTGATGGGTTCTGGTTACGAGGAGTATATTGATGAGTGATTTTCTTTGTAAGTTAGGTCTTACAATTCTGGATGCGGTTGAGTATTTTTCAAGTTATTGGGTTGTATGTTGGAAGTTGTGGTTTTCCAAGTGATCTCTCAGCTTCTTTATATAGGTTCCTTGATTTCGTAGGCGTTAGAGAGAGCTTGTGTAGTATGTTAACATTATCTTCAAAGATTCTAACAAAGACGCATTTCAAGGACTAAATCTAGTTTAAATGGGGGAGAGTTATAACATCTTGTTTAGAGAAATTTTTTATTTTTGGGATTGCTGATAATGAATGGATTAAGTAAAGGTCGTGGGCTTCAAGGGAATGGTGTTTAGACCTTATTGGATGATGATAATATTGGATATATAAGTGATTGAAGCCTTGGTTTGTGTCTTGGAGTCAAAAGATAAAATGGGAAAAATGATGTTTTAGACTTCTTTCATGAATTATGGTTTTTAGTTCAACATATTTTAAGCCAAAGTTAACTAGATAGAAGTCTGGAGCTCTTCAATACCTTTTCCTGGATATAAAGATCGCCGAAAATAGAGTTGAAAAGAAGAAGTTATGACAGTTTGAAGTTAGAGTGAAACTGTGTGAGAATCTGTTCTCACTAGGTGATTAGTAATTCACAGGATGTGAGAAATGCTCACGAGGTAAGAATACACTCTCACGACATGAGAACTATATAGGCCAAATCCAACTAAATTTTTAGGGTTTTCAAGGTATTTACAGGTAAGGATTCATGTTTTAGGGTATTTTCTTAGCCTCAATCGTGTCTAGAACCTTTTGGAAGAAACCCTAGCCTCCATTTTCAAGATATGAGCCTCCCTCCTCCTCTCTCATCTAGTTTTTCGGGTGTTTGGTTGTTTTGGAGCAATGCTTTCATGAAATATTGATCCTTGACGCTTGGCAATTGAAGATCCCAACTTTCATCTACATTCTAAACGTTTGTAGGTTACAAAGTTCCAAGCATTATTGCATTTCATCTTTGGATATAAGTGTATTTGGTGTTTAGGTCCATTTTATGAGCTTTGAGTGAGAGTTGAGAATAAAGTTTGCAAATTTATTACTCTCCAAGGTCCAAGATCATTGTATGTTTCGGATCTAGACTCCAACACTGTTTAATCAAGTTTAGAATGTTTTTTGGACGTAATGGACTAGGAAAATTTTGATCTTTTGCCTTCCTTCTCAGCCATGCAAGTTATTTTGGTAATTTAGACCATTTTGGTGTATTAAAGTTTAGATATTGAAACTTGAGACATTATTATGGATAAAGTTGGAAACTTTATCCATCTAAATATTATATTGATTTTGATATGAAGGTTGGAGACTTGGACTTAATGGATTTAGCTGAGAAAGATGCGTTCTTGTTCCTTTTCAGACTTAAAGGCTAGATCTTGGTTGTTTGGACCATCCTAATGGATTAAGTTGGAAACTTTATCCATTATAAATCTATTTAGGAACACGATCTAAGGTTATGGGCCTTAGTCTGAATAAATTAAGCACTTGATGAAGATTTTGGCCTTCTGACCAGAAGTCACGACGTGACATAGGATGTGCCACGACATGACAGTGTCTAGAATCATGATTGTTTGTCATTACATTCTCATGACGTGACCAAGTAATGGTCACGACATTATGTTGACTTTATCTAAGTTGACCGTTGACCTTGTTGACTTTGACCTTCGACCTAGGTTTTGACAAAAGGGTATTTTGGGTATTTTGGACATTAGTTTGAGCCATGGTCAATTTTTGTTGTACATGTGACTTGTGGTGTTGGTGGATTTCAGAGGCCCAAGCTAGGGGCTCGGGAGCAAGCCATACTGTAACACCCTATTCTGAAAATGTTTGTTGATGGATTTTAGAGGCCCAGGCTAGGGGCATTTCGGTCTTTTATGTGTCTTGAAGTTTTTATTCGAGAGGTTTGGGGCCAAGGTATGTTTATAGAAGCGTAGGGCTTCTCGCCACCTTTTCGTCGATATAAAGTTCGTCAGAAACGGACTTAGAATGAACGAGTTATAGCACTTTGAAGGTATTGGCAATATTGGTCCTTAATGGAGAAAGATGGCAAGAAAGGACCATGGAGGCAAGGTGGCCAACGCAAGAGTACGCCCATCGTAAGGCTGGGTAACGCCAAATGTATAAGTTCATAATATCGCGGGTGTTTTTGGCCTACACCCAATGTACAGGATGTACGCCCATCGTACGTCCAGTGTCCAGAAATCCTAACTTTTAGGGTGACCCACCATATAAAAAAGCTAATGGCTCAATCCCTAGCCTCTTTATTTGTCTCCAAATCTTAGCGAAACCCTAGAACACCTGATCTCTTCATCCTTGGGTGATTCTGACTTCAAGAAGCTCATTTTGGTGGTGTAAGCTTGGAAGAAGAAAAGAGGAAGTTGGCAAGGAAGAACTTGGGAAGTTAGAGGTTATAGATCTGGAATAGCATCATCATTTGGAAATCTTTGGAGGTATAAAGTTCATAACTTTACTTAAGAATGGTTAAATGTAGTGTAGTGTGGTTTTGGAGTTATTTAGGTCCCAAGAACGGACTTTTATGATGAAATCTTGTTTGTGAGCTTAGGTTACCACCCTCATAGCTAAAAGGGTCCCATAAGCAGTAAATTCTCCATCTTGAACGACGTAATGGGTTCATACATGAGATCTAGCCCTCTTTATGGAAGAGGAATATCATTTTTGGGAGTTTGGGCTTGTTTGGGGCAAGTTAAGTCACCAAGTCAGTGACTTTATGGATTGAGATATGGAAAAGGACTTGGATCTGTGTTTGTAGCTTCTAGAGTAGCGTATTAAGCACTTAATGGGAAAGTGACTTAATAGGGGGAGTACGCTGAGCGTACATGCATCTGCATGTACGACCAGCATACACAACATTGGCTAGTACACATAGCGTATGGGAATGTACGCCCCGCGTACTCTGTCAGTTTGGACTTTGGGCCTTAGTGGGCCATCCGAAGTCAGATGATGTGGGCCAAGAAGATGTTTAGGCTTAGGGTCAGGCCCATTAGAGGGATTGGGCCTAATTTAGCAAATTGGGCCATTAGTGATCCATTAGTCGGCTTGGGAAGCTCACCTAATATTAGGCCTTTTCATTATTGTTTGGACCTTAGTTATGAACCAAGTTGGCCTAGGGGTAGAATGGTCATTCTACCCTATCAAGGGTATTTGATTTGGACTAAGTGATATTTTGGTACTGATAGCTCGGGGAGCCGAAGGATCACTAGTTCGGGAAGTTCCGGTTAGCAGCCATAGGAGTTTTTAGCAGGACTTCAGCATTGCAAGGTGAGTCTCCTCATTGTGTGCATGGGTCTACAGCCACAATGTCGGCCCATTATTTTGGTGTATAGTATGAAGACCCCGAGGGTTGATGTTACGATTGAAAGGAGGTTTGTTGATTTGTTGATTTTTGTGAAAAGAGTGAGGTGGTAGCTGGTTGAATTGTTTACTAACTAGAGCAACAGCCTTCTGAAATTCTTCTTCATCTTCATACTCTGAGTCAGCTTTCAATGACTATGGTGTAGTGTCATACGAGGGAGAGTAAGATTGGTTGTGAGGAGTTAGTGCTACAAGAGCAAGTGGCCCTCCGAAGTCAGCACAGTCTTTGAGTACGGTGGATTCTTGTGCTTGCAATTCCCCATATAGCTTATAGAGAGACAGAGAATGAGTTTTTCTTTCTCCTTGAACTATCATCTTAGCAGTAGTCCAATCTATTCCTAAAACGTTGAGAAATTGAAGGTTTGTTTCATGGTTACTGCGGATGGTGCCAGCATTTGATAACTTAGTAACTATCAGATTGAACCTTTAGAAAGAGTCTTCTCAACTTTCACCAGTATGAGCTTTGAAGTTGTTGAATTCATTTAGTGCAGTTGTGAGCTTCTTATCTTGAGCTTGTTCTGAGCCTTCATACAAGTTCTTGAGAACATCTCAGATCTCTTTTGCTGATTTACAGTTTATGATAATGTCGAAGTTGTCTGGAGCAACTCCACAAGAGATTTCATAAAAAGCAACATCATCATTTTCCGTTTGATCAAAATCATCTTTGGTGGGATGGTTCATGAGTGGTTGTCCTCCTCCTAGTCTGGCTGTGGCGCCATCAGTTTGAACGGGTGTAAGAGCACACAGATAGGTATGCAAACGTTTTCAACTCTTCGAGACTTAGAGTGACTCTTCGTTCTTCCCTTTTGCAGAATCAAGGTTCAAGACTTTAATATGCTCACTTTTCAATAATCAAACTCTATATTTAATTCAAGGCTACACTTCTATTTCTTTAGACGATAACCAAGAGGAAAAAAATAGTCATTATCATGAATGATTATCCTCCAGTTGATCAGTGAGTTTCTTTTTCGTACTGAACTTTTTTTTAAATCGATTTTGTGAAATATGTGTTATGTAATCGATTTTGCGTAATCGTTTTTATACTTAGATTCCTTAACTATTAAAATCGATCCTCTATTTAGTTTGATCTTTTTTTTTTCTATAGTAGATTTCAGTTTAAATACACATAATTACTTGATTATTATACGTTTCATATGAATTTCTTGTTTTCTTATTTTCCTAATATTAACTTAATGTAATCTGTTTTAATGTGCTCTCGTATTTCGAATCAAGATCAATAATTATTTTGTGTAACTATAGTTACCTGATATTAACTTTGGTGTAACTTCTATTCCTTAACTATTAAGTGAATATCATTTGTTATTTGAACCTTGTTGTTCGTTACAGTGGGACTTGCAAGTCTACGGGTTCCAAATGTCATTTCTTCCGATGTCTTTCATCGTCGTGTTATTAGTCGATAGTATGGTGCAATCATATCTCATTATACCTTAAATAACAATTGGTTTAAGGTAGTTAGTAAAGTAGTAGTTACTATAATACAACACTACAGTACTTTATTATTTTTCCCATTGCATTCACATTGTGATCTTTTCACATAACTGGTAATGTAAAAACTATATTTTTGCTTAATGATAGTCATACATGGGAAAATACACACTCTTACAAGAAACAAACATATAGAACAATTGATGCCTTGGTATAAGGCTACGTTTAGTAGGAAATATAGGATTTTCTAGGAGATACAAGCATTTACTACAAACTTATACATTAAACACTTACAAACATTTTAATATAAACAATGACACTAAAATGATTATGAACTCACCAGCTTTAAAGTTGATCAACTCTTTCAAAATAACTTGTATTCTCAGGTCTTAAGTAGATAGGTACTGATGCCAGGTTTTGAGAAGATGGAGACTATTCTCTTATTTTAATTTACATTTTTGGTGTCTTATAAACTTCACAGAACACACTTGTGTTAAATTATATTATTAATGCAATGGATGATGTTGTTGCTTGTTAACTACTATGCTTTTTTGTGATACTGTACATGACGTCCTCCGCCCCCGAACGTTTCTGCCGTTCTGGTTTTGGGGTGTGACGGATTAGTTCAAAGCATCGTTTATAGTGAATCGAGTATATCAACCCATAAAAGATATACAAACTATAAACACAGCGGGATTTAAAATACTCTGATCAAGAATTTATACTTTAAATACTAAAATATTTAACCAAGTATACATACCTGCATTCATACTAAAATTAGTGTCACTAGAACAGAACAAAAGTATTTAATGGTTGGACACAATAGTCAAACCTTGGCTTTTATGTAATCGTATCTAGGATAAATATAGCCTGATCAACTATATTTATTTAGGATATGGTGATAGTTTTTCGGGGAGCGATTAGGGCGTTGCAACAAACCTAAAACTTACCAAATTTTACATATTCATATACAGAAGAACATTAGAACAAAACGTAAATTAAAATACTATGGGAGTGTTTTAGACACTATTCATTCAAAGAACAAACTTATTAGGAGTAGCATTAATTTCCCTTATAAAAACTTTTTATTTCTTTATCACTTCATTTAAGAATTGTTAGATAAATTTCTTACCCTCATTTCTCGTCTAGATAAACGGCTAAATTCCACCTCCCCGGCGACCCTTACTTTCCCAGCCAAGAGAATGGAGGAGGGCTAAATACAGAACCAGAAGCAGAACCTGAACTTCCCGTAGATGATGATCTAGCAGAAGACCTTCTAGAGGATCTTGATCCCGAGCCAGAAGTTGAGAATCTACCCCCAGTGGGTTCCAATCCCAAAATCCTAACCCTCGTCCGGCTTTTCAAGGCCCAACGACTCCGTGGGTGGAAATCTTGGAAACATGGAGCCAAGAGCAGAATCAACCCATGCCATTTAATGGTGGCCAAAGCTTTTATGAGCTGAGCGAAGGAGGCTCAGCAGACAGGGTCTTGCCAATCCTGGTCCGCAGAGTTGCCTGATACAAAATACAGGGCAAGACAGCTCTCCATCGAATCACGGAAGTTAATGCCAATGCGAGAATGCATACCATCCGCACCACTCATCTTGAAGATGCTTGTGAGAGGTCTTGGAGAGACCACAAGGCCCTGCAGCAAGAGCTTGCTGCGACTTGAGCCATAGTCATAGAACTCCGGGTACGCCAGAGGGTGTACGAAAGACACCTACTTGATGTGGAGCATCAGCTGGCTGAACTAAGCGTTCGTCCGAGGGATACCCATCACCAGTAGGAGATGCTCTACCTTCCTTCCTTTTGGGTTAAGGAATAGCCTTCCTATATATGGTCTAAGTAGCACTTTCCTATGTAACTACCCATGTAATGTATGTACTTTTTCGTAGGCCTTCGTTCTGTCAAAACTTTTCTACTTCGGATATGATGTAAGACCTACTCTAAGGTCATTTTCCCGAACTTATTACATCTTAAATATCAATGACATTGAGAGTCGGCTAATCCCTGTGACAATCCATCCTCAAATACTCTCATTCTACTATCGTTAGAATTATATCTAAATCTAACTCTCGTCAAATTATTAAGCTATGGAAATTTAGCTCAAGGATCACTTCCAATTCTTGTTGAAGGTTGGATCATGTTATCCGCCAACTAATGATAGCCTAGTTCGGAATGTCAATTGTCTGGTGAACATTCTATGAACTTACTTCAACTCTCTACCAGTACTACATCATAGGGATGTATGTCAAACCACCAAGAACAATTTAACAAAACGAAAAATTTATATTTTCTTGAATGATTAGAGTACATCTTGGTTCAACCATAATCGCTCACGAACTCGTTTTCTTATCGTATAACAAAATCATGTCGTCATCTAGAAATAGTCAGCCAAACGACGAGACCCCGATCCTGCATATAGACGCCGCTACCTTCCTAGCCGTAGTAACAGTTGTCGTGATAGCTGTCCTAGCACAATTCACCGTTAGTAACGCAAACAAAGATGGAAACGGAGTTGACAATTCAAATCGTGGTCACAATCCGGGAAATCAACAAATGATATCAATCACAAACACCCAAAGCGACAAATCTGAGTATAAGAAACGAAAGCATCAAGCCCAAAAGGAGCACAAGCGATTTCAAAGACTTGCCATTCAACAACTACAAGTGGCCACCCTTGTCACTTCAACACCGATAAAATTATATAAGGGAACACTCCCGAAGTGTAACAAGTGTAACTTTCATCATAACGGAGTTTGCCATGAATTGCAATTCAGCGATTGCAACAGAATAGGGCACACTACTCCTGTATGTAGAACGCCAACACGAACCACCTCCCTAATCACTAGCACCGGAGCCAACCAGGCTTGCTATAGTTGTCGTGAAACCCGACACTATAATAGGGATTGTTCAAAAAGGAGGAACAGCAAAGTGCTCGTGTCCATATAGCTTTGCACATCACTTCCACCACTGACGCTGGTGCAAGCCAGATATGTCATATATGCAGTGTGATAGGACATCTCAAGGAGGATTGTTTGTGACGTCCCCGTTTTCACGGTCAGAAAAGACCGATTTTGTTTATGCTTTATAAAAATCAGAGTACCTTTTTTTAATAAAAATGTTGCGGAATTTGTTCCCAGTAAAACATGATAAATATGTTAACAAAGCATTTCTGAAGAAATATATTTTTGTTCATTTTAAAATATTTGGGATGTCATCATCAATACATAACATATGCATAAACAGAAATTACATTTATTATCACTAGTGATTTACATCTCCTTAATTTCTCAGTGTAATGTGACATCATAACAACAACTGTAATATAAATAAACTGAGTGGGTCAGGTTGGGAAACCTAGTGAGTACATAGGGTTTTCAACCCACAATAATATAATTATTATGTTTAAACAATCAAGCAATCAACCCAATTACCCATCCCCATTATCTTCTTTATTCTTAACGATATACCCTAAGAATCAGCAATCTCTCGTTCATTCATTCCTAAGGATCATCCTAAGGAATTGGCATGAAGTCCATCGTTTCCATTGTTTACACAACGAGCACTAAGTCTGCGTAGTCGCCAGGGTTTAGCCATCAAGTCTGCATGATCACTAAAGTTTAGGCATCAAGTCTGCATGATCACCAAGGTTTAGGCATCAAGTATGCAAGAACACCAGGGTTTAGGCATCAAGTCTGCATGATCACCAGGGTTTAGGCATCAAGTCTGCATGATCACCAGGGTTTAGGCATCAAGTCTGCATGATCACCAGGGTTTCGGCATCAAATCTGTATGATCACCAAGGTTTAGAGTACACCGGGTGTTCACACTGTTCACAACACTTACAAGTTGCGAGTCTGCTAGTGTTCCACTGGACTATCTAGAATAGTCCGTGGTTGTCATCCATACTCTGTTGAATGACGGGGCCATCGTTTAGGAAAAGGCTTCTCACATCGTTTACCTCTCACCCTCGCCTCGTGGTCTATAACACCTCTCCACTCATTGTCCAACTTATATTCCATCTGTTACATCTACATATGTTTTACCCCAACATTTTCGTAGATATAAAATACATATACAATTTAAATCATTTATAACGTGTATAAAATCGTTCATCTAGCATAGACAACAAGTATTCGGATAATATGCACACATAGCATGTAATTTATATAAAATACTTCATATCTATGTGTAAGATGAAAGTAACTATGCACTCACCGGAAAGGTGGTGACTCAGCACTCGGACAACACTTTCATACTCTCAAAACAATTTTCCTTCGATAAAACCTAGAGTCAATACCACTAGGGTTTAGTCTAATGATAATCGTGACAAATTAATAGTTTGAATATTATTACTATTATATAAGCGTTAAACGATACCTATATAACTTGTAATAATTCCCCAAATAATTATTTTAATGACCTAATAACATTACTATAATTATTTGAAAGCTATATTAAAAATTGTGTAAGCGTAGCTCACTTACAACGAATTTTAAAGAAAGTCGGGCTTTGCTCGGAGCAGAGTTTTTGAAACCGAAAAACCCTTTTTCTTGGGACTTCGGGAGCCTCAGGGCTTCCTTCGGGTGCTAGGGTGTTTACCTAGGGTTTAGGAGGGGTTTGGAACCCTAGAGAAAGAAAGATGTTAGAGAGAGAAGTGAGAAATGGGTTGGAAAGCCAACTGCCTTTGCTGCCTTTTTATAGCATGGGAGGCCTCGGTACGTTGGGCATACCTCGGACCTATGCTGGGCACAGTGCTTCGTTCATACAACACGTGTTGCGGCTTCGATGGGGCGACGTGGCTTCTCCTGGGCCGAGGGATGTAGTTGTACGCTGGGCGTAACTCCTTCCGACGCGGGGCTTACTTCGCATTTCCAAGGCACCCTTCGAACTACGCGGGGCGTTCTCGGATTACGATAGGCGTAGTCGTCGCACCAGCTGTCACCATCCGATGCGAGACGTGGGCAACAAGGAACGGACCAGATTTGGCCATGTCATCAATCTCGTATTAGATTTCGCAAATTCACTTTCCGGCTTCTAAAATTCATAATTTTCGCATACGCGCTCCGTTTTCGACGTTCTTTATATCCACGCGTAGGCAGGAACGTACTATACAATTTTCGTTTAGACTCCGTTGGCTAATTTTCACTTTATTTTAAAAGTTATATTATTAACAGGACGGGACATGATTGGTCCGTTAAAAATTCATAACTTCTTCATCCGACGTCCATTTTCATTTGTCTTTTAATCGTTACGCTACTATTAACGAGATCTTCGATTCTTGTTTAGGTTGTATCGGCTAAGAACAGCTCGATCTAATATTCGAACTTCGGGTTGTACACTACTAAGCTGAATCTTCGAAAAATCATAGCTTCCTCATACAAAGTCAGATTTGGGCGTTCTTTTTATGGACTCTCTCGGTTTAACGTATTGTACGAGTTTCATTTATATCGCTAAGGCTAAAACTCGCTTTATCGTAAATTCAATATTTAGGCTTCCCGGTGTTGTGTCGGTTCCATCGCGAAACTTCGACGAGTCATAACTTCTTCGTTATAACTCGGATTTTGGCATTCTTTATATGTACGGAAACCTTGTGACATATACTACAACTTGGTTAAGATTATTTATTCTAAATAATATTTTGTCGAAAAGTCATTTTCGACCCCTATTATCTCTAAATTGACTAGCCGGATCTACGAGAGTTACAGTTATCTCCCCCTTAGGGTGATTACGTCCCGGAATCATCAACGAAGCAGGGCTCGTATAATGACTCCATACGTCATATATTCATCCTAGGTAATAGCTATAACTTCTATATTCCTTCGAGTCTATTTCTTAAACTTATTGACTGCATGTAGTACTCGATCGTGAACCGACTTTCTATCTCAGGTTAGACTCCAAATTATGACCTATCATCATGTGATGCTCGTTTAGACTTAGGTCTTTTAGAGTCAAATTCCAGAACGGACTATACCTTCCTTCATGTTCTAACCACACCTTAAAAGGTAACATTTTTAGCTACAAGCAACTTTTCATGATACCTCTACTAATCGCTTTTTATTTCAATCTTCCATCTTAAGTCGGATGCTACATCGGACTTGATTCTCTGAACCACATAACATACTCAGCGTAGTCAGAATCAATTTGATATGACCACTAGGGTCGGAGTAACAACAATCTTCTTAGTCATTACCGAAACGATGGTAACTACATGCTTGGATAAAACGGAAACAATTATTGGCTTCTTGGTAACCTTGTGACTTTCCCTGATCCAAGCGTGAGTCCTGTGCTTCTGGTAGTATATGCATCTAATACCTTTCACACCTACTCATACTCGTCCCAAGTATTGTATCGCAGTCCCCAAGTCCTAAAATCACAAAACAATTTAACACATACGAGTGTGTCCAAATAATCATAAAAAATTCCCTAGACTCTACTAGGACTTCTTCCAGGCGTATCTTCAATCATCAATTATGCTTCAACTCGGTTGGTGATGTAAATTCCAGATGATAGGAAAACTTTAGGAATTACACCAATCGTTCTATCATCTCGCCAATCAAATGTGTACATTCAGGTGTACCGTACTTCTCTAGATGTACTGCTACTTTATCAGACGTATTCTGTCACACCCCCAAACCTGAACGGCGAAAATGTTCGGGGGCGGATGACTTCATGTGGTAACGTAACAAATGAATACATAGTAAAGAAAGCAATACAACCATCATATATATAATTGAAAGTTTACATTTGTCAAAAGTTACATGTTCAAAACCAATTACAATATGATGTCAAAATACGAGATTAAACTGGCGCCGCAGCATCCCTTCATCAAAAGCAAAATGAAAACCTGAAATTTACAATTTCCTGGGACATACAAGTAATTTTGAAAGAGTAGATCAGCATTTAAGTTGGTGAGTTTCAAAAGTATTTAAATGACAATGTTTGAATGAAATGAAATGTTTTGTCCTTGTTTGTTTGTGTTTAGAAAATCCTATATTTTCTACTAGTATAATAGTAGCCTTCACTCAAGACCAATGTTTGTTTCTAAAATGTATGTAATTGTAAAATAACCAATGAGTTTGAAAACCTTGTAAATCAATGCATTTTTAATACCCCTTGTGAGTTTTATAACCATACTATCGACTCGGAATGCCTATACACAACGTTCTTCAGGCGTTGGAATGTTATGACGTTTGTCACCCCAAACGGTGGACTGCAGCTAACAGTCAGGGTGCGTGTTGTCAAGCCCGTATAGATCTATACACAAACACCACGCTCCCCCTCCAAGGGATTCTGGTATATAATACAGGACATGAAATGTGTACTCGAACGTACATGAAGTTAGTGTCTCACAAAACCGTGGTATAAAAACAGATATACTTGTTAAAATGTTACGTTTGTTCTTGTATACGAAAGTAAACTTCTTGAAATTCATGTTTCTAGTACATAAGAGTTAGAAATTTGTTCGTAAAACCATACCTATTATAGTTTTCTAAAAGTGTGTCTTGTTTGTTTAGAAATACCTAGAAAAGGAATCACTTGTTTATGAAAGCATAGATTTTTGGTGTAGAGTCTAAGATAGACAAGAATAATCGAAGAAAAGTTTAGTTTATACATGCATTACAACAAATTTATATTTCAAAAGATAGAATGCCATTTTAACATATGTTATATATATGAAAGTTCCTTTAAAAGTTTATAAATCGCATGTGATTTGGATATATAACAGCATATAAAAGAGTTTCTTTATGTAACACACGATAATACTCCTGTGTTTTACGTGTAATCCCCCCCCCCCTTGAAAGCATATAAAAGAATTTATAAAATATTTAAAAGGTCAATTAAGGGGTATGAACTCACTTGAAAGTTTGAAGATAGCGAGATGGAAAACCGGGCAGAGTTTCGTCTCGGGAAACGGATTTTCCTCGGGATTCTTGGGAATCTCGGGAGTAAAATCAACCCTCGGGACTTGAGCAAAAAGACCAGAGCTTCGGGTTTGAACGGGCACGGAAAACGAGGCAAGATTGTGAGAGAGAGGACAGAAATGAGCCCTTTTCTCGGAAGCCCTCGCATCCTATTTATAGGAAGGCTGAACTGCCTCGGTACACGGGGCGTACGCTCGTACGCAGCGCGTACGCGTACGTCATGCATGACCGAAGCCTCGACTGCCTCAGCTTCGGATGGGACGGGTTGCTGGGGAGGCGGGTCGGATGGGACGGCGGGTCGGATGAGACAGTGGGTCGGACGGGTTGGACGCTTCGGACGGGTCAGACGGGTCGGACGCCTCGGATAGGGCGACGTGGACGATCAGAGGCCAAGTCTCTCGGGTACGCAGGGCGTACAGGGGTACGCAGCGCGTACCTCGGATGAGGACGCTGACTCCTCTTTGGATAAGGTCCGATTTTTGAATTAAATAAATATATAATTAATTTAATAAACTTCAAAAATTCATATCTTCTTCATACGACCTCCATTTTCGATGGTCTTTATATCCACGCGTAGGTGAGACTACGCTCTACAACTTTTGTTTAGACTCCGTCGGCAAATTCCGAAATTATTTTTTTTTATTATTTATTTTAAACTCATCGTGTTTAAGGAATTTCTTTGAAAATTCATAACTTCTTTATCTGATGTCGGTTTTTGCCAGACTTTTTACCGCTGGAATACCAATGTCGAGACCTTCGATTCTCGTTTAGGTCATTCCGGCCAAAAGTCGCTCGATCTCTGATTCGAGTTTTTAGATGTCTGTTGCTAAGCCGAACTTGGAAGAATCATAACTTCGCTATATGAAGTCGGATTTGGGCGTTCTTTTCACGTACGATCATGGTTCAAAGACATTTAAACATAGAAGGAAATTAAATAAAACTATTTGTACATTTTATTATGAAAGTAAATTTTATTACTCAAAAGTGGTTACAATACTTGACCCTTTTTGGTCATTACAAAGAGTTGAAATATCGGGTTGTCACATCACCCCCCCGTTAGAGAGAATTTCGTCCCGAAATTTAAAGTAGTAAAGATACTAGTGAACATGAAAGACATGAGGGTACTTTTGTTTCATCTAATCTTCGCGTTCCCATGTGAATTCAGGTCCCCGCTTGGCGTTCCAGCGAACCTTCACGATGGGTATGCGACTTTGTTTTGTTTGTTTGACCTCTCGGTTCTTCCATAAAGTTGAGGCTCTCGTTGATCTCGATCTCGTCGAGTGGAATAACAAGAGTCTCGTCGGACAGACACTTTTTCAAGTTTAAGACGTGGAAGGTTGGATGGATGTTACTAAGTTCGCGTGGTAGGTTAAGTTTGTAAGCCACATGGCCGATTCTGGCAAGGATCTCGAAAGGCCCTATGCATCTTTGATTTAGTTTCCCACACTTTCCAAATCGTATTAAACCCTTCCACGGTGAGACCTTTAATAAGACATGGTCTCCAACTTGGAATTCCAAAGGTTTCCTCCTTTGGTCAGCGTAGCTTTTCTGTCGGTCTCTAGAGGCTTTCAATCGTTCACGAATCTGAACGATCTTCTCCGTCGTTTCTCGTATGATTTCCGGACCGGTGAGAGTGCTTTTAGGAACTCTTCCTCTAGCTAATTGGGTATCGCCAACTTCAGTCCAGCACAGAGGGGATCTGCACTTTCGACCATAGAGGGCTTCAAACGGAGCAACCTTTATGCTTGTATGATAACTATTGTTGTATGAAAATTCGACAAGGGGTAAATGAATATCCCATGCCTTTCCAAAGTCAATCACACAGGCTCTCAGCATATCTTCTAAAGTTTGTGTTGTTCTCTCACTTTGTCCGTCTGTTTGTGGGTGGTAGGCTGTACTCATGTCTAGCCTAGTTCCCAAGGAACTTTGTAGTGACTGCCAGAATCTTGAAGTGAATCTACTATCTCGATCGGAGATAATGGATATCGGAACACCATGCAGTCGCACTACTTCCCTTAAGTAAGTTCTTGTAAGCTTCTCCATTTTGTCAGTCTCCTTGATGGGTAGGAAATGCGCGGATTTGGTCAATCTGTCGACAATGACCCATATGGTATCGAGTCCACTTGTCGTCTTGGGTAACTTGCTTATGAAGTCCATAGTAATCCGCTCCCATTTCCATTTTGGTATCTCTGGTTGTTGTAGTAATCCTGACGGTTTCTGATACTCGACCTTAACCTTAGCGCAAGTAAGACATTTACTCACGAAGGTAGCAATTTCTGCTTTCATGTTAGGCCACCAGTACAGCTTCTTAAGATCCAGATACATTTTATCTGAACCCGGGTGAACGGAATATCTTGAGTTGTGAGCCTCGGTCATGACTACGTTTCTAAAACCACCATGTTTCGGGGTCCAGATTCGGTCCATGAGATAGTAGGCTCTGCCACCCTTGACTTCTAGATTCTTCTCCATTCCTCACAGGGATTCACCTGCCACATTTTCAGGTTGCAAAGCTTCCATTTGTGCCTCCTTAATTTATGTGGATAAGTGGGAATGGATAGTCATGGTCAAAGATTTGACCCTCCGACCAGTGTATTCCTTTCGACTGAGGGCGTCAGCTACTACGTTGGCCTTGCCAGGATGATAACGAATTTCGCATTCGTAGTCATTCAGTAACTCAACCCATCGTCGTTGTCGCATGTTGAGTTCCTTTTGATCGAAAATGTGTTGAAGGCTCTTGTGATCGGTGAAAATAGTACTCTTTGTATCGTATAAGTAGTGCCTCCAGATCTTCAGAGCAAATACCACTGCTCCTAACTCGAGATCGTGTGTCGTATAGTTCAATTCGTGTGTCTTAAGCTGTCGGGAGGCATAAGCGATAACCTTCCCTCTCTGCATAAGAACACAACCAAGTCCTTGATTTGACGCATCGCAATACACGACGAAGTCTTCTATCCCTTCGGGTAGGGATAGTATCGGTGTGGTGCACAAGGCCTGCTTTAGTGTCTGGAATGCCTTCTCTTGTTTCGCTTCCCAGTCAAAGGCCACACCTTTCTGGGTTAATGTAGTAAGAGGTTTCGCAATGCTCGAAAAGTTCTTTATGAATCTGCGATAGTAGCCAGCTAGACCTAGAAATTGACGAATTTCTGTAGGTGTCTTTGGTGCCGACCAGTTCTCAATAGCCTTAATTTTGGACGGGTCCATGTGTATACCTTTCTCACTAACAACGTGGCCTAAAAATTCGACTCTTCGAATCCAAAATTCGCATTTAGAGAACTTCGCATAGAGTTTCTCCGTTCGCAGTGTTTCTAGGACTTTTCGTAGGTGCTGACTATGCTCTTCCTCACTTCGAGAGTAGATAAGTATATCATCGATAAAGACGATGACGAACTGATCCAAGTAAGGGCGGCATACCCTATTCATTAGGTCCATAAATACCGCTGGTGCATTGGTTAATCCGAACGGCATCACTACAAATTCGTAGTGTCCATAACGAGTTCGGAAAGCTGTCTTTGGAATGTCCCCCTCTAGAACTCGTAATTGGTGATATCCGGATCGTAGGTCTATCTTTGAGAAGTAGTTCGCTCCTTGAAGTTGATCGAATAGGTCGTCAATGTGGGGTAGAGGATAGCGGTTCTTGACAGTAAGTTTGTTCAGCTCTCTGTAGTCGATGCACATACGGAACGATCCGTCTTTCTTCTTTACAAACAAGACCGGTGCTCCCCAAGGTGAGAAACTTGGTCTTATGAATCCTTTTTGAAGGAGTTCATTAAGTTGACTGGAAAGTTCCTGCATCTCTGCTGGTGCGAGACGGTAAGGCGACTTCGCTACTGGGGTAGCTCCTGGGACTAAGTCGATTCTGAACTCGACTTGGCGTTGCGGTGGTAATCCTGGTAGTTCTTCTGGAAAGATATCGGGAAAGTCGCGTACTACCGAGATGCTCTTGATGTCCTTCAGTTCTTGACTTGTATCAACGATGTGCGCTAGGAATGCTCGACAATCCTTCCGCAAGCACTTTCGAGCTTGGATGCACAAAATGATGCGAAGGTTTGTACTAGATTTGTCGTCGTAGATAACTAAGGTTTCGTTGTTAGGGAGATTAAGACGGGCTGCTTTCTCAAAGCACATGATGTCGGCGCGAAGAAGACTCAACCAATCCATGCCGACTATGACGTCGAAACTTTTAATTTGGACCGGCATGAGATTGATTGGGAAAGAATGGCCGTCTAAAGTTAACATACAGCCCATGTATATGAAATTAGTGTTTTCGGTTTTTCCATTGGCCATCTCTACAGTGAATGATTTTTCTAACTTGCTAGGTTTAGGTTTAAGTAAATAAATAAAGTTTTGACTCATGAAGCTTCTCTCCGCTCCACTATCGAACAATATGCATGCGTATGAATTATCGAGAAGGAACGTACCAGCAACTATAGTTGGGTCAGCTACAGCTTCGTCGTGGCCTATTGCCAAAACTCGTCCCACACCTCCGGTGCCTGCTGCCTTAGGACAGTTCCTCTTGTAGTGGCCCACCTCGCCACAACCGTAGCAAGTCTGCCCTACACCCGCACCGGGAACTTGAGTGATAGGTTTTGCAGGGTCCTTGCAGAAACGGGCTGTGTGTCCCTTCCTGTTGCAGTTGGCGCACTGCATTTCCCGATAAGGTCCATGGTGGTGGTAATTGCATTTGGTACACTTTGGGAGGTTACCTACATAAGGCTTTGTTGGGTAGGTATTTGTAGGAGCTGCAGTAGGTACAGTGGCAGCATTCACTGAAACCAGTTGTTTCTTTGCGGATTCTTGGGAAGACCCACCCTTCCCTTTATTCCACACTCTCTTTCTGCCATTGTTGTTGTTGTTGTTGTTGTTGTTTCCTTTCTGTGGTGCTGGTGCAGAAGTGGTTGAGTTCGGATGACCTCCGTAGTCAATCAGAGATTGTGCTAGTTCTTTAGCACTTTCAAAGGTGTCAGGTTTAGAAGCTAACACGCTTGATCGCATTTGGGGCGTCAGTCCCCAGATGTAGCTTTCTATTTTCTTGCTCTCGGGAGCAATCATATCTGGACAAAGGATTGCCAGCTCGCAGAATCTGTTGGTATAAGTAGCGATGTCGGTACCAACCATTGCGAGAGTCCATAGCTCGTGTTCAAGCTTTTGAATCTCTCCCCGTGGGCAGTACTCTCTCATCATCATGGCCTTCAGGCTCTCCCAGCTTATGGAGTTTGCCACGATTAGGGTAAGTACTTTAACGTGGCCATTCCACCAAGTTAAAGCTTTATCAAGAAGGGTGAAAGTTGCAAATTTGACTTTGCTGTGCTCGGGACAGGAGCAGATTTCAAAGACTGCCTCCGTCCTTTCAATCCACTGCCTCAGGGCCATTACACCACCAGTTCCATAAAACATTCGGGGCTTGGCATTAGTGAAGTCCTTATAGGTGCATTCTCGAGGTGGTCCATGACTCTCGCCATGGTTGGATAGGTGTGTGCCAGATCCCGAGCCATTAGTACTCGAGTTATTGATCTGTGACATGGCAGCTGCCACCGCTGCGGTGACTGCTGCTTGAAACATAACATCATCAAATTGAGGTGGTGGAGGTGGTGGTGGTACAGGTGCTTCCTCACCGTTGTTTCGCCTTGGATTCCTACGTGGAGGCATCCTTCAACTATAGGTTGAAAAGACAAGGATAAGAATTTCATAGAATAGAAAATGTATGTGTCTCATGAACTAAATCGCTATAGATCAACAACAGATGATAGTATGAGTCTTAAAATAGAAGAATGACAGTTATTTGTAAGACTGAAGGTATGAAACAAGTATTTGGCTTCCCAAAGACCATTCAAGGTTTGAACTAAATACTTAACATAGTAGTAATAGTGTCACTTATATTAATATAAAAGTTGTTACAATGATCATGAAAATTTGACCCCTATAAGGGTCTCCGGTTACAAAGTTCGAGAAATTTAAAGACTTTTAGCCGAGGTCCTAAACTATAACAAAATTTGAGTCCTTGACAAGCACTATTTGCGTCAAAGGTTGCGCTTGGAGCTTGACTCCGCATCTGATTGCTTCGACTCCATTAAACGCCTATCAAAAGCGGCTTGTTGTTCCCTCAGTTCAGCGAGGGCTGCAATCATTTGCGCTTGAAATGCTTCGGTTTGGAGTTGAGCATTGTCTTGTATCTTGTCCAGCCTACGGATGTCAGAAGTGTGAACCTGCACTTCCACGTTGACATCCCGGAGTCGACTAGCTTGAACTCCAGACTGATAGGACTTATTGGCTAACTTACCCACCATTACCGGGAGTGCTCGATCAGCTGAACCTCCGCCTCGGACATCGTAAAAGTCCCGGCACATGCCGTAGGGAGGGCGTAGGTTTTGCTGTTGGCTCCAATGGTGGAGGTGACTTCCCCAGACGGGAGTCGGTCCTTGAAAGTTCCTTACGAAGACGGGAGGTTGAATGGGTGGTGGATCGATAACTTCCGGCTCTGAGTCGGTACCGGAGTCATCACCCACTTCTATGGGTTCCTCGTCCTCTTCGGGATCATCTTCGATCCATCCTCCGTTGCCTTGGTTGGGAAAGTAGGGGTCACCAGGGTGGTGAAATCCAGCCATTTGACTGTACGAGAAATAGGGTTATAAGAATGGAATAAGGGTGAAACGTGCAAAACATGTAAGTTAAACTAGTTTAGATAGCAAATACTCCTATAGTATTTAAATTCTTGTGTTTGATTCTAGTAATGGTTTGGTAAGGTTTTGACTTGTTGCTTACTACGATCATTCCTCGATATACGTTGGTCCAATCTCGGGCAAATATAGTTGATCACGCTATATTTGTCCAAAATCTGATTACATATATAGAGTCTTAATCGTAGTGTCAACTTGTCTAAATACTTGTTGTATAGTTAGATATCATGAAAATAATTTGTTGTATGCATGTAGTTGTACTTAAATGAACTATCAATTTAAGTTAAGTGTAACGCTGTTTAAGCGTAAAAAGAAAAATGTCTTGTCAGAGAGTATTAGTCCCTTAAGCATTTATAGTTTGTATATCTTATGTGGTTCGATATACTTAGTTCACTATAAACAATGCTCTGATACCAATCTGTCACACCCCCAAACCTGAACGGCGGAAACGTTCGGGGGCGGATGACTTCATGTGGTAACGTAACAAATGAATACATAGTAAAGAAAGCAATACAACCATCATATATATAATTGAAAGTTTACATTTGTCAAAAGTTACATGTTCAAAACCAATTACAATATGATGTCAAAATACGAGATTAAACTGGCGCCGCAGCATCCCTTCATCAAAAGCAAAATGAATACCTGAAATTTCCTGATTTCCTGGGACATACAAGTAATTTTGAAAGAGTAGATCAACATTTAAGCTGGTGAGTTTCATAAGTATTTAAATGACAACGTTTGAATGAAATGAAATGTTTTGTCCTTGTTTGTTTGTGTTTAGAAAATCCTATATTTTCTACTAGTATAATAGTAGCCTTCACTCAAGACCAATGTTTGTTTCTAAAATGTATGTAAGTGTAAAATAACCAATGAGTTTGAAAACCTTGTAAATCAATGCATTTTTAATACCCCTTGTGAGTTTTATAACCATACTATCGACTCGGAATGCCTATACACAACGTTCTTCAGGCGTTGGAATGTTATGACGTTTGTCACCCCAAACGGTGGACTGCAGCTAACAGTCAGGGCGCGGGTTGTCAAGCCCGTATAGATCTATACACAAACACCACGCTCCCCCTCCAAGGGATTCTGGTATATAATACAGGACTTGAAATGTGTACTCGAACGTACATAAAGTTAGTGTCTCACAAAACCGTGGTATAAAAACAGATCTACTTGTTAAAATGTTACGTTTGTTCTTGTATACGAAAGTAAACTTCTTGAAATTCATGTTTCTAGTACATAAGAGTTAGAAATTTGTTCGTAAAACCATACCTATTATAGTTTTCTAAAAGTGTGTCTTGTTTGTTTAGAAATACCTAGAAAAGGAATCACTTGTTTATGAAAGCATAGATTTTTGGTGTAGAGTCTAAGATAGACAAGAATAATCGAAGAAAAGTTTAGTTTATACATGCATTACAACAAATTTATATTTCAAAAGATAGAATGCCATTTTAACATATGTTATATATATGAAAGTTCCTTTAAAGGTTTATAAATCGCATGTGATTTGGATATATAACAGCATATAAAAGAGTTTCTTTATGTAACACACGATAATACTCGTGTGTTTTACTTGTAATCCCCCCCCCCCTTGAAAGCATATAAAAGAATTTATAAAATATTTAAAAGGTAAATTAAGGGGTATGAACTCACTTGAAAGTTTGAAGATAGCGAGATGGAAAACCGGGCAGAGTTTCGTCTCGGGAAACGGATTTTCCTTGGGATTCTCGGGAATCTCGGGAGTAAAATCAACCCTCGGGACTTGAGCAAAAAGACCAGAGCTTCGGGTTTGAACGGGCACGGAAAACGAGGCAAGATTGTGAGAGAGAGGAGAGAAATGAGCCCTTTTCTCGGAAGCCCTCGCATCCTATTTATAGGAAGGCTGAACTGCCTCGGTACGCGGGGTGTATGCTCGTACGCAGCACGTACGCGTACGTCATGCATGACCGAAGCCTCGACTGCCTCGGCTTCGGTTGGGACGGGTTGCTGGGGAGGCGGGTCGGATGGGACGGCGGGTCGGACGGGACAGCGGGTCAGACGGGTCGGACGCTTCGGACGGGTCGGACGGGTCGGACGCCTCGGATAGGGCGACGTGGATGATCAGAGGCCAAGTCTCTCGGGTACGCAGGGCGTACAGGGGTACGCAGCGCGTACCTCGGATGAGGACGCTGACTCCTCTTCGGATAAGGTCCGATTTTTGAATTAAATAATTATATAATTTATTTAATAAACTTCAAAAATTCATATCTTCTTCATACGCACTCCATTTTCGATGGTCTTTATATCCACGCGTAGGTGAGACTACGCTCTACAACTTTCGTTTAGACTCCGTCGGCAAATTCCGAAATTATTTTTTTTTATTATTTATTTTAAACTCATCGTGTTTAAGGAATTTCTTTGAAAATTCATAACTTCTTTATCTGATGTCGGTTTTTGCCAGACTTTTTACCGCTGGAATACCAATGTCGAGACCTTCGATTCTCGTTTAGGTCATTCCGGCCAAAAGTCGCTCGATCTCCGATTCGAGTTTTTAGATGTCTGTTGCTAAGCCGAACTTGGAAGAATCATAACTTCACTATATGAAGTCGGATTTGGGTGTTCTTTTCACGTACGATCATGGTTCAAAGACATTTAAACATAGAAGGAAATTAAATAGAACTATTTGTACATTTTAATATGAAAGTAAATTTTATTACTCAAAAGTGGTTACAATACTTGACCCTTTTTGGTCATTACAAAGAGTTGAAATATCGGGTTGTCACATATTATAAAGGCAAGATACCTCTCTTATGATATCTTCCGAGAGGTATCATTGACTATCGTAAGCCATCTCATTTCCTCTATTTTCTCAGTCTATCATGGTTCGCATCACTTCCTGAACTTGTGCCATTGTGATAGGTTCGGGTGCAGACGCAACGACCGATGCATGACCCATCACATTCTTAGGCTCAGGTTGTCATCTTCCTCGGATATTTCCTAGTTCGTCTTCACCATGACGTTTTGTACACCCAAGCAGATGTTTAGTGTACCGATGCGAGAATTTTAAGATAGGAAATATTTTATTTACGAAAGACGTATAGATCTCCTTGTCACACTGAAAAGTTATATGCCAGTTCTAATACCGTAATCAAACGTTTAGAAATCTGAACACATAAAATTGCCAGATCCGGTCGGCAACAGACTATAGATCCGAACAAATAATAACATATAAGACATCTTTATAGCTATAACATAAAACATTTAGCACATAAAACATTTCAGGCATCTTTCCTAAGATAAACTAGTGCTTTTGTCTAAAATATAGCAGACACTCATCTCACAATCATCGCTTAGCATTCTAAGTTTAAGTCTAGAAATTCACTACGAAGTCCTAATTCCCTTAAACTAATGCTCTGCTACCAACCGTGACATCCACATTTTCACGGTCAGAAAAGACCGATTTTGTTTATGCTTTATAAAAATCAGAGTACCTTTTTTTAAGAAAAATGTTGCAGAATTTGTTCCCAGTAAAACATGATAAATACATTATCAAAGCATTTCTGAAGAAATATATTTTTGTTCATTTTAAAATATTTGGGATATCATCGTCAATACAGAAACATAAGCATAAACAGAAATTACATTCATTATCACTAGTGATTTACATCTCCTTAATCTCTTAGTGTAATGGGACTTCATAACAACACCTGTAATATAAATAAACTGAGTGGGTCAGGTTGGGAAACCTGGTGAGTACATAGGGTTTTCAACCCATAATAATATAATTATTATGTTTAAACAATCAAGCAATCAACCCAATTACCCATCCCCATTATCTTCTTTATTCTTAAGGATATACCCTAAGAATCAGCTATCACTCGTTCATTCATTCCTAAGGATCATCATAAGGAATTGGCATGAAGTCCATCGTTGCCATGGTTTAGACAACGGGTACTAAGTCTGCATAGTCGCCAGGGTCTAGGCATCAAGTCTGCATGATCACCAAGGTTTAGGCATCAAGTCTGCATGATCACCAAGGTTTAGGCATCAAGTATGCATGACCACCAGGGTTTAAGCATCAAATTTGCATGATCACCAGGGTTTAGGCATCAAGTCTGTATGATCACCAGGGTTTAGGCATCAACTCTGCATGATCACCAGGGTTTAGGCATCAATTCTGCATGATCACCAGGGTTTAGGCATCAAGTATGCATGATCACCAAGGTTTAGAGTACACCGGGTGTTCACATCGTTCACAACACTTACAGGTTGCGAGCCTGCTAGTGTTCCACTGGACTATCTAGAATAGTCCGTGGTTTTCATCAATACTCTACTGAATGACGGGGCCATCGTTTGGGAAAAGGATTCTCACATCGTTCACCTCTCACCCTCGCCTCATGGTCCATAACACCTCTCAACTCATCGTCCAACTTATATTCCATCTGTTACATCTACCCATGTTTTATCCCAACATTTTCGTAGATATAAAATACATAAACAATTTAAATCATTTAAAACGTGTATAAAATCATTCATCTAACATAGACAACAAGTATTCAGCTAATATGCACACATATCACGTAATTTATATAAAATACTTCATATCTATGTGTAAGATGAAAGTAACTATAGACTCACCTGAAAGGTGGTGACTCAGCACTCGGACAACACTTTGATACTCTCAAAACAATTTTCCTTCGATAAAACCTAGTATCAATACCACTAGGGTTTAGTTTAATGGTAACCGTGACGAGTTAATTGTCTGACTATTATTACTATTATATAAGCATTAAACGATACTTATATAACTCATAATAATAGCCCAAATAATTATTTTAAGGACCTAATAACATTACTATAATTATTTGAAAGGTATATTAAAAGTTGTGTAAGCGTAGCTCACTTACATCAGATTTTAAAGAAAACCGGGCTTTGCTCGGAGCAGCATTTCTGAAACCGAAAGACCCTTATTCTCGGGACTCTGGGAGCCTCGGGGCTTCCTTCGGGTGCTAGGGAGTTTACCTAGGGTTTAGGAGGGGTTTGGAATCCTAGAGACAGATAGAAGTTAGAGAGAGAAGTGAGAGATGGTGTGTTAAGCCGGCTGCCTTCGCTGCCTTTTTATAGCATGCGAGGCCTCCGTACGCTGGGCGTAGTGCTTCGTTCGTACAACACGTGTTGCGGCTTCGGTGGGGCGACTTGGCTTCTCCTGGGCCGAGGGATGCAGCTGTATACGGGGCGCAACTCCTTCCGACGCGGGGCGTACTTCGCATTCTCAAGGCACCCTTCAGACTGTGTGGGGCATTCTCGGATTATGCTGGGCGTAGTCCTCGCATCAGCCATCACCATCCGAAGCGAGGTGTGGGCAACAAGGAACGGACGAGATTTGGCCTCGTCATCAATCTCGTGTCAGATTTCGCAAATTCACTTTCCAACTTCTAAAGATCATAATTTTCGCATACGAGCTCCGTTTTCGACGTTCTTTATATCCACGCATAGCCGGGAACGTACTCTACAATTTTCGTATAGACTCCGTTGGCATATTTTGACTTCATGTTAAAAGTTATATTATTAACAGGCCGGGACAGGATTGGTCCGTTAAAAATTCATAACTTTTTCATCCGACGTCCGTTTTTGTCTGTCTTTTTATCGTTACGCTACTATTAACGAGATCTTCTATTCTTGTTTTGGTTGTATCGGCTAAAACTGCTCGATCTAATATTCAAACTTCAGGCTGTACACTACTAAGCTGAATCTTCGAAAAATCATAACTTCCTCATACGAAGTCAGATTTGGGCGTTCTTTTTATGGACTCTCTCGGTTGAACATATTGTACGACTTTTGTTTAGATCGCTAAGGCTAAAAGTCGTTTTATCGTAAATTCAATATTTACACTTCCGGGTGCCGTGTCGGTTCCGTCGCGAAACTTCGACGGGTCATAACTTCTTCGTTATAACTCGAATTTCGGCGTTCTTTATATGTATGGAAACCTTGTGACATATACTACAACTTGGTTAATATTTTTTATTCTAAATAATATTTTGTCAAAAAGTCATTTTCGACCCCTATTATCTCTAAATTGACTAGCCCAAATCTACTGGCGGTACATTGTCCGATGTCACACCCCAAACCAGGATGGCGGAAACGTCCAGGGGTAGGTGACTATCATGTAGTGTATCATAACAGTTAAGTATAAATGTTCAAAGCAAACACAACCAACATATATATATATATATATACATAATTGAATAAGTTACATCATTTGTACGTATTGCATGTTTCAAAATATCAATTACAATATGTTGTCAAAAGATTTGTTTAGACGCCTAAGCGTCCCATCCTCAAAGCTAGTTGTTACCAGATTTACTGATTTCCAAAGAATACAAGTTATTTGAAAAGAGAGTATCAACATTTAAGTTGGTGAGTTCATAACCATTTGTATTTATATTTGTAAACCTTTTCTATGAAATGTAGTAATGTTTGTTTTCCGGAAAATCCTATATTTTCCCTAAAATAAGATGTGGCCTTAAATGAACCAAGACCGAAGCGTATAAGTAATTTTCCTACTTAAAATGATGTTATGCAGTTTTGTTTGTATATAAAACTGTTTAAAGACTGTCTTTGCATAAAAGAAAAGTGTCATTGTTGTTTTACGTGAGTTTTAATTTTTATCTTATAACCATGCTTGATTGACCAAGACTGCCTTGTTCGCAACGTTCTTCAAGTCTCAATTTCGTTATGACATTTGTCGGTCCCAGTATAGATCTATACACAACTATCACGCTCTCCCTACAAGAGACTCTGGTTATATTTAACAGGACTTTCGTGTGTACTTTATAAGGTACCGTGAAGACAGAACTCACTAAATTTGTTCAACCTGTTTACGTGTTCTTGTGTTGAAAATGTTTGTATAAATGATCATCCCCTAAGAATGGGATAGCTATGAAAAACGACGTGGAATTTTTAGATATGCATTTAACAATATTTTACCATTTGCTCAACAGGATACAAATGAGGTAGAGTTTCGTAAACTATATATGTATATTTTTGATGTAGAAAACAAGTTTGTAAACAAAAGATATATATGTAAATGGTTATATATATATGTATAAATTTTAAAAGATGATTTGGTATGTTTCGTAATTGTTGTTCATATTCTAACGTTTTTATTAGAAACTTTGCATGAAATAATCCTTAAGTTTGATACTAAAGACCTTTTTGTACTTATCGCTTTTGAAAAAAATTGTAACTAAACATAATTAAATGATTTTGTTTTAACTTCCTTAATGTATAAACATTTCTCAAAAATGTTAGAAGGTGTTAATAAATCTATAAACCACTTTTGATAGTTTTACCCTTTACTGTCCCTGTTTTTAGAAAACTCATAGAAAAATCATCGTATGTCAAAAACTGAATCCGTCACCTCTGAGAGTTTATAAAATGAGTCTACTTTGTTCCTAATTTTTATTATGATTTTTAGTGGTCTCAAACTAGTGTGAAAATGAACATCTTCACAGACTAGTCCGAAATCACTTCTGAAATGACAGGCAGTTTTATAAAAATCACCATAAATTGTAGAAAAATCATATGAACGCGTGCGAGTAGTCCTTAGAAAGGTATAAACTTCATCTATTTTCATATTATACAATTTTGAAGGATATTAAGTTTAAGATGGTCAAACCAGTCCGTGAACAGGACTCAACTTTTCTGTAGAAAGTTGTCATTTAAATTTAAGTTATGTTTAGTGTTCTAACTTGTATTCCCCCCCCCCCCCCCCATAAAACTTGAATAAAACATGAAAATGTAAGGGTATAAACTCATCTTATGTGAATACTTGAATAATGGAAGGTTGAAGATGAAAAACTTTTGGGTGTTGGTTTGATGCTCCAAAACAGCCACTCTTTTGGCTATGTTGCTGTCACGAAAACTTCACAGCAAAAGAGCAAGAAAAAGGGAAGTTTACTCACTGTTTTGAATCTATAATTTTGAGTAGCATAACAACTAACTTCCAATGGTATTTGGTGGTAAAAATATCAAGCAAAAGGAAGGTGTAGGTGGGTGATATGGTGGCTGAAACACAAAAGGGACAGCAGCCCTTTAGTTCATGGTTTTGATGGTTTTGGAAGGTAGTTCTTGTGGCTGAAAATGAGATGAAGGTTGAGAGTAATTCCCTGTAGTATTGGCTGGTGAATTTAGGGTAAAATAACGAGGAAATTTCATGATTATGAAGAAGGAAAAGGTGGAAGAGGATAAGGGGACAAAACCTAGACTAGCTTGTGATGGGATGTGAGTTTAAGTGATATGATCTTGTCTAGCCACTTGCTTGGGTGGTTGCTTAGAGATAGAGTTAGTTAAATAACTAACTACTAGTTATTTAGTTAGTTAGGAGTTCTAATTAAGGAGAGGGAAGGTCTTAATCTCGAAAATTAGAAGAGGGATTAATAAGCATTCTTAGGAAAATGTCTTAAGTGATTAAGCACTTATTAGTTAAGTTGGCACATATTTCCACCAATTTTCTTATCTTAATTGATTTAGAAATCATATTCCTTACATGAAATCACTTAAATCATGACCCATAACTAGTCATTCACTAGATAATAATATATATGTACAAATACATACATGTATACTTAGTATAAAATAACAGTGTAGTTTTTGTGTATTTGAACTTTAATGTTTATGTTTTATTCTTTTTATTCAAAAACACTTAAATACATTCTAATTATACCTTATAATAATTCATTTTACATTTATATTTATTTAAATATAAAATTTATTGACCAATGTATAATTTCGTGACATTTAACCGGTTAACCATATCATTAAACACGTTTTGTCACTTTGGTTCGTATATTGTCAAATTTAGATCTTCCACAACTATTAAGCACACGTTTTACATAGAACCTAACTTAATTATCAACTTGATACATGTTGATACAAAAATTAAGTTTGTTGCGTTCAAATGATGTTATATGCTACTTTTCACAAACCGGTGATGGTTCGTAGTCATACATCATAACGAAATTCATCAATAGTGACTTGTTTTATATTTCACAAGAACTTATTTAAATAAAAGAGGTTAAATTCATTCAACCATTCTTGATAAAATACTCATATTGCTTAATAATCAAAACATAGCATCATACGATCGTTCCTATTTTTACCAATTGTTATATTCTCCCCCCGTTAAAAGAATTTCGCCCCGAAATTCAACTTGTAGATGGGATATCACTAAACAGTTGGGGGTGTTTCTTTTTCTTTTCATTTGATTCTCACGTTCCCTGGTGAATTCGGTTCCTTGCTTGGCATTCCAACGGGCCTGCATTATAGGTATGCTGCTTTGTTTCGTCCTTTTGACCTCCTGATCCATGATTTCCACCGGTTTTTCAATGAAGTTTAGACTCCCGTTGATTTCAATTTCATCAAGTGGAATAACAAGAGTCTCATCAGACAAGCTCTTCTTCCAATCCTGGGATGCCTTCAATTGTTCACGGGTTTAAACAATCTTCTCTGTAGTTTCTCGTATGATCTAGGGGCTAGTTAGAGTGTTGTTAGGAACTTGCCCGTTAGCTATTTGCGTGTCACCTACCTCAGCCCAGCAAAGAGGTGATCTACACTTGCTTCTGCAGAGAGCTTCGAATGACGCGAATTTGATGTTAATGTAATAGTTGATGTTGTATAAGGATTCGATGAATGGTTCTTCTTCTTTGTCTTTCAGTTTGAGGGTGATAAAAAGGACTTCTTTAATGACTATTGAAAACACGAGGCGAATCGTCTGTCCCTTATCCAAAATGATAGATAGTAGTATATCATGCAATCTCGCAATTTTCTTGTGATATGCTCCTGTCAGCTTTTGTATTTTTCTTTGTATCCTTGGTCGGTAGAAAGTGTATGGGTTTGGTTGATTTGTCTATGATCGCTCAAGTGGTAGCATGTCCATCCACTGTCCTGGGTAACTTGTCATGGAGTTCATAGTATCACTCATAACTGATTCATCTATCATCTCTTTGTGTTTATAAGTCGTATATAATTAAGATTGAAAAGAAAGTCGAATCGGTGATTCTATTCTAAGCCCACATCCAAACAAGGAAAAGGATTTAAAGCGGAATTACCAACCCTAAGTCCGTAGAATCTTAATTATATAGGGCTCCAATATATACACTTAGTAATCATAGATTCACTAGTATGGGTCCATAGTCTCTACTTGAGTGGGGTGATTAACTTGGGTGAGATGGCATGTACAACAACCCTTTTCCATAACTACTGTACTTAGGTTGGTTTTTGAACTCGGCTTGTCGTACGGATCGTATTCCCAGGAGATCTTCTAGGAATATATCGAGAAGGTTACGGGCTTTTTGAACATCCATGATGTCTTTCTCTTCTTGTTTCTTATCCATAGCATGGGCTAGGATGGCGTGGTACCTCCTGTGTAGGTACTTCTGAGTCTTGTTGTAAAACGTGAGTCGTGGGTTTGTGTCCGGTTTGTCACCATAGACAACGAGGGTTCTATTACTCGATGGGTTTAGGCGAATGGCCTTTTCATAATATATGATATCGGTATGGTGAGGAAACTAACTAATACTTTGTTAAAATAAAAATGTCGTAAATTTTTATTGTGACCGGTTTTATGATGATTTGAACGAATTGGTTGATTTAGTGTTAGAGTGCACCCTATGTACACGTCTCTAGTGCTTTTGATTATTCCAATTCTACTGTAAATATTTCTTTTAAGTTTTTGAGGTTTTTGGTTGAGAAATTGATTAAATCTATGACTCACAATACTCATCTCCGCGTTGCTATTATATAGTATCCATGCATATGTGCTATCGGGAATGAACGTACCAGAATCTTAGAGGGGTCTATTATTGCTTTCCCACGCTTTGTTTCTAAAACACTTCCGACGCTCCTGACATCTTTGTTTTTAGTCTTCGGGAACTCCTTTATGAAATGTCGTACTTCTCCACATCTGTAGCAAGTCCGACTCATCCCAACTTTTTTGTTCTGGGCGGTCTGTTGAGCCTGCACCCTACAGAAATTTGTGGTATGCCCCTTTTCATTACAGTTCTTGCAGTGCATTTTCCTGCACTTTCCTTTGTGATGAAAGCTACACTTCGTGCATTTTGGCAGGTTTCCAACATATGGTCTTGTCGGCATTGAGGTAGTAGGGATGGTGGTGGTATGGAATGTCACTATTTGTTGTCTTTTGGTAGGTCCTTGATTTGGGGCGTCATTGCAGGAACATACTCGGGGTGTCCCTTGTTGTTATTACGATTGGAACTTTCAGCACCGTTCCCGCTTTTGTTTTCGTTGTTAGCGCCGAGGTGTGCCATGACTATTGTTACGGCGACTTTTACCACAATTTGAAATGTTGTAGGGTCTATTTATAAAACTAGTGTTGCGCCAGTATGCTGATTACCTTCATGTGTCGGCATGATTGTATGTCGCGAGTGGCCTTCTCTATTCTCAGTTCTGTAATGACTGTCCAGGTTGTAGCTGTAAGGGTTCTTTGTCCTATAACGACTATCTCCTTTTCTAAGGAGTGTAGGTGATCCGTATTGTTTTCTTGATCTGCTTGCCGGTCTATGGGTGCTATGGCCCGAAGTACGGTGCAGTGAGTTTAAGTCGGTTGTGGATCATTGGTTGTCCTCTCCAGTCTATATGTGTGGCTAGGTAGTTAGATGCGGGTTGCTTCCTGAAATGAGAGGTGGAAGTTCTCACACTCCTCTTGATAGGGTAAGGTCTATTGATGGTATCTCCCGAACTTCTTTCTCCATCTGGTCCCTTATCGGAAATCTTCTTCCTCATATTTCATCTATTAATATTCTTTGAAATCTTCTTCTGGATCCTTCTCGATCCATCTGTTGGCTTCGGTGGCAGGATAGTAAGGGTCTATGTGGGGATGAAGTCTAGTTGATATGCCTATGCGAGAATAGGGGTAAGAAGCATATGAAGAATCTAAGTGTGTGGTTCTATTGTAACACAAAATACTCCTATAGTATTTTAAATGTGTATGTTAAAGCTTTCTTTGTATGGTTTGTTGGTAATTTTTAGACTCGTCATCCACTACGACCATTCCTCGGCATATGTTGGTCACCTCTTGGATAAATATAGTTGATCAGGCCATATTCATCCCAGACATGATTACATACCCCAAGGCTTACTCTCAGTGTTTAACGTATCTTAATACTTTTTGTTTTGTTGCCAATATGACTCCTTACTAGTATGTTTGTATGCACTTACATTTTTCGTGAAATCTCGGTCCATTCCTGGTCCTTCTATGGTTGCCTTGTGTATACAGGTCATATACAGTCAAGATTAAATAGTCAGTCGAATAAGTGATGTTACCTTATATCCACATCCAAACAAGGAAAAGGAAGTAAAGTGAAAATCACAAATTCTAAGTCTATAAAACCTTTAGTATATACCACTTTAACGTATACACTTAGCAAACATAGACTTAACAGCAAAGGACCCCTAATGTTCCTGTTTTGAAATTGTTAAGTCAGAGAGTTTTAGTCCCTATGTATTTATAGTTTATATATCTTATGTGGTTTGATATACTTAGCTCACTATAAACAATGCTTTGATACTAATATGTAACACCCCCAAACCAGGATGGCGGAAAACGTCCAAGGGCAGGTGACTATCATGTAGTGTATCATAACAGTTGAGTATAAATGTTCAAAGCAAACACAACCAACATATATATATAATTGAAAAAGTTACATCATTTGTATGTATTACATGTTTCAAAATATCAATTACAATATGTTGTCAAAAGATCTGTTTAGACACCTAAGCGTCCCATCCTCAAAGCCAGTTGTCACCTGATTTACTGATTTCCTGAGAATACAAGTTATTTGAAAAGAGAGTATCAACATTTAAGTTGGTGAGTTCATAAGCATTTGTATTTATATTTGTAAACCTTTTCTATGAAATGTAGTAATGTTTGTTTTCCGAAAAATCCTATATTTTCCCTAAAATGAGATGTGCCCTAAAATGAACCAAGACCAAAGCGTATAAGTAATTTTCCTACTTAAAATGATGTTATGCAGTTTTGTTTGTATATAAAATTGTTTGAAGACTGTCTTTGCGTAAACTAAAAGTGTCATTGTTGTTTTACGTGAGTTTTAATTTTTATCTTATAACCATGCTTGATTGACCCAGACTGCCTTGTTCGCAACGTTCTTTAGGTGTTGATTTCGTTATCACATTTGTCACCCCTAGACCTGCCGGTCTAACTGTTGCAAGCAGCTAAGGTGCGGGATTGTCGGTCCCAGTATAGATCTATACACAACTATCACGCTCACCCTACAAGAGACTCTGGTTATATTTAACAGGACTTTCGTGTGTACTTTATAAGGTACCGTGAAGACAAAACTCACTAAATTTATTCAACCTGTTTACGTGTTCTTGTGTTGAAAATGTTTGTATAAATGATCATCCCCTAAGAATGGGATAGCTATGAAAAACGACGTGGAATTTTTAGATATGCATTTAACAATATTTTACCATTTGCTCAATAGGATACAAATGAAGTAGAGTTTCGTAAACTATATATGTATATTTTTGATGTAGAAGACAAGTTTGTAAACAAAACATATATATGTAAATGGTTATATATATGTATAAATTTTAAAAGATGATTTGGTATGTTTCGTAATTGTTGTTCATATTCTAACGTTTTTATTAGAAACTTTGCATGAAATAATCCTTAAGTTTGATACTAAAGACCTTTTTGTACTTATCGCTTTTGTAAAAATTGTAATTAAACATAATTAAATGATTGTGTTTTAACTTCCTTAATGTATAAACATTGCTCAAAAATGTTAGAAGGTGTTAATAAATCTATAAACCACTTTTGACAGTTTTACCCTTTACTGTCCCTATTTTTAGAAAACTCATAGAAAAATCATCGTAAGTCAAAACCTGAATCTGTCACCTCTGAGAGTTTAAAAGATGAGTCTACTTTGTTCCTAATTTTTATTATGATTTTTAGTGGTCTCAAACTAGTGTGAAAATGAACATCTTCACAGACTAGTCCGAAATCACTTCTGAAATTACAGGTAGTTTTATAAAAATCGCCATAAATTGTAGAAAAATCAAATGAAAGCGTGCGAGTAGTCCTTAGAAAGGTATAAACTTCATATATTTTCATATTGTACAATTTTGAAAGATATTAAGTTTAAGATGGTCAAACCAGTCCGTGAATAGGACTCAACTTTTCTGTAGAAAGCTGTCATTTAAATTTAAGTTATGCTTAGTGTTCTAACTTGTATTCCCCCCCCCCCTAAAACTTGAAGAAAACAATAAAATGTAGGGGTATGAACTCACCTTATGTGAATACTTGAATAATGGAAGGTTAAAGACGAAGAACTTTTGGGTGTTGGTTTGATGCTCCAAAACAGCCACTCTTTTGGCTATGTTGTTGTCACGAAAACTTCACAACATAAGAGCAAGAAAAAGGGAAGTTTACTCACTGTTTTAAATCTATAATTTTGTGTAGCATAACAACTAACTTCCAGGGGTATTTGGTGGTAAAAATATCAACCAAACGGAAGGTGTAGATGGCTGATATGGTGGCTGAAACACAAAAGGGACAACAACCCTTTAGTTCATGGTTTTGATGGCTTTGGATGGAAGTTCTTATGGCTGAAAATGAGATGAATGTTGAGAGTAATTCCCTGGAGTATTGGCTGGTGAATTTAGGTTAAAATGATGAGGAAATTTCGTGATTATGAAGGAGGAAAGGGTAGAAGAGGATAAGGGGACAAAACCTAGACTAGCTTGTGATGGGATGTTTATGTTTTATTCTTTTTATTCAAAAACACTTAAATGCGTTCTAATTATACCTTATAATAATTCATTTTATATTTTTATTTATTTAAATATAAAATTTATTGACCAATGTATAATTTCGTGACATTTAACCGGTTAACCATATCGTTAAACACGTTTTGTCACTTTGGTTCGTATATTGTCAAATTTAGATCTTCCACAACTATTAAGCACACGTTTTACATAGAACCTAACTTAATTATCAACTTGATACATGTTGATACAAAAATTAATTTTGTTGCGTTCAAATGATGTTATATGCTACTTTTCACAAACCGGTGATGGTTCGTAGTCATACATCATAACGAAATTTATCAATAGTGACTTGTTTTATATTTCACAAGAACTTATTTAAATAAAAGAGGTTAAATTCGTTCAACCATTCTTGATAAAATACTCATATTGCTTAATAATCAAAACATAGCATCGTACGATCGTTCCTATTTTTACCAATTGTTACATCCGAAAACAAAGAACTTTGGCGCAGACGGGAAGATACTAAGGATCTCCGCTGTAGGAGAGACTACTATGGACCCACATTAAAATACTAGTACGTTCCATAGCGATAAAGTCGACCTATAAAAAGTTAAAAACTAGTGCAACTCGAGTCATATCTTTCTGTGAGATCCCATCAGTCAAGGGACTCTTGTGCTGCTTATACTTGTTTTTTGTAGTGTACCTTGTTCGCAGCAGTAGTACATTAGATAACACTAAATTACTGAAACTCTGTCAAAGGTTGCACCGTTGTATTTTTATAACACCTTTTTGAACTAGTCTAACGCCAGTAATTCCGATTAGTCTGACATTAGCATTTAACTTGAGTCAATTCAATCCTCAAAGTGCCAGTTTCGTGTGAAAACTCTTTTTCCCGTAATCGCCTTTTTAGCGAAGCCGTCATTCCAGAACTCTGAGGTACTCATGCATAGAGTGCCTTATGATTCGTATCCTTCCCGAATTAACCTCAACAAACCTCCCCGGAATACCACTCGTGCAGTACGTCAAGTTCAATCCGAAGACCCGTAAAGTTAATCTATCACTGAGGAATGTGTACGCAAGGGTGGTATATAATCAAGGTTATACATGCTTAGAATTGATGATTCCGCTCTAAGTTCTTTTCCTTGTTTTGATGTCAGCTTAGAGAAGAATCATTTATTCGACTGCCTTTTCAATCTTTATTATATACGACTCATACACGCGAGGTTGTGATTGATGAATCAATTATGAGCTCTAATATGAACTTCAGGACGGTGATTGCTCAAGACTATGAGAGATCGCGCTACCATGCGAATAAACTTAGAAGCCCAACAAATGCCTTTCTGCCGATCGGGACAAGAGATGCAGATAGAACAGAACTATCTATCCTTTTCCTTGATTCATGAGTAATCATACTTTCTTTTTAGATCATCACGACATCATAATTAGTATGAATTGGTTGAGTCTACATCGAGTCGACATCATGTGCTTTGAGAAAGCAGTTCGTCTTAACCTCCCTAACAACGAAACTCTAGTTATCTATGGCGACAAATCATGTACGGACCTTCGTACCATCTCGAGTATTCAAGCCCATAAATACTTGCGAAAGGAATGTCACGCATTCCTTGCTCATGTTGTCGATATGAGCCAAGAGATGAAGGAGAATAAGAATATTTCTACTAGTACGCGATTTTCCCGACATCTTTCCAGAAGAACTCCCAGGATTACCACTACATTATCAAGTCGAGTTCCGAATCGACTTAGTTCCAGGGGCTACCTCAGTAGCCAAATCGCCGGTTACGAGTGCTATAGGAGGATGTCCCCAAGACAACCTTCTGAACTCGTTATGGACACTACGAGTTGGTAGTGATGCCATTCGGATTTACCAACGCACTCGTTGTATTCATGGATCTAATAAATTGGGTGTTATGTCCTTACTTGGATCAGTTCTTCATTGCTTTCATCAATGACATACTTATCTACCCTCATAGTAAGGGGGAGCATAGTCAACACCTCTGAAGAATCTTATGAGCATTAAAATCGAAGAAGCTCTATGCGAAGTTCTCTAAATGCGAGTTTTGGATCAGAAGAGTCAAATTCCTAGGTCACTTTGTTAGTGAAGAGGGAATTCATGGGGACCCCTCCAAAATCAAATCCATTGAGAACTGGTCAGCACCGAAGACGCCAATAGAAATTCGCCAATATCTAGGCCTCACTAGCTACTATCGTAGGTTTATTTAGGACTTCTTTGGCATCGCAAAACCGCTTACTTCATTGACCCAGAAAGGGCATGGCCTTTAACTGAGAAGCGAAGCAAGAGAAAGCGTTTTAAACACTGAAGCAAGCCTTGTGCACCGCACCGATAATATGACTCCCGGAAGGGATAGAAGATTTCGTTGTATGTTGCGATGCATCCAACCATGAGCTTGGTTGTGTACTTATGTAAAGATGAAAGGTCATTGCCTATGCCTCCTGTCAGCTTAAGACACTCGAAGCCAACTATACAATACACGATCTGGAGTTAGGGGCAGTGGTATTTGCTCCGAAGATCTGGAGACACTACCCGTATGGTACAAAGACTACTATATTCACAGACCACAAAAACACTCAACACACATTCGACCAATAAGAAGTATCATCCCAGTGAAGTCAAAGGAAAGAAGCAAAGGCGTGTCCCCATAGTGAAAGGTTCGATGGTATGCCAAGCGAGGACCTGAATATCCTCATCTTTTCGTTTTGTTACTTGTATTAACTTAATAGCTTAAACTCTAATTTCGGGACAAAATTCTCTCTAATGGGGGGATGATGTGACAAACCGAAATTTCTATCTTGTACAAACCATTCACTTCAATCAAATTCAGGCTCATTTCTGCTAACTTTTAGCACTTTTTAGAGTCTGTTTGAGCATTCTGAGCTTAGTACATCAAAAGAATCAGTATTTGGAAGTGTCAGTTTAAGTTCTAAACTATATAGCTAACTGTAAACCTCCTCAAATGGACTTTATGGTTAGAACTTTAGAGCTTACGTTCATGGTGACCATAAACTCCATACTATATATATGACACTTAGTCACTTTTCAATCACTTTTACAATTTCAAGCCAAAGAACTCATTCTCTCTCAAGTATCATCTAACTTTTCACTTAGATCTTCAAGATTGTAGATATTTATTCCCTTGATTGGTGGATCCTTCTATATCTAGTGATTATACATGATTTCATCCATCAAATCTCTTGATTTTGATAGATCTTCAAGTCTTCTTCATTTCACCAAGAACACACACTAGTGTTCTTGGATCCCAATCACCCTTACAAGCTTCTAATAAGTAAGTACACTACCCTTAGCTTGTTATATACTTGAATCACTTGTTAAACATCAAGAAACCCAAGAACAAAAGGTGTTTACGGTCTAGTGCATCTTCATAGACCGTAAACCCTTATAAAGGGTGTTCTTCTAGCCCTTACCCTTCCTAAGGCTAAGCATGGTCCCTAGAATCCGATGCCTTTGATTCAAGCGCTTAAAAACCATCATTTTTGAAAGATTTGGTGAGTTTTCGGTTCAATCTTCTTAGACCGTGGACTCCATGACCGTAAGGTCATTAGACCTTGAACATTTGGACCGTGACCACTTGGACCATGAACTCCCTAGGTCATGCCATTTGGACCGTAAACTCAATAGGGTGGCCATATACCCTAGTTATGCAATCATATGTGATTGTATCCCTTCAATCGAAGAGTTTCCTAGTCTATTAGGGTGTTCTCCCTTATAATTAGTTGTTTATACACTAATCAAATACACATACATGTCATTATATGTTTATTAGGATCTTTGTGTGTTCAAGGTTTCACCTGAAACTCTACATCCTATTTCCAAACATACTTCTGTATCACTCACTACAAGTGAGTTCATACCCCTTAATCTACCTTTTAAATGATTTTAAATGCTTTTATGGGGAGGAATACAAGTTGAAACATTATAGTTATTATATCAATCACATGTGATTAATAACTATCAAACAATGAATTTGCTATAGTTTTTTTTGTTTTATCAATCAAACTACTTCAAAGTGTTTATCAAACTCTTTTACATGTTTAACTCTTTATCAAACTTGTTCTTACATGTCAAACCTTTCTTTTAACTCTTTTAAACTTATATATCTTACATGGCTCGTTTTATATCCAGAGTCTCCTAGAGGGAGAGCATGAATTTGTGTATAGATGTATACTGGATTGACTATCCTACACCTTGTTGTTTGCTACAGTGGGACTTGCAAGTCTACGGGTGTCAAATGTCATTTCTTTCGACGTCTTTCATCGTCGTGTTATTAGTCGATAGTATGGTACAATCATATCACATTATACCTTAAATAACAATTGCTTTAAGGTAGTTAGTATAGCAGTAGTTACTATACTACAACACTACAATACTTTATTATTTTTCCCACTGCATTCACATTGTGATCTTCTCACATAAACGATAATGTAAAAACTATATTTTTGGTTAATGATAGTCATACATGGGAAAATACACACTCTTACAAGAAACAAACATACAGAACATTTGATGCATTGGTAGAAGGCTACGTTTACTAGGAAATATAGGATTTTCTAGTAGATACAAACATTTTATTACAAAAATTTACAAACTTATACATCGGACACTTACAAACATTTTCATACAAACAATGACAGTAAAATGCTTATGAACTCACCAACTTTAAAGTTGATCATCTCTTTCAAAATAACTTGTATTCTTAGGTCATTAGTAGACTGGTACCGATGCCAGGTTTTGAGAAGATGGAGCTCGTTCAGGACTCATCTCTTATTTTGATTTACATTTTTGGTGTCTTATAAACTTCACATAACACACTTGTATTAAATTATATTATTAATGCAATAGATGATGTTGTTTCTTGTTTACTACTATGCTTTGTTGTGATACTGTATATGACATCCTCCGCCCCCGAACGTTTCCGTTGTTCTGGTTTTGGGATGTGACACATAACAAGTTCTAAATGTTGTCTTCGGAATATCCTCCTCACGAACCCGACCTCAAATCCATCTTGGAGAACCAAGATGCACCCTGCAATTAATCAAACATATCATTGATCCTCGGCAACGGATAACGGTTCTTGACCGTCAACTTGTTCAACTCCCGGTAATCAATGCACATCCGGTGTGAACCATCATTATTCTTAACAAAAAGGATCGGCGCTCCCCATGGCGAGCTACTTGACTGGATAAATCCCTTACCCAATAGCTCCTAAATCTGTAAGAATAATTCATGCATCTTTGGTGGCGCCAGGCGATAGGTGCCGCTCCTGGAACCAAATCAATGCGAAATTCCACATGCCTCTCGGGAGGCATACCCGCTAACTCCTCGAGGAAAACGTCCGAAAACTCGCTAACCACCGGAACCTGAGCAATAGAACTTGTTCTCTTTGAAATATTCTGCGTATCTGATACATACGCCTAAAAACCCATGCAGCCCTGCTGCAAGCTCTGTTTTGCTCTGGCAGCCAAACAAAATGCTGACCCAGATTTGGTACCCTCTCCATTTATAGTAAGCACTCCCCCATTAGGGCCTCGTATCTTCAGCATCTGACGCTCGCAGTCGATCATTGCTCCAAATCGACTTAGCCAATCCATGCCCACAATAACACATATATCACCCATCGCGATCGGTACCAGATCTATTGGAAACTCAACTCTGAAAATCTCGAGCACACATCCCCGGATCACATCAGTCGCAAAATGCTCATCGGCTATAGAGACTTTCAGAGGCCGACTTAACGCCTCTCGTCGCATACTATGTGGCGACTAAATGCTAAAGATATGAAAGATCGACTAGCACCCGAGTCAAACAACACCAAAGAAGGTACAAAACTCACAAGAAAAATACCTAAACATTATCACAAATAAGCACCACATATAATCAAAATAATAAACAAAAGATCACAAACCAGCCACAATGTCGGCTGTCGTGCGGACCTCCTTTGCGGTCAACTGAAAGGCTCTCCTACGAACCTTCGGTGCCTCGGCCTTCACTGCCCGGCTCTCCGTAGCTCTGATAGCAGCAGGTGCTGTCACACCCCGAAAACCGAAGGCGGAAACATTTCCGGGGTTGACTCCACGTTGAGTATCAAATCCAATGCACATAGTAAGTAAAGTAAAACAACTATTACATTACATAATAAGTTTTACAGTTGTTTCAAAAGTAAACTTTGTACTGTTGTGATACATAGTATATATAGACAAAAGAAACAGATCTTCATGTACTCCATCTTCTGATCAAAAGAAATCTTCGGGTACTTCGTTGACCTGAGAACACAAGCGGTTTGAAAATTAGCATAAAGCTGGTGAGTTCATAAGTAGTCTTGTTTTGTGAAAATGTTTATGTTTCCTTTCTGTTTTCTGAAAATGTATCAGTATATTCCCAGGAAAGTCCCATACTTTCCTGAATAGTTAGTTATTGTAGAAGATGTAATGATATACAAATGGTTACACTTTTCTAGTTATGTGAATGTTACCCAGGAATGCCCCATGCTTTCCTGTATGTTGGTTCTTAATGTAAAAGATGTTTTCTGTCAACCTGGTTATGCACAAAGTTTTCCCCAGGAAGATCCCATACCTTCCTGAATGTTGGTTATCATATGTAAAAGATGTAAAAGATGTAAAAGATGTAAACTGAATCCTGGTTATCCGTAAAATGTAGTATATGATTCATTATTATTGCAAGTAAATCTCTGTTATCCTAATTGCGAGTTCCATAACCATACTAAGGACTGAACCTGTGGCAATAAGTAGTCCACAATTCTTATGACTTTCGTCACCCTTGAACCATTTCGGTTCGACTGTAGCTAGCAGCCAGGTGTGGGGTAGTCAGCCCCGTATAGATCTATACACTCAAGTCACGCTCTCTAAATCCCAGAGATTCTGGTTACGGGTGTAGTCCTCCACTCGCGTATCTCTGTGGAGTGTTCGCCGAGGACGTGTCTCCAATCATACGGAATAACAAATTTACTAGTAATAATAGTATAATCCTCCATTCGGGTATCTCCGTGGAATGTTACCGAGGACAACACAGTGTACGAAATATATTGTTCATGTGTTGTAAAGTCATGCATTTAACTGATAAAATGTGGAAACCATTTGTGAAATATAATAAACATAACAGTTTATGGATCCCATTTCACAAATAAATGTTTAAGTGAGCTGTATATTCTAACGGTTATCAGTTACGTGTATCAGTATTAAAAGCATAAGAAATGTGAAACACACACAAGAAAATAATTTTGAGTACAGGAAACCCTTGTACTTTGCTTGTGTTCCCCCCCTGAAAACACAGTGAAAAACAGTGAAAAAGGGTAGGGGTATGAACTCACCGGACTCGGAAACGTGTCGGATTTGAATGCTAGACGTTGGTTCGGGGTTTGATTATTCGCGATGACCCTATGTAAAATGAAATAATGTCCATATATATACAATTAGGGATACATTCACTAATCATATGGAACATTACACTCCAATGAGGTTAAACACCTTAAAATGAGCATTTGGAGTGACCCGGGTGGCGTTTAAGGACTTGTAATGCCACTAGGGACTTGGGACATGAGTTTTCTCCCCATAAGTAAACATTTTAAAGAGTTCACAACAATGGAACACCCACATACATGAGTTTACGGCCGTAAACTCATGTGGGTGAGGTTTTGGTGTTTTAAGGACTCAAATGGACTTAGGGATTGCTAGGAATGATTATCTAGACACCTTGGAACACTTGGAATGGATTTAAAACATTTAAAGCATGAGTTTACGGCCACACTCTTAGAGTTTACGGCCGTAAACTCACCAAGGCTAAGAAAATTTGATTTGAGCTATTTAGGGCAATCACATGTGATTCAAACTAATTTTCTAAGCATTGTTATGAATTTAGAACATCAATTAAGACATTTATTGGAGTTTACGGCCTAGAGGTATGTTTTAAGGCCGTAAACTCCCCTTTACAATTGAACAAAGTAGTTTTTGGTGTTTAAAACAATCACATGTGATTCTAGAAATTTACACAAGACATTTGAGTGTGTTTAATGCCTCATAAACATTGTTTTATGAGTTTACGGCCAAGAATATGTTCTTAGGCCGTAAACTCCCATAAATCATACTTTTGTTGTGTTTTAAATCTTTAAATCATTTTTAGATGCATCTAGATTTTACCACAAAGCCATATATTGAGTTTGGAAGCATTTGAACATGTTTAAAGGCCTTAAATCACTCTTTTAGAGGAGTTTACGGCCCAAGAGAGTGTCTTGGCCGTAAACTCTTCTTTGTTACACAAAAATCAAGTTTAAAGTGTTCCAAGTCTAGATTAGCAAGTCCAAGGTTCATGTCTAAGTCTCAACTAGGTTTTGGAAGGGTTAATTGGCTTAAATATCCCTTGTATATGAGTTTACGGCCCAAGAATGTTCCTTGGCCGTAAACTCACTTTTGTCCCTCTAAATCCATGTTCTACATGTTATAATTTCTTCCCTTTAAGCCCTTAAGTCATATCTAGTGTCCAACTATGCAAAGGAAGGGTTTTAGGGCTTAAAAACCCTTGAAATATGAGTTTACGGCCCATGAATGTTTTATGGCCGTAAACTCATGAATGTTAGGCCTAATTCATGACTTAAACTCGAAATTGGATGTCAAATATGTTATAGGTTAAGGCTAAGAAGGTACCTTAGAGATTAGAAGCCTTAATTTGAGTTTTGATCCCTTAAACTTGGATTAGGAGAGAGGTGGGAAATGTTTAGTGATAATTTGGCCAAAGGCTTCAAATGGAGTCTTAAACATGTTTATATAATGTTCGGGAATTGGACACGATAGAATTCTACCCGATACCGACGTTAATTGAGGTTTTTGGTCGTACCCGATTGATTTACCGTAACCCGATATGGTAGTTTCTAGAAATATTCCGATCACTAAAGTTAGGTGTTTAAAATGATTTCTAATATATTAAGACACCTATTAAGTCATTTTAAGTCAATATAAATTAATGACCTAATAAAATGGTGAATATTGGGAACTAAATTGAGAATGACGTTTGGTTGATCGAATCGAGTTACAAGTTGTGGTACAGGAATTTACATGATATTTCGGGTTGTTACATTATCCCCCCGTTAGAGGGAATTTCGTCCCGAAATTCAATGTTTAGAACACAAGACAAGATACAAATCATGGATTAGAAAAGAGTTGTGGATATTTTTGTTTAATCGAGTCTTCTCGCTCCCAAGTGAACTCCGGTCCTCGCTTGGCATTCCAGCGAACCTTCACCAACGGGATACGACTCTGTTTCGTACGTTTGACTTCTCGATCCATGATTTCGATTGGTTCCTCCATAAAGTTAAGGTTTTCATCGATCTCAATCTCGTCTAAGGGGATTGTTAGGGTTTCATCGGATAGGCACTTTTTGAGATTTGAAACATGGAAGACAGGATGAATGTTACTGAGTTCGTGAGGTAAATGAAGCTTATAGGCTACCGGACCAACTCTGGCGATGATTTCAAAAGGTCCAATGTACCTCGGATTGAGTTTCCCACATTTACCGAAACGTACAGTACCTTTCTAGGGCGAGACTTTTAACAGAACACGATCTCCAACCTGGAATTCTAGTGGTTTATGACGATTATCAGCGTAACTCTTTTGACGAATGCGCGAGGCCTTTAGTCGATCACGGATTTGGATAATTTTCTCAGTGGTTTCACGGATGATTTCAGGACCGGTGAGTGCGCTGTCGGGGACTCTACTCTTTGCTAACTGTGTATCTCCTACCTCGGCCCAGCACAGAGGGGATCTGCACTTGCGACCGTATAGGGCTTCGAACGGGGCAGCCCTAATGCTGGTGTGGTAACTGTTGTTGTATGAGAATTCGATCAATGGTAAATGTGCGTCCCACGACTTTCCAAAATCAATGACACATGCCCTAAGCATGTCCTCCAGAGTTTGGATTGTTCTCTCGCTTTGACCGTCAGTCTGAGGATGGTATGCCGTGCTCATGTCTAGTTGGGTTCCAAGGGCTTTCTGAAGGGATTGCCAGAATCTGGAAGTAAACCTGCTATCTCGATCAGAGATAATGGATACAGGTACACCGTGTAGACGTACTACCTCTTGGTTGTAGATTCGTGCAAGTCTTTCCATCTTGTATGATTCTTTAATTGGAATGAAGTGAGCGGATTTTGTCAAACGATCAACAATCACCCAAATGGTATCATACCCATTCAAGCACTTGGGTAGTTTCGTGATGAAGTCCATGGTAATCATCTCCCATTTCCACTCGGGAATCTCGGGTTGTTGAAGCAGACCTGAAGGTTTCTGATGTTCAACTTTGACTTTGGCGCAAGTCAAGCACTTGCCCACGAATGTGGCTATCTCAGCTTTCATGTTTGGCCACCAATATTGTTTCTGGAGATCTAAGTACATTTTGTTAGAGCCCGGGTGAACAGAGTATTTGGTTCTATGTGCTTCCTCCATGACTAACTCTCTTAATCCTCCAGACTTGGGAATCCAGATTCGATCCATAAAACACTGGACTCCGTCACTTCTGACCTCAAGTTTCTTTTCCATCCCTCTCAAAGCTTTAGTTGTCATGTTCTCCGATTTCAGGGCTTCAAGTTGAGCTTCTCGGATTTGCATGGGTAAATTAGAATGGATGGTTATCGACTGACTCTTCACTTTGTTGCTGGTATTCTCCTTTCGGCTAAGGGCATCTGCTACCACATTGGCCTTGCCGGGATGGTAGCGGATTTCACACTCATAATCACTGAGTAGCTCTACCCATCGCCTTTGTCTCATGTTCAGGTCTTTTTGGTCAAAGATATGTTGTAGGCTCTTATGATCAGTAAAGATCGTGCACTTGGTTCCGTAAAGGTAATGCCTCCAAATCTTCAATGCAAAAACTACGGCTCCAAGCTCCAAGTCGTGAGTGGTATAGTTGACCTCGTGTGTTTTCAACTGTCTAGAGGCATAAGCAATCACTTTTCCTCTCTGCATAAGCACACAACCTAAACCTTGAGTAGACGCATCACAATAAACAACAAAGTCCTCTGTTCCTTCGGGTAAGGATAGGACAGGCGCGCTGCACAGAGCTTTCTTCAACGTCTGAAATGCGGTCTCTTGCTTATCACCCCAACAAAAGGGTACACCTTTCTGTGTTAGAGTGGTTAGAGGTTTGGCGATTCGGGAAAAGTTTTGGATGAACCTTCGATAATAGCCAGCGAGACCCAAGAATTGTCGGATTTCTGTGGGTGTCTTCGGTGCTGACCAATTCTCTATTGCCTTAATCTTGGAAGGATCAACATGAATACCCTCCTCACTTATCACATGACCAAGGAAAATTACCTTCCGTATCCAAAACTCACATTTTGAAAACTTTGCGTATAGCTTTTCGGATCTAAGGGTTTCCAATACTAGCCTCAAGTGTTGTTTGTGGTCTTCTTCGCTTCGAGAGTAAACGAGGATGTCGTCAATGAACACGATGACGAATTTGTCTAAGAAGGGACGGCACACCCGGTTCATAAGGTCCATGAACACTGCCGGTGCATTGGTTAGACCGAATGGCATCACTACGAACTCGTAGTGTCCATATCGAGTCCTGAAAGCTGTTTTGGGCACATCACTTTCATGAACTCGCAACTGATGATACCCTGACCGAAGGTCTATCTTAGAGAAGTAACTGGCTCCCTGGAGTTGATCGAAAAGGTCATCTATACGAGGAAGAGGGTATCAGTTTTTGACAGTCAACTTGTTTAGTTCACGATAATCTATACACATTCGAAAGGATCCATCCTTCTTCTTGACAAACAAAAGCGGAGCTCCCCAGGGTGAGGAACTCGGCCTAATGAATCCTTTGCTAAGCAATTCGTTAAGTTGACTGGATAGCTCCTGCATCTCTGCCGGAGCTAAGCGATACGGAGACTTCGCTACAGGAGTAGCCCCAGGAATTAGGTCAATACGAAACTCGACCTGACGCTCGGGAGGGATTCCTGGAAGCTCTTCGGGAAACACATCAGGAAAATTGCAGACCTCGGGAATGCTCGCGAGGTTTTTAACTTCTTGATTTTCATTGCTTACGTGAGCCAAGAATGCAACATACTCCTTACGCAGGAGTTTCTGAGCTTTGATGCAGGAGATGATACGAAGATTGGAACCGAGTTTATCGCCATAGATCACTAGAGTTTGACCAGAAGGAAGGTTAAGACGGATGGCTTTTTCGAAGCAAAGGATATCTGCATGATTGGGGCTCAACCAATCCATGCCAATAATGACATCAAAGCTCTTTATAGATACGGGCATAAGATCGATAGGAAACGAATGGTCGTTTAAGGTAAGAACGCAATCTACGAATACTTCACTCGCACTCTCTTTCTCTCCGTTTGCCATTTCGACGGTGAATATTTCGGTTAGAGGTTGGGAATTATGTTTTAGGTTATGTTTGAATGCATGACTAACAAAACTTCTTTCAGCGCCCGAATCGAAAAGAATATTAGCATACGAGTTGTCGAGAAGAAACGTACCCGAGACAACATTGGGATCGGCAACTGCTTCTTCTCGTCCCATAGCAAGGACCCTTGCTGTGTTGCCAGCGGTATTCTTCTTGGGGCAGTTCCTTTTAAAGTGTCCGACCTCACCACAGTTATAACAGGCTTGACCAACGCCTGTTCCAGATGATTGATTTGCTGATTGAGTCGGAGCTTTGCAGTATCGAACAATGTGTCCCTTCTTTCCTCAATTGGTACAGGATAGTTCTCGACAGGGACCAGGATTGTGGTGATACTTGCATTTATCACAGAGAGGGAGGTTACCAACATATCGGCTGGTAGGAGTGGAGGCTGTGGATCCCATGACAGAAACTGCAGTAACAGGAGTAACAGTAGCAGCATGGACTGCTACCGTCTGTTGTTTCTTGGAAGATCCTTGAGAAGATTGACCCTTCTTTTTCTTCCAGAATTTCCTCTTTTCACCACTCCTTTGAGTCGGCTCAGAAGTGGTAGTGATTTCCTTAATGTCGTCGTTGTGATCAATCAGAATTTGAGCTAAAGTCTTGGCACTATCGTAAGTATTCGGACGAGCAGCCAAAACATGACTCTTTGTCGGTTGAGATAATCCCCAAACAAACCTTTCGATCTTTTTGTTTTCAGGAGTGACTAATCCTGGACAGAGAAGTGCGAGATCATCGAATCGGGAAGTATACGAAGCAATGTCAGAACCTTTCATCTTCAAATTCCAAAGCTCGTGCTCTAATTTTTGCATTTCACCACAGGGGCAGTACTCAGCAAGGAGAAGTTCTTTCATGGCTTCCCAACCCATGGCATTTGCTATAGGTAAGGTCAGAGATTTGACTAGGCCATTCCACCAAGTCAAGGCTTTATCTTCGAAGGTACAAGCCGCAAACTTAAGTTTATCAGACTCTGCACAAGCACAGATTTCGAAGATGGATTCGATTTTCTCGAACCATCGGGATAAGGAAATGACACCTCCAGTGCCATTAAAGGATGTTGGTTTCGCGTTCATGAAATCATTATAAGAATTTCCTCTTTGGTGTCCCTGACTACCTTCAGGGTTTTGAGATTGAGAACCACCTCCTGAACCATTAGAGTTCATTTGCGACATAGCTGCTACCATTGCAGCGGTCATCATCGTCTGGAGTGATGCTAGGTCAAACTGGAGAGGGGGTGGCGGCGAAGAGGGATCGTCGTTGTTCTTTGAGCTGGGTCTATTTCTTGGAGGCATCTTGATCTAAAAAGATCAGGAAAGAGAGGATCATAAGTCCTCTGAATTGAACCAAGAGATATGGGACAGGAGATATCTCTTCAAGGCATATATAGCATCATACTAAGCGATAAAGCAGAAAGGAGTTATCAAGATAGAACATTTTATCACTAGAGTAATTATCAAAGAATAACGCGTATACAAGAACTCCTACAAAGGATCGGCTCGAGAAATACTCCCATAGTATTTCATGGTTCGCTGCAGCGACGATTTGTTGTTTGGGATATTGGGTAAGTTTTAGGCATGCCACGTACCACAATCACTCCCAGGCACATGTTGGCCGTGTCTCGAATGAATATAGTTGGCCAAGCTATATTGACCCTAGACACGACTACATAACTGCCCAGGTTTAACTGCAATACACAACACCCATTTACTTATGTTTTGTTCTATTTATAGATACGAATCTCGACTGTTCGGTATACATGTATATTTTTGAAACTACTTATAGTCTGAAGATACTTTTATTTCAGAGCACTTAGGCGCTTTAGTGTTTATAGTTTTATACCATGTAAAGTTTGGTATACTTTATTCACTATAAACAAGGGCTCTGATACCAATCTGTCACACCCCGAAAACCGAAGGCGGAAACATTTCCGGGGTTGACTCCACGTTGAGTATCAAATCCAATGCACATAGTAAGTAAAGTAAAACAACCATTACATTACATAATAAGTTTTACAGTTGTTTCAAAAGTAAAGTTTGTACTGTTGTGATACATAGTATATATAGACAAAAGAAACGGATCTTCATGTACTCCATCTTCTGATCAAAAGAAATCTTCAGGTACCTGTTCTAACATTGACCTGAGAACACAAGCGGTTTGAAAATCAGCATAAAGTTGGTGAGTTCATAAGTAGTCTTGTTTTGTGAAAATGCTTATGTTTCCTTTCTGTTTTCTGAAAATGTATCAGTATATTCCCAGGAAAGTCCCATACTTTCCTGAATAGTTAGTTATTGTAGAAGATGTAATGATATACAAATGGTTACACTTTTCTAGTTATGTGAATGTTACCCAGGAATGCCCCATGCTTTCCTGTATGTTGGTTCTTAATGTAAAAGATGTTTTCTGTCAACCTGGTTATGCACAAAGTTTTCCCCAGGAAGATCCCATACCTTCCTGAATGTTGGTTATCATATGTAAAAGATGTAAAAGATGTAAAAGATGTAAACTGAATCCTGGTTATCCGTAAAATGTAGTATATGATTCATTATTATTGCAAGTAAATCTCTGTTATCCTAATTGCGAGTTCCATAACCATACTAAGGACTGAACCTGTGGCAATAAGTAGTCCACAATTCTTATGACTTTCGTCACCCTTGAACCATTTCGGTTCGACTGTAGCTAGCAGCCAGGTGTGGGGTAGTCAGCCCCGTATAGATCTATACACTCAAGTCACGCTCTCTAAATCCCAGAGATTCTGGTTACGGGTGTAGTCCTCCACTCGCGTATCTCTGTGGAGTGTTCGCCGAGGACGTGTCTCCAATCATACGGAATAACAAATTTACTAGTAATAATAGTATAATCCTCCATTCGCGTATCTCCGTGGAATGTTACCGAGGACAACACAGTGTACGAAATATATTGTTCATGTGTTGTAAAGTCATGCTTTTAACTGATAAAATGTGGAAACCATTTGTGAAATATAATAAACATAACAGTTTATGGATCCCATTTCACAAATAAATGTTTAAGTGAGCTGTATATTCTAACGGTTATCAGTTACGTGTATCAGTGTTAAAAGCATAAGAAATGTGAAACACACACAAGAAAATAATTTTGAGTACAGGAAACCCTTGTACTTTGCTTGTGTTCCCCCCCTGAAAACACAGTGAAAAACAGTGAAAAAGGGTAGGGGTATGAACTCACCGGACTCGGAAACGTGTCGGATTTGAATGCTAGACGTTGGTTCGGGGTTTGATTATTCGCGATGACCCTATGTAAAATGAAATAATGTCCATATATATACAATTAGGGATACATTCACTAATCATATGGAACATTACACTCCAATGAGGTTAAACACCTTAAAATGAGCGTTTGGAGTGACCCGGGTGGCGTTTAAGGACTTGTAATGCCACTAGGGACTTGGGACATGAGTTTTCTCCCCATAAGTAAACATTTTAAAGAGTTCACAACAATGGAACACCCACATACATGAGTTTACGGCCGTAAACTCATGTGGGTGAGGTTTTGGTGTTTTAAGGACTCAAATGGACTTAGGGATTGCTAGGAATGATTATCTAGACACCTTGGAACACTTGGAATGGATTTAAAACATTTAAAGCATGAGTTTACGGCCACACTCTTAGAGTTTACGGCCGTAAACTCACCAAGGCTAAGAAAATTTGATTTGAGCTATTTAGGGCAATCACATGTGATTCAAACTAATTTTCTAAGCATTGTTATGAATTTAGAACATCAATTAAGACATTTATTGGAGTTTACGGCCTAGAGGTATGTTTTAAGGCCGTAAACTCCCCTTTACAATTGAACAAAGTAGTTTTTGGTGTTTAAAACAATCACATGTGATTCTAGAAATTTACACAAGACATTTGAGTGTGTTTAATGCCTCATAAACATTGTTTTATGAGTTTACGGCCAAGAATATGTTCTTAGGCCGTAAACTCCCATAAATCATACTTTTGTTGTGTTTTAAATCTTTAAATCATTTTTAGATGCATCTAGATTTTACCACAAAGCCATATATTGAGTTTGGAAGCATTTGAACATGTTTAAAGGCCTTAAATCACTCTTTTAGAGGAGTTTACGGCCCAAGAGAGTGTCTTGGCCGTAAACTCTTCTTTGTTACACAAAAATCAAGTTTAAAGTGTTCCAAGTCTAGATTAGCAAGTCCAAGGTTCATGTCTAAGTCTCAACTAGGTTTTGGAAGGGTTAATTGGCTTAAATATCCCTTGTATATGAGTTTACGGCCCAAGAATGTTCCTTGGCCGTAAACTCACTTTTGTCCCTCTAAATCCATGTTCTACATGTTATAATTTCTTCCCTTTAAGCCCTTAATTCATATCTAGTGTCCAACTATGCAAAGGAAGGGTTTTAGGGCTTAAAAACCCTTGAAATATGAGTTTACGGCCCATGAATGTTTTATGGCCGTAAACTCATGAATGTTAGGCCTAATTCATGACTTAAACTCGAAATTGGATGTCAAATATGTTATAGGTTAAGGCTAAGAAGGTACCTTAGAGATTAGAAGCCTTAATTTGAGTTTTGATCCCTTAAACTTGGATTAGGAGAGAGGTGGGAAATGTTTAGTGATAATTTGGCCAAAGGCTTCAAATGGAGTCTTAAACATGTTTATATAATGTTCGGGAATTGGACACGATAGAATTCTACCCGATACCGACGTTAATTGAGGTTTTTGGTCGTACCCGATTGATTTACCGTAACCCGATATGGTAGTTTCTAGAAATATTCCGATTACTAAAGTTAGGTGTTTAAAATGATTTCTAATATATTAAGACACCTATTAAGTCATTTTAAGTCAATATAAATTAATGACCTAATAAAATGGCGAATATTGGGAACTAAATTGAGAATGACGTTTGGTTGATCGAATCGAGTTACAAGTTGTGGTACAGGAATTTACATGATATTTCGGGTTGTTACAGGTGCAGATCCCTATGCTGACCCTTACAACAGCTACGGGCATTCGACCTTCTGATGGCCGGTCTGGTTACAATGAAAAAAGACTATGAACCCTTTGGGGCAATCCTTGGCCATATTCCCCTCCTTTCCTCACTTCTAGTAAGCACTTGATCGACAAACTCCCTCGTAACTTTTTCTGAACTTTCCACAAGTTCGGCCTTTCGGGCCTCCCCATCTTGAATCAGCGCGCTTTGCCCGCTTGGCCGTCGGCTGAGACTGTTCCGGCCGCCTATCCTCCCTCTGAGACTCCGCCTCCTCCCTGGCCTGAGTCTCTGGCTCGATCTCCCTCTTCCAAGCCTTTTCCTGGAGCTCGGCAAATGTTCGGTATGTCGAATTCATAACAAACTTACAAATGTGTCACACCCCAAAACCCAGGGCAGAAACGTTCCGGAGCGGAGGACGTCATGAATATCACAACATATGTACATAGTAAACACAAAACTTCACAATACATAGATTCATTTACATTGTCTGAAAACAAGAGTTACATGAGTTATACATATACATATCGTATGAACAAAGGTAAATTCGTGTCTTCTACGTACTCCATCTTCACCAAAATGATCGTTAGGTACCTGTCTAATATGGACCTGAGAATACAAGCCGTTTGAAAATCAGCATAAAGCTGGTGTGTTCATAAGCGGTTTGTTTTCTGAAAATAAACATGTTTCCTTTCGGTTTTCTGAAAAAGTTACGAACCCAAGAAAATCCCATATTTTCTTAAAACTAAAGTTTAGTTACACGTTTGTTACCCAGTTTGATTAAGAACAATTTTTTATCTGATTTTTACAAACTCTGATTAAGAACAAGTCCAGTTATCCCAGGAAAAACCCTTAATTTCCGAAAAAGTTTGTGAAGTGTTATTCAATCTGAAAGTAACGTACTAGTATCTACCATACTTTAATTGTGTGTGTGAAGTTTCCTGAAGATTTGGTTACCTTTAAATGTACATTAGTTTTAAGACGTATATAAAAGTAATAAATAAGTATAAAGTTTTCATAATCTTGATTGCGAGTTCCATAACCATACTACAGACTACATATCACTCGGAACAGGGCCAATATCTTTTATGACTTTTGTCACCCTTGAACCTTTCGGTTCGGCTGTAGCTAGCAGCCAGGTGCATGATAGTCAGTCCCGTATAGATCTATACACTCATGTCACGTTCTCCCTTCTGGAGATTCTAGTTACAAGGATAGTCCTCCACTCTCATATCAAGGGGAAGTGTTACAAAGGGCGTGTCTCCAATCTTAAGATTACTCTTTACTCTCGTATCTAGGGGGAGTATTATCTAAGGCTGACTAAGTTCTAATGATACCTGTCCTTCACACTTGTATCTAGGGGGTGTTTTATTAAGGACAACACAAAATTTCTATGGTTTCTAACAATAAAAGTGTGAACAATCAATTGCGTAGTAAAAAGTATAGCAATATATAATAAGAATTGAAATCAGTTTGAAAAACAACTCTCAAGTCAAACAGTTTGTTAATATGTTTTCAATTCTTAAAGTGTACGGATTATGAAACCATTCAAATGAAATAACTAATTTAAGTACAAGATATTCTTGTACTTTTGATTGTATCCCCCCCCCCCTGAAAACATTGAAAAACATTGAAAAAGGGTAGGGGTATGAACTCAACGGACAAGGAATGTGTCGACTAGGATACTAAACGTCAGATTGAGGCTTGAAAACGTGCGAGGTTCCTATGTAATATTAAACGATACAAAAATGTATCTAATTAGACTATAAATCACTAATTAGATATAATTATACACTCCAAGACGCGAAAACACTTCAAATCAAGTGTTTGGAGTGACCCGGGTGACATCTATGGACGTATATGGATGAAATATGGATTTTACTCTTCAAAAGTAAACTCCCAAGAGATTTCACGGCCGTAAAGAACACATCCCCATGAGTTTACGGCCGTAAGCTCATGGGTGGTGCTTTTGGGTGCTAAATGGCCTTAAAACATTTGAGGGGTGCTGCTAGGTTTGGTTCTAAGGCATTGGAAAGGGATTAAACCAACACATGGACCACTTGAAGGAGTTTACGGCAGTAAACTAGGAGTTTACGGCCGTAAGCTCCCTCATACCCATTCCTTATGTGTTTTGGTGGTGTTAGGATAATCACATGTGATTAAACTAATTCTATAAGCCTTGGATGGAATTTAGGGCATCATTTGACTAAGTTTTAGGAGTTTACGGCCCAAGAACCCATCCTTAGGGGGTTTACGGCTGTGAACTCCTAAGGGAGTTGTTTTCATCAAGTTTAAGGCTTTTAATTCAATTGTGGTTGGTTCTAGACTTTAATCCAAGGCTATTGGTGTGTTTAAGTGGCATTTAAACACTTGGAAATGAGTTTACACTCCATGATAATGATTTTACGGCCCAAGCATGTTCTTGGGTAGTAAACTCACGTTTACTCCACAAAAGTTAAGTTTAACGTGTTCTAAGTCCATTCCCTTAAGCCATCTAGCCATATCTAAGCTACAAAGGTCGATTGGAAGGGTTTTTGGGCTCCAAAACCCATTGTATATGATTTCACGGACTAGGACTGTTCTAGGGATGTAAACTCTTGATAATGGTCCTATTCCACAGTTTGACCACGAATTTGGAAGCTAGAGAGGTTGTACAATAAGTTAGGCAGGTTACCTTGATGAAATGGGGCTTGAAATTGAGTGATTTTCGATCAAAGACTAGGATTTGAGGAGAGAGGTTAGAGAGAGAGAGAGAGAGTAGTGAGAGAGTGTAAAACTTCAAAATGAAGTGTTTTGAGCTTTAAATATGTTCTAAGTTTCAGACACGGTGGGATTCTACCCGATGTTAACGTTAAACGGGGCTTTTGGTCGCGCTTGATTAAGTTGTCGTAACCCGGCGGGATCGAATCTAAAAATTTTTAAATTAATAATTTGGGCCAATATCCTGAGTTCATAAGGAATTTGGACACTCATGAGTTTTTAATAAACCTATAAATTTAAATAACATAGCCCAAAAACGAAATCGGAACGAATCGCTAAAGACAGGTTTTACGGACAAAATGGGTTACGGTGATGGACAAACTTCGGGTTGTTACATTATCCCCCCGTTAGAGGGAATTTCGTCCTAAAATTCAGAGATTAGGATACAGTTCATGAATTGAAAAGAGAGATGTGGATGAATCTACTACTTCGGTTCTTCACGCTCCTATGTGGAATCAGGTCTCCGCTTGATATTCCAGCGAACCGTCACTATTGGGATGCGGCTTTGTTTCTTACGTTTAACCTTTCGCTCTTTGATTTCGTTTGGTTCTTCCATAGGGTTCATACTTCCGTTGATTTCGATCTCATCAAAGGGGTTACTAGGGTTTCATCGGGTAGGTACTTCTTATGAATAAAGACGCGGAATATCATATGGATGCTGCTAAGTTCTGAAAGTAGTCGGAGTTTGAAGGTTACGAAATCGATCCTAACGAGGATCTCGAAGAGTCTAATGTACCATGAGTTAAGTTTTCCATGTTTTCCAAGGCGGACCATGTCTTCCCAGAGTAAGACCACCAATAAGAGGGTACATCTTTCTGTGTCAGAATGGTTAGGGTTTTGGCGATTCAGGAAAAATTCTGGATGAACTTGCAATAGTAGCCAACGATGCCCAAGAATTGACGGGTTTTCTGTGGGTATCTTCAGTGCCGACTAATTCTCTATTGCTTTGATCTTAGGAGGATTCCACACGTATGTCTTCATCGTCTACTACATGACTAAGGAAAATTGTTTGACCGATGGGCATCACTACGAACTTATAGTGACCATATCGAGTCCGGCATACTATCTAAGGAACATCACTCTCATGGATTTGTAGCTGATGGTACCTTGACTAAGGTTTATCTTTGAGGAGTTGCTGGTTCTCTGAAGTGGATCGCAAAGGTCATCTATTCGAGGAAAGAGGATATCGGTTTTGACGGTCAACTCATCCAGCTGACTGGATAACTCCTGCATTTCTGCTAGAGCTAAGCGATACGGAGATTTGGCTATTAGGGGAGTTCCAGGAATTAAGTTGATACGAAATTTCAACCTGATGTTTGGAAAGAATTCCCGAAAGCTACATAGGAAATACATCAGGAAAGTAACAGACTTTGGGGACATTCTCGAGGTCTCTAACTTCCTTTTTCTCACGGATCACATGGGCTAGGAATGCATGGCACTCCTTTCAGGGAAAACTCTTGTTTTTTGATGCAAGAATTGATATGAAGGTTGGAACCAAATTTATTGACGTAGATCATGAGGGTCTGATCAGAGAGGAGATTGGGACATATGGATTTTTCAATGCGAGGGTATCAGCACGATTGGGACTCAACCAGTCCATGCCACAGATAACATCAAAACTATTTATGGAAACTGACATAAGATAAATGGATGAAGGATGGTCGTTCAGAGTAAGGGTAAAACCTACGGATGTATCGATAAAGTTTTCTTTCCAACTGTTATTCGTCTCGATGGTGAATGTTTCATTTACTAGTGGAGGGCTAAGATTAAGAAGATGTCTGAATTAATAGTTAACAAGTTTTTCTTTTAGCACTAGAATCGAAAAGGATTACAGGTGTAAGAGTTGTTGAGGAGGAATATACCCTGGGCGACGGTGGGATCAGCGACTGTGTCCTCTCGTCCTATTGCTAGAACTCTTCCGGTTTTGCCAGTCGTTGTTGCCTTGGGGCAGTTTTGCTTAAAATGCCCGACTTCTCCGCAACCATAGTAGGCCTAACCAACGACCACTCTGGAAGCTTGACTGGTTGATTGAGTTGGTGTCTTACAGTTTTTCGCAGTGTTACCCTTTTTGCCACAACTGTTGAAAAACACCTCTAGACATGGGCTGGAAGTGAGGTGATGATAGTTGCACTTGTCACAACTAGGGAGGGTTCCAGCATACCTACTGGTAGGTTTTCGAGCTGAGGATCCACCAACAGAAACAGCTGCAGAGGTAGTAGTAGCGTGAACTGCCACAATTTGCTGCCTCTTCGAAGACTCCTGCGATGTCTGGCTTTTCTTTTCCCCAAGTTTTCTTTTCTCGCCACTCCTCTCTGTTGGCTCAGGAGTGGTAGCTGTTTCCTCAGGGTCATCACTATGGTCGATTAAGGTTCGTGCTAAGCATTTGGCGCTATCATATGTATCTGGCCTCGCAGCTAAAACATTTCCTTTTATTGGCTGGGTCAGCCCCCAGATGAATCTCTCTATCTTCTTTCTCTCTGGGGTAACCAGTCCCGGGCAGAGTAGCGCTTAGTCATCGAACCTGGAAGTGTAAGCGACAATATCGGAACCCTTCGTCTTCAGGTTCTAGAGTTCGTGCTCTAATTTTTGCATTTTGCCCCAAGGACAGTACTCAGCCAACAAGTTCCTTAATGACTTCCCAACCCATAGCGTTGGCTACACCTAAAATTAGGGATTTGACTCGGCCGTTCCACCAAGTCAAGGCTTTGTCGATGAAGGTGCAGATGGCGAACTTCACCTTATCAGATTCAGAATAAGCGCAGATTTCAAAGATAGATTCGATTTTCTCGAACCATCGGGTGAGGGAAATGACATCTCCGGTGCCATCAAAGGATGTGGGTTTTGCGTTCATTAAATCTTTATAGGAACCCTCTTTTCGGTGTCCCTGACTGCCTTCTTGGTTTTGGGGTTGGGGACCGCCTTTTGAACCACCGGGGTTCCTTTAAGACATGGTAGCTGCCACCGCGGCAGTAACAGCTGCTTGGAATACTACAGGATGAAATTGGGGAGGAGGTGGTGCCGGAGGAGGATTGTTGTTGTTCTTTGAGCTGGGTCTCTTTCTTGGAGGCATCTTGATCTAAAAAGATCAGGAAAGAGAGGATCATAAGTCCTCTGAATTGAATCAAGAGATATGGAACAGGGGATATCTCATTAAGAAAGATATACGGTATTATGTTAAGCGATAAAGCAGGAAAGAGTTATCAAAGCAGATAAACTATCGCTAAAGGAGTGATTGAGGAACAACACTGAAATGAGAATTTCTATAACGGATTTGGATTGAGAAATACTCCCATAGTATTTCATGATTCGCTACAGCGACGGCTCATAGTTTGGGTATTTGGCTAAGTTTTAGGCATGCAGCATACCACAGTGACTCCCAAGCACATGTTGGCCGTGTCTCGAAAGAATATAGTTGGCCAGGCTATATTGATCCTAGACACGACTACACAACTGCCCAGGTTTAACCGCAACGTACAACACCCATTTACTTATGTTTTGTTCTATTTGTAGTTACGGATTTCGACGGTTAGGTATACTTGTATACTTTTGAAAATACTTATACTTTAAGGTATACTTTTAGTTCAGAGCACTTAGGCCCCTTAGTGTTTATAGTCTTATACCATGTAAGGTTTGGTATACTATATCACTATAAACAAGGGCTCTGATACCAATCTGTCACACCCCAAAAACCAGGGCGGAAACGTTCCGGGGCGGAGGACGACATCAATATCACAACCAATGTACATAGTAAGCATAGTAAACACAAAACTTTACATTACATAGATTCATTTACATTGTCTGAAAACAAGAGTTACATGAGTTATACATATACATATCATATGAACAAAATTAAAGTCATGTCTTCTATATACTCCGTCTTCACCAAAATGATCGATGGGTACCTGTCTAATATGGACCTGAGAATACAAGCAGTTTGAAAATCAGCATAAAGCTAGTGAGTTCATAAGCGGTTTGTTTTCTGAAAATAAACATGTTTCCTTATGGTTTTCTGAAAAAGTTACGAACCCAAGAAAATCCCATATTTTCTTAAAAGTAAAGTTTTGTTACCCGTTTGTTACCCAGTTTGATTAAGAACAGTTTGTTATCTGATTTTTACACACTCTGATTAAGAACAAGTCTAGTTATCCCAGGAAAAACCCTTATTTTCCTAAAATGTTTGTGAAGTGTTATCGGATCAGAAAGTAACGTACAAGTATCTACCTTACTATAAGTGTGTGTGTGTGAAGTTTCCTGAAGATTTGGTTACCTTTAAATGTACATTAGTTTTAACACGTATATAAAACTAATAAGTATAAAGTTTTCATAATCTGGATTGCGATTTTCATAACCATACTACAGACTAGATATGACTCGGAACGAGGCCAATATCTTTTATGACTTTTGTCACCCTTGAGCCTTTCGGTTCGGCTGTAGCTAGCAGCCAGGTGCGGGATAGTCAGTCCCGTATAGATTTATACACTCAAGTCACGTTATCCCTTCTAGAGATTCTGGTTATAGGAATAGTCCTGCACTCTCGTATCAAGGGGAAGTGTTACAAAGGACGTGTCTCCAATCTTAAGATTACTCTTTACTCTCGTATCTAGGGGAAGTACTATCTAAGACTGAGTATGTTCTAATGATACATGTCCTTCACACTCGTATCTAGGGGGTGTTTTATTAAGGACAACATAAAAGTTCTATAGTTTCTAATAGTAAAAGTGTGAACAATCAATTGCATAGTAAAAAGTATAGCAATATATAATAAGAATTGAAATCAGTTTGAAAAACAACTCTCAAGTCAAATAGTTTGTTAATATGTTTCAATTCTTAAAAGTGTACAGATTATGAAACCATTCAAATGAAATAATGAATTTAAGTAGAAGATATTCTTGTACTTTTGCTTGTATTCCCCCCCCCTGAAAACATTGAAAAACATTGAAAAAGGGTAGGGGTATGAACTCACCGGACAAGGAATGTGTCGACTAAGATGCTAAACGTCAGATCGAGGCTTGAAAACGTGCGAGGTTCCTATGTAATATTAAATGATACACAAATGCATCTAATTAGACTATAACTCACTAATTAGATATAATTATACACTCCAAGACGCGAAAACACTTCAAATCAAGTGTTTGGAGTGACCCGGGTGACATCTATGGACGTATATGGCTCGAATATGGAGTTTACTCTTCAAGAGTAAACTCCCAAGAGAGTTCACAGCCCTAAAGACCACATCCCCCAAGAGTTTACGGCCGTAAGCTCATGGGTGGTGCTTTTGGGTGCTAAATGGCCTGAAAACACTTGAAGGGTGTTGCTAGGTTTGGTTCTAAGGCATTGGAAAGGGATTAAACCAACACATGGACCACTTAAAGGAGTTTACGACAGTATACTAGGAGTTTACAACCCTAAGATCCCTCATACCCATTCCTTATGTGTTTAGGTGGTGTTAGGACAATCACATGTGATTAAACTCATTTTATAAGCCATGGATGGAATTTAGGACATCATTTGTAACATCCTGTTTCAGATTGTCCGTGATTAGTGTTAGTGGGCCACGAGTCAGGCGCGAGAGGGTTTCGGGTTGAGGCGAGTTGCTAGAAACGTAAGGTATCTCATTACCTTTCGATTTGTATGAGGATTGTGGAATCAAAGTTTTATCTTTAAAGCTATGAAAGTTTGGAGGGTTGACAAGTTAAGTCCTTAAAGTCAAGAAGTTGGCAGTGAAGTACGTTGGGCGTACGTATGCATACACTTAGCGTACAGATGCGCGTGTTTCTTAAGCAAGAGCCACCTAGTACGTTGGGCGTGCTAGGCACAGAAGAAAACCCTAATTAAGTGAAGTATCCTTATAAAAAGAAAGAGCTGGTCTCATTTCTGGCCACCTTCCTCAGTTATTAAACCCTCTCAAACCCTAATATCCGTTCTTGAAGCTTGTGGTGGCCATGATGAGCTTGTTTGTGTTCTTGTGGACTTTTGAGAGTTAAGAAGGAGCATGGAAGGGAGTAAAGTCGAAGAGCAAGTTGTGGATGTGAGCTTCCTTGGAGCTAGAGCACCATTTGAAGGTATAAAGCTCCAAGCTTTCCCTCTCTTTTTGTTTTGTGCATTTTAGGGTCCATTTTAGGGTTTTTGGTCCCAAGCTTGAGACTTTATGAGTTGATGCACTCCAAAGCTTAATAACCTATCCTTTTAAGTGTATCTAGTAATGAAGAACCATAAAAATGAGATCTTGATCATGTGAATCTACCCATGCATGAGTTATGAGCATTTGGGTTAAGAAAGTAAGAGTTTTTATGTGTTGTGACCTCATCATCCATGCAAAGGCTTAAAGTCGATAACTTTATGGAGTAAGACATGTTAGGAAGTCGAAATCCAAGAGATAAGTTATGGTCTTAACGGGTTAAGAACCAGAAAGTGATTTAAGCAAAACTGAGAGTACGCCCAATGTAATCCTAGTACGCCCCGCGTACTGGGCTAAGGTCCCCGGTCAGATTTGTGCATGCTTGAGTACGCTGAGCGTACCCAGAGAGGTATGCCCCGCGTAACCCCTCTGTGGGCTTTTGGGCTTTAAGTGTTGGGTCAGAATCCTTGGGCCTTCTTAGTGGAGCCTGTGAACAGCGAATTAAATTGATGTCTTGGGCCTCATGTTGGGCTTGTCTTGTAGGGAGAGGATGGGCCTTGGGAAAGCCCATTTATTATTGGGCCTTGGTGGGCCCAATGGGTTAGGACCGTAATTAACTGGTAGATGGTCTATCTTTAGACCTGGTAATTGAGAAATTGGACTTAGTTTCTGATTGGGTTAATTGTGGGATTTGACACAGAGTTAGAGGTCGGTGTTTGGCAAGCAGCATGATTGGAGGTTGATTCTTCGTGCCAGTTGAGTCTTCCCACTATACGTTACCTTGAGTGGTATTAGGAGTTGACCAGAGGGTCTTATGTGCTATGTATGAGATAACGTGTTATGTATGAGATTACGTGCTATGTGTTATATGTATGATGTATGATTGTGTAGACCGGACCAGAGGTTCCAACGATATAGACCGGACCGGAGGGTCCAACGATTCAGACCGGGCCAGAGGGCCCAATGATCTATGACTGGACCGGAGGGTCCGACGAGCTACGAGACTGGAGGGTCCTGCTGAGACATCTTGACCAGAGGGTCGATTTTAGCCTTGAGTGGCGTATTTGTGGTAGGTGGTATTTTGGGGAACTCACTAAGCATTTATGCTTACAGTTGTTGTGTTGATGTCTCAGGTACTAGCGAGGACCGTGGGAAGGCGACGGCGTGACACGTACACACACCGATGGAGTTTATTATGTGTAGAGATCTTGGGATTTGTTTTGAAAACACTATTGATTATGGATTTGAAATTGTGATGTGATACATTATATGTTTTTGAAAACGAAAAATTATTTTGAAAATTTACGGTGTTACAAGTTGGTATCAGAGCCTTGGTTTGAGGGATTTGGATGCACCTTCGGGCGTATTTGAACTCAAACCGAAGATTTGAGAAATTTTCAAATAAAACTAAAATTTTCTAAAAAGAAAAAGAGGTTTTGGAAGAAAACAGAGTGGAAGGTGTTTATGGTCAGCCAGCGCCTGAATGGTGAATCCCCAAAATACTCTTACGTTATGTGTTATGAGTTATGATATGATATAAAATGCATGTTAGAGTAGGCTAGGTAGTCATATTAGGACTAGAGTGGCCTGATTTGTGATGCCTTAGCCTAGGAGATTTCTCCAGCTATGAGATGCTTGAGAGTGAGTAGGTAGCAGTGAGGAGCTTACGAGAGGTCTGCGGGATATTAGACTATGCATAGCGAGATGAGAGTGCTTATGATCTGGGAACCTAGGAGGAGGACTTGGGGTGAATATTGATGCGGTGTGAGCGGTAGTATGGGGCCCGTACTACCGAAGACACCGGATCAGTGAGCAGTCCAAGTAAGAATCCTTAGGGTACTAGTGAAACAAGTGGGGATGAGATATCAAGGAGTGGTGTCATGGTTCTGTTGTCTAAGTCCATAACTTATTTGGTATAAACTTGACCCGACCCGGCATGGTCCATTTGGGTTGCATTTCACCCGAACAATTTATGGATAATCTTATAAGAGTTATACACATATGTTTGTTAATATATTATAAGTTATAATATATTAATATGAAGTTATGTTAGTTAATTAGTCTTAGTCTTAAATTAATTATGAATTAATTTAGAGATTAAATGGAAGACTAATTAGATTATCGGCTATTGGTTTTATATAGTGTGGGCTAACACTCATTTGTTAATGGGCTAGGCTTGTATGGAAGTCCATGGATGATCCATGGAGCTTTTAACCCATGGATCCTTGGAAAAGGAAAGGTCATTGGTTATTAGGGTTTTACCCTAACCATGCACACTATATAAGCATGCTTATGTTGCATGAAATGGCAACTAGTGAACCACTAGGTGTATGCTTGTGTGTGGCCGAAAATATAAGTGTGTGTGTACTCTCTCAAAGTTTTCCAAGAGTTTGTGGTGATTTGTGATTCCATTTGAGGCATTCACACTATTGGTACTTGGCCCTCAAACTCCTCAAGAATCAAACTCATCAAAAAGGTATGTAATCTCTTCTAACTCTTTTATGTTTAAAAGTACCCCATGCCATGTTAGATAGGTTATGAACCTTGGAAAATTATTATTTTGCATGTATTCAGACAAACATAGATCCAAGGTTTACTAGGGTTGCATGCACACTTAGGAAGTGTTAGATTGCTCAAAACCCAACAGTGGTATCAGAGCCTAGGCTTGCTTGTTTGATACTTGATGCAAAATAGTTGAAAAAGTCGAAAAACTTGCTGTCTGCCTGATCAACTCGCTGAGTCCATGGGGGGACTCGCCGAGTCCATGCGTATCTTCAACCTACTCGCCGAGTAGGTTCATGCACTCGACGAGTAGGAGCCACAGAGTGTAGATTTTCGACTTTAGCTGCTGGAAATGGACTACAAACATTACCATAAATTGTTTTGGTGTTTTGAAACTTATTTTAGTTGGTGTAATGGTTGTTTTAATCCATTTACAATAGCATATATCAAAATTCCATGATTTTTATGTGTTCATATAATTCTTGAAATTTTGATGATCATGTTCATGTTATTATGAATTTAGAAGATGATATGAATTATTTGCTGAATTGTTTAGAATTAATTCTTGATCATTTATGTGTTTTAATGGAGTCCATAATTTGTCCTCAAGTTATGGATATCCAAAGGTCACTTTCTTTAACACACACAATTAAACACATAAGTTACATGAAAATGAAGAGTCTTCATTTTTATGAACCTTTAATTCATAAGTTATGAAATGAAAAGTTTTGGATAGTTACAAAACTTGCCCTCAAGTTTTGGTATTTGTAAAGTTTCACACACTTTAATAAACTTTAATTCCAACCCTTAGAGTTTTAATAGTTAAAATTCAACCCTTATACTATTTATAACATTCATGGTTAATTATTATATATATGTATAAGAATAAGTCGTTCTACCGTTAGTAGGCCTCATTCACGAAGCCGGTCTATAAGGTGGGTATAAGGTTGTTGCCTATAAAATGGCGACTTAATGGGTGTCCACTCTCACCCACCGCTTGCTTGACTAGTGGAGGGTCGTTAGCCGAACGGGTAGGACAATGACTTTAAATCCTCATTAAATATATAATGAATATTATAAAGTAACTAAACCTCCTTAATTCCCAATCTTAGTTATTTTAGGAAAAATGTGAACATGGTGCTAGTCCATGGAATTCACACTTTGTACCTTACCAAGTCGTTGGTGGAGCGTGTGTGGTTAACCGGCACACTAACTTGGACTAGTAAGGATCACGAAGGGTGACTTAATGTTTGTCATAGATCAATGGAGCGTGTGTGATTAACCGGCACATTGAATAGGTGATAATATTAAGGGTACCAAGTGAATTAGCATGGTTATTCACACCTTGTTTTGTGATCCTCGGCATCCCAGTCACAAAACTTGAAGGGCACAATCGAGATTGAAACATGCCATTGAAAAGTTCAATGAATCTCAAAAGAATCTAGGAATTTCAAATCCAATTAAAACCTAATAATTCATTTTGTTTTTCATGGTGGAAATTGGTGAATTGTCATTCACCTACCTTTCAAATATATTATTACTTAGATTATGGCATCCCTCTTCTAAGTATAATATATTGTGATTGGGTCCTAGCCTTAATATTACATTTGGGTGTCTTATTAAGGAATCTATATATCTAATCTAAACTTGCTTTCTTCTTTCAGATGTCTTCCAACGCTAATGCTTCAGGCTCTAACCCAACTGGTTCATTCTCTCCCATGAATCTTTGTGGGAGGGTCATCTTTGATGGTTCCAACTTCATGGATTGGATTAGGAACATCAGGATGGTTACTCGTTATGAGGACAAGGAATATGCCCTCGATAAGGAGTTAAAAGAGCTTGATGAGTCTACTGCTACTCCTAAGGAGATCGCTGAATTCAGGACTCATGAGAGAGATGCTAATAAGGTGGCATGTATCATGATGGCCACGATGACAGCCGAGCTCCAAAAGTCATATGAAGATTTCTACCCTTTTGAGATGCACCAGGACCTAATGGAAAGGTACCATCAGGGTGCTCGTCAGGAGCGGTATGAAATAATCTCCTCCATAATAACTACCCGCATGAAGGACGGTGATTTCGTCACGGATCACATGCAAAAGATGCAAAGGTATGTGGACCGTTTGCTGAAGCTGAATGTGAACATCCCTGAGGAGTTGGCAATTGACATCATTTTGCACTCCTTACCTTCTTGTTATGAACATTTTCGTATGACATATCATATGAACAAGGAGGAAGTTACCCTCAGCAAGCTTCAAGGACTCTTGAAGACCGCTGAAACCGGTCTTAAGGGCAAGGCGGTTGTTACCTCTACTACTCCTACTCCAACATCTACCCCTATTTTGGCTATCGGGCAAGGCAAAGGGAAAAAGAGGAAGCACCCTTCGAAGGGTACCAAGGGAAAGTCTCTTGAAGGCTCCTCATCGAAGACCAAGAGCGGTTCTGTCACTCCTTCTGCCATTCCCAAGGATGCTGAATGCTTTTATTGCCATGAAAAGGCACACTGGAAGCGAAACTGCCCTAAGTACTTGCAGGATCTAAAGGATGGGAAAGTGAAACCCACCCATGCAAATATTTACACTATATTGTCTAATTACTCAACATATTCTAACTCTTGGGTGTTTGATACAGGATGTGGTATTCACATATGTTCTGATTTGCAGGACCTAAGAAGAAGTGAGGATGTGGAGCACGGGAAGATAAACTTGATCATGGGGAATAGGAAGGCTTCACCTGTTTCCAAGATTGGAGTTTATACTTTGTTGCTTATTAATGGGTTAAAACTAGATTTGAATAAATGTGTGTACTCGTCTAATATGGCGAGGAATATTATTTCTTTTCATGCTTTGTACAAACAAGGTTTTACCTTTTCATTTGATAATGAATGTGGTGGTATTAATGCTTTCTTTAAAAATGTGTTTTATTTTAAAGCATTACCTTGTGATGGTGTGTATGAAACTGTGTCGATTGTAGACAACTTAGGAAATAATGTGTTGTATATTGATTCTTCTACTAGCCTAGATAAAGCATCATTGTGGCATTGTCGTCTTGGACATGTAAACAAGAAACGCATAGGCCAACTCCAAAAGAGTGGAGTCTTGGAATCATTCGACCTTAAATCGGATGGTAGTTGTGAATCTTGTCTACTTGGAAAGATGACAAAATCACCCTTCACTGGAACTTGTGAAAGGGGTGAGGGTTTGTTGGACCTAATACATACTGATGTATGTGGGCCATTCAAAACCGCCACAAGGGATGCTAATCGGTATTATGTGACTTTTATTGATGATTTTAGTAGATATGGATATGTCTACTTGATCAAAGATAAGTCAAAAACCTTTGAAAGGTTTAAGGAATTCAAACAGGAAGTAGGAAATCAATTGGGCAGGATCATTAAGATGCTTCGATCCGATCGAGGTGGTGAGTATCTTAGTACCGAGTTCCTTGACTATCTTAAGGAGTGTGGGATTGTCTCACAATTGACTCCTCCCAGGACACCACAACTGAATAGTGTATCTGAGAGGCGTAATCGAACCTTGTTGGACATGGTTTGCTCTATGATGATTCGAGTTTCGTTACCAATCTCTTTTTGGGGGTATGCCTTAGTGACTACAGCCCATATCCTTAATTTAGTCCCTACAAAGAAGGTTACCAAAACACCTCATGAGATGTGGACTGGGAAGGTTCCCAATTTAGACCACATCAAGATTTGGGGTTGCGAGGCTTTCGTGAGGCGTGAGAATTTGGTTTTGTAGCAAGAAGAGGGGTCTTTCGTGAGAGAGAGTTTATAAGCCAAGGAGACAGTGGGAGGCAAATTGATATTGAAGAAATTCAAGAAGCCATTGGTGAAGGAACCTCAGACACTAGCATTCAACCTGAGGAGGAAACTCCTGTTGAGCAAGCTGACATGTCTGTACCTCCGAGGCGTTCCACACGGGCTAGGAACACACCTTCGTTTTATTATGGTTTTCATATTACTACGGAAGGTGATACGTTTATCAGTGATAGTACACTGGTAAATTTGGATGAACCTAGCAGTGCTAAGGAAGCCATGGCAGGCCCGGAGTCTGCTAAATGGAAGGAGGCTACGGACAGCGAGATGCAGTCCATGTATGACAATCAAGTTTGGAACTTGGTTGACAATGTACTAGGCCGTAAAACAGTCGGGTGCAAATGGATCTTCAAGAAGAAGACCGACATGGAAGGAAAAGTGCATACTTATAAGGCTTGACTGGTTGCGAAGGGTTTTACTCAAACTCAAGGTATTGATTATGATGAAACCTTCTCGCCGGTAGCAAAGATTAAGTCTATTAGGGTTATGCTAGCCATTGCCGCATTTCATGATTATGAAATATGGTAAATGGATGTCGAAACCGCTTTCCTTAATGGAAAGTTGGCTGAGGATGTGTACATGAATCAGCCAGAGGGTTTTGTCAGTGCAGAGTACCCTAATAGAGTATGCAACCTTGAGAAATCCATTTATGGATTAAAACAAGCATCTCGTAGCTGGAATCTTTGTTTCGATGAGAAGGTAAAAGATTTTGGCTTCTCGAGAAGTGAAGATGAGTCTTGCGTGTATGTCAGAGCTAGTGGGAGTATAGTTAGCTTCCTGGTACTGTATGTGGATGACATACTACTAATAGGAAATGACATCCCAACCTTGCAGGAGGTCAAGTCCTGGCTTGGGAAGTGCTTTGCTATGAAGGACCTAGGGGAGGCTGCTTATATCCTAGGGATAAGGATATTAAGAGAAAGGAGTAAAAGACTAATTGGACTTAGTCAGAGTACCTACGTGGATAAGGTGTTGAAAAGGTTCAACATGCAGAATTCCAAGAAAGGAGATTTACCAATCCAAAGCAATGCCAAACTGAGTAAGACTCAGAGTCCGAGTACAGAGGCAGAGATAGCTGAGATGAGCCAACTACCGTATGCTTCCGCTGTTGGCTCGATCATGTATGCTATGACTTGTACCCGCCCTGATGTGGCCTTTGCTTTGAGCATGGTCAGCAGGTATCAGGGGAACCCTGACAAGGCTCATTGGACCGCGGTAAAGAACATTCTCAAGTACCTGCGGAGGACTAAGGATTGGATCCTTACCCTTGGTGGGAGTGATGACTTGAGAGTATTAGGGTATAGTGATGCTAGTTTTCAGACTGATAGGGATAACTTCCGCTCTCAGTCGGGCTGGATCTTTACCTTAAATGGAGGGGCAATTTCTTGGAAGAGTTCCAAACAAGAGACGGTGGCTGATTCGACTTGTGAATCAGAGTATATAGCAGCGAGTGAAGCAACGAAGGAGGCGATATGGCTAAAGAACTTCATCGGAGACCTTGGAGTTGTACCAGCTATTAAGGAACCTATGGAGATTTTCTGTGACAACAATAGTGCGGTTGCCTTAGCCAAGGAACCAAGAGATCATGGCAGATCCCGACACATTGACAAAAAATATCACTTCATAAGACACAAGATTGAAGAAGGAATCCTCGTGACAAGGAGGATATCGTCGGATGAGAATCCTGCAGATCCCCTTACGAAGGGACTGACAAGGGTTAACCATTTTCATCATACGAGGCGCATCGGGCTGAGGGACGATATTAGTTTTACAGATTAGATAGTTTTCCTGAAACTTGTAAAATGTAATCGACGTTTGATGATGAATAAAATTTGTGATTTATTTATGAGTAAAGTGTTACTGTCATTGTCAATTATTTACTGTTGTTTCAGTTTTGCATGTTTTGACTTCCAGAATAATTAATTTATCCAAACCTCCACAATCGATCATACGTCGAAAGTAGGTATGAATCAAGATTGTCATGAATTGGGTTTGTAGATGGCTGAAGGTGTTTAGATATGGCAATGGTTGCTGCAACGTTCATGAGTACTCATAAGTTATGAGTATTGGTATAAACCCACGCTCACTTGCATCACTTCATGGAATTTATCTCGAGTGATCGTGAGACGATAATATCATATAAATCTTCAAACCTAGAGATATGAGTTGTTACCTATGAGTTGATTGTGCATTGATTGCATGTAAACGCATCAGTAACGTGATGTTGTTGGGTTGCGGATTCGTTTAGAATTGCATCATTGGGCTCGGTTTATAGTCCAATAATTTTGTTCTCCGGTTTGGGCCTGTCCAACCGTGAGCTGTTAGGTTTACTATATAAGAATATGCTTGCATGCATATTAGGTTAACGATCTAGAGAATACGATTGATAGAAGAAGATAGCATTACAAAGTTCTTTCTTTATCATTCCTGTAAACCTTCTAACCCTCTACAGTTGATGTTCTTTATCGAGCTCTTCTGAGGGTTGTTTTATAAATCATTCGACACGTTTGATTCATTCTTGAGTTATTTATTGTTTTCGTGTTCTTGCTGTTTACTGTTTATTTAACCCGTTTAAGATCTAATCGATCATCAAGTTTAGTTTTAAACTTATCAATTGGTATCAGAGCAGGAGGCTGTGTAATCTATACACTTCTTTTCTGTGAAAAATTTTTCAATTAGGGTTTTCCGCAATTACTGATATTTATTGAGCCATCATCTCATTATTGACGTATCTTGATATTTATTGTTTTGCCCTAATTTGATTTATTACAAGTCTGATCTTTGAACAGGTTATTTGATCATAATGGACGAGTCGCAATCGAATCCCATCAATATTTCCAACAGCATTGGATCCACCACGAAGATTCCCATCTTATACACCCATGATTATGAAGTCTGGGTGCATCACTTTGAAGATTATGTTATAGGATCTGAGGATAATGGATACCTCATCTGGGAAGCTATTGTTAATGGACCGTTTTCTCACTCTGCAACTTCAAGGATTATTAAAACTCAAAAGGAGTATAATGATCTCCTGAAGGATGTTAAAGATATTGCGCAAGATGAAAAAGATAAATTCCAGTGCAATATCAAGGCGCTAAGATTGATCAGATTCGCCCTTCAGTCCGACACTTTTAGGCTGGTGAGTTCATGCACGACGGCAAAGGAGATTTGGGACAGGCTACGTGAATTGTACTCTACAGACGAGGATCTTGAACACTCAATTCAAACCTTACTCTTGTCTGAGTTTGGTGAATTCAAGCAAGGAGCCGATGAATCCGTGACCCAAACGTTTGACCGCTTCAATCATCTTCTTAGCAAGATGATCAAACATGACATTGAAAGGAAGCTTATTGAGCAGAAGGTTACGTTCTTAATGGTCTCAGATCAGAGTGGAGAGCAGTTGTGTCCACAGTAAAAGCCCACGAGCAGTTTAAATCATATTCCTTGGCGAAACTGGTGGGCATTCTCAAATCTCAGGAGAAGATTGTGTTGCAGGAGAAGAATGTAGTCTCAAGCCTAGGTTCATTGGCTCTATTGTCAAAAAGTGAAGCTGTGATGGAGGACGAAGACCTCAACTTGGAGGATTATGACCTCACGTCTGAGGACTATGCTATGATGGTGTCTAACCCCAAAATGTTCATCAAGAAGAGATTCCCCATCAACAAAAACCGAAACTGGCAGGGGAGTTACAGTTCAGAAAAGGTTACAGATGAACCGAAGGTTGAAGAGTCTAAGAAGGAACCGAAGGCAGAGGGTGATTCTGGAGTATGCTATTACTACTGTGGAAGGAAAAACCACTATGCAAAGGATTATGTCCTCAAAAAGATGGCTGCAAAGGATGAGGATAAGGATGAAGAAGCTTTGCTGCAGAAAAAGCTTGATGAGATCAGGAAGAAGAAATCTACCGCTAACCCTTCTATGAATGCTCTAATTGTGCAGGGTTCGGTTGCTGATGACGAGTTCGGTGGCGTGGAGGTTTGGTCAACCGACTCTGAAGATGATGAAGTGAGGAAGCCTTCTCATGGAAAGGCTTGTGTGGCAAAAGAGGAAAGCAGTGGAGGAAGGTGCTTGATGGTATCTGATGGTGGGAGCAATGAACCGAAGGAGCAACAGGATATGTGCTTTACAGCCAAACCGCTCAGCGTACAGTTCAACGAACTCGATGAGCTGATCAAGAAGGTACAATCGGTTTTTGTCTCATTTAAAGTTCCACAATGCTCATATGAAAAAGAACTAAAAAGTGTTAATTCTCGAATCTCTCATCTAGATAGCAGGTTAACTCAAACTCGAGTCACCAATTCTAACCTAACTGATCAATTAAGCAGGGTGTCTTCGAAGAGTGAGGAACGGCGCATGTGGATCGAATTGAAGGAGTCGGAATTAGTCAAAATAAAAGATGAAAACATTTATTTACAAAGAGACAATTTAAAGCTTTTAAAACAGCGAAATGTTTTTTGTTTGATTGCCAAACGTCTTTACACTAATATTACTCAGCTTCATTTGGATTGTGAAATAGGACAAAAGATTCATCGTATGATTTTGCCCTTCCTTGAGTTTAAGGAGGATGAAATTGATGCCGAAGCATATAATTGTGAGAGTGTGATATCATCTGAGGACGTTAATCCGACCTATATGTATGGACTGGACAAAATAGAATCTTTCATTAAATCCAAGGACCATAAGGACATGCTCAAAAACCTTTTGGATGAAAATGATAGACTGAAACTGAGAACCGAAACCATACAAAAATTTGACTCTTTAAACGCCAACTTAAGCTCAGAAAACAAAATTGATGTTGAAAATGCATCTGAGCTTAATGAGGATGACAATATGAGTGAAATTTATGTAGAGGACACGGTTGACTGCTCAGAATTTGTGAAAAGCGAACCTGAAAACCACAAGAATCTAATTTCAGAAAATTCAGTAGAGTTCGCTCGATTGTCCCAACAAAAGTCCCCGATCCTAGCAGAGAAGGCTGTTGTGTATCAAAAGGTTAGGACCACTCCAAATCAAGTGTACAAGGTCACAGGAGTAACCAAACATCAGACTGCTGAACTCACAGCTATTGTAAACGAAGACAATGCTGATGGTTGTGATGAGTTCTTTTGGTCAGCTCCAATCGATAATGCTGATGAAACGGTTGGCTTATCTGAAAGGACCTCATGGAAAAGTAAAGGTAGATACTTGCCAGAATCCTTGAACAAGCCAGATAATTTTGATGTGCCAAGTACCAGTGGTACGAAAGACCTTCCTCAAGAAAATGGAAGTTAGGCAAAATAAGACACTCCCTCTAGTGAAACTTCCTCAGTTTAAAGTGAACCAGCCAAAGAAAAACCGAAACCAAAAGCCAACATCCATTATCAACCAAAGCAAATGAGAAATCAGAAACGTCAAAGGAATCAGAGATACAGGAAGAATCTCTCTGAAAGAAAATAGTTCTGGCAATCCCAGAATGCTTATATCTCACATCAAGACAAGAACCTAAAGTATGAGAATAATCCTGTTGAAACACACGAGAACCACAACTACCGAAAGCAAAGTATCGGTTCAGAGAACGACTCCAACCGAAAGCAAAGGATCGGTTCAGAGAACGACTCCAACCGAAAGCAAAGGTTCGGTTCAGAGAACGAAACCAACCGAAAGCAAAGGTTCGGTTCTAAAATCAAAAGAGATCAAAACTCTAAGGTCAGTCCTACCCATGATCAAAAGCAAAAGGGTCACCTAGAGTCTCCATCAAAGAAGTCATCTCAATCTAAGCTCTCTCCTTCTCACTCATCTAATTCTTCTAATTCTTCCAATTCATCTCCACCTCGCTCTAAATTCCATTATGTTCCTTCTCAAAATGTCAATCATCAGCTGAACACAAAGGTAAACAGAAGTTTTCAGAATCCAAACCAGAGTCTAAACCGAACGCACCTAATCCTAATAAAATCAAAGTTTTCACCATCAAAAAGAAAGATGAAACAACACTAATAAAACGAACATATCTTGTTGACATCTCTCTTACTATTCTTGTACCTGTGAAAGGCTCACGTGGACCCAAGAAACTTTTGGTTCCTAAATCTGCTTAATTTTTACAGGTTATCAGTGACGAGCAGTTTGACGAAGAATGGTACATCGATAGTGGCTGCTCGCGTCACATGACAGGGAGGAAAGAGGAGCTGAGGGAATACAGGTCTCTTTCAAATGGTGGAAACGTCAAGTTTGGAAACAACTCCTTCGGCACCATAAAGGGATACGGAATGATTACTAATGGTGATTTCACGATAAGAAAGGTTGCATACGTGGAAGGACTACAACACAATCTCATCAGTGTATCTCAGCTTGTTAGAGGTACCGGTCTCAAAGTCTCATTCGACGATAAGGGTTCTGAAATTATTGAGAAGAAGACGAAGAAAGTTATTCTCAAATCGGAGCGTAAGGGTGAAATGTTTCCTCTAAACCTCAAACCCATCAAAGGAAACCCAGCTATATGTCTGTTATCAAAAGCACAATCTGACGAAAGCTAGTTGTGGCACCGAAGGCTCTCTTATCTCAACTTTAAAGATATCAACAAACTTGTCACTAGAGGTCATGTTCGAGGTCTTCCACTGCTCAAGTATGATAGAGATCATTTGTGTGCTGCATGCGAAATGGGGAAGCAGAGTCGTCAAAGTCATCCATCTATAATAAACACTAAAGTTGTTGAACCACTTGAATTACTTCATATAGATTTGTGTGGTCCATCATCTATCGAAAGTGTCGGTGGTAGCAAGTATATTCTTGTGATTGTTGATGACTTTTTGCGGTTTACATGGGTGTTCTTTCTAAAGCTTAAATCTGAAGCGACTCATAAGCTGAAAGTGTTCATCAAGCAGATTGAAGTCCAGCTGAAGATGGTCGTACGCAACATCAGGAGCGACAATGGTCTGGAATTCAAAAATAGATAATTCGAAGAATTCCTGGCACAAAAGGGAATAAGTCACAACTTCTCAGCTTCCTACACGCCTCAACAAAATGGAATTGTCGAAAGACGAAACCGATCTTTGTGTGAAGCTGCCCGAACCATGCTAAGTTTCGCTTCCTTACCTCTTTATTTTTGGGCTGATGCTATTTCTGCTGCTTGTTTTACACAGAACAGGTCATATCTCAACAAATGATTCACGCTCACACCTTATGAGATTCTCAACAATAGGAAGCCCAGTGTGAAATTTTTCCATGTGTTGGGCTCAAGGTGTTTCATCTTCAACTCTAAGGAACACCGCAACAAGTTCGATGTCAAAGCCGACGAGGGAATCTTTCTGGGCTACTCTCTCACTTCCAAAGCATACAGAGTGTTAAACAAGCGTTCGAGGAAAATCGAAGAGACTTATTACATGACTTTCGATGATAACTATGTCAAAAAGCTACAGGCCAAAGAAGACACAGTTGGGGAAATTTTTCCTCAAACTGGCCAAGTCACAGTCTCGATCACTAATCTATTCGAGAAGTTTATGGAGCTATTTGACGAACCAGAGAAAGCCACTCTCTCAGAAGCAGGCGCAGCAGACAACAAGGTAGACCATATGAAGCAAATTGTCGAAGAAGCTGCCAGGAGAATGAATGAAGGAGGATCGAATTCTGACGAACCTCCGTCAAACAATGCTTCAGTCGAGGGGGAGGATCAACCGTCATCAACTCAGTCGACCTCACATGTTGAGGGGGAGCCAAGGTCTCCAACTGCTCCCGAAAGAACTTCTCCAACCGAAAGTGCTTCACCATCCGAAGGTGAATCAACGCCCGAAAGCTCAGCACAACAAGAAACCTCTGAAGCTCAAGTTTCACAAAGTATTCCTCGAAGCTCATCTATCGAGGAGGAGCAAGCTGATATGTCATACGACTACGAAAGTCAGTCCGAGCCAGAAGAAATGATAAATGCTGAATTAGATCCTACCTTTGATCCTCATTAATAAGTGTTTGATCGTTATTCAACGGGAAACCACACTAACAATTTATGATCTCTCTTGACTTTGAAGGAAGAGATTCGTGCCCGGGATCACTTGTTTCGTGTCATTATTTGTTGGGTTTTGAGCATTCTAACACTCCTAAGTGTACATGCAACCCTAAATACCTTGGATCTATGTTTTCTCTATTATACATGCAAATAAGAACTTCCAAGGTATTATCCTAATCTAGCATACAAAACAATGAGTGTAACAAGATAGAATACATACCTCTTTGATGTAGAAAGTCTTCATGAAGCTTGAGTGCCTAGCCCCAATAGTGCGGAAGCCTCAAATGGAATCACAATCACCAAAACACTTAGAATAACTTGAGAGAATTCTACAACTCATGAAATCGGCTAGCCCTTTCACTTCACACTCTAGTGGCCGATTTTGGTCAAGAATAAGATGCTTATATAGTTAGGGTTACACCATGTAAACCCTAATTGACATGGCCTTTCATTTCCATGATCCATGGGTACAAATACACCATGGAGCATCCATGGACCATCCTATGGGTTTTAGCCCAACTTGATTATCCATGGAGCATTAGCCCACTATACAAGTATGGATGATTTACACAATCAACCCATATATTTAATTAGTCTTCTTTTGATCACTTAATTAATCCTAGATTAATTCTTGATCAGTACTAATTAAATAATCTTATTATTCTTATTATTAATATACTAGAACTTATAATATATTAATAACCATAAGTGTCTTATTTCTCTCATTATAGTCTATCCAAGTGCATGATGGTATGCAACCCAAATGGACCATGCCGGGTCGGGTCAAGTCTTACCAATTATAGTTATGGACTTAGACATTAATCCAACAGTCTCCCACTTGGATAAGTCTAAAACTATTATTGCGTATGACTTCAGGAACCAACTGGCAATCGTAGCTCTCAAAGGCTTCTGTCGAACTCTGACCTTGTAGATGAACTCTGACGTTTGTCAATGACTTGTCCATTAGATAAGGGATCATATATTCCTCCATTATAGATATCATATGGACTGAGACATGGATTATAATCATTCTCTCTGTCCATTTTTTGTTTCCCGATTTTCGATTTATGACGACTGACTAATTGAACAAATCAAATCAGTCCTGGCCCGGCCGAGCACTTCCATTTGTCATCATCAAATCATCGAGGGGCCCACAGATATCGCTTTTATCCCGAGGGTAAAAGGAACGGATAAACTTCGACTCATATGGCTTCTTCTACTACTTGTTGAATCATACATAAAGGCACGTTTTATAGCACCGAGTTACCAAATGCGTTTTCGTGCAAGCAATGTACAACCAACTCATAGTAACAACTCATATCTCTAGGTTTGAAGAATATAAGATATTATTGTCTCATGATCACTCATGATAAAATCCATGAAGTGATTCCAATGAGCGCGGGTTGAATCCAATACTAAGAACTTATGAGCACTCATGAGTGTTGTAGCCCTTTGTCCAACACCTTAGACCTCTACAAGCCAACCCATGACAATCTTAATTCATATCTACTTCCAACATATGACCGACTGTGGATGGTTTGAATAACTTAGTCATTCCGGAAGAATAACCTAGTTTATTCGGGAAGTCAAAACATGCAAAATGAAACACAATAATAATTGAATCCAATATGGTATCAACCCTTTGATCATAAATAAAACACCTTTTATTTATCACCATATGATTACACATTATTCATTGTATACTATTTCAGCTATCAACTTTATTCTTGAATTTAAAACAATAGTTGTCCCATGCTCCAAGCATGTACACTATGTTTTTCTAAACACTAGTTATGCCATACACCAAGTATGCATACTATGTTTGTCTATGACCTTTACTTTGTGAACTAGATCAATTGAACATAATTTCAATGATACTCTTTTCACACTCCCAAATCCTTACCGCAAATGCAAGAATTCCAAATTCATGCCATTTACTGAAATCTGTTAGATTCTAAACTTATATGCATTGATCTTCTTGTAATGATTATGTACAAAATCAGAAAGACTTGACAACAATCATTACAGATTATTCCAAAGGAGATCAGCTCCTTGGAAACATCCTTCTTGCATTAAGTTTCCTTAATCTTACACAGATTGAAAATTCTAACTTTGAAACGTTTCCAGATTCCATTTTTGACTATCACTTCTGACCAAGAGTTGCCTCCTTACAGACTATGTCAATATGGTCCTTCCAGAATTATCACTACACTTCCAACTATCCTTGAGCAACCAATCTTTGGTAAACCTTAGATTGTTCTCGACAATTGTTTAATCCTTTTAGTCATATTTAGTTCTAAACCTTTTCCCTTCTTAATGCCCCAGGCATTTGGAAAATTTTAGAAAGGATCAATATAGCACATGTAATCGATCCTATATCCGAAGCATATGGGACACGATTCATGATGTCTCACATAAACACTAAACCAGTCTTTTGCTATAACATTTCCATTTCAATTTGCCAAGTTCTCATAATTCAGATTATGAAAAGGGATGCCGTTATCATAATCGAATTTTAGAACGCAAATAATGGACCCATATACAGAATTTCCTTATGTTGAGCCATTCCAACATGAAATTCATATATATCCTTGACTAAATGATTAAAACCTCACGATCTAAGCTTATAGATTTGAGATGAAGTATAATTTCCTCTCCCTTAATTATAGCAAAACAACCTTTTCCCAATTGAAACCGTTTGTTTTTCTATAATTAACATTGCTAACTTGCAATACTTATCATAATTATCATGCTCCCACTAACATGATGATTATTAGGATAACACTTATGCTCCCACTAGCTTTGACATGTACTCAGAAATCAGCTGACTTTCTTACCAAAGTTCAGATTTCTGATACTAGATTGCTTTGATAAAACTTTATCAAAATCATACACCTTCCTTTAGATAGCACACTTGTGTGTCTAAACAATTATGAAGAGGGATGCCGTAATCATAATGGTTAGACCTTTTGGCCACTTCTCACAAGTCTAGGTTAGTGTGGCGGTAAACCACACACGCTCCACTAACAACTTTGAGAATGCAAATATCACAATTGCTATCTGGATAAAATCTACTTAGTGAAAGTGTTTCCTCACCATCATTTTCATGAATCGGAGAGAAACCTTATGACACTTAGATTTAATTGGTGTATATGTTCTTATCCATGTGAATTATCAAAACCATAGTCACAAGACAAGGATAATGACAAATCCAAACTCATATGGACTGAACACAATATTAATTTCTTGCCACCTGGCAGCTCAAGGGACTGCCATTGCTTCCAAGTTGTTGTGCAACAAACTGAGAACTCTAAGAACTCATATGCAAAGCCAACTTTAATTGGAATGGGCATAGATATGTCAACACGATAGGTTATAAACCTCAAGTCGTGTGCTAGTGAAGAACTTCAGGTTCTATTCTTGATTAGTTCTTGAGACTTTCAAGACCTTTAAGACTCCCACTGTCCTCTTGACCTATAAGACTTCCTTGTCAAACATCCAAGAGACAGTGCGGATTCTAATCAAGACAAACACTTCACACAATTGGCCTAAGTTGGTCTTTGTTTTATCCAAAACATCACAACTTACCAATTTCAAATGTACAAGAGTAGAAAACTTTTACTCTTACATTTGACAAGTGTTTTAAACCTTCTTTAAGACATGTCACTCAAAATACAATCTTGGAGTATGACTCTAAGACTTGTATTGGAACGAAGTATGACTCATCTTCTTGATTAAACCATTTCAACAATACAAGATCCCTCTTCTTAGTCATAAGAATGCACTAAGACTTCCTCAGAGAACTAATTGTGCTATGGTTTCTTAATCATTAAGATGATCACAAAAACTGATACTAAAGTACTCTCCCATCTTTTCAGATTTGAGAAACTTTTATCCTTCTGCCTAATTTGATTCTTCTTATTCGCTCTGTCATACATTGAAACCATTTTCCAATGTCTCAGAGTTACACTTAATCTTGTAAGTATAATCATATTTACTGATCTTTTGTAATCTATGATGAATAGTTTAATCAATCTTTTGTGGTGGACTTGACCAGTGCACAAGAATGTGTACTCGATCCGTTAGTCCTTAACTTGACTCACACATCCACGTGAACAAGTAATTAGTCTTAATTTTCCAATACTTGAAAGTTCTCATTCATCATGCTATACAACTTGCATGATTCCAAGTTCCGGTCCAATTGAAACTTGGGTGATGAGAATCTTTCCTTATTTAGTAAATTTTGACATTACCACAAATGAAAGAATCAATTTCATATTTCCACTCTTGCTCTTAATGGAATCATATAAGCAACAATTTTTCCTCAAATGCCATTGTAAGGATATTTTAATATAAATAAAATCAAAAATTTTCTTTTATTTTAGAACTTTGTGGAAAAACTTATCCTTACAATCCATATGAAAACTTGTTGTTATCTATTCCTAGGCAATATCTCATAACTCCTAAGAAGTAGCTCAGGAATCCGATCTTCAAACTATGCGATAGAAATCCATCTACGCGATCAGATTCAGCATATTCTTTCTTTAAGTTTCTTCACCTTTTTCTTTGATTCTTAAAACATCACCATGTGACCTAGTCACATCATGTACCAAGAATCTCAGAATAGAGACTTAACAGAGTTAGATAGTGGACTTTACCTGAAGTAGAGTCAAACTTATTGACTTTAACATCCTTAGGTAAATTTGGCAGCTTCGCAACCAATGCCCCTTCCTTTGGCAATATAAACATATGGACCCTTTGATAATGGTACACGAGACTATCACTGACTTAGCTTTTCTCTTTACCATTTGGCCAACCGAGTTGACTATGGCCGATCCCTTTCCACTGGGAAGAGAATGCTTTTCTGGATTTCCTGTGTCACTATTGTCAATGTCCATCAAGTTTTAAGGAAGTTGATCTTAACAAATAGATAAGATCATTAAGCGTCTTGTCATAGTCTGTTTCATAGGTGTTCTAAAAGAACTCACTATGTGACTTAGAAAGTAGTTGAACCACCAACTTTCTCAAGACTTTGACACCCAACTCTCCCGGCTTGTCAATATGTGACTATATCTCCAAGATGTTCTCACACCTAGACCTTGCCTTGCCAATAGGGCTTGAGTGACCTTAAACTTTTCAAGAACTTGTGGGTTAGGGAGAATAATTCGAGGGGGAGAAAGAAGTATGATATCCATGGGACATCATCTTCATTAGGAAAGCTTGTTTCAAGAGTTTTGGGAGGATCATAGGTGTCTAAACCAGACATCTTTTGGGAGATATTCAAGATAGTTGATTTTAAGTCCTTAATATGACACCCAATATGAAATATTAAGGCTAGGACCCAACAAACTATTTTATAACTTAGAAGAGGTATGCCGTAATCCAAGCTATAAAATATTTGAAGGTAGGTGAATGACGATTCACCAATTTCCACCAAGATAAACGAAATGTATTATTAGGTTTTAATTGGTTTTGAAACTCCTAGATCTTTGAGATTCATTGAAATTTTCAAAGGCATGTTTCAATCTCGAGTGTGCCCTTCAGGTTTTGTGAATGGGATGCCGAGGATCACAAAACAAGGTGTGAAGTAACCATGCAAATTACTTGGTACCCTTAAGTGTTTACCCCTTAATCGATGTGCCGGTTAACCACACACGCTCCATAGATACTATGATAAACATTAAGTTACCCTTTGCATACCTTGTAAAATACGCGTTAGTGTGCCGGTTAACCACACACGCTCCACTAACCGACTTAAACAATGTGCAAAGTGTAATTTCATGGATTAGAACCTTATTCACATTTTTCCTAAGTAACTAAGATTGGGTATTATTAAGAGTTTAGTTACTTAGTATTATCATTAATACTTTTAATGAAGGGAGAATTCTAGTCCTGTCAAACCCGTTCGGCTAACGACCCTCTACCAGTCAAGCAAGCGGTGGGTGAGAGCGGACACCCATTAAGTTGCCATTTTATAGGCAACAACCTTATACCCACCTTATAGACCGGCTTCGTGAATGAGGCATACTAGCGGTAAGACTGACTTTATTCTTATACTTATATATAAATATTATTAACTTATAATATTATAACGTATAAGGGTTGAATTTTAACTTTTAAAATTCTAAGGGCTAACTTGGAATTAAAATATTCATAAGTGAAAACTTTTCAAATTCCAAAACTTGAGGGCAAGTTTTGAAACTATTCAAAACTAATTAATTCCATAAGTTATGTGTTTAAAGTAGTTTTAATCCAAAAACTCTTCAAGTTCCATAACTTGAGGACAAGTTATGGAAGACTTTAAACTAATAAAAGAACTAACTTTTTCTTTATTTTATAACTTATGGATTTAATTATGGTTACATATTTTTCTTTAATGAAGTGACTCTTGAACTTCCATAACTTGAGAGTCATAAAAAATTATTCAATGACACAAGACTCTTCATTTTGTAACCATTGCCAACTTTTATGAATTTTATGAGTCTTTAATGTGACTCTTCATGTAACTTGAGGACAAGTTACACAAACACATTTTATACTCAACTCTTAGATTAAAATGGATTGAAAACAACTATTTAAATTAACTTTTTGTGACAACCCGATATTTCAAGACGATATGATGGAACGCAAGTCAAATTTAGGTCAAAATTTAACTTTCCTAAAATCTTATTTGGGTTAAATAAAGTAGAAGGAATCGTATCAAGGTTTCCAAGCATATAAAGAACACTAAAATCCGAGTTATAATGAAGAAGTTATGACCATTCTAAGTTTTTCCAACAGAAAAAACGGCGATACGAAGTTACGTAAAAACTCGAATCGGAGATCGAGCGACTTTTGGCCGGAATGACCTAAACGAGAATTGAAGGTCTCGTCAATGGTATTTCAGCGGTAAAAAGTCTGGCAAAAACCGACGTCAGATAAAGATGTTATGAATTTTTAAAGAAATTCCTTAATCACGTCATTTTAATAAATAAATAATAAAAATTATTTCATAATTTGCCAACGGAATCTAAACGAAAGTTGTAGATCTTAGTCTCACCTTCACGTGGATATAAAGGACGTCGAAAACGGAGTTCGTATGAAGGAGATATGAATTTTTGAAGTTTATTTAAAATAAATATTACGCATCTTTTGAAAATGTGACGGTTTTTCCCTGTTTAACTCTTATTAGTAGTCCCTTAAGTATACCTGAAATGGTATCAACCTAAAACATCCGTAGATTGTTCATTTACCTCTGTTGCTAACAGCCGGGTTTAGGAATAGTTAGTCCCTTATGTATACCCGCGATGGTATCAACCTAAAACATCCGTAGATTGTTCATTTACCTCTGTAGCTAACAGTGGTTGTCGAAATGGTTAGTCCCTCAAAGTATCAGGTGGTACTAGGAGATAAAGTCCCAATCTATCTCTTCGATGATGTGATTGAATCACAAGGTAAAGATAGAAAGGCGAACGATATAACCGTATCTAAACATATAACATGTATTAGTAATTTGCCATATAATGTCAATGTAAAAGTATTCATGTATAAGTATTCATATAAGAGTATTCTTTCATATAACATGTAGTAGTAATCTGCCATATAATGTCTATGTAAAAGTATTCATGTATAAGCCTTCATGTAAGAGTATTCTTTCATATAACATGTAGTAGTAATTTGCCATATAATGTCTATGTAAAAGTATTCATGTATAAGTATTCATGTAAGAGTATTCCTTCATATAACATGTAGTCTAGACACATGAATGAACTAACTCCGGTGTAATTTCTTGTAGTACGGAAAATGTTTTGTTTACTCTAAACTATTCCTATAATAGTTTCCTAGAATGTAATCGATGAGTGTCCAAGTAGGTTTATACACCATTGCTACCCAAGAGTATCGGAAACTAAATTAACTGATAGAACATTTATGACCATATATGTATACATGATATATAACTAATATTTAAACGATTTTTGGACGAATACCCAATATCCCACCAGACCACATCTCAAGGCGCGAAAAGGAAATACGGTGGATAGCCATCCTAAGTCTTTTAAACATTTCTTATATAACTGTACATATAGAGGCATGCAATTTATAATATAAAAGCATAAAGAAGTTTTGTAAAACCGTTGAAAAGTCTAATAAAGAATTTGTGACTTGATGTCAGTTTATAAAATGATTGAAAGTATTTTGTTTGATAAGACAGTTTAAGTACACGGAAAACCACTGTTTTGAAAACACCTTTATAACCGAGTTTGAAAGGAAGCTTACAGTATGTAAGACAATTTGATAACAAGCTTTAATCATGTAAAGACGTTTATGAAAGTCATTTGAAGTAATATGTTTAGTGAAACTGTTAAACTTGTACTAAATCCATTTGTATACTAGTTATAAATCACCTAAGATTGATTTATTAACAAGAAGTATCCCCAAAATATTTATGAACTCACCAGCTTAAATGCTGATCTACTCTTTCAAAATAACTTGTATTCTCAGGTTACAAATAGACAGGTGTCGATGCAAGGTTTAGAGAAGACGGAGAAGTCAAGACTCGTCTTTTATTTTGATCAGTTATCATGTTGTCTTGTACTATGAAAGAAAACACTTGTAACTAAAATTATACTATTAATGCAATGGATGATGTTGTTGCTTGTTTACTATTTTACACTCGTTGTGATGCATACATGAAGTCCTCCGCCCCAGAACGTTTCTGCCGTTCTCGGTTTTGGGGTGTGACACTTTTCTATTAATCTAAGCAACTCATAAGTACAAGATAATTCAAATCAAACTTTTTCATGTAATTAGTCTAAACCTTAAACTAATACAAAACATGAATCTATTGACAATTATCTTTGAAAATGGATTAGCATGAACATTACCACATCAAAAACAAGTTTATAAGTTCAAAAACAACTTACGGTAATATTCCTAGTCCATTTCTAGCCAAAAACCTCGAAAATATGCTGTCTGGGGCTCCTACTCGGCGAGTGCATGAACCTACTCGGCGAGTAGGATGATTTTACTAATGGACTCGGCGAGTTCATCAGTGGACTCGGCGAGTCCAGTGCCCAGAAAGCCAGAAAATCGAGTTTTTCAACATTTTTCAGCAATTTGCATCAAGTATAAGAGAAAGCAAGCCTAGGTTCTGATACCACTGTTGGGTTTTGAGCATTCTAACACTCCTAAGTGTACATGCAACCCTAAATACCTTGGATCTATGTTTTCTCTATTATACATGCAAATAACAACTTCCAAGGTATTATCCTAATCTAGCATACAAAACAATGAGTGTAACAGGATAGAATACATACCTCTTTGATGTAGAAAGTCTTCATGAAGCTTGAGTGCCTAGCCCCAATAGTGTGGAAGCCTCAAATGGAATCACAATCACCAAAACATTTAGAATAACTTGAGAGAATTCTACAACTCATGAAATCGGCTAGCCCTTTCACTTCACACTCTAGTGGCCAATTTTGGTCAAGAATAAGATGCTTATATAGTTAGGGTAACACCATGTAAACCCTAATTGACATGGCCTTTCATTTCCATGATCCATGGGTACAAATACACCATTGAGCATCCATGGGACATCCTATGGGTTTTAGCCCTACTTGATTATCCATGGAGCATTAGCCCACTATACAAGTATGGATGATTTACATAATCAACCCATATATTTAATTAGTCTTCTTTTGATCACTTAATTAATCCTAGATTAATTCTTGATCAATACTAATTAAATAATCTTATTATTCTTATTATTAATATACTAGAACTTATAATATATTAATAACCATAAGTGTCTTATTTCTCTCATTATAGTCTATCCAAGTACATGATGGTATGCAACCCAAATGGACCATGCCGGGTCGGGTCAAGTCTTACCAATTATAGTTATGGACTTAGACATTAATCCAACATTATTGACATCACATTTATTCGTATAAAGAGTCGTTTTATTTCTTTTCTTTTTACACTCTTAGCACGAAAATCTTTGATTTCCCAAAATTCTGGTACTAATAATTACAGGTTGTTTTACTGAGATTGGAGGCTAATTAAAAGTTGTGGTCAAAAGACAATCCACGTGGGAGTATATTAAAAAGATGTCATTCAAAGGATAAGATGAAGGGTTGCTGACTCAGGCGGGAGATTAATGGATTGAATTTCAAACGGCGGTAAAAAGGCACGCATGTGAATTTGAAACGCCCATTTTTTAACTGACGTAGTGGACGCGTGTGCGAATATGAAGCGGTTCCTCTCTGACACTAAACAGGCGCGTGTGGATTTGAAACGGTTTCTTCTGAAACGGCGCTTGTTGGGCGGCGTGTTCCAAGGAATCTGACACTCTCTCTCATGCGTGATCATCGCATACCTTAACTGTCACGCATCTGTCAATCCGGAAAAACCTTTCGTATTTCCATAGAAGATTTGAACATATTTTTCTCTCTCCTAACACCCACTATAAAAGGCAGTCTCCTCTCCCATTTACGTCTTTTCTGCATCCGAAATTCCAAGAGAGCAAAAATTTCCCAAAGGCCTTACTGTTCATCTTCTTCTTCCTATCTTCAACAATGGCAGATTCATCATCCGTTCATGCCACCTCACACATCCTTCACATTCGCCCTCAACAGTGTTTGGTGATTGACCTAACCCCTCAGGCGTACGATTCCTACATGTTCCCGATTATTGAGTGCCTTAAATATTCCCCTATCGCTCCTGCACTTTCACGAGTTGAAACAGTTCCCATGGTGATTTTATCACAGATCTATGCGACTACACATTATGATAAAGCAGTCGATAGAATCTTCTTCGAGGTTGCAGATCACAAAACCTTGATTTCAAAGCAACGATTTGGCGCATTGCTAAGGTTTGCTGCTGACCCTTCAAGAATTAATCCGGAGACGATTCCGGTTGGGCATCTCTACAATATGTTTTACAATATGGGGTACATGGAGGTGCTCACCTCCGTCGTGAAGTTTAAAAAACCATGCTTGCCGCCACAGTGGAACGGCATGTTCACTGTCCTCTTCAAGGGCTTATCTGAACGGAGCTCAGGATCTGACGGCTCTAGTCGACTTTTCTTGTCGATCATGTATGGCGTCTACAACAGTGTCAATCTTGACTATGGGTCGGTTCTCTGGCAACAACTCATCAAAAGCCTCTCTTCCTCTTCACGACATTCTGAGGTGTCGTATGCAAGATTCTGGACCATCGTTGCTAAATGGGCGACAGATAAGTTCGATGTCCCCACTGCTGCCGGTGCATCGATGTCTTCGATCGGTACTTTTCATACCACGAAGATTATCGTCTCAGATGCATCCAAGTTCTCTTTCATTGGCTCAATTCCGGAGACCATGTACGGCGATGTTCCATCTGACAGCAGGATCATCCGGACTATTAAGGAGTTCAAGGCGTCTGGACCGAGGGAACTCACACAGGTAATGCTCAAGTCCATCCACGACGCCGATAAGCCTGTTCATAGAGGCAAAAAGGTAGATAAAGGGAAGCAAGTGACCAAAGGGGCTAAAGGTCCTTCTCCCAGGAAGAGGAAACCAACCAAAGCTGCACAGTCCCCGCAGCCAAAGAGGCGAAAGACTTAACCGAAGCAAAAGCTTATTATCGCTTCCTCTTCGAGTGAATCAGAAGGTGAGAGTTCGGATTCGGATGGCTCTCAAAGAGGCGAAACCCCTCCAAGAGGCAACACCCCACCCCGATCACCTACCCCAGACATGGAAATCCATGTCTCACCAATTCCCTCTCCCACTTAAACAATCCCTACTTCCATTCCCACCATAAACCCCTCTACCACCATTACTCAAACCTCTTTCCCTATACCACCACCCATTTTCACTGATACCACAACAACAACTGCAAAGGTTACAACCAACGTATCTGATACGGGGGTTCATACCGATGCAACTGAACCACCACCTGTAATCGAACCCCAGCATACAACCGAAACTACCCACACTCAACCACCACCCGAAACTACTCCTACTCACACTCAACCTGAACCTACTCATACCACAACACCCCCAACATCTCCAGGTCATGCCTCTGATGGAGATAACCCTTTCCTTGGAGGGGAAAATATGACCTTCGATTCGGTCTACTTTAGTCAGTTTCAGGTCCAAAGCGACGACGATGAGGAAGCTCCAGTAACAAAGAAGCATATTAAGGAGCTGCATGAGAAGGTTGACCTGCTTATTGCTTCATCCTCCAACACTCAATCCTCTCTCTCTGAAGCCGCTCTTCAGAAGATTGTTGATGCCTTCTCCAGGGCTCAGCATGATTTCGTCGCTTCTGCCACCGCAGCAATTGACGCCTCAACAAAAGTGTCACAACTAGCATTTTTGTAAGGAAATTCTACTCTCATGCAATCATTCAACTAGTGTAATAACTTTTACTCTAAAGGAATATCATGCTCACTCTCATTCAGATATCTCTCATATGTTTAAATAAGGGTTGGAAACCCTATATATATCCCGACTCAAGTTCATTATGGACTATGATTCTCTTATTGGACCTAATGGACCAATAAACCCTTAACTTAACTCTTTTAAGCTAAGAGTCTTAAGTTGGGCCTTATTTGAACTCACATTCATTAAAATATAGTGTTTTGGGCTTTAATGGGCCTAGAATAACCCACACCTTTCTCATGGACCTATTTGGGCCGAGAACTACCCTAAAAGTCCAATGGGCCGAAAATTTTCCTTAGGGGCTTCATAATTTCGAACCAAAGAAAGGATTGGGCCAAACTAATTCACCCTCCTTCCTCCTAGCCCAATTCTAGGCCCATTATCTATATAAAAAAAAAAAAGAGAAATTAGCTAATTAGCTTAATACATGACACATCATTTTTATTTGGAGGATAACCAAGTCATTTACCCACCATGTAACAATGCATTCACATATATCCATGCAAACCTTATCTCTTCCTTCTCTCTCCCCCCTAATTCACGGCCATAAGGCCCTTCCCACCCTCATCTCTCATTTCAAACACAATAATCTCTTATCTTTACCTCTTATACTCAAGAAAATCCTCTCTTCCTTCCTCATCAAAAATCGTGGATGTGGGTGTTTGTTTCAAGAGTGATCTTCAAGGTTTCAACCTCTTGGTAAGTGGTTATCATGTATAAACGCCTACTTTTCATCTTAATGATAAGAATTCGTTCTTACATAGCCTTATTTCATGATCTAACTCCTTAGAACCATCTAAGTTCAAAAATCTCCACAAGGAGTTTCTAGGGCCGAAATCTTCTCTCAAATCTTCATCAAAATCAAATCCAAATCTCAAGGTGAGCTTCATACCCCCTATTTTCTGTTTTTATGAGTTTTGTGGGGGGGGGGGGGGGGGAATACAAGTGAAAGTGTAGATCTATATGTGTTTTGTATGCCTTGTATGATTTCCATGCTTATATGTATGCTTTTATGTGTTTTTATGTTGGATCTAGCCTTAAAACCCATCAAAACCGAGATATATCTTGTATTAAATGACTTTAGCTTCAAATATATTTCTAAACACAAAGTGTTTCAAGAAAAATGGCTAAGTGGTTTAGTAATAATTTTCTTTGGGTTAAAAACACAAATTTTGGGCCTAAAATGTGAAAAATGCAAAAATAAGGGCCCAAATTGACATTTCACAGATTCTGATGGATGAAGTATGCCAAAACAGTTTCCATAAATAAATTTCTGGAAATATACTCATTTAGGGGATTAAAAACATAAATTCCAAGCTTAATGGGCTAAAAATGAAAATTTCTGCCCAATAAGTCCCATTATGCGAATTTTTCTGTTTTGGAGGGCCAAAACTGTAACTTTCTATAAAACAGTGAACTATAAGTGTTCCAAACCCTTTTCAAAGGTTTAAAATGCTTTTTAATTTTAAAAAGGACCAAAGTTGCAAAAATTTTCCCATTTGGGCCAAAATTGTCAAATTTGCGAAAAGAAGGGATTAAAACCAAGAAAACTGCATTTTCAGGGTCTTAAGCTGTTTTCTATGAAAAATGTGCTGAAAAATATTAATTTCAATAATTTTTGGTGTTAAAATGTCAAGAAAAATGGTTTAAGGACCAAACCGGGAAGTATTTTATAAAAAGGGTTGAAAATGTAAATTTTACAAATAATGAGGGGCTGAAAACAGGAATATTTCAAGGCTAGTTCAATATACACAATTTGATCAAATAATGGCACCACGACTATCGACGAAATACAATACATTACAATACCAAAAGTCGTTGTTAAACGAATTGGCTCGGTCTCGAGCCAATAGAAATCTACAAGTACTAACACTACGACACTACGATTCATACAAGTAACGTTTGGTAATACATATACATACGAGTGTGCACAGACGTCTACGCACCATCTTTGGGCCCCAAAAGTGTAAAATCTTGTTCGTTGAGCCTAGCTAGCCCAATGACCTGATCTTAAGGCCCGAAGACCTCTATCTTACGAAGTGTTGGGTTTTACCAATCCGACACGACGTAACCGGACTTTCAATGGCTGTAGACTACTGGTCCCCAAGGGTCCTTTAGTGTCGCCAGTGGAGTCTGCCTTTTTGCGAGGCGGGTCTGGGACCCCTCGTACATTTTTATCCCCAACCGGTTAATGGAGTCACCGGGGTCTTCGTGACCTGTTTCTCTTCGGATGTGGGACTACACCTAGTCAGGGCGATTGGATAACGCGATTCGTACTGACGACGCCTTCGGTTTCGTTAGTGTAACTATAAACTAGGCGTTTGTGTAACGCGGGTTTGTAGTAAATAATCCTGCTCGAGAACCTTCCAACGTCGCCTGGGACTGACACTATACGCTATGCAATGGTTTCAATGTAACTTCATGTAATATAAGAAATTAGGAAAACATCGGGTTTTCCTAGGGTTTTGTTTTAATACATACAGATTCAAAACGCATACAACCTTAATGAACAAATTTTCTTTAAGTATAGAAACAAACAAGCATACCTATGGATCTTCACAACATTTTCAAAAGCTTTTCTGTTCAGAAAATATCGGATTTTCTGGTGGTTTTCAAGCAATACAAACATTGGATTTTCAAACTCTACTTATGAACTCACCAACATTTCATATGTTGACGTTTTTCAAAATACTTGTATTCTCAGGTAACAGATAAAGTGAAGGATGAATTGAACTCTATGACGTTTTGCTGTCGTTTAACTAGTATCGAACTATCACTTTCGAGAATGTAATGTTTTGAGACAATGTAATGAATGTAAACTCTACTGGTTGTACAATATTAATGAATGGTGACGAATGTTGTTATGTTTCATATATATTCAATGTTATGGTATTCAATTGAGTCACGACAGCCCCCGGACGTTTCCGCCGTCTGGTTCGGGGGTGTGACAGGTTGGTATCAGAGCTTTGTTTATAGTGAACTAGCATGTCTAGCCATACATTGATATGCAACTATAAACCAAAAAGAGGGACTAACATAACTCTGAACAAAACAAAGTAAATAAAACACCCTTGCTTGCATTAGGAATAGGAACCTAACACCGAACCAAACAATATAATGCTAGTATCTCGTTTAATTCAGGACTGTTCTTAGTTGTATCAAGGAGCGGATGTAGCCTGATCAACTACATTCCCTCCAAGGTACAACCATCACATGTCGTGAAGAGATCGTGATAACTAGGAACCTAAAATCATACCCCTTAATCTCCAAGAAGGGAACCCCAACTGAATCTATGCAATAGTCGTAGAGTTATAGGAGTAATTGGTATGCTATTTGTTTCTAGTATTCATAGCCCATCGTGCAATACGCTATAGACGAGTATCATTAGCCAGGAAACCCTATCACCCTAGTCAAGGAATAGTCGGGTGGCTCGACCCAGAGGAAGAACCCCAGTAGAGACACGAAGTAGAACTCGCAGGTGAACCCGCTGAGTCAATAGTGGACCTCGAAGAGGAAGAGCCGGAGGGCAGTGACGATGACGACACGGATGTAGAATCCAATGACATCAATCCTCCATGTAAATCCAGGGCACCGACTTATAGTGTGGGCTCCGGTGACCCCATGCCCCCTCGGACACCCGATATTTGGGGATAAAGTCACCAGTAAGGAATACTACCACACCACGGTAAGAGCTGAGGTCTCTTTAATTTTAGCCACAGAGGACCAGCTGACCAGGCCCTCCCAGTCGTGGTGCGACGCACTCAAGGTATCGATAACCAAGCTCAGGACACCCCAAATCGAACGAAACAAATGTGAGTTGCTATTAAGAGGGATGAGAGGCAAACACGGGAAGTGAATGGACACTCTCGAGCGAGACAGTTAGTTTGGGAGGTACGCCTACGAGATACCGAGCAACAAGTAGCTCGTCTCCGAGGTGCATCCACTTCATCAGCATCACCACCAGACACTTCTCGCCACGACTAGGACCAGCCTTTTCTAATTTCCCCTACTATCCGACATGACTCTCTTTCGTGTGCTAAGATGGTACATACCCCTGAAACGATTATGCGTTATATTTATTTCACATTGCTGCAACGACTCAATTATATGCACAAGCGAACCCTCGGAACCACTAGATACTTAAGGATCTCGAAACTAAAACAACCCATATAATCTAAGGATAGACGTAACAATCGTTCCAGATCTGTGATCACCTATTACCACAAAATACATCATAGGGATGTAGACGGAGGTAGTAAGAATTTTACAACAAGATGCGAAAATTTATAGAGTACAATCAGGAATGACGATCATTACTTACGATCTGGGTTATCAATGTGCATCAGGAAAATGCCACCCCGCAAGAATAACAAGCGCACCCGCGAGACATCACTCCTGCAGATGGACTCTGCTACATTCCAAGCTGCTGTAATGGCAGCAGTAACCGCTGCCATGGCACAGATCATTGCCAACAACCCTAATGGAGGCAGGAATAGCATTGACAACTCCAGCCAAAGGAACAAACATGGAAACCAACAAGTGACGACCTGTCAAGGAACTCCAAACCCCAAGCTTAAGAGCAGGAAGCTGAGGTCTGGAGGTAAGAGAAAGGGACAACACACTCGAGGGTTCTCAAAGGAGCAACGTGTTGTTGCCGTTCATGCAACCACGACCCCTATTACACCAGCAGCCAGGAGACCATATGCTGGAAACCTTCCAAAATGCAACCAGTGCAAATTCCATCATAATGGAGCCTGCAGGGAGATGCATTGCAACAAATGCAACCGAAAGAATCACATCGCCAAATTCTGTAGAACTTATCCTTGCCAGAATCGTCAGCCAAATGAAAATGACAACAATCGCAACAACCCTAACAACAACACCAATGATGAAGCCAGTCGCACTTGCTATAGGTGTGGAAGAACTGGTCGCATCAGGCGCAATTGCCCTAGGGATAGCAATCAAGGAGCAAAAGGATCAGAAATGGTCCTGACCTTGGGTCAAGGCGAAGCAATCCAAAACCCAACGGTTGTTACTGGTACGTTCCCACTTGACAACTCTTTCGCTTACCTCTTACTCAATGGTAAATCCGAGTGAAATTTCAGTTAGTAACAAATTCAAACACTTACTAAAACAACATCCCCAAAACTAAGCTAAGCCTTTTCAATGGACATGGCCAATGGGGAAAAATGATTTAATCTAGGGTACTCATGTGGAGTACACCTTAACACTAAACTACATTTCATTACAAGTAGGTTTCATGCCAGTAAATATTAGGAGTTTTAATGTGATAATTGTCATGGTTTGGTTAAGCCCCCACCGTGCTGATACCATATATCGCGAGAAGGCCGTTTCCTTTCACGTTCCTAATCACGAAAACTCTAATAATCCATGGTGATAAACCTGGCGCAAATCCTCTTCCTATCTCGTGCATCAAGGCACAGAAGTGCCTGCACAAGAAAAACTACGTTTTCCTCACTCATGTTGTGGACAAGATCAAAGAAGACGTAGGCATACAGAGTATTCCAGGAGCTTGTGATTTTCCGAAATGTGTTTCCTAAGGAACTTTCGGGAATACCCCAGAGAGACGGGTTGAATTTCGAATCAACCTCATATCGGTAACCACATCAATTGCCAATTCACCCTATAGGTTGACTTCCGCCAAAAATTCACAAGTTATCCTGTCAACTGAGTAGAATTGTTGCGCAAGGGATTCATTAGACCAAGCTTCTCATCCTAGAGAGCTCCGGTCTTGTTTTTCAAGAAGACAGATCCTTCCGAAGGTACATTGATTTTAGGAAAATTGAACAATCCCCCTATTAAAAGTCGATACCTACTTCCACGGACTGACGATCTATTTGGCCAGCTCCAAGGAGCTCGTTACTTCTTTGAAATAGATCTAAGAATCGGTTATCATCAACTCTGAGTCCGAGAAGGCGACATTCCAAATCTGCATTCCGAACTCGTCGCGACCATTTCAAATTCATTGTGATACCCTTCAGTCTAACGAATGCTCCCAAGGTATTCATGAACCTTACGAACCTAGTTTCCCAACCATTCCTAGTTAGCCCTTTCACTATTTTCATCGATAACATACTCATCTGCTCACAAAGCGAGAACGAAACACTATCATCATCTACGACCAGCCTAGAAAGCATCAAAGCTGGGAATGTCGCACTGAAAGCACTACATGGATGGACAAAACTCTCGCGGTCAAAAGACGAAGCTTTTTGTTATAAGAGTAGAGTTAGGCGTTATCTGGGTGATTGTCTATAGGTTAACCTAATCTGCCCATTTCCTGCTAATACAAAAAATCGAACAAGATGGAAGGATTAGCTTGGATCTATATCCAGGAGATCGTGAGACTCCATGAAATATCGGTATCTACTATCTCGGATCGAGATAACAGATTTTCTTTAAGACTATGGCAATCACTTCAGAGGGCTATGGGAACATCACTAGACATAAGCGTTGCTTACCACCTTCAAACCAATCGCCAAAGTGAACGAACCATTTGACCAATCAAATTCATACTACAAGTCTAGGTGTGTGAGTTCAACAAGTCAGGGGATACCCGGTTTCCTTTGACAGAATTCTCATACAATAACAACTACCGTACGAGCATCAAGAATGCTCCTTTCGAAAACTCATTATAGTCATAAATGTATATCACTTGGTGGTACTCTCATGAGACCAGAAACCACTAACGAAACCAACAAAAGAAGATAATCCAAATCAAAGCTGAATTTCCAGCATCGCGAGACCGACAGAAGAACTATTCTGAAAAGCGGCGTAAGCCAGTAGGATGTCAAGTCGGGGATCGCGTTTTATCAAAAGAATCTCCTTGGAAAGGAATGATTCGTTTTAGGACACGAGAAAACTAAACCCACGCTACATCGGACTATTCGAGCTTCTTGCTCGGATTAAAGACATATAGACTGTAGCTGCCTGTGGAGCTCAGCAAAGTCAACCCTGTGTTCTGTGTCTTGAATCTGAAAAGATGCATATCATATGAGACTCTTATCATTCCTTTACGGGAAATCGGAGTAAGCGAGAATCTCATGTTCATCAAAGAACCAGTCAAGGTATTGGATAGGGAAGTAGAACATACAAAACAAAGCCTCATTACGAATGCGAAGGTTCCATGGAATGCTAAGCATGGAACGAAATTCACAAGGGAACCGCGAAGACCAGAGGAAGTACCTACTCTCTCATTCGTGAACCTACCCTTCGAAAGAATTTCGGGACGAAATTCCCTCTAACGGGGGGATGATGTCACAACTAGCATTTTTGTAAGGAAATTCTACTCTCATGCAATCATTCAACTAGTGTAATAACTTTTACTCTAAAGGAATATCATGCTCACTCTCATTCAAATATCTCTCATATGTTTAAATAAGGGTTGGAAACCCTATATATATCCCGACTCAAGTTCATTATGGACTATGATTCTCTTATTGGACCTAATGGACCAATAAACCCTTAACTTAACTCTTTTAAGCTAAGAGTCTTAAGTTGGGCCTTATTTGAACTCACATTCATTAAAATATAGTGTTTTGGGCTTTAATGGGCCTAGAATAACCCACACCTTTCTCATGGACCTATTTGGGCCGAGAACTACCCTAAAAGTCCAATGGGCCGAAAATTTTCCATAGGGGCTTCATAATTTCGAACCAAAGAAAGGATTGGGCCAAACTAATTCACCCTCCTTCCTCCTAGCCCAATTCTAGGCCCATTATCTATATAAAAAAAAAAAGAGAAATTAGCTAATTAGCTTAATACATGACACATCATTTTTATTTGGAGGATAACCAAGTCATTTACCCACCATGTAACAATGCATTCACATATATCCATGCAAACCTTATCTCTTCCTTCTCTCTCCCCCCTAATTCACGGCCATAAGGCCCTTCCCACCCTCATCTCTCATTTCAAACACAATAATCTCTTATCTTTACCTCTTATACTCAAGAAAATCCTCTCTTCCTTCCTCATCAAAAATCGTGGATGTGGGTGTTTGTTTCAAGAGTGATCTTCAAGGTTTCAACCTCTTGGTAAGTGGTTATCATGTATAAACGCCTACTTTTCATCTTAATGATAAGAATTCGTTCTTACATAGCCTTATTTCATGATCTAACTCCTTAGAACCATCTAAGTTCAAAAATCTCCACAAGGAGTTTCTAGGGCCGAAATCTTCTCTCAAATCTTCATCAAAATCAAATCCAAATCTCAAGGTGAGCTTCATACCCCCTATTTTCTGTTTTTATGAGTTTTGTGGGGGGGGGGGAATACAAGTGAAAGTGTAGATCTATATGTGTTTTGTATGCCTTGTATGATTTCCATGCTTATATGTATGCTTTTATGTGTTTTTATGTTGGATCTAGCCTTAAAACCCATCAAAACCGAGATATATCTTGTATTAAATGACTTTAGCTTCAAATATATTTCTAAACACAAAGTGTTTCAAGAAAAATGGCTAAGTGGTTTAGTAATAATTTTCTTTGGGTTAAAAACACAAATTTTGGGCCTAAAATGTGAAAAATGCAAAAATAAGGGCCCAAATTGACATTTCACAGATTCTGATGGATGAAGTATGCCAAAACAGTTTCCATAAATAAATTTCTGGAAATATACTCATTTAGGGGATTAAAAACATAAATTCCAAGCTTAATGGGCTAAAAATGAAAATTTCGGCCCAATAAGGCCCATTATGCGAATTTTTCTGTTTTGGAGGGCCAAAACTGTAACTTTCTGTAAAACAGTGAACTATAAGTGTTCCAAACCCTTTTCAAAGGTTGAAAATGCTTTTTAATTTTAAAAAGGACCAAAGTTGCAAAAATTTTCCCATTTGGGCCAAAATTGTCAAATTTGCGAAAAGAAGGGATTAAAACCAAGAAAACTGCATTTTCAGGGTCTTAAGCTGTTTTCTATGAAAAATGTGCTGAAAAATATTAATTTCAATAATTTTTGGTGTTAAAATGTCAAGAAAAATGGTTTAAGGACCAAACCGGGAAGTATTTTATAAAAAGGGTTGAAAATGTAAATTTTACAAATAATGAGGGGCTGAAAACAGGAATATTTCAAGGCTAGTTCAATATACACAATTTGATCAAATAATGGCACCACGACTATCGACGAAATACAATACATTACAATACCAAAAGTCGTTGTTAAACGAATTGGCTCGGTCTCGAGCCAATAGAAATCTACAACTACTAACACTACGACACTACGATTCATACAAGTAACGTTTGGTAATACATATACATACGAGTGTGCACAGACGTCTACGCACCATCTTTGGGCCCCAAAAGTGTAAAATCTTGTTCGTTGAGCCTAGCTAGCCCAATGACCTGATCTTAAGGCCCGAAGACCTCTATCTTACGAAGTGTTGGGTTTTACCAATCCGACACGACGTAACCGGACTTTCAATGGCTGTAGACTACTGGTCCCCAAGGGTCCTTTAGTGTCGCCAGTGGAGTCTGCCTTTTTGCGAGGCGGGTCTGGGACCCCTCGTACATTTTTATCCCCAACCGGTTAATGGAGTCACCGGGGTCTTCGTGACCTGTTTCTCTTCGGATGTGGGACTACACCTAGTCAGGGCGATTGGATAACGCGATTAGTACTGACGACGCCTTCGGGTTCGTTAGTATAACTATAAACTAGGCGTTTGTGTAACGCGGGTTTGTAGTAAATAATCCTGCTCGAGAACCTTCCAACGTCGCCTGGGACTGACACTATACGCTATGCAATGGTTTCAATGTAACTTCATGTAATATAAGAAATTAGGAAAACATCGGGTTTTCCTAGGGTTTTGTTTTAATACATACAGATTCAAAACGCATACAACCTTAATGAACAAATTTTCTTTAAGTATAGAAACAAACAAGCATACCTATGGATCTTCACAACATTTTCAAAAGCTTTTCTGTTCAGAAAATATCGGATTTTCTGGTGGTTTTCAAGCAATACAAACATTGGATTTTCAAACTCTACTTATGAACTCACCAACATTTCATATGTTGACGTTTTTCAAAATACTTGTATTCTCAGGTAACAGATAAAGTGAAGGATGAATTGAACTCTATGACGTTTTGCTGTCGTTTAACTAGTATCGAACTATCACTTTCGAGAATGTAATGTTTTGAGACAATGTAATGAATGTAAACTCTACTGGTTGTACAATATTAATGAATGGTGACGAATGTTGTTATGTTTCATATATATTCAATGTTATGGTATTCAATTGAGTCACGACAGCCCCCGGACGTTTCCGCCGTCTGGTTCGGGGGTGTGACAAAAAGCTTGTGAGGCAGCGACCGCAAAAGTCGATAAACTATTCTCTGAAGCCTCTTCCCTGTTAAAGTCCTTACAGGAGAGCGTCGATGCAACAAAGACAACGTTGGAACCAATCGTTCAACAATTGGCCATGTTCGTCTCAACGGAGTTGAAGTCGTTCGCTAACCTTCGCCAATCCATAAGCGACGAAAACTCGGCCCTTCGTGCCTCTATTGACGAGCGCCTCTGTAAACTTCAAGAGGATCTCGCTGCCGAAAACTCGTTGATGGACGTTCTTGCTAGTAAAACCACCGCCCTCAAGGTCAAGAGCGCTCAGCTTTCCAATTCTCAGCAATAGATTAAAGCTCTTCGATCCGAACGGGAGGTTATCAAAACATGTGTTTCGGATGTACACTCTGCCCTATCCAACATCCTGGAAGCACACGATCCGATTCTCAATCATTCGATGAGATGAACCCTTGCTGAAAAACTTGCTCCTGCCCTGGACCTTCTTAGCAAAATTGAAGGGCTACCTAGTTTCGTGTCCACTCCGAAACAAGGGGGAGAAGTGAAGTCCGGATCGAAACCACCTCCTTCCTCAAAAGTTGCTCACACAACCGAACCTCCTCCTACTGGTCAAACTTCGGGTTCGGGTGTGAAGGATAAAGGAAAGAAAATAGCTGAGGAAGAGGATGAAGATGATAAAGAAACCATTGTTGACTTGCTGAAACGCAAAAATAGTCGCAATGTTGATAATGACAACATTCGTGTGGCGCGAGAAGCTGAAGAAGCCGAACGCAAGAAGAAAGAAGCCCACGATCTCCTCGAGAGCAGGAAGACTCTTTTCCCTGCTTGGACTCGAGAGAGAATGATAAAGGAGGCCATAGATACTCCAAGCATCCTATGGCTCGAACCGGTGATCTCCTTCGACTGCTACAATTCTGTCGATTCGCAGTTCGATATGCCCTTAACCCGAAAGGTGTTTATCTTCCACGCCTTCTCCAACATTTTTGAAGTCCCTCATCCTAATCCTGAGGTTGATCGGGAGTTAATCGAGTTCTATCTGAAGGCCGCTCAACCACAGTTTCAAACATGGAGCGCTCAGAAGATCGTTAATGTTCGGGTTTTGAAGCCATATACCGAAGGGAGATTCATCAACGTTCGGTTTAGGGTGATCAGACGGTCTGCAAGAACCGAACATCTCATATCCTTAGCAGATCTACCGAACCTCAACCCCCATGATTGGATCGTTCTGCATAACATCCTCTTGACGAATGAAGCTGAATATGGTCCGATTATAGACCATCTCAAAAGGATGTTAGTTTGTTATATCATGGAGCTCGCCTTGATGGATCAGGAGATAGCCATAGTCTTCAAGAAGAAACTGAAGATCTCTCCTGTTGGCTCGGCCAGTGATCTCAATCAAATGAAGATGGGAAAGATTGACCCCAGATGAAACTCAGTCATGTTCACTAGGGCTGAAGGACAGAAATGTCTCTTTGCCTTAGCGGATAAACATCTTTATACCACTGCTTGTCTTGAGCATGTGCTAGGGATCATCCATCGGTGTAAAGAGAATACAGCGGATGATATCAAATACTTCGATGATATGATACAGTGGTACATCCGATTCAGACAGACGATACTCGCCCTTATCTCTCGTCTGTTTCAGACTGTAAAGAAGAAGGTTCCTGCTGCTGCTAGCCCAAGTAAGAAGTGAAGATCTCGCTCCAATTGACGCAAAGGGGGAGATTGTTGGGTTGCAGATTCGTTTAGAATTGCGTCATTGGGCTCGGTTTATAGTCCAATAATTTTGTACTCCGGTTTGGGCCTGTCCAACCGTGAGCTGTTAGGTTTACTATATAAGAATATGCTTGCATGCATATTAGGTTAACGATCTAGAGAATACGATTGATAGAAGAAGATAGCATTACAAAGTTCTTTCTTTATCGTTCCTGTAAACCTTCTAACCCTCTACAGTTGATGTTCTTTATCGAGCTCTTCTGAGGGTTGTTTTATAAATCATTCGACACGTTTGATTCATTCTTGAGATATTTATTGTTTTCGTGTTCTTGCTGTTTACTGTTTATTTAACCCGTTTAAGATCTAATCGATCATCAAGTTTAGTTTTAAACTTATCAGATGTTATAAAACGTGCCTTTGTGTACAATTCAACAAGTAGTAGAACAAGCATATGAGTCGAAGTTTATCTGTTCCTTCTAGAAATAGAAGCGATATCTGGGCCCCTCGATGATTTTGTGTTGACCCATGTACCGGGCCCGGTCAGAACTAAACCGATGTGTTCAGTGAAGTTCTTTGTCATACAAATCGGAAATCAAGAAACAACTGCCAGACAATAAGCAAGACATAGTTCCATGTGTTTGTCGGCTGATATCATGACAACAGAGGATTATATGATCACTTGTCTTAAAATGGCACTTCATAGTTCAACAGAGTTTTCGAGAGCTACGATTGTTGGTTGGTTCCTGAAGTTATATAGGCAAATACAGTTATTAGACTTCTCCAAGTGGGAGTCTGTTGGATAAGGTGTCTAAGTCCATAACTTATTTGGTATATACTTGACCCGACCCGGCACGGTCCATTTGGCTTGCATTTCACCCCAACAATTTATGGATAATTTTATGAGAGTTATACACATATGTTTGTTAATATATTATAAGTTATAATATATTAATATGAATTTATGTTATTTAATTAGTCTTAGTCTTAAATTAATTATGAATTAATTTAGAGACTAAATGGAAGACTAATTAGATTATGGGGTATTGGTTTTATATAGTGTGGGCTAACACTCATTTGTTAATGGGATAGGCTTGTATGGAAGTCCATGGATGATCCATGGAGCTTTCAACCCATGGGTCCTTGGAAAAGGAAAGGTCATGGGTTATTAGGGTTTCACCCTAACCATGCACACTATATAAGCATGCTTATGTTGCATGAAATGGAAACTAGTGAACCACTAGGTGTATGCTTGTGTGTGGCCGAAAATATAAGTGTGTGTGTACTCTCTCAAAGTTTTCCAAGAGTGTGTGGTGATTTGTGATTCCATTTGAGGCATTCACACTATTGGTGCTTGGCCGTCAAACTCCTCAAGAATCAAACTCATCAAAAAGGTATGTAATCTCTTCTAACTCTTTTATGTGTAAAAGTACCCCATGCCATGTTAGATAGGTTATGAACCTTGGAAAATTATTATTTTGCATGTATTTAGAAAAACATAGATCCAAGGTTTATTAGGGTTGCATGCACACTTAGGAAGTGTTAGATTGCTCAAAACCCAACAGGTTCGAGTACCATGCGCCGTAGCAGATGGAGGAGTGATGTTGTGGTTCGAGTACCATACATTGGAGCAGATTGAGGAGTGATGTCATGGTTCGGGTACCATGCATCGCAACAGATTGAGGGGGATGTCATGGTTCGAATACCATGCATCGTAGCAGATTGAGAATATACGTCATGGGCTGAGTACCATGGTTCGTAGTGAATGACGCTTGTGGTTCTCCGGTTATTTGGTCATGATTGAGTATGCGGAGATTGGGCGCGATGAGGTTTTTGGCCTGAGGGCCATGATTGAGTCAGAAGAGGCATCCCTGGAGAGGGAGGTAGAGAGCATTTCAAATATTTTTGGTAAGATGTCAGATGTAGTCGCAAGACTCAAGGATGAGTAGAGATGGTTTTATGCAGGATTACGACTTGAGAGGAGCAATCAGTCGAGAGAAAGGGAACACTTTATGTGACCTGAGTGGTGGTATTTCCGCTTCCTGTGGGAAACATAAGAGGTGTGAGACTTTGGTTTTGAGGTTAGGAGTAGACCCTGCGGGTTGACATTGATGGCGATCTTCCACCAGAGTTTTTGGCAGCGTGTCTGCCGTGAGAAATCATATACCATGAGCAGGTTGTTAGTTGGGACTGAGATGGTCAGGGACCAGCATGCACCCTACTTGAGTATAGTAGGACGTATGCTAACTGTAGCAATGGGTGATCCAGAAGAGTATATCGGGGTGGTGACCCTTATGTATATGTTGGGTATTGAGTATGGGAGTGGAGTCCCTATTCTTGTGATGATTCACACGTTGGTTGGGAGTACGAGGATGAGGAGTATGATGATTCAAAATTTCCAGTTTGATAGTCAGGATTATTACTGGACAATTGAGATGTTCGGTAGTGGATGGTATGAGATTTTGGAGGGACTAGAGACAGTTGTGACGAGAAGTTCTTGAGGACTTCATCGGAGATTCAGGGAATTTTCGGGTTGCTTGATCCCTATGTGAGGAGATCATGGGGCATCGTGTAGTGCCTTCCAAGAGTAGGTGCGATGTTCTGGTAGAAACTGTCTATGAGATAGTTGTTAGTGCGTCAATTGGTGATGGTTCGAACCCTAAGTGGGGGAGAACCGTACTTTATGGAGGGGATCAGAGATTTGCTCAAGGGCGGTTAGAAATCTGGATATAGAGACTCGAGGTTCGGAATCATGAGACCAGGTTTATTAGTGGTGAAGGCGAAGTGCAGAGCGACATTATGCATGTGGTACGTTATGAGAACGGGCGTGTGTCTCCACGGCAGGTGGCCATTGGTTAGGAATCTGGTGGTGGTTAGGGATGTTAAAGGTGGTAAGCTTGTAGGGATGGTATTGACAACTGAGGAGTTATGGTTCGATGTATGGATTGTTATATGCCCTTTTAAGGTATTTAGGAGATAATCAGGCGGCCAACTCCCGGGTCGGTATGAGTATTTTTGTATGGGTTTTAAGCAGTAAAGGAAAGAACTTCGGATGGTCATCAACGTGTTCTGAAACGTTAGCGATTCCATCGTGTTCCAATGGAGTGTTTGGATATGCTGAGGTTGCGCGTTGGGTAAAATGAAGGATTATTTACGAGATTCGGAGAGAATGTATTTTTGTACCTGCAGGATGCGGAAAATCGGAGACAGTGGTTGAGGCAGGACTTTGGAATGTTTTGTAATGGTGTTTTGAGGGATCTGAGAATAATGCCTTGATTTCCGAATTAATTTTAAGAAGTCTTGAGTTTGTGACGGCAGGTGGTGTATCGAGTATCTATGACTCCAGTGAGAGCCTTCGGGTAGTGTCATCAAGAGGGATTATTTAGACGAGAGGATGTTATGATGCTACGGGGAGTCGTAGTACTCATTATTCAGAGGAGGGTGTGGTGATGCTACGCGGAGCCGTGGTACTCACTAGTCTGAGGATGTTATGATGCTACGGAGAGCTGTAGTACTCATTATTTAGAGGAGGTTGTGGTGATGCTACGGGGAGCCGTGGTACTCACTAGTCAGAGGTGTAGTGATGCTACGGAGAGTCGTGGTACTCACTAGTCAGAGGATGTTGTGATGCTACGGGGAGCCGTAGTACTCATTAGTCAGAGGATGTTGTGATGCTATGGGGGAGCCGTAGTACTCACTAGTAAGAGGATGTTGTGATGCTACGAGGAGCTGTAGTATTCTCTAGTCAGCGAGAGGTGGTTATGAGGGAATAATCTTTTATTAGAGCACAATACATGAGGATCTTGGGCATGAGTAGCTCTAGTATTGAGTTTTTGGGAGTCTGGTGGTTCAAACAGGGGCGAGACTGGGGTCTACATCCTTCACGGGAATCACTATATTTGAGTTGAGTGGTGATTGTTGCAACATAAGGGAATTGGCAAGGTGGTATTTGCGTTGGGCGCAGGTTGAGTCATGGGATAAACGTTTCATTGGGACATGAGGTTCCAACGTTGGTACAGACCAAACTCTTGATTTGAGTTTGGCATTAATGGTGTGTGGGTACATGAAGTGAGATTCTAGAATTCTGAGACGAATCCTGTGCTAAGAGGAAGGATTATTGCTATCACCCGATATCTTAGACCTAGGTAGGGTCGGTCCGCGGGTACGGGAAATGCCATGGGGAACATGAGACGATTCTATCGGGAGTATAGTATCCGGTTGGAGTAAAGAGAACCTTGAGAATTATGTATCACTGGCCAAAGAGAGCTGATACGAAAGAGAATTCAGGGAGAGTTTTTCTGCTGAGAGACTGGTGGAATTGTACGAGAGAGAAGTGGTATCGTGGCATGGAGTACCGGATCCGATTGTTTCAGATCGAGATGTGCGTTTCTCTTCCAGGTTCTGGAAGAGATTTCATGAGGAGTTGGGACACGTTTTTTGCCCTTGACTGAGTTTCCTTACAACAACAGCCATCACTCAAGCATTGGTATGCCACCCTTTGAGCTTCTGTGCAGAAGGAAGTTTCGGACCCCCATTTTTTGTGGAGAGGTAGGGCAATGGTTGATGGGTAGTACAGAGATAGTGCTTCAGACAACAGAGCAGATTCAACAGGTCAGACAGAGGTTGTTGACCGTTCATAGTCGCCAGAAGAGTTATGCAGATAGGAGTTGATCTGAGCTCGAATTCTAGGTCGGTGATTTTTTACTCCTGAAGGTATCTCCTTGGAAAGGAGTGATTCGATTCAGGAAGAGGGGCAAGTTGGGGCCTCGGTATATCGGGCTGTTTAGAGTGATCACGAGGGTGGGCAGGGTAGCATATCGCTTGGAGCTACCTGCGGAGTTGGATCTGATTCATGATACCTTCCACGTGTCACAACTGAGGAAGTGTATAGCCGATGAGTCGGCAATGGTTCCACTGGAGGATATCCAAGTGGATGCGAGTCTGAATTGTGTCGAAAGACCAGTCGCGATGGTGGATCAGAGGATCAGTGAGTTATCAGGGTTTGACATTCGAGGAACGAATATCATGGTGATCGTTTAAGTAGGTGGTCTAGCGGTGGGTCAGGCCACTAGAGTTTCTAGATTTTGGGATTGAGCGTATCAGCATCAGAGTGGTTGGACTAATTATGATTTTGGGAGTTCTATGTTGGTTTAGTTTTCCATGGAAGAAGGTTACGGTATGGTATGAGATTCATTCGGTGGTACCCTTTAGAGATAGTATAAATTCATATATGGCTAAGGGGTGATTTCGAGGACGAAATCTAATTCAAGTGGGGGAGAATTGTAACATCATGTTTCAGATTGTCCGTGATTAGTGTTGGTGGGCCACGAGTCGGGCGCGAGAGGGTTGAGGGTTGAGGCGAGTTGCTAGAAACGTAAAGGATCTCATTACCTTTCGATATGTATGATGATTGTGGAATCAAAGTTTTATCTTTGAAGCTATGAAAGTTTGGAGGGTTGACAAGTTAAGTCGTTAAAGTCAAGAAGTTGGCAGCGAAGTACGCTGGGTGTACGTATGCGTACGCGTAGCGTACAAATGCGTGTGTTTCTTAAGCAAGAGCCACCTAGTACGCTGGGCGTACCAGGGGGTACGCTGGGCGTACTAGGCACAGAAGAAAACCCTAATTAAGTGAAGTGTCCCTATAAAAAGAAATAGATGGTCTCATTTCTGGCCACCTTCCTCAGTTATTAAACCCTCTCAAACCCTAATATTCGTTCTTGAAGCTTGTGGTGGCCATGATGAGCTTGTTTGTGTTCTTGTGGACTTTTAAGAGTTAAGAAGGAGCATGGAAGGGAGTGAAGTCAAAGAGCATGTTGTGGATCTGAGTTTCCTTGGGGCTAGAGCACCATTTGAAGGTATAAAGCCCCAAGCTTTCCCTCTCTTTTTGTTTTGTGCATTTTAGGGTCCATTTTAGGGTTTTTGGTCCCAAGCTTGAGACTTTATGAGTTGATGCACTCCAAAGCTTAATAACCTGTCCTATTAAGTGTATCTAGTGATGAAGAACCATAAAAATGAGATCTTGATCATGTGAATCTACCCATACATGAGTTATGAGCATTTGGGTTAAGAAAGTAAGAGTTTTTATGTGTTGTGACCTCATCAGCCATGCAAATGCTTAAAGTCGATAACTTTATGGAGTATGACATGTTAGGAAGTCCAGATCCAAGAGATAAGTTATGCTCTTAACGGGTTAAGAACCAGAAATTGATTTAAGAAAAACTGAGAGTACGCCCAACGTAATCCTAGTACGCCCCGCGTACTAGGCTGAGGTCCCCGATCAGATTTGTGCATGCTTGAGTACGCTGAGCGTACCAAGAGAGGTACCCCTCGCGTAACCCCTCTGTGGGCTTTTGGGCTAGGTGGTCTTTTGGGCTTTAAGTGTTGGGCCGGAATCCTTGGGCCTGCTTAGTGGAGCCTGTGAATAGAGAATTAAATTGATGTCATGGGCCTCATGTTGGGCTTGTCTTGTAGGGTGAGGTTGGGACTTGGGAAAGCCCATTTATTATTGGGCCTTGGTGGGCCCAATGGGTTAGGACCGTAATTAATTGGTAAATGGTCTATCTTTTGACCTGGTAATTGAGAAATTGGACTCAGTTTCTGATTGGGTTAATTGTGGGATTTGACACAGAGTTAGAGGTCGGTGTTTGGCAAGCAGCATGATTGGAGGTTGATTCTTCATGCCAAGCAAGTCTTCTCACTATACGTTACCTTGAGTGTTATTATTAGTTGACCAGAGGGTCTTATGTGCTATGTATGAGATTACGTGTTATGTATGAGATTACATGTTATGTATGAGATTACGTGCTATGTGTTATATGTATGCTGTATAATTGTGTAGACCGGACCAGAGGGTCCAACAATATAGACCGGACCGGAGGGTCCAACGAATCAAACCGGGCCAGAGGGCCCAATGAGCTATGACTGGACCGGAGGGTCCGACGAGCTACGGGACTGGAGGGTCCTGCTGAGACATCTTGACCAGAGGGTCGAGTTTAGCCTCGAGTGGCTTATTTGTGGTAGGTGGTATTTTGGGGAACTCACTAAGCATTTATGCTTACAATTGTTGTGTTGATGTCTTAGGTACTAGCGAGGACCGTGGGAAGGTGACGGTGTGACACGTACACACACCGATGGAGTTTATTATGTGTAGAGATCTTGGGATTTGTTTTGAAAACACTATTGATTATGGATTTGAAATTGTGATGTGCTACATTATGTGTTTTTGAAAACGAAAAATTATTTTGAAAATTTACGGTGTTACATCATTTGACTAAGTTTTAGGAGTTTACAGCCCAGGAACCCATCCTGAGGGGGTTTACGACCGTGAACTCCTAAGGGAATTGTTTTCATCAAGTTTAAGGCATTTAATTCAATTGTGGTTGGTTCTAGACTTTAATCCAAGGCTATTGGTGTGTTTAAGTGGCATTTAAACACTTGTAAATGTGTTTATTCTCCATGATAATGAGTTTACGGCCCAAGCATGTTCTTGGGCAGTAAACTCATATTTACTCCACAAAAGTTAAGTTTAAGGTGTTCTAAGTCCGTTCCATTAAGCCATCTAGCCATATCTAAGGTCCACAGGTCGATTGGAAGGGTTTTTGGGCACCAAAACCCATTTTATATGAGTTCACGCCCTAGGACTGTTCTAGGGCCGTAAACTCATGATAATGGTCCTATTCCATAGGTTGACCACGAATTTGGAAGCTAGAGTGGTTGTACAACAAGTTACGAAGGTTACCTTGATGAAATGGGGCTTGAATTGAGTGATTTTGGATCAAAGACTTGGATTTGAGGAGAGAGGTTAGAGAGAGAGTAGTGAGAGAGTGTAAAACTTCAAAATGAAGTCTTTTGTGCTTTAAATACGTTCTAAGTTTCGGACACGGTGGATTCTACCCGATACCGACGTTAAACGAGGCTTTTGGTCGCGCCCGATTAAGTTGTTGTAACCCAGTGGGATCAAATCTAAAAATTTTCAAATTAATAATTTGGGCCAATATCATGAGTTCCTAAGGGGTTTGGACACTCATGAGTTTTTAATAAACATATAAATTTAAATAACTTAGCCCAAAAACGAAATCGGAACGAATCGCTAAAGACGGGTTTTACGGACGAAATGGGTTACGGTGATGGACAAACTTCGGGTTGTCAAAGAATGTCTCTCCTTAGTATGCTCAGATATCGGCTCAGACGTGCCTGATCGGTAGACATGTGCTCAGGGCAAAACAATGACCTGTCATGAAACATCCGCATGATCACAGTCACAGACTTAGTCCCCTGCTTGTGGGACAAGAACTCTTAGGCCAACCGTTCCCTCTCCATCAGGGGAACGTACTCGTATCGAAACATAGCGGTGAACCTCTCCCAATTCACCACGGTAAGCTCTGCAGGAGAAATCGGCTATCACAAACTTCCACCAGTCCTTCGCTCCCGAGCAAAGCTGGTTCAGTGTGAACCGTACCCTCAGATGCTCTGGACAAGAACATGTATAAAAGCATCCCTCAATGTCAGAAATCCATCTGATCGCTGCTATTGGATCCCGAGTCCCATCAAACTCTAGTGGCTTCGTGTTGCTGAACTCCTGGTACAGCAACGAGTCACCCCCTATGGCCTATCAGCAGCAACGACTATGGGGGCTGCAACATCAGCAACATCGGTAAGAGCAGTGTATTTCTCGTCAAATGTCTCAAGCAGTGTGGTCTTTATAGACCCAAAGATCTCCGGTATCTCAGCTCGAATTGCTGCAACCACCTCATCATGAATCATCCTGCGAATCTCATCATCGCTAACATTGCTCCTCTCTGGAGTGTGACGCGTACCCACCATGATTCCTCTGAAAATACGACATAAAATAATCAGAGACTCGGCCGAGATTACTCACACTCGATCAACCGTTCCTACTTGTTCCTTAGCAACCTAAGGATTCTTACTTGGAATGCTTACCGATCCAATGCTTTCAGTAGTACGGGCCCAATACTACCTTCCACACCGTATCTATATCCACACAAAGTCCTCCTCCTAGGATCCCAACTCGCAAGTACTCTATAACACCCTGAATACTGCCTACTCTCTAGAAGACTTCTCACATGCTACTCTCTGCTAGCTACATGCACTCAAATCATCTCACTGTAGCAGAAACTCCTAGGCTAAGGCATCACATATCATGCCACTCTAGTCCTGAGATATGAATTACCTAGCCTACCCTAGCATGCATAACACATCTCATAGTAACATAACACATAACGTAAGGGTTTTTTGGGAAATCACCATTCGGGCGCTGGCTGATTGTACACACTACTCTTTTTTGGAAATCCTTTTTCTCTTTTTAGAAAAATTGTTTCTTTTTGAAAACATTTCTCAAATCCTCAGTTTGAGTCCAAATATGCCCAAAGGTGTATCCGAATCCCTCAAACCAAGGCTCTGATACCAACTTGTAACGACATGATTTTTCAAATAAAATTTTCATTTTTCATTAAACAAAACACATGTCATGTTATATAAAACACCATAATAGTAAACAAAGTTTACTAAACATCTTATCAAATCCAGGATCCAAAATCATAGCTCAATGTCCCGAGTGTGTGTGTACAATCACGTTAGTGCCTTCCCGCGATCCTCTGAGGTACCTGAAACACATAACACATAACACGGTAAGCACGAATGCTTAGTGAGTTCCCCAAAATACCACATGCATATAAATTAGCCACTCGAGGATAAAGCTCTATGATGCCTTCCATCCAATGTGTCTCAGTGGACCTTCAGACTCCATAATGCTGATAGACCTACCGACCCTACCATGTTGACCTTCCGGTGCTGCTCTATTGACCTTCCGGTCCTACTTTGTTGACCTTCCGGCCCAACACGGTCGAACTTCTGACCCAACCATGACGACCTTCCGGTCCAAGCCCTGTCAACCTTCCAGTCCGAACCAAGCAACTCATAACATAGCATATCATATATATCACATATCACATATAAGCACATACGACCTTCCGGTCACGCATAACTACCACTCTAGGTAAGGAATAGTGAGAAGACTCACCTCGAACTATCTCAGAATAGTCTCGAACTCTAATTTTCGGTCTAGCCTCCATCTAATACACATAAACACAAATTCTTATTAAATAACAGATGACATCACTCATTAAGCTAGACCCACCCCCTCCCCCCTTAGGATCTCATAAAAGGGTAAAAGACCATTTTACCCCTTCTTGAATCCAAAAGTCCATTTGTTACCAAACCCTAAAAGCCAACAAAAGTCAACGCCTGCAAGTACGCTGCGCGTACCAAATTCCTACACTGGGCGTACTCGGCCACTACGCTAATATCGGGCTGATTGAACCCTACGCCCCGCGTATTGGGATTTACTCTCAGCGTACGCCCTAGTTTCACTATTTCCTCACTTATGGTCTTAATTAGTTAGGACCTTGGCTCAAAATGCAGATCTAGACCCGCTACAGTCTCCTAATCCATAAAGTCGAAGACTTTATGCCTTTGCATGGCTAGTTTAGTCTTAAGCACTCAAAACCTTCATTCATTTTCATTCTGAAGCCCATATCTCATGCATGGTTAGCTCTTAATGACCAAAATTGGATTTTTATTACTTTATAACACGAAATACACTAGCAAGGGACATATCTAGTTTCTTAGATCTCATCAACTCACAAAGCCATCAACTTTTGAGACAAAAACCCTAAAACATCCCAAATAATAACACACAACAAAAAAGGAAGAAAGTTCAAAGCTTTATACCTCCAAATGAAGCTTACCACACTACTAAGCTCAGATCTATATGTTTGGGCTCCTACTCCTTCTTCTCCAAAGCTTTCTTTCCACTCTTATAGCTCAAGAACACACCAACAAGCTCTCAAGGGCACTCTCTTTCTTCAAGAACGAGGATTAGGGTTTTGGATGGACAAGTCTCTTGAAATGGTGGCCAACAATGAGGCCATAACGTTCTTTAAATAGGGGGCTCACTTAGAATTAGGGTTTCATTATGGGTCGGGTACACCCCACGTACTAGGCAACCTCCACGTCATGAATATGCTCACGATTACACGCATCATACTCTATATTACGCCCAACATACTCGATCATCACACAAACTACATCAGGGCTAAAACTGACGACTTCAGGAAAGAAGAAGAGCCAAGGAGGTATATACCTGATTTTAGGATGTTACAGGTTGTTTTGCTATAATTAAGGGAGAGGAAATTATACTTCATTTCAATTCTAAAAGTTTAGATTGAAATTTTAATAATCTTTAGTGAAGGATATATATAAGAATTTTATGTTCGAATGGTTCAACTTAAGGAAATTTTATATATATTGGGTTCTCAAAATTCGATTATGATTACGACATCCTCTTCATAGTTGAATTATGAAAACATGGAAAATTAAAAATATTGTAGTAAAAGACTGGTCTGGGATCAAGTCTTTATGTGAGACATCATGAATCGTGTCCCATATGCTTCGGATATAGGATCGATTACATGTGCTATAATATTTATCCTTTCTAAATTTTCCAAATGGCTAGGGCATTAAGATTGGAAAAGGTCTGGAATTTGATATAACTAAAATTGATTAAGCAATTGTCGAGGACAATGTAAGGTTTACCAAAGATTGGTTGCTCGGGGATAGTTGGATGTATGGTGTAAATGTTTGCAAAGGACCATATTGACATACTCTGAAAAGAGGTAGCTCTTTTTCAGAAGTGATAGTGAAAATGGGAATATGGAAAGATTGTCGTAGGTGGAAGTTAGTTTTTAAATTTGTGTAAGATTAGAAAAACACTTAATGCAAGTAGGATGTTCAAAGGATTGTACTTTGAATATGAGACTTCGTTTCTGTGGAATTTATCTCCATTGGAATATTCTGTAATGTCTGTTGACTAGTCTTTGTGACTTTGTGCGTAGTCATTACAAGAGGATCAATTCATGTAAGTTTAGAATCTAACAGATTTCGGTAAATGGCAAGAATATGGAATTCTTACATTTATGATAAGGATTTGGGATTGTGAAATGAGAATCATTGGAATTATGTTCAATTAATCTATTCCATAAAGTAAGGATCACAGACAAACTTAGTGTGCATACTTGGCATAGCTATTGTTTGGACAAACATAGTGTGCATGCTTGGAGCATGGTATGACTTTGTTTTAGATTCAAGTATAAAGTTGATTATCCAAAACATTGTACAATGAATAATGAGTAATCAATATGGTGTTTAAATAAAAGGTGTTTTATTTACTCTCAAAGGTGATTGGGGTCATATAGGATTAGTATTATTCTTGTGTTTTACTTTGCATGTTTTGACTTCCCGAATAACTAAGTTATTCAAATTCTCCACAGTTAGTCATATGTTTGAAGTAGATATGAATCAACACTATCATGAAGTTGGCTTGTAGATGTCTAAGCTATTGGACATAATAAGAGTTGCTACAACATTCATGAGTGCTCCTGGAATTAGATTCGAGTATTGGATTCAACCCACACTCATTTGACTCACTTCATAGATTTTATCACGAGTGAATCATGAGACGATAATATCTTATATTCTTAAAACCTAGAGATATCATTTGTTGACTATAAGGTGTTTATACATTGATTGAACGAAAACGCATCAGTAACTTGATGTTATAAAATGTGCCTTTGTGTATGATTCAACAAGTGGTTATTACAAACATATGAGTCGAAGTTTCTCCATTCCTTTTACCCTTGGATGGATAAAAGCGATACATACGAGCCCCTCGATGATTTAATGATGACATCCCTAAGTGCTTGGCGAAGCCTGGAATGATTAGATTTGTTCAATTAGTCAGTCGTCATAAATCAGAAATCAGGAAACAATAAATGGATAGAGAGAATGATTATAATCCATGTCTCAGTCCATATGATATCTAGAATGGTGGAATATATGATCCCTTATCAAATAGACACGTCATTGACTGGGTCAGAGTTCGACAGCGGCTTTAAGAGCTATGATTGTTAGTCAAGATCTTGGAGTCATACGCAATAATAGTTTTAGACTTATCCAAGTGGGAGACTGTTGGATTAGATGTTTAAGCCCATAACTATTATTGGTATGTATTCGAACCGAGAGTATCATGGTCAATTTGGGTCGTATGGCATCGAAACAATTGGGTAGACAAAATAACCTTCTTCTCAAGTTATTCCAATTGTTTTTAGTGTTGTGTGAACCATTCGAGGTGAAACACTTGGGGCTCTAAGCTCTTAAAGGCTCAAGACTTCAAGCTCTATCAAAAGGTATGTCATCTAACTAGAATTCTGTAGTATAGTTGCTTCATTGTATGCTAGTTAGGATGATGCTTTGGAATTTAGTATATTTGCATCTATAATAGTGAAAAGATATATCCAAAGCAAATAGGGTTGTCTACACACCATAGGAGTGTTAGAATGTTCAAAACCCATCAGTTTTGATGGCCTACGATGCTCACAACCGTTCGCAAATGAACAATAACGTTTTCCAACTTATCAATTTGATTTTGGAATGAAATCAAACTCCATCATTCCAAACCGTTATAAATTTTGGTTAAATGTAGCCTCAGGTAAGGCTTTCGTGAAGATGTCAGCTAATTGATCAATATATCTAACGCAATGTACTTCCACATTTCCGTATTCCATGTGATCTTTTAAGAAAAGAACACTTCACATCCATCTAAAAGACTTCAAATTTATTATGAGTAGTGTATGCTAGAAAAATACAAACTAACTCCAGTCTTGCAACATGTGCAAACGTCTCTTCGTAGTCTATGTCGTCTTCCATACAATATCCTTTAACTACAATAGGTGCTTTGTTCCTTAAAATGTTTCATTCTTTATCCCTTTGTTTCGAAACAACCATTTCGAACCAACTAATGATGCATTTGGTGGTGTTGGGATTATTATGTTGTGTCATGGGCTTGGTTCGTAGCCCAGTTTTGATTGCCGGTATTGGGCCTGTCCAACCGTGCATGTTTTGTTCTAGGGTTTAGTATATAAGCTACATGCATGCAGTCTTTGGTGAAGATAATTTAATTATTTTTCTCATCGAGTTCTTGTAAAACCCTAGCTCGCCTCTACAGTGGAAGTTCTTTGTCGAGCTCTGCTGAGGCGTGACTTTATTGGAATCATAAGCACATATTTGATTCTATTCTGTGTTCATATTCTTATTATGTTTGTCTTGTTTGATTTTCATATTCTTACCTGTGAAAGACCTAATCGATCTAAACTTTTTATTCTCATCAATTGGTATCAGAGCAGGAGACTGTGTAATTCATACACATCTCTTATGTTGAAGAAATTATTAGGGTTTCTAATTCCATATTGATTGATACTAATTGAGCCGTCATTCCATATTGAGGTATCTCATTAATCGTTGATCTAACCCTAACAATATATTACAAGTATGATCTTTAATAGGTACTCGATCAAAAATCATTACAATGTCCATGGATGATTCACAAACCAATCCAATCAATATCTCCAACAACATTGGTTCTATGACAAGAATTCCAATCTTGTATACTCAAGACTATGAAGTTTAGACGCATCACTTTGAAGATTATGTGATTGGATCGGAGGATAATGGGTAGGTGATCTAGGAAGAGATCATTGTTGGCCCATTCGCTAACTCAAGCACCTCAAAGATTGTCAAAACTCAGAAGGAGTACAATTAGCTTGTTAACGATGTCAAAGATATTCCTCAAGACGAGAAGGAAAAGTTTCAATGCAACATCAAGGCGTTGAGGATGATAAGGTTTGCTTTGCAGTCAGATACGTTTCGTTTGGTAAGTTCTTGTGCCACTGCTAAATAGATTTGGGACAGATTAAAAGAATTGTATTCCACTAACGAAGACCTAGAACATTCAATTCAAACTCTCCTGCTTTCTGAATTTGGTGATTCCAAGAAGAAGCCCGAAGAGAAACTGGTTCAAACTTTTGATCGCTTTAATCATCTTTGAAGTAAGATGTCACACCCCAAAACCACGAACGGCGGAAACGTTCAGGGGTGGAGGACGTCATGTATAGTATCACAACAGTGTAAATTAGTAAACAAGCAACAACATCATCCATTGCATTATAAGTAAAGTTTTAATACATGTGTGTTCTTTCATTGTAATAAGACACCAAAAATATACAATCAAAATAAAAGACGAGACTTGTCTGCTCCGTCTTCTCAAAACCTGGCCACCGTACCTATCTACTGATGACCTGAGAATACAAGTTATTTTGAAAGAGAGTATCAACTTTAAAGCTGGTAAATTCATAAGTATTTAAGTGTCATTGTCTTGCTTTGAAAAGCTGTTTTAAAAGTCATGTAAACCTTTAAATGAAAATGTTGTTGTAAGTATGAAAAGCCCTAGAAAATCCCTTGTCTTCTATTAGTTTGAGATGTAGTCTTCTACCGAGACCCGAATGTTTTGTTATGACAATGTAGTCTTCTACCAAGACCCGAATGTTTTGTTATCACAATGTAGTCTTCTACCAAAACCCGAATGTTTTGTAAGTAAAATGATAGTTTTTCCTTCTTTTTGACTACCACAAACAGTAATTAGTCTAACTCATCGTTTATGTGAACATATCACAAAATAAAGTAAACAGGAAAAAATTTCTCGTGTAAGTGTTGTCACTGGGTACTAGGACTAACGCAACATCTCAATAAGCAAAAAGTATAACCTGATGAACATTCGAATATTGTCCACTTGTCCTCTGTAGCAGCAGCAAGTGGGTGGACGGGTTAGCCCCGGTATCGATCTACCTAATATAAATAGTAACCATAGACCTCCATAGATGGTCATCGACCACTGGTGTTAATCAGATGGGATTCGGAATGGTTAGTCCCGCCTAGATATCGATCTACCTAATATAAATAGTAACCGTAGACCTCCGTAGATGGTCATCGACCACTAGTGTTAATCAGATGGGATTCAGAATGGTTAGTCCCGCCTAGATATCGATCTACCTAATATAAATAGTAACCATAGACCTCCGTAGATGGTCATCGACCACTGGTGCTATTCAGCGGGGTTCGGAATGGTTAGTCCCGCCGAGATATCCCATTGAACCGGGATAGGAAAGATAATTTACACAGCAAGAACTAACAAATCATCCTCGTAGTTCTAAGTACAAGTATCCAGGTAAGTGAATACAGGATAATGCACCTATGTAACAGTGTTCATGTATGGTATTCATGTAAGTGTGTTCATGTAACAGATAAATATATGTAAACATATTCATGTATCAGGGAAGCCTATGTATACATACTCATGTATCAGGTAATGTACTGGTGTAGATTCATAAATGAACTGACTCTTGTGTGATTCCTTGTAATAGGAATAATGTTTGATATCTTCAAATTATTCATTATGATAATTTACTGAAATGTAATTGGTTGATCAAGTAGATTTATACACTCTTACTACTCAAGGGTGTGGGAAGCTAAATGAAAGATGTAAACTATAACATCAATACATATATAAGAATATAAGTGTATATGCATAGTTTAGTTCAAGAATGTAAAGTGGTTTTGTAAGATATCTAAGGGTTTTGAACAAATATAAAAGTGACTTGATGTCATTTTGATAAACATTTCAAAAGTAATACATTTGCTAACAAAGTATTTTAAAGATAGAAAACCATTTCAAGCATCACATTTTGTAGTATGTGAAATATGTTGAATGAAAACACAGTTATAAAATACATATAGATGATTTAATAACATGTTGTTTTCTATTTGTATTCCCCCCCCCCCATTAAAGCATTTAAAATTATTTAAAACATTGATTAGGGGTATGAACTCACCTGTAGATGGTGATTTGGATGAACTGGACAGTGTAGGATTGTTAGGTGTCAAGTGAGGACTTGTACACACACTACGATCCTAATGAACATATAATCACACATATATGCACTCAATTAGTCTTAAATTACTAATTGATAATGTTAAGACATCCTAGAACATAATAAACACTTTATATAAGTGTTATAAGCCCTAAGGATATCATCTAACCTATTGTGGGACAAGGTACTTGGGTTTAGGGTTCCAAAGGACCCCATATATGAGTTTACTCTCCATATAACATCACACATGGAGTTTACGGTTGTAAACTCTTGAGTTTACGGCCGTAAACTCCCAAACTTGGTGGTATTTTGTGTTTTGAAGTTCTAAATGATCCCTAGAATTATTCCAACTTGGTGGTTTAATTCTTGGAAGGGTTTAAGGCATAGAAACACTCCTTTGAGGAGTTTACGGCCCCAAGGCCAATTCCTTTGGAGTTTACGGCCGTAAACTCCCTTGGAATGGTGTTTTTGTTGCTTTCAAGTCTCTTGCATATGTAGGATGGGTTCTAACTTTTACCATAATCATATGAAGGCATTAGGCACACTTTGGTGTCTTTGTTTGATGTTCATGGCCCAAGAACTTTATTAGGGCCGTGAAATCACTTTGAGGGTTGTTATTGATGTGTTTTGGTCCTTCATTTAAGTGGAAACAATTCCTAGCAACTGTCTAAGGCTTTAGGTGCCTTAAAAGCACCCTTTTGTGCATGATTTTGGAGTTCACGGTCCAAGATCATCTTGGGCCATGAACTCCCAAACTTGGGTGATTCTTTGATGTTTTCTTGTCCCTAATACACTCCTATACAAGTCCAAGGTGGTATCATATCGCAAGGAAAGGTCTAGGCTTTGTTTCGGGAGTTTACCGCCCAAGAACACCTTTGGGAGTAAACTCCTAAATATAGTGATTTAGCTATGTAATCTATGTTGTGAACACATATTAAGCTATATAACACTACTAGAGAGAGGTACTCATGATTTGGGATAAAAAACCAAAGATCCGTAAGAGAGAAAATGGTTTTTCTCTAGTTGGAAATGCGAATAATGAATGAATTTGGTTCAGAATTCTATTTATAGTCCTGAGATATTTTTGGCAGAAAATATTTTTATTCCTGAAATGATTTCTCATATACAAAGTGTTGGAATAATAGTGTTGCACTAAATGCTACTGCATCCACTCTCCTGATATCTCCTGAAGTGTAAACCCTAAATTACTCAAACTTACACGAAAAAGTCTGAAAATTAACTGTGACTGCCATAACTTCTACTGAAGTGATATAGTTTGTACAAAATGGAAATTTCGGGTAGTCACATAAGATGATAAAGCATGGGATTGAAAGGAAAGTTATTGAACAAAAGGTTACATTCATGAACGGTATTAGATCCGAATGGATGCTAGTTGTATCCCACGTAAGTGCACTGTCTAAGGAAACAAACGTGGTTTCCAGTTTGGCTTCTTTAGCCCTTGTCTCTAAAGGAAAAAAGATCAGTTGAAGAAGAAGAAGAATTGGATCTTGCCAATACTACTATGAATGCTTTAATTTTGCAGGATACAGACAACCGTGATGAATTTGGTGGTGTGGAAGTATGGTCCATAGATTCAGAGGATGAAGATCTTAGAAAGCCCACTCATGGGAAGGCGATGCTGGCGAAAGAAAAACCTGTAACAAGAAGGTGCTTTGTGGTGACCGAAGGTGTCTCTCAAATGAGAGGATATACAACCGATGGGGGGATAGAAGACAAGAAGGAGCGAGACGACAGGTGTTTTGCTGCTAAACCTATCATCGCACAGATCAACGAATGTGATGAGTTGATCAAGAAGGTACAAAATATTCTTGTTTTCCTAAATATACCTGTTACTAACTATGAAAAGGAATTAAATAACTTAAAATCTAAATTTTCAAGCATAAGTATTAGTCTCACCCAAACCCGCGTCACAAATTCTAACCTAACTGATCAAATCAGCAGGATATCGTCGAAGAGTGAGGAATGGAGGATGTGGATAGAGCAGAAGGAGAAAGAGTTGACTAGGTCTAAGGATGATTCAATTTATTTGCAAAGAGATAATCTTAAACTTCTTAAACAACGAAATGTGTTTTGTTTGATTACTAAAAGACTTAATTTTAATATCACTCAGCTGCGTCTTGATTGTGAAATAGGAAAGAAGATACATCGCATGATTTTACCCTTCCTTGAGTTAAAGGAGGATGAAATCGATGCTGAAGCCTACAACTGTGAAAGCATTGTATCTTCTGACGAGGTCTCTCCAACATATAAAATTGATCTGGACAAAATTGAATCCTACATTAAGTCCAAAGACCACAAGGACATGCTTAAAAATCTGTTAGACGGGAATGATAGATTGAAATTAAGAACCGAAATTGTACAAAAATTTGACTCTTTGAATGCTAAATTAAGTTCAGAAAATAAAATTGATGTTGAAAATGCATCTGAACTTAATGAGGATGATGATCTGAGTGAAATCTCTGTAGAAGATTTGGTGGAATGTTCGGAATTTGTCAAGAGCGAACCCGAAACACGTAAAACTTTGATTTCTGAAAATTCTGTTGAGTTCTCTCGATCGTCAACAGACAAGACCAAAACTCTTAAGGCAAAAACTGTTGTGTATCAAAAGGTACAAACCACTCCAAATCAAGTCTACACGGCCCCCGGTGTCACTCCAGAACAAACTGGAGAATTGACAGCTATGGTGGAAGAAGATAACGCTGCTGGATATGACGAGTTCTTCTGGTCAGCACCAATAGACAACGCTGATGAAACGAAGGGCCTATCTCAGAAGACTTCATGGAGAGTGAAATGTAGATATATACCCGAACCACTAAATGAGCCTGCATCAGGGGAACCAAAACCTCATTGGGTGATCCTTCACAAACCACTAGTAAAACATTATTAACAAAGAATGATAATTATGCTTCTGCTTCAATGAAATAGGCTAACATCCACAAAAATCCAAAACAGGTGGCTAATCGAAAACACCAACGAAATCTGAGATATAAGAAGAATCTCTCAGAAAGAAAACAGTTTTGGAGATAACAAAATCCTCACGTTGTAAGGATCGAGAGGAAGCACAAATATCAAAAGGAATCAAGGAACCAAAAGGAGAGTTTCGGTCCCTCGACTAAACGGTACCGAAAGGGTGGTTTCGGTCCTCAGAACAACATCAACTGAAAGGGTAGTTTCGTTCCCTCGACCGAAAGGAACCGAAAGGAGAGTTTCGGTCCCTCGATCGATAGGAACCGAAAGAAGAGTTTCGGTCCTCGAAGCAATATCAACCGAAAGAGCGGTCTCGGCTCTACACCCAACAGCAGCCGAAAGAGCAGTTTCGGTCCCCATCCCTAGAAGTCCAATCAAACACTCAGAAGATCCAACGCCACTTCTAAACCCAACACTTCCCATTCTAATTCTCTTCCTTCAATTGATTTAAAGGGAAAAGGAAAACTCTTTCCAGAAGATAGCAGACTTCCAAAAGAGATCCAAAAGAATGCTGACGTCAACACCACAAATCCCAATCCTGCTAAACCAACCAAAATTAAAGTTTCCACAATAAAAAGAAAAGATGAAACAATTTTAATTAAATGTACTTACTTGGTTGATATTTCTCTTACTATTCCTTGTCCTGTAAAAGGCTCACAAGGACCTAAGAAACTTTGGGTTCCTAAATCTGCTTAATATTTTGCAGGTTATACGTGACGACCAGTTTGACGAAGAATGGTATATTGATAGTGGCTGCTCGCGTCACATCACAGGGAGGAAGGAAGAACTGAGGGAGTTTCGGTCTCTCAAGGATGGTGGTATTGTGAAGTACGACAACAACTCATTTGGTACTATCAAAGGCTATGGAATGATCACTAATGGAGATTTCTCTATAAGAAAAGTGGCGTATGTTGAAGGGCTCCAACACAACCTTATCCGCATCTCATAGCTGGTAGTTGGCACTGGATTGAAGGTATCATTTGATGATGAAGGATCAGAGATTGTCGAGAAGAAATACAATACCGTTCTGCTGAAGTCAAAGCGAAAGGGGGGAATGTATCCTTTGAACCTCAAAGCAATTCGAGGTAAACCAGCAATTTGCTTACTTACTAAAGCTCACTCAGATGAAAGTTGGTTATGGCATCGAAGACTTTCTCATCTGAATTTCAAGGATATCAACAAGCTGGTTTTGGGTGATCATGTTCGAGGTCTTCCAATTCTAAAATTTGACAAAGAACATCTTTGTGCTGCCTATGAAATGGGAAAGCAAAGTAGGCAAAGTCATCCTTCTATTATTAATACAAAAGTGATAGAACCCTTGGAGCTGTTACATATTGACCTGTGTGGACCCTCGTCCATTGAAAGCATTGGTGGAAACAAGTACATTCTGGTTATAGTGGACGATTTCTCTCCATTTACATGGGTGTTCTAATTGAAGCAAAAGTCTGAAGCTACTCCAAAGCTTAAGCTATTCATAAAACAGATAGAGACTCAACTAAGGAAAGTCATTCGTAACGTGAGAAGCGACAATGGCTTGGAATTCAAGAACAAAGATTTTGAAGATTTTCTTGCTGAGAAGGGAACGACTTATAATTTCTCAGCCCCATACACTCCACATCATTATGGTATCGTTGAAAGACGAAACTGATCTCTGTGTGAAGCAGCTCGAACAATACTATGCTTCGCATCCTTGCCTTTGTATTTTTGGGCTGATGCAATTGCTGCTGCTTGTTATACTCAGAATAGATCGTATTTGAACAAGCGATTTTCTATTACTCCTTACGAGAATTTAAACAATCGTAAATCGAATGTGAAATTCTTTGATGTGTTCGGTTCAAGATGCTTCATCTTCAAGTCCAGAGAAAATAGAAATAAGTTTGATGTTAAGGCTGATGAAGGAATATTCTTAGGATACTCCCTGAATTCCAAGGCATATAGAGTTCTCAATAAGCGCTCAAAGAATATTGAAGAAACATACTATGTCACTTTTGACGATAGTTATGTTAAGAAGATGAAATCAACAGAAGGTGCTATGCAAGAAATCTTTCCAAAGAATGGTCAAGTAACTACTTCTATTTCAAATCTTTTCGAGCAATATTTTCTTTTGTTTGATGAGCCTCAAAAAGCAATTGATTCTGAATCAACGGCAAAACACAACAAAGTTGATAATCTAAAACAAATCATCGACGATGCTGCTCAAAAGATGACTGATGATCAAACAAAAGAAACCGAAAGGCCTGAAACAAGCGAACCTTCAAATGATCTTCCTAATGTCCAGGGGGAGGGTCCATCTCTTCAACATGATCAAGGTTCATCGTTCCAGGGGGAGAATCTATCGTCACAATCCTTAAGCTCCTCTGAGAATTCTATCGAAGGAGGTGATACCAATCCAGATACTGAAAAGTTGTCATCCTTCAAGGGGGAGAACACCAACATCAATGATGATGACAATCTGTCAGAATTGGAAGAAGAAATCAATGCAGAATTGGATCCCTCTTGTGATCCAAATTACCCACCGCTTATCAAATGGACCAAGGATCACCCTCAAAGTCAAATTATTGGGGAATCTTCAGAAAAAGTGTTAACTCAATCTCAAATCAAAGCGAAACAAGCTGCACTCTTTTCACAAGTAGAGTTTTGCATGTTCAACTCCTTTGTTTCAAAAGTTGAACCGATGCAAGATGAGTTAAATGAGTTTGAAAGAAACAAAGTATGGCGACTTATTTCAACTCCAAAAGATGCTTCGGTTGTCGGTCTCAAATGGGTATTCCGAAACAAGATGGATAAGGAGGGGAATGTCATTCGTAACAAAGCTTGGTTGGTTGTCAAAGGCTACTTTCAGGAAGAAGGCATCGATTATGAAGATACCTTCGCTCCTGTTGTAATATTAGAGTCTGTCCGTATCTTTCTTGCCTATGTTGCACACAAAAACTTTGAAGTCTTTCAAATGGATGTCAAATGTGCCTTTCTCAACAGAGAACTTGAAGAGATTGTGTATGTTGAGCAACTGCCAGGCTTCGTGAACGAGAAATATCCAGATCATTGTTATGTCCATGACAAAGCGGTATATGGCCTAAAACAGGCTCCCAGAGCATGGTATAAAACCCTAACTCGATTCTTAAAAATGTCTAAATTCAAACAAGGTTCGGTTGACCCAACCTTCTTTCGCAAGAGAGAAGGTAACCACCTTATCATAGTCCAAATTTATGTTGATGACATCATCTTTGGCTCCACGAATCCTAGCTTAATAGCTGAATTTAGGAAGTTGATGGGAATGAAATTTGAGATGAGCTCAATGGATCCAATTAACTTTTTCCTTAGATTAAACTTCAGACAGGGACCCAAAGGGATTTTTATTAATCAGGAAGCATACACCAAGACACTATTCGTCAAGTTTGGGATGACGGGAGACTCCAAAGTGAAAGTGCCTATGGCCTTTGGGACAAAGCTTACACCTTCATTGGAGAAACCAGCTGCTGATATGACGCTCTATCGTCAAATGATTGGGTCTCTGATGTATCTCACAACTAGTAGACCTAACATCATGTTTTCAGTCTGTTACTGTGCAAGATTCCAAGCTAACCCCCGCAAACCTCATCTGCAAGCAGTGAAAAACATCTTTCGCTATCTGAAGCGAACCTCCTCTCTCGGTCTGTGGTATCCAGCCAACTCAGAATTCTTTGTTCAAGCATTCTTAGACGCTGACTTAGGTGGCTGTGGATCATATCGTAAGAGCACCACTGGAGGATGCCAATTTCTAGATGGTAAATTGGTTAGCTGGAAATCAAAGAAACAAACATGTGTCTCTCTCTCTACTGCAAAAGATGAATACATTGCTGCAGCATCGTGCACATCTCAATTCGTATGGATACAAAGTCAGCTTAGGGATTACGGGCTAAACATGAAGAAAATCCCACTATATTGCGACTCTAAAAGCGAAATTAGGATTTGTCACAACCCAGTGCAACACTCAAAGACTAAACATATAGCACTAAGGTGCCACTTTATCAAGGATCACATTAAAGATGGTAACGTAGAAATTCACTTCGTCAGAACAACCGATCAACTGGCAGATATATTCACTAAGGCTTTACCTGAAGCGAGCTTCAATAAGATTCTACAAGGCCTAGGAATGAAGGAAGCCGAATCCGTACCAAAATCGCCTTCTCTCCAATAAACGTAAGAAGCGAAATAGAGCGCACCTAAATGAACCAAACGTTCGGTCTATTTCGGGTTTGGTCTATTTTGGGTGAAGTTCGACCATGAATCGAAATGAACCGAACGTTCGATCTATTTCGGTTTCGGTCCTTCTGAATTTGTTCGCTTCTTTTTCTTATCAAGGCATTTTGACTGTATTCCTTTGTACACTGTTTTAAATACTTCTTTTTTTATTCATAAAATTCAAAAATATTCTTTTCTATCGTTCAATTGGTCAATTCTCACAAAATACAAAAATATTTTTTCATTTTTTTAATGTTTTTCTTTGTATAAGTGTGATTCTCGAGGGTGAAGCTACGGCAAGTAAATTTTTTTATTAGTTAGGCGTCCCTAGAAGCATGATGTTGTATGTTGACTAAAGCCTCGAAAGATTTTGAGTGAAGTCTTAATAACATGATATATACAAATCATGTTTTCCCATACTAGGCTGTAATATTCACTCTAATCCTGAGCTACCTTACTCTACTCAAATTGAGTTTAGAGTTTTCTGCTTGGTCATTCGTTTTCATTATAGCAAAGGTACATTCGCTTCTTACAACATCTCCATCATTTTTCTCCATTATACTTCGTTTCACCAATATAACCCTTGAGACTCTCAGAACATACCACTGGGTTTTATAGTTATACAAAATCTGTGTTAATGATCTTAGTTTTATGCCACTATGAACTAAGTGAAACCCACAATGCAACACCAATAATGAATTGACGGTGAATTCTCATATTCAAGATCTTACTTGTTACCTAATGAAATCTCTTTTTATTTTTTCAGTGATGTTTTATGAATTTGTCTAAAAACCAAGGCTTTTCTTTCCATAAAATTCAAGGGTTTGGGCAATCTAAAGTCCTAAAGGTAAAATTATAGAAATTTCAAAAACAAAAATAAACTAAGATCACTGAAAAAATTCATAAAGATCACTGAAAAAAAAAAATTACCTACTTGTTCAACAGATCACATTGATCTCACAAGTACTTCATTCAGTTTTGGTCTTATGTCAAGTATCGAAATTATGAATTGAAGCGAAAGCCACCCTTTATAACCTTCAAAAAGATACCTTTCAATACTTCTTACCAAGTTAGTGATCGTTATTTAATGGGAAACCAAGCAAGCACTTTAATGTCTCTCTTGACTTTGAAGGAAGTGATTCGTGCCTAGAATCAATTGTTTTATGTCTCTTTAAGACATCACAAATTATCACAAAGAGTTTGCTTTATTTATTTATCATTTACACTCTATGCACGAAATTTTTTTATTTTCTAGCCTCTGGTTCTTTTAAGGCTGTTCAATAATGCACAACAGGGAATGGCGATTCAAATGGATTTTGGGGTGACGATTTGGATAAAGTGAAAGCTGCCTCAGCGGTTATCTAATCGTTTTGGCTATTTGAATAAGCAAATTTTATGGAATGGCGTGCAAAAAGGAAACGTGCTTTCTCTTTCATGCGTCATCATCGGTATGCCAACTGTTCATCCGTCAAGTCAGGCGCTATTTTTGAAATAATCCAAGATCTCAGCCGGATTTTTCTCTCTCCTCCTTATACGTATAAAAGGAATTGGAACAGTACTCTTTACCCTTTTATCACTTACTAAACACTCTCAAAGAACAAAGGCGATTTTTCTTACTATTCATCATCTTCTCCAAGCTTCTACAATGGCAGACTCTTTGTCAGTTCATGATACTTCTGTTCGTCAACCACTTCTCATAATTAGACCTCAACCAAACCTGATCATCGATCTCACTCGTTTTATCTATGAACCCTACATGTTATATGTTGCTGAGTGTCTCAAATACTCCCCTCTCGTCGAAGCTCTGACCAAAGTTGAAGTCGTACCAGTGTCCTGCCTTTCACTTGTCTACTCCACTGCTTACTACGACAAGGTTCATGAAAGGATTCACTTTGAAATCGACAATGAGAAGACCTCCATCTCCAAGCACCACTTTTGTGTCCTAATTGGTCTTTCTCAAGAACCAACCTTGGTAAACCCTAAATCCATCACTACTGGTCAACTATTTTCTATGTTTTATCAGATGGGGTATACTGAAATCCTCACCATAATAACCAAGTTCAAGAAGTCCTGTCTGCCTCCTCAATGGAATGGTCTTTTCACTTTGCTGTTCAAAGGACTCTCTGAACGCAGCGCCGGCTCAGATGGGGTGAGCAAGTCTTTTATAACTGTGCTATATGGAGTGTACCATGGGATAGATTTGGATTTTGGAACTATTATCTGGCAGCAACTGGTACAAAGCCTGGTCTCTTCATCCAGGCACTCAGAGATGTCTTGTGGGCGATTTTGGTGAATAATCACTAACTCGGCAATGGATCGTCTTTATGTTCCAATCATGGCGAATTCTCTTCTCTCCTCCATCGCTACTTTTCACACAACCAAAATCATTGTCACAGATCACACCAAATATTCCTTTATTGGATCTGTTCCTGAAACCATGCTCGCTCGTGTCTCTTCACCGAGTAATGTTCTTCAACAATACAGGAAGATTCTGTCTTCGGGTCCAAGGGAGCTTATGCCAGCCATGCTTCACTCCATTGAAGAGGTTGACAAGCTAGCGAAAAGGGGCAAGAAAACTGAAACTCAGAAGCAGGCACAGGTTTCTAAATCAACCAAGGGGCAAACCCCTAAGAAGCGAAAATCTGACAAGGCTGCTCCATCACAGCCTCAACCGAAGAAGAAAAGGAAGCCTGCTAGCAAGCTTATACTCCAATCTTCCAGTGATTCAGATTCATAGTATGTTCCTCCCAAACATAAGACTGCTGCTCCTTCAGAATCCGAGAGCGAAAGCTCTGATGATGAGGCTTCGAGCCGAGGAGATACTTCGCCTTGCTCCCCTACCCCAGAAGTTCCGGTTCGCTCTCCATTCCTCCTATATTTCCTATCCCAACCACTCAACCATCCACTACAATTCCCATCCCTACTCCTATATTCACAGACACTACCACCACCACTACTACCACAGGGGCTCATTTTACAGCTCCCAATCCACTCGTTACAACCGAACCACCAGTAACCACTGAACCTCCAACCACTTCCAAACCCTTATCTCCTACTCCATCTACACAAACCACCCCTGTTCTAGGCAGTGAGGACTTGGAATTTGATTCCACTTACTTTAGTCCTTACCGTGTTCACAGTGATGATGATGATGATGAGCCTGTTACCAAGCGTCATCTCAAAGCAGTAAACGAAAAGCTAGATCAACTGCTTTCCACCTCTTCCTATGGTGCTTACTCTGAAGCTGCTTTAAAGGCCTTGTTCTCATCTGTTGTTCAAGAACACAGTGCCTCACTCTCTGATGTAGCTAAGGCTATTGAAGCCTTCACTTCTCAGTGTCAGCAAGCTTCTCGTTGTTGGGGCTTCCACCAAGGAGTGCAAGGATGCGACCGCAAAAGTCGATAAACTAGTTTCTGAAGCTCACCTTTTTCTAGATTCTTTGCAGGCAGCTGCTAAGAAGAATGCTCAAACCCTCAACACTTCGGTGGATAATCTTCAACTATCCCTTCAATCTAAAAGGTCCAATCTTGAAGCTGCACACCAAGCGATCGAAGCTGCCAATGAAACTCTACATGCTAATGTTAATGATCGCCTGACTCAGCTTGAGGCAGAATTAGCTCTAGAGAATTGTATTATGGATGAGTTTGACAGACGAACCTCTCAGCTGAAGATGCAGAATCTCAAGCTTCGTACTGCCACTGCTGAGCTCAATGACCTGAAGTCTGAAAGGGAGGTTATTCGAAGTTCTGTTGCTGATGTTCACTCCATCCTCCTTCATCTCCTTGAAGCATATGATCCAATCATCACCATTACTATCAGGCTGCACTTGGATGACAAGCTCAAGCCAGTATTGGACACCCTAAGTCATATTGAGGGTATTCCGGTGACTGGTGTCCAGCCGAAACAAGGGGGAGAGAAGGCAGCAACTCCACCTCCTCCTGCACCAAAACCATCCACTGAACTGAAGGGTAATGAATCTTCGGTCAGTAATAAGGAGAAGAGGAAGAAGAAGAGTGGGGAGGATTGTTGGAATAGTGTATAAGGTTGTAACTATATTTGGCAAGTATTTGACCCGGTTGTGCGTGGTCCTTTTGGGTTGCCTTCACCATAGCAACTTGACAGGATGATTTATAATGAGAGAAGAAATATTATTAATATATTATGAGAACAATAAAAGGGATAAAAATATTGTTATTAGATTAATATAAGTCATAAATTAATAAGGGATTAATTTGGTGACTTAAAGAGATTAATTGAATAAAGGGGCATAAACTGTTAATTGTATGATAGTTGTATTTTGGGTTGTGATTCCTTATGGATAAGAGGTGGACGATTTTAGGGTTTCAAAGAGCCTAGAAATTGTTCAACGCTTATCATTAAGGAGATTGGATTGCTTAGGGCCTAAGTTATCCAATTAGGGTTTTAAGGGTGAAACCCTAGGAAGCTCACTAGTATATATATACCCTTTGGGCGAAGGAAATCGGCACTCTTGCATCTAATGAAACCCTGGCCGATTTCTCTCCCTCTATCTCTCTCTCTTTTATCATCCTCTTGTTAGTTGGTGTTTCTAAGCCATTAGAGGAGTGACAATTGTGACTCTAAGCTCCAAGGACAAGAAGATTCCAGCAAGCAATTCAAGGTAATCCTTTAGATCTATTTTCATATGTTATGATTTGAATGTTTACACTAGATCTATCGATCAAAGTCTTGGATACATTGCATGTTAAATTAGAGAAACCTAGATCCAAGCATTAGGGTTTGTATGTGCACATAGGAATGTTCTTATGGCTCAAACCCATCAGTGGTATCAGAGACTTGATTCGTTTCTATTGAATTGATGCATTGGTTGCTTGATTGTTGATTGCAAAATCGTTTTTTGTCCTTCTTCCTGGTGAACTCGGCGAGTACCACAGTGTACTCGGCGAGTAGGCCTCAACTCGGCAAGTCCATTGTGGTACTCGGTGAGTTCGAGCGTCAGAAGGAGCTAGTTTCGGGATTTCTTGCTATTTATCTTATGGAAACTTGCCTTTATCTTTATGGGTCAATATAAATCCGATTTTAACATATATTTAAGTCAATCCTAGTTACTTTAGGAAAAGTGAATTGATGCGATCCCATGAAATTACACTTTGCACCCTTGCTAAGAAGTTAGTGGAGCGTGTATGCTTTACCGACACACTAATTGGTTCTAAGAAAAGGTGGCAAAGGTTGGTTCATCGTTTATCATAGTTCGGTGAAGCGTGTCTGGTTTACCAGCACATCGAATAGGTGATTGTAACAATGAAGGCATCGTGTAGATTTGCATGGTTATTGACACCCACTTTGTGACCCTTGGCATCCCAGTCACAAACGAGAGGGGCATATCGAGATTTAAACATGCCATTGAAAAGTTCAATGAATCTCATCGAAACCTAGGAATTCTCAATACATTTAGAACTTAAGGTTATGTTTTCATGGTGGAGAATTAGTGAATCGTCATTCACTTACCTTCAAATTGTTTGCATGTTGGATTACGGCATCCCTTTTCTAATGTGTAAATAATGTTGTTTGATCCTAGCCCTAATTTTTCATATTGGGTGATAATTAGGGATTCAAATTCTTATCAATACTTTTTGGAGAGATACCATCAAAACACAAGGCAGGAAAGTTACGAGATCTTCACAAACATGATCACTACTAAAATGGGACATGGAGATTCTCTAACCGTACACTTGCAAAAGATGCAAAGGTATGTCGATCGTCTTTGCAAGTTGAATGTCGACTTTGGGGAAGATTTGGCTATCGACATGGTACTTCATTCCTTGCCTCCGTGTTACAACCAACTTAGGATGACCTACCACATGAACAAGGAAGAGGTCACCCTAAGTAAACTCCAAGGTCTCCTAAGGGTTGCTGAGAGGAACCTCAAGGACAAGTCTATTGCACCAACTCCCAATCCACCCGTTGCTCCTATTTTGGCCATTAGGCAGGGAACGGGAAACAAGAGGAAGGCTCTGTATAAGAGCCACCAAAAGGGAAAGTCCCGAGATCGTTCCTCTTCTAGTGGGACCAAGGTTGTTCCTGCTAAACCCAACCCTAACCCGAAGGAGGCAGAGTGCCACCATTGCCACAAAATAGGGCATTTGAAGAGAAGCTGCCCAGAATACCTGCAAGCCATCAGGGAAGGAAAGATCAAGCCGTCTTTCGCAGGTATTTACACAATTAAATCTAATGATTCATCTTATGCTATTTCTTGGGTCCTCGATACCGGGTGTGGTTACCACATTTGTTCTAAATTGCAGGGACTAAGAAGAAATAGGGATGTGGAGCATGGAAGAATAAATCTAATCATGGGGAATAGAAGATCGTCGCCTGTGACCAAGATTGGAGTGTATTCTTTAGTGCTTAGGAATGGATTAAGTTTAGATTTGAATAATTGTTGCTACTCGCCAGATATGGCAAGAAACATCATTTCATTTCATGGTTTGTTTAGACAAGGATTTAGATTTTCTTTTAATAATGAGAATGGTTCAATTTATGCTTATCTAAATGGTGTCTTATATTTTGAAGCAATACCGTGTAATGGAATTTATGAAACTGTTATGATTGTAGATAACCTAGGAAATGATGTTATATGCATGGATTCTTCCAATAGTATGGATAAAGCATGTTTGTGGCATTGTCGTCTTGGACATGTCAACAAGAAGCGGATAGCCCAACTCCAAAAGGATGGAGTGTTGGAGTCATTCGAACTTAGGGAAGATGACACATGTGAGTCTTGTTTGCTAGGAAAGATGACCAAGTCACCCTTCACTGGTACGTGTGAAAGGGGTGAGGGTTTGTTGGATCTCATACATACCGATGTATGTGGACCATTTAGATCCACCACAAAGGATGCAAACCGCTTCTATGTGACTTTCACCAATCATTATTGTAGATATGGGTATACTTACTTAATCAAGCACAAGTCTGAAACATTTGAAAAGTTCAAAGAATTCAAACATGAAGTGGAGAATCAGTTGGGCTGGAAAATTAAGATGCTTCGATTCGATCGAGAAGGAGAGTACCTAAGGCTTGAATTCCATGACTATCTTAAAGAATGCGGAATTGTTTCGCAATTGACGCCACCTAGGAAACCACAGTTGAATGGTGTGGCAGAATAGCGTAATCGAACCTTGTTGGACATGGTTCGTTCTATGAAGAGTCGTGATTCACTACCTATCTCATTCTGGTGGTATGCCATAGAGACTACCGCCCATATCCTTAACCGAGTCCCTACAAAGAAGGTTGCCAAAACACCTCACGAGATGTGGACAGGGAAAGTTCCCTCGTTGGCACATATCAAGGTTTGGGGTTGTGAGGCTTTCGTAAGTCAAGATACTCACGACAAGCTCGAACCTCGTAGTGAGCGATGTATTTTCATCGGCTACCCGCAGAAATCTTTTGGATATCTCTTCTATAGACCGAATGACAACGTTGTCTTTGTTGCAAGGAGAGGGGTTTTCCGAGAACGAGAACTCATAATCCAAGGAGACAGTGGGAGGCAGATCGAGCTTGAAGAGATTCAAGAATCGAGTGTTGAAGGAACCTCCACCGCTGGCGCTCAACCCGAGTAGGAAACTCTGGTTGAACCAATTGACGAGTCCTTACCTCTTAGATCTTCCGAAAGAGTTAGAGTTCAACCCCAGTTTTATGGTTTTCATATTACTACCGAAGAGGACACGTATATTAGTGATGGTGCACTACTAAATTTAGATGAACCTAACAGCTATAAGGAAGACATGGCAGGCCCGGAGTCTGCGAAATGGAAAGAGGTGATGGACAACGAGATTCAATCCATGTATGATAACCAAGTTTGGAATTTGGTTGATAATGTGCTCGGACGTAAGACCGTTAGATGCAAATGGATCTTCAAGAAGAAGAATGATGTGGATGGAAATGTACACACATATAAGGTGCGATTGGTTGTGAAGGGCTTTACTCAAACTCCCGGAGTTGACTATGATGAGACCTTCTCACCAATTGCGAAAATAAAATCTATTAGGGTGATGTTAGCCATTGCTACGTTTCATGATTATGAAATATGGCAGATGGATGTCAAGACCATTTTCCTTAATGGGAAGTTGGCTGAGGATGTTTACATGGCTCACCCAGAGGGTTTTGCTGATACGAAGCATCCCAATAGAGTGTGCAAGCTTGAGAAGTCCATTTATGGGCTTAAGCAAGCGTCTCGCAGATGGAATCTCTGCTTCGATGAGAAAGTCAAAGAGTTTGGATTTGTACGAAGCGAAGATGAATCATGTGTATATGTCAAAGCCAGTGGGAGTATAGTTAGCTTCCTCGTTTTGTATGTCGATGACATACTACTCATAGGAAACGACGTCCCGACACTGCAGGAGGTTAAGTCCTGGCTCGGGAAGTGCTTCGCTATGAAGGACCTCGGAGAGGCTTCTTATATTTTAGGAATAAGGATAGTGAGAGAACGACGTAAGAGACTAATAGGACTTAGTCAGAAAACTTACATAGATAAACCACTAAAACGTTTTATTATGGAAAATTCGAAGAAGGGAGAATTACCGATACAAAGTAATGCCAAGTTGAGTAAGACTCAAAGTCCGAGTACCGAAGCCGAGACAGCAGAAATGAGCCGAGTACCATATGCTTCCGCAGTTGGCTAAATCATGTATGCTATGTGTAACACCGTGAATTTTCAAAATAATTTTTCACAATATAAAAACATTTCTCATTTAATTTTCATAAAACATTAAGTTTAAAATCTCAATTCACATCATACAAAATCCCAAGATCATATATATATCAAAAATCCTATGCGTGTGTACAGATCAAGCCGGCGCCTTCCCACGGTCATCGCTAGTACCTGAAACAACAACACTAACACTGTAAGAACAAAGCTTAGTGAGTTCCCTAAAATACCACACACATAACACATATTAGCCACTCGAGGCTATAACTCTATGGGTCCGTGCACCCAAACTCTATGAACCCTCAGGTTCTAACTCTGGTAACCTTCCGGTTCCAATTCTATAAACATGCACAACATAAATCACATAGAAATAATGCAGTACAACACATCACATACATATAGCATACAAATACTCTGATCACATAACTCTGGTTACCTACTCAAGGTAAAGTATAGTGAGAAGAGTCACCTCGTGTATCTCGATAACTCACGAATCCTGGAAATCCCTCGTGCTCGATCCTCCGAGCTATAATCCTCCTATAACATCATATGTCTCTAATTAACACTTTTTACCACTAAGGTTGACTACCCCTAAGAAGTCAACACTAGTCAACTCTGGTCAACGATCAACGGTCAACTTTGACCGGACTCGGCGAGTGCACTAGGGCGACTCGGTGAGTCTAGACGTTTTCACCAACTCTCTAGGATTCCCTTTTTGACACGTTGAGTATTCCCCTGACTCGACGAGTTCCACCTGGTAAGAATCGCAGGGCCACCCTGACTCAACTCGCCGAGTCTCAAGAACAACTCGGCGAGTTCCAGTTCAACTCACTCCACCTGGCAACCCTCTCTAACTCTCCCTTACTTACTGAGTCAACCCATAACTCAGCTGGACCACTCATTGAGTGGTTTAAGACAATCTTCATGCTACTCGCCGAGTCTGTTCTTCAGACTCGGCGAGTCCATGCCATGCATCAACTCAAACTTGCTTCTGAGGTCAGATCCGCTCCAACAACTCATAGATCTGGCCCTCCTAAGCATATTCATCACGTAAAGTCCATGACTTGGTGCACATAACACACTCCTTGACTCACAAATGGTGTTTTGACCTCAAACACAAGGACCCCAATCCAAAACCCCCATGGATTCATAAAAAGCTTGGGCAAAGGGACACTCTGGACCTCCAAGGGTCCAGATCTAGAACCTAAATCGCTTAAGGGACCAAGGAAGCACTAGATCTAGCCACAAAAGGGCTCAATAAGCCCTAAATCACTTTAAACATCAACATAACAGAGAATAGCTCGAAGGTAGTACCTCAAATGTGATGTTCTGGACCTCAAATCTTCAGGAAGTGGCTCCTCTTGATTCCCCTTAGCTATTGCTTCCTTTCCCTTGCAATATTACACCTCCAAGATCAACAATGGCTCCTTGCTTTGTTCCAAACGCTCAAACTCGCTAGGGTTTCACTCAGGGGACTGGTGAGCACAAATGACGGCCTTAAGGACATTTAAATAGGTCCCAAACCCGCGAAATTAGGGTTTCATTAAACAGCGCGGACTCGCCGAGTCCATAGCTTGGACTCGCTGAGTCCAAGCGCAAACCCACGTCCAGAACCACGATCCTACTCGGCGAGTCTGAGCTCCAACTCGCTGAGTCCCCTCACAAAACATCAAAATCATAAGCATAAAAGATACCTGGAAATCCGGGCTGTTACAACTCTCCCCCACTAGAACTAGACTTCGCCGTCGAAGTCTCGCTCTGAAAATAGATCCGGATGCTGCTCACGCAGCTCACGCTCCGGTTCCCTGGTCATCTCTGATCTCTTCTGATGTTGCCACTGAACCAACACCAGGGGTACCTCCTTGTTCCTCAGAACCTTGATCTTCCGATCTCTGATCGCCACTGGTCTCTCGGCATAATTTAGGCTCGCATCCACCTGAATATCTTCTAATGGAACCACTGCCGACTCATCGGCTATACACTTCCTCAGCTGCGACACATGAAAAGTGTCGTGAATCTGTCCCAACTCTGCTGGCAAATCCAAACGATAGGCTACCCGGCCTACCCTCGCGATCACACAGAATGGACCAATATATCGGGGCCCCAACTTGCCCCTCTTCCTGAATCAAATCACTCCTTTCCAAGGAGAGACCTTCAGGAGAACGAGGTCGCCGACCTGAAACTCAAGCAAGGACCGGCGTCTGTCTGCATAACTCTTCTGTCGGCTTTGGGCGGTCAACAACCTCTGTCTGACCTGCTGAATCTGCTCTCTCGTCTGAAGCACGATCTCTGTACTGCCCATCACTCTCTGCCCAACCTCTCCCCAACAAATGGGGGTCCGACAGCTCCTCCCATACAACAGCTCAAAGGGTGTCATACCAATGCTCGAATGATGGCTATTGTTGTAGGAAAACTCTGCCAAGGGTAAATACGCATCCCAGCTACCCCCGAAATCCAACACACATGCTCGGAGCATGTCCTCAAGCGTCTGAATCGTCCACTCACTCTGACCGTCTGTCTAGGTATGATATGCGGTACTAAAATGCAGTCTAGTACCCAACTCCTCATGAAATTTCTTCCAGAGTCTGGAAGTGAAATGCACATCACGGTCTGAAACAATCGAGATCGGCACCCCATGCCGAGATACCACTTCCCTCACATACACCTCTGCCAATTTCTCTGCTGAAGAACTCTCACTGATGGCAAGGAAGTGAGCGCTCTTCGTCAACCTGTCCACAATCACCCAAATTGCATCAACTCCTCTGACAGTCCTCGGCAATTTGGTGATGAAATCCATAGTAATCTGTTCCCACTTCCACTCTGGAACCTCCAAAGGCGGCAACTTGCCATGCGGCCTCTGGTGCTCGGCTTTAACCCTACGGCAGGTCAAGCACCTCTCAACAAACCACACGACGTCCCTCTTCATACAGGGCCACCAATACTCCTTTCTTAAATCCAAATACATCTTAGTGGCCCCCGGATGGATCGTAAATTTCGACCGATGAGCCTTTTCCATCAAAGTGGTACGCGTTCCTCCCACAAACGGCACCCAGATACCCCCCTGAAATGTCATAAGCCCCCGACCATTGGTAACGAACTCTGAAACCAAACCAACAACCCGTTCCCTCTTCTGCATCTCAGGTTGCACAGCCTCGGCCTGTGCCCCACGAATGGCGTCGAATACCGGAGCTATCACGGTCAATCTCAAACATACATCCCGCAGTGGAGTGCTCTCCGCCCTGCGGCTCAACGCATCGGCTACCACGTTAGCCTTGCCTGGGTGGTACAGGATCTCACAATCATAATCCTTGACCACATCCAACCACCTTCTCTGCCGCATATTTAGGTTGGGCTGATCCATCAAGTACCTCAAACTCTTATGGTTCATCTATATCGTACACCGAACCCCATACAAGTAGTGACGCCAAATCTTGAGGGCGAACACTACTGCCTCCAACTCTAGATCATGGGTGGGATATCTCGTCTCATGAGGCATCAGCTGCCTCGATGCATATGCTATCACATGCCCTCTCTGCATTAGCACCGCTCCCAGCCCCAAAATCGATGCACCACAATATACCACAAAATCCTCCATCCCTTCCGGGAGAGCTAATACCGGGGCTTCGCACAACCTTTGGCGAATTGTCTCAAAGGAGGCTTGCTGCTCGGGACCCCATGAAAAAGCAACACCCTTCCGGGTCAATCTGTTGAGTGGCACTGCAATCTTGGACAAATCCCTGATAAATCTCCGATAATACCCCGCCAACCCTAGGAAACTCCTGATCTCAGAGGGTGACATCGACACCTCCCAACTCATCACCGCCTCAACCTTGGCCGGATCGACCAATATCCCTTCCTGGTTAACAAGATGTCCTAAGAACTGGACCTCCTGTAACCAGAAATCATACTTGGAGAATTTTGCATAAAGCTTCTCTGATCTCAGAACCCCAAGGACCTCCCTCAAATGCTACTCATGCTGCTCTCTAGATCTCGAATATACCAGAATGTCATCGATAAATACAATCACCGACCGATCCAACATCGGCCTACATACTCGGTTCATGAGATCCATGAACACTGCCGGGGCATTAGTGAGACCAGAAGGCATCACCACAAACTCATAATGCCCATAACGCGTCCTGAACGTTGTCTTCTGGACGTCCTTATCCCGCACTCTCACCTGATGATATCCAGACCACAAATCGATCTTGGAGAACCAAGATGCTCCCTACAACTGATCGAACAAATCGTCGATCCTCGGTAACGGGTAACGGTTCTTGACCGTCAGCTTGTTCAACTCCCAGTAATCAATGCACATCCGGTGTGAACCATACTTCTTCTTGACGAACAAGATAGGCGCTCCCCACGGCGAGCTGCTCGGCCGAATAAATCCCTTCCCTAGCAGCTCCTGAGGCTGCGAGGATAACTCTTGCATATCTGGAGGTGCAAGGCGATAAGGCACCTTAGCGATAGGCGTGGCCCCCAGAACTAAATTGATACTCAACTCCACTTGCCTCACTGGAGGCACACCCGGCAACTCCTCGGGAAAAACATATGGAAACTCATGCACCACCGGAACCTCCTCAACTGAACTCGGCCTCTCGGAAGCCACTCGCGTATCCATCACATACGCCACAAAACCCTTACAGCCCTGCTGTAGACACTGCCTCGCCCTAGCGGCCGAACAAAAGACTGATCCCGAACGAGTACCCTCGCCGTACACTGAAAGAACTCCCCCACTAGGGTTTCGTATGGTCACCAACTGACGCTCGCAGTCGATAACTGCGCCAAATCTGCTCAACCAGTCCATACCCACAATGACACACACATCACCGATCGCAATAGGAACCAGATCAATCGGAAACTCAACACCGAAAATCTCTAACACGCATCCCCAGAGAACCTCCGTAGCACAAATCACTCTCTTGTCAGCTATGGAAACTCTCAAAGGCCGACTCAACGCCTCACGACTAACACTAATATGCTGACTAAAGGCCGAAGACACAAAGGACCGACTCGCACCCGAGTCAAATAACACTAAAACAGGTACAGAGTTCACAAGGAAAGTACCTACGCATAACATAATATAAGCATAATATCTCAACATCATAATAAATACACGAAAGAAAACATACCAGCCACAACATCGGGCGCAGCGCGGACCTCCTCCGCGGTCAGCTGAAAGGCTCTCCCTCGAGCTCTCAGTGCCTCGGTCTTCACTGGCCGACTCTCTATAGCTCTGATGGCGGCAGGAGCAGATCCCTGAGATGCTCCTCGCAACTGCGGACACTCCGCCTTTTGGTGTCCGGTCTGGTTGCAGTGAAAACACACTGCAAACCCCTTGGGGCAGTCCTTGGCCATATCCCCCTCCTTGCCACATTTGTAGCAAGATCCCGCTCGACAGACTCCATCATGACCCTTGCCACACTTCCCGCAAGTGCGGCCCTTCTGGCTCCCTGGTTTGGGATCAGCGGGCTTGGCCCGCTTGGCTGCCAGCTGAGACTGCGCCGGTCGCCGATCCCTCCCCTAAGACTCTGCCTCCTCTCTGGCCTGAGTCTCAAGCTCAATCTCCCTCTTCCGAGCATTTGCCTGAAGCTCGGAAAATGTCCGGTACGAGGAGTTCGCCACGAACTCCCGAATGTCCTGCCTCAAGATACTCAGATAGCGGCTCATACGTGCCTGCTCCGTAGACACGTGCTCAGGGCAGAACATCGCCCTCTCGTGGAACATCCTGGTAATCACCGTAACTGACTCAGTACCCTGCTTGAGGGTCAGAAACTCCTGGGCCAAACACTCCCTCTCCACCTGGGGAACGTACTCATCTCGGAACATGGCAGTGAACCTCTACCAGGTCACTGCCGCAATCTCAGCAGGCGTGAAATGCGCTGTCACAAACTTCCACCAGTCCTTCGCTCCCAAGCGAAGCTGGTTCAGCGCGAACCGGACCTTCAAATGCTCAGGAGATGAGCAAGTGAAGAAACACCCCTCTATATCAGATATCCACCTCATAGCTGCCACCGGGTCCTGAGTCCCATCAAACTCTAGTGGTTTTGTGTTGATGAACTCCCGGAACAGCAACGCATCACCACCTTGCGGCCTCGCGGCAGCAATAGCTGCGGTGGCCGCTGCAACAGCAGCCTTAGAAAGAGCGACATAACGCTCGTCAAATGTCTCAATCAGCGTGGTCTTAATAGACCCAAACATCTCTGGTATCACTACCCTGATGGCCGCAGCCACCTCCTCCTGGATGATCCGGCGGATCTCCTCATCACTGGTACCACTGCACTCAGGCATCAAGCGTGTCCTCACTATGATCTACCTCTGAAATACAACATACTATAAATTAGAGCCCATACGAGCATACTCACACTCGTCAACTCTTCCTCCTTGATCCTTGGTATTCTAAAGATTCTTACTTGGGTTGTACACCGCTCCGGTGCTTTCAGTAGTACGGGCCCAATACTACTGTCCGCACCGTATCAGAATACACCCCAAGTCCTCCTCTTCGGATCCCAAATCCCAAGTACTTTATCATGCATAGACCACTCTCTAATAGATCTCTCATAAGCTCCTCGCTGCTACCTACTCACTCTCAAGCATCTCATAGCAGCTCACCTCTTCCTAGGCTAAGGCATCACAAATCAGGCCACTCTAGTCCTAATAGGAACACCTAGCCTACTCTAGCATGCAGATACATCATATCAATATCAATATTACATAACATAAAGGTATTTTGGGAAATCACCGTTCGGGCGCGGACTAATTGTACAAACAACTCTGCTCTGCGTTTTTCAAAAATCTTTTACTCTTTTTGAAAATAAATCTCAAATCCTCAGTTTGAGTTCAAATACGCCCGAAGGTGTACTCGAATCCCTCAAACCAAGCCTCTGACACCAACTTGTAACACCGTGAATATTCAAAGTAATTTTTCACAATATAAAAACATTTCTCATTTAATTTTCATAAAACATTAAGTTTAAAATCTCAATTCACATCATACAAAATCCCAAGATCATATATATATCAAAAATCCTATGCGTGTGTACAGATCAAGCCGGCGCCTTCCCACGGTCATCGCTAGTACCTGAAACAACAACACTAACACTGTAAGCACAAAGCTTAGTGAGTTCCCCAAAATACCACACACATAACACATATTAGCCACTCGAGGCTATAACTCTATGGGTCCGTGCACCCAAACTTTGTGAACCCTCAGGTTCTAACTCTGGGAACCTTCCGGTTCCAACTCTATAAACATGCACAACATAAATCACATAGAAATAATGCAGTACAACACATCACATACATATAGCATACAAATACTCTGATCACATAACTCTAGGTACCTACTCAAGGTAAAGTATAGTGAGAAGACTCACCTCACGTATCTCGACAACTCACGAATCCTGGAAATCCCTCGTGCTCGATCCTCCGAGCTATAATCCTCCTATAACATCATATGTCTGTAATTAACACTTTTTACCACTAAGATTGACTACCCCTAAGAAGTCAACACTGGTCAACTCTGGTCAATGGTCAACTTTGACCGGACTCAGCGAGTGCACTAGGGCGACTCAGCGAGTCTAGACGTTTTCACCAACTCTCTAGGATTCCCTTTTTGACACATCGAGTATTCCCCTGACTCAACGAGTTCCACCTGGTAAGAATCACGGGGCCACCCCGACTCAACTTGTCGAGTCTCAAGAACAACTCGGCGAGTTCCAGTTCAACTCAGTCCACATGGCAACCCTCTCTAACTCTCCCTGACTCACTGAGTCAACCCATAACTTGGCTGGACCACTCATTGAGTGGTTTAAGACAATCTTCATGCTACTCGCCGAGTCTGTTCTTCAGACTCGGCGAGTCCATGCCATGCATCAACTCAAACTTTCTTCTGAGGTCAGATCCGCTCCAAAAACTCATAGATTTGGCCCTCCTAAGCATATTCATCACGTAAAGTCCATGACTTGGTGCACATAACACACTCCTTGACTCACAAATGGTGTTTTGACCTCAAACACAAGGACCCCAATCCAAACCCCCCATGGATTCATAAAAAGCTTGGGCAAAGGGACACTCTGGACCTCCAAGGCTCAAGATCTAGAACCTAAATCGCTTAAGGGACCAAGGAAGCACTAGATCTAGCTACAAAAGGGCTCAATAAGCCCTAAATCACTATAAACATCAACATAACAGAGAATAGCTCGAAGGTAGTACCTCAAATGTGATGTTCTGGACCTCAAATCTTTAGGAAGTGGCTCCTCTTGATTCCCCTTAGCTATTGCTTCCTTTCCCTTGCAAGATTACACCTCCAAGATCAACAATGGCTCCTTGCTTTGTTCCAAACGCTCAAACTCGCTAGGGTTTCACTCAGGGGACTGGTGAGCACAAATGACGGCCTTAAGGTAATTTAAATAGGTCCCAAACCCGTGAAATTAGGGTTTCATTAAACAGCGCGGACTCACCGAGTCCGTACCTTGGACTCGCCGAGTCCAGGCGCGAACCCACGTGCAGAACCGCGATCCTACTCGGCGAGTTTGAGCTCCAAGTCACCAAGTCCCCTCACAAAACATCAAAATCATAAGCATAAAAGATACCTAGAAATTCGGGTTGTTACACTATGACATGTACTCACCCTGATGTAGCATTTGCTTTGAGCATGGTCAGTAGATATCAAGGGAACCCTGGCAGAGCCCATTGGATTGCGGTCAAGAATATCCTTAAGTACCTTTGCAGGACCAAGGAATAGTTTTTAGTCCTCGGGGGGATTGATGAATTAAAGGTGCGATGGTATAGTGACGCCAACCTCCAGACCGACAGGGACAACTACCATTCGTAGTCGGGCTGGGTCTTTACCCTTATTGGAGGAGCAGTAACTTGGAAAAGATTCAAGCAGGAAACAGTAGTTGATTCAACGTGCGAATCAGAGTACATTGCAGCGAGCAAAGCGTCGAAGGAGGCAATATGGTTGAAGAACTTCATTGGTGATCTTGGAGTTGTACCTGCCATAAAGGAGCCTATGGAAATTTTTTGTGATAATGAAGGAGTAGTTTTCTTGACCAAGGAACCAAGAGATCATGGTAGATATCGACATATCGATAGAAATATAACTTTATTAGACATCGAGTAGAAGAAGGACACCTCGTGGTTAAGAGGATATCATCAGAAGATAACCCAGCAAATCCGCTTACGAAGGGATTGACTAGGGTTAAGCATTTGCAGCATGCTCGGAGTATTGGGCTGGAGGATGATATTAGTTTAGATTAGATAGTTTTAGAAACTTGTAATAGATAATTGTAATTGACATTTGATGATTAGATAAAGGAGTATTATTTATGAGTAAAGTTACTGTCATATATTAATTGCTTAACTATTGTTTCAATTTGCATGTTTTCACTTCCTGAATAATTGAGTTTATTTAGAATAATTGAATTATTCAAACGATCCACAATCGTTCATATGTTGGAAGTAGTTATGAATGAAGATTGTCATGAGTTGGTATGTAGATTATCTAAATGGTATTTGACATAGCAAAGGGTTGCTACAACGTTCATGAGTGCTTACGAACTAGTTTTGAGCATTCGAACAAACCCGCACTTGCTGGAATCACTTTAACGTATATATATATATATATATATATATATATATATATATATATATATATATATATATGTATATATATATATATATATATATATATTGTAAGTGATCGCAAGATGATAACTGGTTGTACATTGATGATGTGAAACCGCATCAGTAAATTGATGTTATAAAACGCATTGTTGTGTATAATTGATTAATGAATAAGTAAATGCATATAAGTCGAAGTTTATCTATTACTTTTATCCTAAGAGGGTAAAAGTGATATCTCGGCTGTTCGATGATTTGATTTGACTTATATGTCGGGCCCGGTCAGAACTGAATTGATGTGTTCGATTAAGTTCTATGTCGAATAAATCTGAGATCGAGAAACTAAACGCTGGACTATGATTATGTCTGCATGATATCTAAACAGAGGACTATATGATCCGTTATCTAAAGGACAGGATTGATAAGATCAGAGTTTGACAGCATCTTTGAGAGCTATGATTGCGAATCAGATTGTGCTTGTATATATAGTTACTAGACTTATCCAAGTGGGAGACATGTTGGAATAGTGTCTAAGGCTGCAACTATATTTGGCAAGTATTTGACCCGGTTGTGCATGGTCCTTTTGGGTTGCCTTCACCATAGCAACTTGATAGGATGATTTATAATGAGAGAAGAAATATTATTAATATATTATGAGAACAATATAAGGGATAATAATATTTTTATTTGATTAATGTATGTCATAAATTAATTAGGGATTAATTTGGTGACTTAAAGAGATTAATTGAATAAAGTGGCATAAACTGTTAATTGTATGATAGTTGTATTTTGTGTTGTGATTCCTTATGGATAAGAGGTGGACGATTTTAGGGTTTGGAAGAGCCTAGAAATCGTCCAAGGCTTATCATTAACGAGATTGGATTGCTTAGGGCCTAAGTTATCCAATTTGGGTTTTAAGGGTGAAACCCTAGGAAGCTCACTAGTATATATAGACCCTTTGGGTGAAGGAAATCGGCACTCTTGCATCTAAAGAAACCCTGGCCGATTTCTCTCCCTTTATCTCTCTCTCTCTCTCTCTTATCATCCTCTTGTTAGTTGGTGTTTGTAATCATGGGTTTGAGCCATAAGAACATTCATATGTGCACATGCAAACCCTAATGCTTGGATCTAGGTTTCTCTGAATGAACATGAAAGATATCCAAGACTTTGATTGATAGATCTAATGAAAAAATTTCAAATCATATATGAAAAACAGATCTAGAAGATTACCTTGAGTTTCTTGCTTGAATCCTCTTGTCCTTGGAGCTTAGAGTCACAATTCTCACTCCTCTAATGGCTTACAAACACCAACTAGCAAGAGGATGCTAAGAGAGAGAGAGGAGGGCAAGAAATCGGCCAGGGTTTCTTCAAAGCAAGAGTGTACTGATTTCCTTAGCCCTATGGGTCTATTTATACTAGTGAGCCTCCTAGGGTTCAACCCTTAAACCCTAATTGGATAACTTAAGCCCTAAACAATCCAATCTCCTTATAGATAAGCCTTGGACAATTTCTAGGTCCTTCCAAACCCCCAAAACCGTCCACCCCTTATCCATAAGGGATTATAGCCCAAAGTACAACTATCATACAATTGATAGCTTATGCCCCTTTATTCAATTAATCTCTTTAAGTCACCAAATTAATTCCTAATTAATTTATGACTTATATTAATCAAAGAACAATATTATTATTCATTATATTATTCTCATGATATATTAATAATATTTCTTCTCTCATTATAAATCATCCTGTCAAGTTGCAATGGCGAAGGCAACCTAAAAGGACCACGTACCACCGGGTCTAATACTTGCCTAATAATAGTTGCAGCCTTAGACACTATTCCAACAGTCTCCTACTTGGATAAGTCTAGTAACTATATAAGCATAATCCGGTTAGCAATCCTAGCTCTCAAAGACGCTGTCAAACTCTGATCTTATCAGTCCTGTCCTTTAGATAAGGGATCGTACAGTCCTCTGTTTAGATATCATGCAGACAATTATATGGAATCATCTTTGTCCAGCATTTGGTTTCTCGATCTCAGATTTATTCGACATAGAACTTAATAGAACACATCAATTTAGTTCTGACCTGGCCTGGCACATAAGTCAAATCAAATCATCGAGCGGCCGAGATATCGCTTTTACCCTCTTAGGATAAGAGTAATAGATAAACTTCGACTTATATGCATTTACTTATTTATTAATCAACTATACACAATAATGTGTTTTATAACATCAATTTACTGATGCGGTTTCGCATTATCAATGTACAACTAATTAACAAATAACAAACCATATATCTAGGTTTTAAGACCATATGATATTATCGTCTTGCGATCACCCCTTTTATCATATTCCATAAGGTGATTCCACCAAGCGCGGGTTTATTCCAATGCTCAAAACTAGTTCATAAGCACTGATGAACGTTGTAGCAAACCTTTGCTATGTCTAACACCATTTAGACAATCTACATACCAATTCATGACAATCTTCATTCATATCTACTTCCAACATATGAACGATTGTCGACTTTTTGAGTAATTCGAGTATTCTTAATAAACTCAATTATTCTGGAAGTCAAAACATGCAAAGTGAAACAATAGTAAACAATTAACATAAGATAGTAACTTTACTCATAAATAATACTCCTTTATTTAATCATCAAATGTCAATTACATTTATCTATTACATGTTTAAAAACTATCTAATCTAATGTAATATCAACTCTCAGTCCAGTACTCCTAGCATGCTGCAAATACTTAACCCTACTCAGTCCCTTCATAAGCGGATCTGCTGGGTTGTCTTCTGATGATATCCTCCTAACCACGAGGTGTCCTTCTTCTACTCGATGTCTAATAAAGTGATATTTTCTGTTGATATGACAAGATTTACCATGATCCCTCGGTTCCTTGGTCAAGGCAACTGCTCCTTCATTATCACAGAAAATTTCCATAGGCTCCTTTATGGCAGGCACAACTCCAAGATCACCAATGATGTTCTTTAACCATATTGCCTCCTTTAACACTTTGCTCGCTGCAATGTACTCTAATTCACACGTTGAATCAACTACGGTTTCCTGCTTGGAACTTTTCCAAGTTAGTGCTCCTCCATTAAGGGTAAAGACCCAGCCCGACTACGAACGGTAGTTGTCCCTGTCGGTATGGAAGCTGGTGTCACTATACCCTCGCACCTTTAAGTCATCACTCCCCCCGAGGACTAAACACCATTCCTTCGTCCTCCGAAAGTGTAACGCTTGTGTTTTCGGGCTTGCCGGTTTTTTTAGCAATGTAATAGTCTAGGTTAACCTTTGTAACCCATTTTGAAATAATAAGAATGTATTATTTGAGTATTATGTGTTTTATGCTTAATTGCTTAATTATGTTGTCTGATTAATTAAGAATAAAAAAAATAAGCGTCAAAATTTAAGTGTAAAATAAACTTAATATCTTGGGTTAATGTTGTAGTAGTTGAAACGAGGTTTTCGTATATATATAGAACGCCCAAATCTGACTTCGTATGAGGAAGTTATGATTTATCGAAGTTTTGACTTAGCGTTGTGCACCCTGAAATACTCGATTTGAGATCGAGCGGTTTTTAGCCGAAGAAATCTAAATGAGAATCGAAGATCTCATTGTTGGTGTCGAAGCGATAAAAAGTTAGGCAAGAACGGACGTCAAACGAAGAAGTTATGAATTTATAACGAAGTTTTTCTATCGCGGCCTATTAAAAATAAATAATAAAAGTAAAATCAAAATTAGCCGACGGAGTCTATACGAAAGTTGTAGACCGTAGTCTCACCTTTCCGTGGATATAAAGAACGTCGAAAACGGAGTTCATATGAAGAAGATATGAATTTCCGAAGTTTGATAAATAAATTGTATTTATTTTTAAATCAAAAATCCGGCATTATCCGAAGGCCGAGTCACCAGTCTGATCCGACGTACGCCCCGCGTACTCCGAGAGTGTCGACACTTCGGATGACGCATCCAGTGACGATTTCGGAAGTAGTACGCGCTGCATATTGCAGTACGCCCCGCGTACTCCGAGGCTCCAACCTCTATAAAAGGGATCCGAAGGCAGCCGAGAGTTTTGTTCATTTCTTCTCTTCTTTCTCCCGTTTTGCATCGTTTTGCGTGCCAGAAATACCCCGAAGCCCCGGTATAATACTCTAGCCCCGAGGCAAGTCCCGAGATCCTGAAGATCCCGAGAAGTGCGGTTCCCGAGTCGAAGCTCTGCCCGCAAGAAGTTCGATTTTTGAGGAGATCTTCCAGATCTGCTGTGGATTACTACTTCTGCAAGTCGTAGTGCTGTCCAATCGTCTTCTGAGCAAGTGAGTGTATACTACCTTTCATAAACACGATAATAATACAAGTGCGGTTTGAGTGTATTAAGTAAATTGTGGTTTATATGTGTGAGGGTATAGTTACTTTCTTCTAACGAGTAACTATGAAGTATTTTATATGATATACTTGTTATGTGTATATTTTGTGATTGTATGCGTGAATGGATATTCACTTTATTCTATCTCATAGATCTGAATTGTTTTCTATGAAATACGTGTTATGTGGTATGCCTCATCTGTTATGTGGAATATATATTGAATGAAAATTACGTGCCGGTTTTAACTATGTATGAAAATATATATTATTGTCTACTAATATGTTGGGTAGAACATGGGTAGATAGTTGGTGTGTAATAAACAGATGAGAGGCCTCGATGTTGTTTTTGTTGATCTAGTTATTCAGCGGAGTATGGATAACGACCACAGACTCTTTCTAGACAGTTCAGCGGAATGCTAGTAGGTTCCTAACCTGTAGGTGTTGGGAACGATGTGTTCACCGATGTACTCTATCCCCCTCATGGTTGCCTTTAGGATATCTATTGTTGAGGAAACCCCTTTGCAGTGATGTCCATCCCGATGAAAATCCTAGATTAGGTCCCTTGAGATAGTTGTTGTCTTAGGGACGTAAAGTGAGGATAACGGGAATGGGTAATCGGGATAGTGATTGGTTGGTGAAATTAAATATAACTTATTTATTGTGGGTTGAAAACCCTATATGCTCACCAGGCTCCTAAGCCTGACCCACTCAGTTTTATTTGTATTACAGGAAGTGGCACAAGGGCGTAAGATGGATGGATCATCTTGTTTTTTTGTTTACAAGTCTATATATGTATATATTTGTTGAATGACTTGTAATGTTATCGTTTATGCTTTATGGTCTGTATCGGAACATGACATCCCGAGTTTTGATTATATAATGATATGCATCTCTTGATGAAATGCTTTGATAAATATTATTTTATCATGTTTTGTTTTGGGAACAAATTCCGCAACTCTTTCAAATCAAAAGGATTTACTCTGAAATTATTTAAAAGCATCAATGAAAATCGGTCTTTTCTGGCCGAGATTTTGGGGATGTCACAGTTGGTATTAGAGCATTAGTTTATGCTAACTAGGAATTTGTAGGATTTCTAGACTTAAACTTAGAATGCTAAGTGGAATTTTAAGATGTGTGTCTGTTGGATTTTAGACACGAGCACTAGTTTATTTTAGGAAAGTTGCCTAAAATGCTTTTATGTGCTAAATGTTATATGTTGCCATATATGATATTATTTGTTCGGATCTACGGTCTGTTGCCGACCGGATCTGGAAACCTTATGTGTGTAGGATTCTAAGTGTGCGTCTACGTTATTAGAACTAGCATGTAAACGTTTCGGAGTAATAAGGATGATTTGAATATCTATCACGAATGAGGATCTAATTTCACCTTATTCGGTGTGTAGATCAAAATGGTGAGAACAGGGAGTGGTGTTGGAAACGCGGATGAAAACAAGAATCAACCGCCAGTGATTGAGCAGATACTTGTTGTAGCAGCAGCACCAGAACCAATAACAATGGCTGCGGTGCAAGCCATGATTCGGGCTATGCTAGCCGAACAAAGGGAGGAGATGCGACAAATGTAACATAATAATAGGGATGAACCTATCATACCTATTGAGGAACCTGAATTGATTCCCGAGCAATCGGAGGAAGGGAACAATACTCGCATGGTGAGTCAAGTTGGGACTCAAGAGGAACGAAGGAACGATCTAGAAAGGAGAAACAACAAGGATGGGCGTATGTACAAGAACTTCTTGGGCGCCAAACCACCAAGTCTTTCTGGGAGCCCAAAGCCTGTTGAGATAATGGATTGGATCTCAGAAATGGAGATGGTATTTGAAAGTTGCGACTGTAGCAACAAACAGAAGACCATCTTTGCGGTTAGACAACTGAAGACTGGAGTCTTGAGTTGGTGGAAGTTGTTGGCAGATACTATGCCATGAGGAAAAGCCCTGAAAATGTCATGGGAGGAGTTCTTGGAACAGCTGAGGGTGCAATATTGTTCAAAGATAGATCTGATTGATCTGAACAATAAGTTTCAAAACTTAAAGAAGGGGAAGATGAGCATAGATGACTATGCTACTGCATTTACTTAGAAGATGAAGTTGTTTCCGTACCTAGTGCCGACGGAACTCTCCAAGATTGAGAGGTTTGCCGATGGACTGCCTGCCGACTTTGGTCTGACAGTCAAGATGGCAACTACTCTGAAAACGGCTGTTCGTGCAGCTAAGAATGTGGAGGCCCAGCAGAAGGAAAAGGGTCTGGAAAGAATTGATGTTGGTGAAAAGAGGAAGTTCGATGGAACTTCAGGGTCCAACAAGAAAAACAAATTCTCGAAGTCTGGTTCGTGGGGAGGTGGAAGTGAAGCGAAGTGGTGCGACAAATATAAGAAGAAGCATCATGGGAAATGTGAGGTGGCGAACACATGTTACAAGTGTGGAAAGCCAGGGCACTATGCCAATGAGTGTACCCTCACAAAGAAATTTTGCTATGGTTGTGGTGAGGAGGGTCATATGTCGAGGGACTGCCCGAAGAAGAAGGAGGCAGCTAGACCCAACATTCCACCAAAGCCAAAGGCGAGAGCATTCCAGATGACACTGGAAGCTGCTAAAGATGAGGCTGATGTCGCTTCAGGTACCTTTCTCGTTAACGAATTGCCTGCCCAAATTTTATTTGATTCTGGAGCCAATTACTCCTTTATATCGCATGAATTTGGTAGAAAGCTAGCTTTGCTTGTTGTTACACTAGATAACGCCTTATTAGTCGAAGTTGCTAGTGGCAAGTTTGTACCTGTTAGCTATCGCATGAAAAACATCTTAATTGATCTAAATGGGAATAAGTTCCACGAGGAATTATTTCCTATCGAACTAAATGGTTTCAACATCGTGCTTGGAATGGATTGGCTTAGCGCCAACGACGCCGAAATTTTATGCAAGAAGAAAATAGTCAAAATAAACCCGCCTGGGAAAGATTCGTTTATGGTGTATGGAGATAAACGCAGAGTGAATAATGGAATCATTTCATTGATGAAAGCCAGAAAATGTTTGACCAAGGGGTGTACATCATATTTAGCATTCGTGATTGATGCTAAGAAGGAAAAGAAGGTGATGCAGAATATTCCAGTGGTGTGTGATTATCCGGAAGTATTTCCCGAAGATCTTCCTGGATTACCACCAGATCGACAAGTGGAATTCTGTATTGACTTGTTGCCAGGAACCACGCCAATTGCAAAAGCACCTTATCGATTAGCACCGACGGAGATGAAGGAGCTAATGATGCAACTTCAGGAGTTATTGGACAACGGTTTCATTAGACCAAGTTCATCACCCTGGGGAGCTCCGGTGTTATTTGTAAAGAAGAAAGATGGAAGCATGAGAATGTGCATTGATTACAGAGAGCTGAACAAGGCAACAATAAAGAATAGATATCCGTTGCCTAGGATTGATGACCTGTTTGATCAATTGCAAGGTTCGAGCTATTTCTCGAAGATCGATCTAAGGTCAGGGTATCATCATCTAAAAGTAAGAGAGCAAGATATCGAGAAGACTGCATTCAGAACTAGATATGGACACTACGAGTTCTTGGTTATGTCGTTTGGACTAACCAATGCTCCGACAGCGTTCATGGATTTGATGAATAGGGTTTGTAATCTTTTCCTTGATAAATCCGTGATAGTGTTCATAGACGACATTCTGATTTACTCGAAAAGCCAAGAGGAGCATGGCAGACACTTGCGAGAAGTGTTAGAAGTCTTGAAGAAGGAGAAGTTGTATGCTAAGTTCTCCAAATGTGATTTTTGGATTCGTGAAGTCCATTTCTTGGGTCACGTGGTCAACCAAGAAGGGATAATGGTTGATCCAGCGAAGATCGAAGCTGTGATGAAGTGGGAGCAACCGAAAAGTCCCACGGAGATCCAAAGCTTTTTAGGATTAGCCGAATATTACCGAAGGTTTATCCAAGGCTTTTCTTCGATTGCTACTCCGTTGACAGCTTTGACCCACAAAGGAGCTACTTATGCTTGGAGTGAGAAGCATAAGGAAGCATTCGAGAAGCTAAAGGAGAAGCTATGCAAGGCACCGATACTTTCTCTACCCGATGGAGTTGAAGACTTCACTGTCTATAGCGATGCGTCTGGGGTTGGATTGGGTTGTGTTTTGACCCAAAGAGAAAAGGTGATAGCATATGCGTATCAACAGCTGAAAGAGCATGAAAAGAACTACCCAACTCATGATTTGGAGTTGGCGGCGGTAGTTTTCGCTCTGAAAATATGGAGGCATTACCTCTATGGCACGAAGTGCAAACTTTTCACTGATCATAAGAGTCTCCAATATCTCTTTTATCAGAACGAATTGAATCTGAGGCAACGGCGCTGGCTAGAATTACTTAAAGACTACGACTGCGAGATACTCTACCACCCCGGTAAAGCTAATGTTATTGCTGATGCTCTCAGTCGGAAAGTCAATCTTGAAAGGAAAAGGCCAAGAGCATTGAGAATTGAAGTTGTCTCAACTATTTTGGGAAGTATAAAGAAAGCTCAGAGCGAAGCTTCTGAGAAGAATGACAGAAAGGAGGAGCGTTTGGGCAAAACGTTGGTGTTCGGTGTAAACAGTCGTGGACTGAAGGTGTTCCAAGATCGGATTTGGATACCTAAGACAGGAGGAGTCAGAGATCTTCTGATGGAAGAAGCTCACAAGACCATGTACTCGATTCATCTGGGTAGCACTAAAATGTATAGGGACCTGGAACCCTACTACAGGTGGCCGACGATGAAGCTTGATGTTGCAAAGTATGTGGCTAAGTGTGTGACTTGTGCGAGAGTCAAGACACAACATCAGAAACCGTACGGGAGTTTAGAACCTTTGGATGTGCCTATGGGTAAGTGGGAAGACATTGCTATGGATTTTGTCACTAAACTGCCCAGAACAAAGAATGGTCACGACATGATTTGGGTGGTCGTTGATCGATTCACTAAGAGTGCGCATTTCATAGTGGCCAAGGAGAAATGGTCTATGGAGAAGCTTGCGAATTCTTACGTGAAGGAAATTGTGAGGCTTCACGGTGTTCCGTTAACGATTGTGTCGGATCGTGATAGCCGTTTCACATCAAGGTTTTGGAAAAGTCTACAAGAGGAATTGGGTACCAAGTTGTGTTTAAGTACAGCTTACCATCCGCAGACTGATGGTCAGAGCGAACGAATGATACAAACACTTGAAGATATGCTGAGAACATGTACTCTGGAATTCCTAGGTAATTGGGATGAGCATTTACCGTTGGTATAATTTTCCTATAATAATAGTTTCCACTCGAGCATTATGATGGCACCTTACCAAGCTTTGTATGGACAGAAGTGTCGTACGCCGTCTTGTTGGCTTGAGGCTGGGGAAAAGCAGTTTATGGGACCGGAGTTGGTTCATCAAACTACTGAAAAGTTGAAAATAATTAGGGAAAGAATGTTAGCGGCTCAGGATCGTCAAAAGAGCTATGCTGACAAGAAGCGGAGACCGATAACTTTTGAGGTTGGGGATTCGGTTTTGCTTAAAGTCTCGCCGTGGAAGGGACTTATAAGATTTGGTAAAAGGGGAAAGTTGAGTCCAAGGTTTATTGGACCGTTTAAAATTCTTCAGAGGATTGGGAACCAAGCTTACAAGCTCGAATTACCAGAAGAACTGAATGGAATTCATAACACTTTTCATGTGTGTTATTTGAGGAAGTTCACGGGAGAAGTTCCCGACATAATTCCAATCTCTGAATTGAGAATTGATGAGAACAAAAGGTTGATTGAAGAACCAGAGGCAATTGTTGACCGAAAGACTAAGAAATTGCGACGCAAGATGGTTGGGTTAGTGCTTGTCCGATGGAAACACACGAATGGGCCGAATCTCACTTGGGAGACGGAGAGTGACATGATGGGTCGCTATCCGCATTTGTTTGTTGATGTGTGATTCCGGGGACGGAATCATTCTAAGGTGGAGAGAATTGTAACGCCTGTGTTTCGGGCTTGCCATTTTTTTAGCAATGTAATAGTCTAGGTTAACCTTTGTAACCCATTTTGAAATAATAAGAATGTATTATTTGAGTATTATGTGTTTTATGCTTAATTCCTTAATTATGTGGTCTGATTAATTAAGAATAAAAAAATAAGCATCAAAATTTAAGTGTAAAATAAACTTAATATCTTGGGTTAATGTTGTAGTAGTTGAAACGAGGTTTTCGTATATATATATAGAACACCCAAATCTGACTTCGTATGAGGAAGTTATGATTTATCGAAGTTTCGACTTAGCGTTGTGCAGCCTGAAATACTCGATTTGAGATCGAGCGGTTTTTAGCCGAAGAAATCTAAATGAGAATCGAAGATCTCATTGTTGGTGTCGAAGCGATAAAAAGTTAGGCAAGAACGGACGTCAAACGAAGAAGTTATGAATTTACAACAAAGTTTTTCTGTCGCGGCCTATTAAAAATAAATAATAAAAATAAAATCAAAATTAGCCGACGGAGTCTAAACGAAAGTTGTAAAGCGTAGTCTCACCTTTCTGTGGATATAAAGAACGTCGAAAACGGAGTTCGTATGAAGAAGATATGAATTTTCGAAGTTTGATAAATAAATTGTATTTATTTTTAAATCAAAACTCCGGCATTATCCGAAGGCCGAGTCACCAGTCCGATCCGACGTACGCCCCGCGTACTCCGAGAGTGTCGACACTTCGGATGACGCATGCAGTGACGATTTCGGAAGCAGTACGCACTGCGTACTGCAGTACGCCCCGCGTACTCCGAGGCTCCAGCCTCTATAAAAGGGATCCGAAGGCAGCCGAGAGTTTTGTTCATTTCTTCTCTTCTCTCTCCCGTTTTGCATCGTTTTGCATGCCAGAAATACCCCGAAGCCCCGGTATCATACTCTAGCCCCGAGGAAAGTCCCGAGATCCCGAAGATCCCGAGAAGTGCGGTTCCCGAGTCGAAGCTCTACCCGCAAGAAGTTCGAATTTTGAGGAGATCTTCCAGATCTGCTGTGGATTACTACTTCTGCAAGTCGTAGTGCTGTCCAATCGTCTTCTGAGCAAGTGAGTGTATACTACCTTTCATAAACACGATAATAATACAAGTGCGGTTTGAGTGTATTAAGTAAATTGTGGTTTATATGTGTGAGGGTATAGTTACTTTCTTCTAACGAGTAACTATGAAGTATTTTATATGATATACTTGTCATGTGTATATTTTGTGATTGTATGCATGAATGGATATTCACTTTATTCTATCTCATAGATCTGAATTGTTTTCTATGAAATACGTGTTATGTGGTATGCCTCATCTATTATGTAGAATATATATTGAATGAAAATTACGTGCAGGTTTTAACTATGTATGAAAATATATATTCTTGTCTACTAATATGTTGGGTAGAACATTGGTAGATAGTTGGTGTGTAATAAACAGATGAGAGGCCTCGATGTTGTTGTTGTTGATCTAGTTATTCAGCGGAGTATGGATAACGACCACGGACTCTTTCTAGATAGTTCAGTGGAAGGCTAGCAGGTTCATAACCTGTAGGTGTTGTGAACGATGTGTTCACCGATGTACTCTATCCCCCTCATGGTTGCCTTTAGGATATCTATTGTTGAGGAAACCCCTTCGCAGTGATGTCCGTCCCGATGAAAATCCTAGATTAGGTCCCTTGAGATAGCTGTTGTTTTAGGGACGTAAAGTGAGGATAACGGGAATGGGTAATCGGGATACTGATTGGTTGGTGAAATTAAATATAACTTATTTATTGTGGGTTGAAAACCCTATATGCTCACCAGGCTCCCAAGCCTGACCCACTCAGTTTTATTTGTATTACAAGAAGTGGCACAAGGGTGTAAGATGGATGGATCATCTTGTTGTTTTGTTTACAAGTCTGTATATGTATATAATTGTTGAATGACTTGTAATGTTATCGTTTATGCTTTATGGTCTGTATCGGAACATGACATCCCGAGTTTTGATTATATAATGAAATGCATCTCTTGATGAAATGCTTTGATAAATATTATTTTATCATGTTTTGTTTTGGGAACAAATTCCGCAACTCTTTCAAATCAAAAGGATTTACTCTGAAATTATTTACAAGCATAAACGAAAATCGGTCTTTTCTGGCCGAGATTTTGGGGATGTCACAGAAGGTACTTAAGTATATTCTTGACCGCAATCCAATGGGCTCTGCCAGGGTTCCCTTGATATCTACTGACCATGCTCAAAGCAAAGGCTACATCAGGGCGAGTACAAGTCATAACATACATGATTGAGCCAACTGCAGAAGCGTATGGTACTCGACTCATTTCTGCTATATCTGCTTCGGTACTCTGACTTTGAGTCTTACTCAACTTGGCATTACTTTGTATCGGTAATTCTCCCTTCTTCGAACTTTCCATACTAAATCGTTTTAGTACTTTATTTAAATAAGTGTTCTAACGAAGTCCTATTAGTCTCTTACTTCGTTCTCTCACTATCCTTATTCCCAAAATATACGAAGCCTCTCCAAGGTCCTTCATAGCGAAGCACTTCCCGAGCCAGGACTTAACCTGCTACAGTGTCGGGACGTTGTTTCCTATGAGTAGTATGTCATCGACATACAAAACGAGGAAGCTAAATATACTCCCACTGGCTTTGACATATACACATGATTCAACTTGCGAAGACGATCGACATACCTTTGCATCTTTTGCAAGTGCACGGTTAGAGATTCTCTATGTCCCATTTTAGCGGAGATCATGTTAGTGAAGATCTCGTAACGTTCCTGCCTCGCGTTTTGATGGTATCTCTCCAATAAATCTTGATGCATTTCGTACGGATACATGTCCTCATAGGATTTTTGGAATTCGGCGTTCATTATGTCTATCATGATGCAATGAACCTTCGTTGCATCACGTTCATGAGTCTCAAAAGCAGTCATTTCAGCCGGAGTAGCAATTTCGGGATTGATCTTCTCGAGCTTCTCGTCGAGGACATACTCCTTGTCCTCGTAGCGAGCAATCGTGTGAATGTATCTTATCCATTCGCTAAAGTTTGTTCCATCGAAAGTCACCTTTTGGCAAAGGCTCATCAATGTGAATGAACTAGTAGCAGCGTTGTTCGCATTCGACATCTACAAATAGAAAAGACAAAGATAGATTAAAATTTGAATCCCTAATTATCACCCAATAAGAAGAATTAGGGCTAGGGTCCAACAACAATATTTACATATTTGAAAAGGGATGCCGTAATCTAATATGCAAACAATTTAAGGGTAAGTGAATGACGATTCGCTGATTCTCTATCACGAAACATAACTTTATGTTCTAAATGTATTGAGAATTCCTAGGTTTTGATGAGATTCATTGAACTTTTCAATGGCATGTTTAAATCTCGATATGCCCCTCTCGTTTGTGACTGGGATACCGAGTATCACAAAGTGGGTGGGAATAACCATGAAAATCTACACGGTGCGTTCATTGTAACAATCACCTATTCGATGTGCTGGTAAACCACACATGCTCCACCGAACTATGATAAACAATGAATCACCCTTTGCCACCTATGCTTAGAACCATGTAGTGTACCGGTAAACCACACACGCTCCACTAACTTCTAGGTAAGGGTGCAAAGTGTAATTTCATGGGATTGCATCAATTCACTTTTGCTAAAGTAACTAGGATTGGGAATTTTAGAAAATAGTTTAGTTACTTTATGTGTTCATTATACTTATTAATGAGGAGATAGAGGGTGCCCTATCCTACCCGCTCGGCTAACGACCCTCCACCGATCAAGCAAGCGGTGGGTGTGAGTGTACACCCATTAAGTGCCATTTTATAGGCCACAACCTTATACCCACCTTATAGACCGGCTTTGTGAATGAGGCCTACTAATGGTAAGACTAGCATTTTAATTATACATATATATATTAAGCTTGTAATCATATAGAGTATAGGGTTAAATTTTAAACTTGTAAAATTCTAGGGTTTGAAATTTAAATTGTCTAAATTAAACCTTTAATTACAAAACATAAATTTCAAAACTTGAGGACAAGTTTTAAACTTTTCAAAACATAAGGGATCAAATAACAAATAATTCAAATAAACCATTTAATCTCAAAATTATCTATATTTGATTTATTTAAATGTTTCTTGCAAAACAATTTACCAATTCAATTAAATAATTAATCAATTATCACATAAGGAAATTATTATTCAATTAATTGATAAATATCTTTAATTAGGTCAAGGATATACTCAAATATATGTTAAAATCAGATTTATATTGACCCAAAAAGATAAAGGCAAGTTTCCATAAGATAAACAACAAGAGAACCCGAAAATAGCTCCTTCTGACGCTCGAACTCGCCGAGTACCACCATGGACTCGCCAAGTAGAGGCCTACTCGCCGAGTCCACTATGGTACTCGCCGAGTTCATCAGGCAGAAGGACAAAAAACAAATTTTTCAATCAACAATCAAACAACCAATGCATCCATTCAATAGAAACCAATCAAGGCTCTGATACCACTGATGAGTTTGAGCCATAAGAACATTCCTATGTGCACATGCAAACCCTAATGCTTGGATCTAGGTTTCTCTAACTGAACATGCAAGATATCTAAGACTTTGATTGATAGATCTAATGAAAAACTTTCAAATCATTTATGAAAAACAGATCTAGAAGATTACCTTGAGTTGCTTTCTTGAATCTTCTTGTCCTTGGAGCTTAGAGTCACAATTGTCACTCCTCTAATGGATTACAAACACCAACTAGCAAGAGGATTATTATAAAGAGAAAGGAGAGAAAGAAATCGGCCAGGGTTTCTTCAAAGCAAGAGTGTACCGATTTCCTTAGCCCTGAGGGTCTATTTATACTAGTGAGCCTCCTAAGGTTTCACCCTTAAACCCTAATTGGATAACTTAAGCCCCAAGCAATCCAATCTCCTTATAGATAAGCCTTGGACGATTTCTAGGTCCTTCCAAACCCCCAAAACTGTCCACCCCTTATCCATAAGGGATTATAGCCCAAAGTACAACTATCATACAATTGACAATTTATGCCCCTTTATTCAATTAATCTCTTTAAGTCACCAAATTAATTCCTAATTAATTTATGACTTATATTAATCAAATAACAATATTATTATTCCTTATATTATTCTCATAATATATTAATAATATTTCTTCTCTCATTATAAATCATCCTGTCAAGTTGCTATGGTGAAGGCAACCCAAAAGGACCACGCACAACCGGGTCAAATACTTGCCTAATATAGTTGCAGCCTTAGACACTGTTCCAACATGTAAGTCGTTAGAGGAGTGATGATTGTGACTCTAAGCTCCAAGGACAAGAAGATTCAAGCAAGCAATTCAAGGTAATCCTTTAGATCTATTTTCATATGTTATGATTCGAATGTTTACACTAGATCTATCAATCAAAGTCTAGGATACATTGCATGTTCAATTAGAGAAACCTAGATCCAAGCATTAGGGTTTGTATGTGCACATAGGAATGTTCTTGTAACACCCAAGATTTTGAAAGCCAAGAAAGTAAAGGAAACCCTAAATTTAAGAGGGACTCGGCGAGTCCAAGGAAGGACTCGGCGAGTCGGAGCGGGATCCGGGTCGATGAGTAAGTGACCAACTCGGCGAGTCGGCCAAGTGGACTCGGCGAGTCTGGTCTGTGCGAGGAAAACCCTAAATCCGGGGCTTGGAGCCTATTTAAGCGTCTCAATCTTCTTCCTAGGGCTCCTTTACAGCCTCTCACACCCAGAACGCTGCACCTTAAGCCTCCATTGTGTTCATTCAAGCTTTTAGCCATTTTTGATTGGTTTTAAGGAAGGAGAAGGAGTGGGAATCTTTGAAGCATCAAGGAGTGGTCTTGGATCCGAAGTTTGGGGAGCATTTCAGAGCATTTGAAGGTATTAAGTCGTTTCTCTCCTCCAGATTTTTCCTTGGTTATGAGTTTTGGGGCTTTTAAGCCATGTTTAAGATCAATCTTGAGCTTGAGGACCAGATCTGAGGTTGCTACCTCAGATCCATGCTTGTTTAGTTTAGAATCCCGTAAAGTATCAGCCATTGGGTGGAATTTGGAGCCTATTGGTCTTAAACCCTAGTTATTAGTGCATTTTGCCTAGATCTCCCTCTCTACACGTAAAGTTTGCAACTTTACATGGGGAATAGGCTTGGGAAGGGTAGATCTACAGTTTGGAGTTCATGCATGACTCGGAAGTCCTCTGCATGTAAGTGGATCTTAATGGACTCGGCGAGTCCTTCGAGTGGACTCGACGAGTAGCTTGAAGATGAGGAGGAACTCGATGAGTGGGATGAACAGCTCGTCGAGTCGGATGAAGATAGGTGTGAACTCGGCGAGTTGGATGAACAACTCGACGAGTTGGATGAAGATTGTTGTGTGCTCGGCGAGTCTGTTCTTAGACTCGGCAAGTCAGGTCGCGTGGTCCCAAACCCTTTGAGTTAAGTCTCGAGTCAGCTAGTCGAGACAGGACTCAGTGAGTTGGACAGGACAGGAATCGGGAATCAGTAGACTCGGCGAGTCAGGGGCTGACTCGGCGACTAGAGTCGCGAGTGGAAGGACTCTGGAATTATGAACTCGGCGAGTCAGTAGGGTGACTCGACGAGTAGGGTTGACCTGGAAGGTTGACTTTGACCAGGACGTTGACTTTGACCAGAGTTGACTTGGTTGACCTTTGAAGGTCAGTTAGACTAAGTGCTATGATGATATTGGTAGCTCGGGGAGCTAGCCGAGCAGCAGTTCGGAGTCAGTGGTCAGGTAGCGGTCAAAGGGGTTAGCAGCAGCAGTTCAGCAGTATCAGGTGAGTTTCCCTTCGTATGAATGGGTCTACGGCCACAAAGCCGGCCCATGTAGTTATGAGTAGAAGACCCGGGGGTTAGCCCTAGGCACAGTATGCTAGTATGATACTCGGACGAGGTCCAATGATAGAGGGCGGGTGCCCAAGGAGCGGTTTATGTGATAGTTTATACTTGTTGTCTGCGTGATACTTGTATGTGCTTGGTAGGGAGGTGAGTGTGGGCGAGGTCCCGTATCTCACCAATAGCAGAGTGTGGATTGTGTTCCACATCCTAGTAGCGGAAGAGCAGGGGCGAGGCCCCAGTTAGGAAGGGAGTGAGGGTGGGTTGGGCCTGTATCTCACTATCAGTAGGAGTATGGACGAGGTCCCATGACTCATCAGTAGCGGGACACGGGCGGGGCCCAGAGATAGGCGAGGCCTTAGAGCAAGAGTTGTTAGTATATGTTTAGGTTATGTAATGTTATGTGATATGTTTATGTGCTATTATATGTTAGTGGGCGAGGCCCTGTGACAGGCGAGGCCTAAGTGAAACAGATCTGTATCCGAGCAGGGGCTCAAAGCCAGGCGGGGCCTGGAGCGGCGGGGCCGTTGTAGCGGGCGAGGCCCGATGTAGGGGGCGTGGCCCAGTATGTGTAGTATGTGGTTATGCATGGTATGTGGTAAGGTGGGGAACTCACTAAGCTTCGTGCTTTTGGTTTTCAGTTTTGTTTTCAGGTACTTCCGGTAGCGGAGGGAGGAGCTCGGGGTGATCGCATGGCACACACCATAGATTAGTCAGCCTGGGAACGTTTGTTGTGATAATAAACATGTGTCTTGAAAACTTATACTCAGATTATATTTTGGAATGATGTCTTTGATTAAAGTAATGTTTTATTAGAAAGAAATTTTTGGTCTTGAATTTTGGGATGTTACAAGTTGGTATTAGAGCCTTGGTTTGAGGGATTCGGCATACTCTCGGGTGTGCTTGAACTCAAACTGAGGGGTCGGATAAAAGTTTTCAAAAGTGAAAAGACAATTTTGTAAAAAGAACTTTGAAAAGAGAAAAAAGGGTGTGGTGCATGCAATCAACCGAGCTCAAGTAAGTACCCCAAAATACCCATACAAGTTTATGTTATGATTATCAGTTGATAGAACAGCATGCTAGATTAGGACTAAGGATCTAGGGAGGATGCCTTATGTGCCTATTATATGTGTTTGAGTTGCATGATAGTGCTGATTAGACAGTAGTAGGATAGCCTGTTTAGGTTATGCCTGAGTTTATGAGTTTGTGTTGCATGCTAGTTCAGATTCTTGCTGTGTGGAGATGATTGCTTGAATATGTTATGGTTAGATTTTCCCTTGTTCGAATGCTGCTTGCTTTGTGCATTGTGGGATTCTGAGTGATGGGAGTTAGCCATTAGGTGGATACATTACGTCACATGTGATCAGGGTTGAATAATCTCAGAGTACTAGAATTGGTCCTATTGCGCAGCTCTTGTCTGAGTCCAACCGTTGTAGGAACGAGTCTTTTACTTGAAGGATTATCTGAGCCTCGTCGCATGTGACGGTATCCAGGTGATGGCTAATTGGCATCGCAAGGAGGCCTTCAGCAGCTGAGGACCGCTTGTGATGAGTCAGAGGTTTCCCTAGGGTAAGCCTAGGATGAGATAGTGCTGGGAGCAGTAGTAGTGGATAAGGGACCTGGTGGAGTCAAAGCAATTCCTGAGGAAAGTACGGATAGATGTGGAAGGTAGTATGGGCCCGTACTACTGAAAGAAGAGGATCCGTACTCGATTTGGGAAAGCCCGAGACAAGACCGGGAACCTGGTAGTGCATGTTTGGTCTCGCATCAGTGATGAGTTTCTGATAGTGTTGTGGTATATTTTCAGCATGGTGACATTGCGAGAGAGACCAGCGGGCGGATCAGGCGCCGGAGAGGGATCAGGCTCGGGTTCAGGGGCCAAGCAGCTCGACGAGCGGATGAGAGAGTTGATATCAGCTGAGGTTACGAGCAGTATCCTAGCTCAGACTCCTGTGATCTTTGGCACGGTCAAGGAGGGTATACTGGAGTTCTTGGATGAGAGGCTGGGAGCCTTCCGTGCTGAGATGATTGCATTGATGGGAGCACGTACCTTCACATTTCGAGAGTTCAGAGCCTGCGGGGCACCAGATTATCATGGGGCTAGGGACCTCATTGCTAGCAGCAGATGGTTGGCTGATGTTGCCAACGCTTTTCGTACGAGCAAGTGTCCCGAGGGGGACAAGGTTAGACTCGCCTCCTGTCTCCTGAAGGACAGAGCGAGGGATTGGTGGGAGGAGATTGGTCACGCTTTAGGGAATGATGCCGCGTTGGATGCGATGACTTGGAGCGATTTCTCGGCCAGGTTCAGGGCGGAGTTTTCGCCGATTATTGAGGTGCAGTAGCTGGCACGAGAGTTTCAGGATTTGACGCAGACTACTGAGACTGTGGCGGAGATCACCGCCAAGTTCATGGAGAGGGCTCTTCTTGTACTGCAGTATGTCGCGGGTGAGGAGATGAAGAAGGCTCGGTACCATGAGATGTTGAGGGATGACATCAGGGAGTTCGTGAGCAGATCCAGCTGTAAGACGCTGGAAGATATGATTTCTCGGGCTAGAGAGAGGGAAATTGATTTGGAGCAGATCCGGAAGAGGAAGCCGGATGAGGTTCAGGTAGCTACTGGTTCGGGCAAAAGGCCCAAGGGATCGGATTCGAGATCGAGGGATCAACAGGACCGCAGTCGGTGCGGAAAGTGTGGCAGGGCGCACGGGGGCGCGTGCAGGAGTGGTAGCGGTGGTGAGTCTGGCTGTTTCAAGTGCGGTCGGGCTGGTCATTTCAATAGGGATTGTACTGTTACCTCCGCGCAGGGATCAGACTTGATATGTTTTTATTGCAATCAGCGGGGCCACAAGAAGGCCTAGTGCCCCAGTTTGTTTTCGGCAGGACGGGTGATGACACCCGCCCCTGCAACTTTGAGGATCATAGATGGCCATCAGGGCCGGGTAGAGGCACCTGCGGCAGGGAGCAGGGCCTTTCAGATGAAGACCTTGGAGGCGCAAGCAACGCCGGACGTTGCAAGTATGCAATTTTCCATTCTCTGTCCTTTTATTTGTGCATGATTTCATTGTTATGGTTCTGCATCATTAGCGGTAAAAGTATTTTATTTTGATTGGTTGATTGTGATCGAGTTATATGGCATCTGCATACCTTGGATATTTGTATGGTAGTTAGGGGATGTGCTCTATTGAAGGAGGTTCATAGGATGCAGTAGCTGTAGCATGCTTGGGAGGGATTTGGTATGTCTCGCTAGATCAGGGTCGTGTAGTGTCAGAAATGGATTGGTTAGATCCCTAGCTATGGTAGGCTTGGGTTCCTCAGTAGATGGGTTATGGAATGGTAGCAAAGATCGGGATCTCTTTGAGTATTGAGCAACAAGGGGTAAGCAGGATCGAAGTGGGAGAGAATCCTCCGGGTGTGCCCAGAGTGGAGCACGCAGACCCAGAATGAGTACGTGACCTCCGAGAGGGAAGAGAAGTAGTTCAGCGTGTGATGGATTGAGGATTTCAGGGTTGGGAGTTTGAGAAACTCCACATCAGCTAGCGCGTGTGACGGTAATGGTTAGTTATGGTTGAGAATTCAGGTTGTGGATCGCCCGAAGGACTCGCGGGAGTCGGAATAAGGATCTTGAGAAGCTGATGGCATGTGGGTGCCTTCGTATTAGCAATCAGTAGTGGAAGTGTTGTAAGACTATAGGGCAGCTGTAGCATTCACTAGGGGTCAGCATTGGATGGTGATGTAAGCCTATGGGTAAGCTGTAGCATTCCTTAGTAGTTCTATTAGTGGATTTGGGGCGAGGCCCTTATCTCCTAGTGATCAGGTAGGGATCAAGATTGATTAGCGTATGAGATTAGCAGTGTAGATGAGACCTGGGAGCAGGGTTGCTCAGTAGTATGGTTGGGTGAGACCCGTGGGCGAGGGCCGAGCGAGAGTGACTAGACTAGTGAGACTAGAAGGATAGAGGCGGGTGGGACCCGTCGGCGAGGCCCGTGAGTTCTAGCAGCGCAGGTGGGACCTGGTAGGGACCTTAGTGTCAAGTTAGGGGATCGAGGATCCCAGATTCGTAGTGCCTGGATGGCAGGATTGATTGAGCAGTTATAGGTGGTCGAGGTTTCCTTGGAAGTCGCTGAGAGCGACCAGTGATGGTGTTGGGACTAGCTATCGGTGGGAGCTGGTAATCCAGTCATTGATAGGGTGGTAGGGACCAGGGTGGTCCCAGTTTATCAGGGAGTCAGTCGAGGAATAGCAGAATTGCCAGTCGGTGGCAGTGCGAGTATGCAGCGTATGATGGAAATCAGTTAGTTGGGTCGAGGGGTGCTCGACACCAAGTGTTGGCAGAAAGGACTTTCAGTGAGTACTAGCAGTGATGACCCGTTCTGGGAATAGCGAGGGGGGGGGGGGATGGAGTTAGTGAAGGATAGGACCTTCACAGTGTCAGAGGAAAAGTCGGTTATGAGGCTTTACCTTGGGAAGGCAAGGAAATTGCGCAAGGAAAGCAGTGGAGGACCTCTGCGGGTTCAGTGCAGTACTCGGAGAGTACCAAAAGGATTATCGGTGGAGTAAGTTCTGTTTCTAAGTTGTTCAGGGTTAGGTTTGACCTGAGGTTTACCCGCTAGGTTGATGTTAGTCAGTATGACCAGGTGAAAGACCAGCGCAGGTAGGCGGCTGGTGTTGGATATTGGAGGCAGATCGCAGGCGGTGGGCCATGGTAAACTTCGAGGACGAAGTTCAGTTTAAGTGGGGGAGAGTTGTAACACCCAAGATTTTGAAAGCCAAGAAAGTAAAGGAAACCCTAAATTTAAGAGGGACTCGGCGAGTCCAAGGAAGGACTCGGCGAGTCGGAGCGGGATCCGGGTCGAGGAGTAAGTGACCAACTCGGCGAGTCGGCCAAGTGGACTCGGCGAGTCTGGTCTGTGCGAGGAAAACCCTAAATCTGGGGCTTGGAGCCTATTTAAGCGTCTCAATCTTCTTCCTAGGGCTCCTTTACAGCCTCTCACACCCAGAACGCTGCACCTTAAGCCTCCATTGTGTTCATTCAAGCTTTTAGCCATTTTTGAGTGGTTTTAAGGAAGGAGAAGGAGTGGGAATCTTTGAAGCATCAAGGAGTGGTCTTGGATCCGAAGTTTGGGGAGCATTTCAGAGCATTTGAAGGTATTAAGTCGTTTCTCTCCTCCAGATTTTTCCTTGGTTATGAGTTTTGGGGCTTTTAAGCCATGTTTAATATCAATCTTGAGCTTGAGGACCAGATCTGAGGTTGCTACCTCAGATCCATGCTTGTTTGGTTTAGAATCCCGTAAAGTATCAGCCATTGGGTGGAATTTGGAGCCTATTGGTCTTAAACCCTAGTTATTAGTGCATTTTGCCTAGATCTCCCTCTCTACACGTAAAGTTTGCAACTTTACATGGGGAATAGGCTTGGGAAGGGTAGATCTACAGTTTGGAGTTCATGCATGACTCGGAAGTCCTCTGCATGTAAGTGGATCTTAATGGACTCGGCGAGTCCTTCGAGTGGACTCGGCGAGTAGCTTGAAGATAAGGAGGAACTCGATGAGTGGGATGAACAGCTCGTCGATTCGGATGAAGATAGGTGTGAACTCGGCGAGTTGGATGAAGATTGTCGTGTGCTCGGCGAGTATGTTCTTAGACTCGGCGAGTCAGGTCGCGTGGTCCCAAACCCTTCGAGTTAAGTCTCGAGTCAGCTAGTCGAGACAGGACTCAGTGATTTGGACAGGACAGGAATCGGGAATCAATAGACTCGGCGAGTCAGGGGCTGACTCGGCGAGTAGAGTCACGAGTGGAAGGACTCTAGAATTATGAACTCGGCGAGTCAGCAGGGTGACTCGACGAGTAGGGTTGACCTGGAAGGTTGACTTTGACCAGGACGTGGACTTTGACCAGAGTTGAATTGGTTGACCTTTCAAGGTCAGTTAGACTAAGTGCTATGTTGATATTGGTAGCTTGGGGAGCTAGCGGAGCAACAGTTCGGAGTCAGTGGTCAAGTAGCAGTCAAAGGGGTTAGCAGCAGCAATTCAGCAGTATCAGGTGAGTTTCCCTTTGTATGAATGGGTCTACAGCCACAAAGCTGGCCCATGTAGTTATGAGTAGAAGACCCGGGGGTTAGCCCTAGGCACAGTATGCTAGTATGATATTCGGACGAGGTCCAATGATAGAGGGCGGGTGCCCAAGGAGCGGTTTATGTGATAGTTTATACTTGTTATCTGCATGATACTTGTATGTGCTTGGTAGGGAGGTGAGTGTGGGCGAGGTCCCGTATCTCACCAATAGCAGAGTGTGGATGGTGTTCCACATCTCAGCAGCGGAAGAGCAGGGGCGAGGCCCCAGTTAGGAAGGGAGTGAGGGTGGGCTGGGCCCGTATCTCACTATCAGCAGGAGTATGGACAAGGTCCTATGACTCATCAGTAGCGGGACACGGGCGGGGCCCAGAGATAGGCGAGGCCTTAGAGCAAGATTTGTTAGTATATGTTTAGGTTATGTAATGTTATGTGATATGTTTATGTGCTATTATATGTTAGTGGGCGAGGCACTGTGACAGGCGAGGCCTAAGTGAAACAGATCTGTATCCGAGCAGGGGCTCGAAGCCAGGCGGGGCCTGGAGCGGCGGGGCCGTTGTAGCGGGCGAGACCCGAAGTAGGGGGCGAGGCCCCGGATAGCGGGCGTGGCCCAGTATGTGCAGTATGTGGTTATGCATGGTATGTGGTAAGGTGGGGAACTCACTAAGCTTCTTGCTTACGGTTTTCAGTTTTGTTTTCAGGTACTTCCGGTAGCGGAGGGAGGAACTCGGGGTGATCGCATGGCACACACCATAGATTAGTCAGCCTGGGAACGTTTGCTCTGATAATAAACATGTGTCTTGAAAACTTATACTCAGATTATGTTTTGGAATGATGTCGTTGATTAAAGTAATGTTTTATTAAAAAGAAATTTTTGGTCTTGAATTTTGGGATGTTACAGTTCTTATGGCTCAAACCCATCAAGGATGACATGGACAATGAAGATGATGTCTATGCTGAGAATCCTAAAAAGCCTTTTTAGAAGGCAAAGTCCTCTGAGAAAGAGCTAGAAGAAAAGTACAAGAAACAACAGGTTGAGCTCGAGTAAAAGCAAATGAAGACGGAGCTCCTAGAAAAGAAGAAGTCCATGTTTCCTTTCTGGATTATAGATTCGCTTTAAAGGTGTGCCATTGATGAGCCTAGGATATTTTGGCTGGAGCCTGTAATGTCATTTGGGCTCGATAACTCCAAGGATGCGCAGTTTTACATGTGATCATGCGAAAGGCATTCATTTTTCATTTTTTTAAGTCAACTGCTGCCATTCCTTCTCCAGACCCGAAGGTAGATAGGGATCTATTGGAGTTCTACTTAGAGTTTGCTCAACCCCAATACTTGACCTGGAGTTTGAAGAAAATTACTACCATCAAGGTTTTGAATCTCTACTCGGCGGGGAAGTTTATTAATGTCAAATTCAAAGTGACTCGAGGAACCGAAGGCTCAGTTCACAATTTCACCCTTGTTGATCTACTGAAGCTTAATCCCCACGAGTGGATACTCCTCAACAATATTCTATTGTCAAATCCACGGGAATACTAGCCAATAATTAACCATGTCAAGTAAATGATTGTGTGCTACATTCACGAGGTGGCGAAGATGGACCAAGAGATTGCTTATGCCATTCACAAGCAAACCACGATCAAGACTATGGGCAAAGCGGGCAATGTCAATACAATGGTCAAAGGGAATATTGATTAGAAATACCACACTGTAATGTTCGTCGGAGGCGAAGATCAGAAATGTCTGTTCCCTCTCGTTGACAAACACCTCTTCTCAACTTCTTGCCTGGAGCATATTTTGGAGATCATTCAGAGGTGTGATCAAAACAATGCCGCTGACAAGAAGTTGTGCACTGATATGTTGAGGTGGTATATCCATTTTCGGCAGACACTTCATGCAATAATTCCTCGGCTGTTCATAGTGATAAAGACAGTGAAGCCTACACAGAAGAAATAATCTCTCGCCTCATTTGACGCAAAGGGAGAGATTGTTGGGATTATTATGTTGCGTCATGGGCTCGGTCCTTAGCCCAGTTTTGATTGCCGGTATTGGGCCTGTCCAACCGTGCATGTTTTGTTCTAGGGTTTAGTATATAAGTTGTATGCATGCAGTCTTTGGTGAAGATACTTTAATTAATTTTCTCATTGAGTTCTTCTAAAACCCTAGCTCGCCTCTATAGTGGAAGTTCTTTCTCGAGCTCTGTTGAGGAATGACTTTATTGGAATCATAAGCACATATTTGATTCTATTTTGTGTTCATATTCTTATTGTGTTTGTCTTGTTTGATTTTCATATTCGTACCTGTGAAAGATCTAATCGATCTAGAGTTTTTATTCTCATCAGGTGGTGTCAGAATTAATCTTTAAATTTAAATCTTTGAAATTCGTGCATCTCATCTTGCAATTCTTTTAACCAATCTACGTAATCAAAAGCAATTTTCATAGTTTTTGGTTGAATGTTTGAGATAAGTGAATTTAACATGCAGAATTATCGATGTTTAGATAGCAAAGTTTATTTGTCCTTTAGCTGAGCATGAGTAAGAAATCTAGAAAATGTATCACCAATGACTTGAGTTATTGGATGATCCCTAGTCCATTTTATAAAAGGAGGGAAATTCAAATCATATTCATGAATGATTTCAGAATGATCTTCTACAAATTCCAAATGATCGTCATTATCATTGGTTTCCGGTCTCTCCCCTAGACATCAGCATCAAATGAAGAATTCTCCCAATGAAAATGATCGTCGTTAGTTAAATTCTCCCCCTGGAAACAATAATTATTAGAAATATTTTCCTCCTGAAAATGAATATCATTATTTTGATTTTCAGATGAAATAAAAATTGCTTCAGTACATTTAGCTTCAATATTTTCCACACTCTCCCCCTCGATTGGATAATTTCGAGAATGAACTGTTATGGAAATTTCTTCTTTAGGATTAACTTCAACATTTTCAATTGCCTCATTGACTAACTTTAGTAACTCGTCCTCTTGATTGCCAACATCTTTGAATTATGAAGATATTGCTTTGCGGGTTCATCAAACAAATTTCAAAAAGTGTCATATATATGCATGCGAGGAATCCTTTTTGAACACGAAGAGTGAAAGATTTTTCCATGTTGAACATTATTCTTTTGAAATGATTTTATGTACTTGTCATAAAATTTAACATAAGAACTTTCTTCAATCTTTCTTGATTTCTTCTTAAGAACTTTGTATTCTTTGGACGTAAGTGAATAGCCCAAAACCATTGCTTCATCAGCTCTGACATCAAATTTGTTACGATGTTCCTTTGAACTGTATAGAAAAGATATGGAACCAAAACATCAAATAATTTCATGTTAGGTTTCAATTATTCATAATTTCATAAGGAGTAATTAGAAATCTCTTATTAATGTAAGAACGATTTTGGGTAAAGCATACAAGTCCGATTGCTTCAGCTCAGAAATACAATGGAAGATTTGTGAATGAAAGCATTGTCCTCACAGCTTCATAGAGAGAACAGTTTTGTCTTTAAACTACACCATTCTATTACGGAGTGTAAGGTGATGAAAAATATTGACTAATTCCTTTATTCATTAAGAACTCCTCAAATGCTTGATTTTTGAACTCAGTTCTATTGTCACTTCTAATCTTCTGAACAGGCTTTTGCAACTGCAATTCAAATCACTTCACAAAATGTATTAGCTTTTTTATTGTCTCTGACTTTTGTTTAAGAAAGAACACCCAAGTAAATCATGAAAAACATCAATGACAACAAGTATATACTTATTACCACCAATACTTTTAATTGAAGATGAACCAAAAATATCAATATGCAACAATTCAATTGGTTCAATGATCTTAGTATTCATAATGGATGAAATACTTTTTTTTGCTTTGTTGTCCCATTTTGTAGGTAGAACACATATGAACTTTTTCATAATCAACTATCCTCTGAAGATGCTTTCACCAAGGGCAAGGTTGTTAATGTCTTTGAAATTGAGATGCGAGAGACGCCTGTATCATAATCAACTATCCTCTGAAGATGCTTTCACAAGTAAACAAATAGAAGACCTTCCTTCAATGGGTTTCATATTAAGTGGATAAATCTCATCTTTGATTTCTCCAGTTGTTGAATCTATATGCCCAAGAATCATTATTAAGTGATATCGCTAATAAAATATGATCCTATAGGGTGACACCTTTATCCAGTTGACACATTATGTATATCTATTATTAATAAATAATATGAATTATGTTATTTAATTACGGAATAAATATTTTTTTTGTGAAAATAATAATTATAAGAGAGTATAACTAGTTAT